>NC_091454.1:104615053-105815053 GCF_027789765.1 Dendropsophus ebraccatus | reverse complement strand
CATATTGTTATTTCTACATTAAACTTTGTGATTGTCTGTATATCAGTGCAAATGCAAATAAATTTTACTATATATTTCTAAAGCCGGAAATGCTGACAGAAGCAGTTAACAGTAAACTATGCTAAATATACAATATACTGGCTGTCATAGACAATGGCCAAGATTTACAAAATTTTCCGGGTTTTTAAAAACTCTTCACATTAGGGTTTTAGTGTCTCATGCCACTACATTTATTATGAATCTTATTGCACTTAGTGTATTTGGCTGGTTCTTCACATGTGACATAACTAAAATCCAACCTTACTGCCACACAAGTGGTGCTGGATTTGCACAATCCAACATGTGCCAAAAAAGGGATGGATTGTTTAATAAATGTGTCGGCTATATTGGTTCTAAAAGGGACACGGCCACTTTTCACGTTTAAAGCTTTTTTTTTTTTAAGAGATTTTTATGGTGAAAAACAAGGAATTGTGGGGAAACAAGAAATCAACTGGGAAAAACTAGCAAAAATCCGCCAATTGATAATGGAAACTTGCCTGCAGGCAACTAAAGGACTTTCAAATTCAACAATGGTTGGCCAAAGAGAATAAATAGAATAAGAGATTCTTTAAAGAATTATTTTTTATTCCACTATATTCAATATTACATTTGTAGGTTATTTTTTTTATAGTTTAATCCGTTTTTAAAACATATAAAACAACAATATTAATGGAAATGATTACCTTTAAGTGACTTTTGCAGTCATGAAGCATCTCATAGATTAAGTATAGTGAAAATCAGTAATGATATACTTGGAGTACAGTATATAACGCAATTTACTGAATATAAAATATAGTACTTTTGAATGAACAAAAATGCACTTAATGCTGATTTATAAAAACATTGCACAACTAGCTCACTGATCTACTCCATGCTATATAATTAACTTTGTGTAAGAATATATTTTGTGGCCGCTGGTGGAAAATCAGACCTTTAAGTAGTTTCTTGAATATCTGCTGACTTTTATAGTAGTCCAATTTTCCTGTGTCAGACTTTTGGTATAATACACATCATCATTATAAACTTAATTTTTTTTTCAAATCATTGCACCAACTGTACATTAAAACTGTACATTATGCTAAATTAGCATTGAAAGGTGACTAAGCTGTTCTTAGATGTACAGATAACTCAGGTGATAATCTGTCATCTATCTTTAGGGCGGAAATTAAATTGAACACACAAAGATTTTCACCAGATTGTCAGGACACCTGTAGCACATAACTGTAATCTGATATTGCAATATTAGAGCTTTGCTAATGCTTTATTTTTGTTCTAATTTTGGGAAATCACCAAATCTGTGAACCTGTGGCTTGCTGATATTATGTCAGAGAGGTTAAAAAGTAATGAGAAGCAAAATGGTGGCATAACTTTCTGTAAATATCTTTTTTTTTTTTAAAGATTTTTGGGTATATCTGTTTTTATTGAATTTTCAAAAATATATAATATAAGAATAGGAATTTGCAAAATTCTAAGAGCACAAAAATAAGACAGCAAATAAGTCACATAAGGGTGACATACACCCCGCCTAAGGTAACGATACTGTAACAGGGAGGATATTACGCAGTATTAAAGTGCCTTATATCAATGCATTTTGGCTCCAAAACAACATTTCAGATATGCTTCATATTTAAATAATCCCTTTAATGGCCCTTGTTAATTGTTACATAGTTACATAGTTAATACGGTTGCAAAAAGACACATGTCCATCAAGTTCAACCAAGGAGGGGATGGATACAGGGAAGGGGGAGGGGTGATAGGTTCTATACATATGCATTTATATTATAGCCCTGTTTTGAAGCCCTCTACTGTTTTTGCTGTGACCAGATCCTGTGGTAGACTGTTCCACAGATTCACAGTTCTCATGGTAAAGAAGGCTTGTCGCCTCCGGAGATTGAACCTTTTTTTCTCCAGGCGGAGGCATTGCCCCCTTGTCCTTTGAAGGGGTTTTACCTGGAACATCTTTTCCCCATATTTCTTGTAGGGGCCATTTATATATTTAAATAAGTTAATCATATCTCCCTTGAAACGTCTCTTCTCCAGACTAAACAAATGTAATTCTTTCAATCTCTCCTCATAACTAAGATGCTCCATTACCCTTATTAGTTTAGTTGCCCGTCTTTGTACCCTCTCCAGCTCTAGAACATCCTTTTTATGAATCGGGTTCCAAAACTGGACGGCATACTCCAGATGAGGCCGCACCAAAGCTTTATAAAGCGGTAATATTATATCCCTGTCCCGTGAGTCCATGCCTGTTTTAATGCATGACAATATCCTGCTGGCCTTAGAAGCAGCTGACTGACATTGTGTGCTGTTCTGTAGTCTATTATCTACAAGTACACCCAGATCCTTCTCCATCAGCGACTCTCCCAGAGTAACTCCCCCCAGGACATATGATGCATGTGGGTTATTAGTACCCAGGTGAATAACTTTACATTTACCTACATTGAACCTCATTTGCCAAACACTCAAGGTGTCTAAGTCTTCCTGTAACATCTGCACATCCTCCATAGACTGTACTGTACTACAAAGCTTGCTGTCAGATTAAGAAATGTTTTGGTTTTAAGTACTCTACAGTTTAGCACATATTGCTACAGGTCGGCCAGCAAACAAAGTTTAATAGGCAACAGCCAGAAAAAAACTGAACTTGTCTATATGCACAGTGTTACAGATCTGTTGCACTTCTCTATTGTGGGACTGTGTCTGGACATGTTGGGTAGACCATAGATTTACTTTGTATCTTCCTGCACTACCCTTACTGCGTGTAATGTGTTTCCTGTTTTACTTCAGTTGGAAGATCAATCACTAGACAGTATCTCCCACTTTGAGCTGCTCACAGGGGTGAACAACAATGACAAATGTAAATTAATTTTTTGCATCAGTAGCTAAACTGCTTTTCCTCTATTAGGTTTTGCTAGTATGATACAAAGTTTTGAGTATCTTAAAATTGAGAGACTATTAAAGATGGCATTTAACTACTGATGACTATGCCTAAAATGATAGTACTAGCAAATAAAGCAACTTAACCTCTTAAAGGAGTTATCCAGTGCTACAAAAACATGGCCACTTTCCCCCTACTGTTGTCTCCAGTTTGGGTGGGGTTTTGAAACTCAGTTCCATTGAAGTAAATGGAGCTTAATTGTGAACCACACCTGAACTGGAAACAACAGTAGGGGGAAAAGTGGCCATGTTTTTGTAGTGCTGGATAACCCCTTTAATAACTGCCAATATGCCTTTTATGGCACCTTGGCAGGCATTACATAGAAAAAAAGGCTCACCAAAAGTTAAAGGAGACGTCCAGCTAAAATTATTTTTAAAGGAAACCTGTCACTACCGTGCCGGGGTGACAGGCTCCCAACCCCCCGTTAGATCCCCCTATACTTACCTCATCGCGCGGGTCCCGCTTCCTGAGCCGGTCGGGTGACTGAGATTTCAGCGCCCGAAGCCCGGCGCACGCGCTCACAGGAGAGTCAGATGCCCATAGAGAATGACAGAGCATCGGACTCCCCATTCATTCTCTATGAGCATCTGACTCTCCTGTAAGCGCACCGGGCTTTGAGCGCTGAAATCTCAGTCACCCGACCGGCTCAGGAAGCGGGACCCAGCGCAATGAGGTAAGTATAGGGGGATCTAACGGGGTCGGGAGCCTGTCACCTCGGCACGTGGGGTGACAGGTCCTCTTTAAGTTAGACAAATTTCTAATGTGCATTAATTATGGGAAATGCACATATACTGCTATTTCCCTTAATTTAGTAGATCATGGAGTGTTAGAATTCTCTCAGAAACAGTGATGTCACGACGAAGGGTGTAATTCTTATGGAGTGTCCAGCAGTGGGACTTTGTTTCTATGGATGTAAAATAATGCAATGTAATGTACAGTGTGCTTTATTGAATGAATACATCTATGGAATACTATGGGGAACAAGTGTCCTTGCTCCCCAAAGTATTCCATATATGTATTCAATCAGTACATTTGGATATCCATCACAGTAAGCCCGCTGAACCGCCACCCCCCGCTGCCGCCACACTTGACTATATACACTGAACTACTACTCCCATCACCTGCTCATAGTATGAGCAGGTGATGGGAGTAGTAGCTGGGTCATGCCTGCCGCCGCTGATGCCACCAGGAGGAGGGGGGAGCCACTTCTTCCACGATCCGGGGAAACTTCCCCCTATCCCAGCTGACTTCCCGCCTGGCTGCCGCTCTCCCCCCACACATACTGGCTCCCGGTGTCCTTGGCCGGCACGTGTGGGAGAGTGGCGGCCAGGCGGGGAGTCAGCTGGGATAGGGGGAAGTTTCCCCGGGTTGTGGAAGAAGGAGGAGCGGAGGGGGCATGATGGCTGCACAGAAGCTCCTGTGTGATGAGCGGCTCCCCGCTCCTCCCGGCGACATCAGCGGTGGCAGGCATGACCCAGCTACTACTCCCATTACCTGCTTATACTATGAGCAGATGATGGGAGTAGTAGTTCAGTGTATATAGTCAAATGTGGCGGCGGTTCGGCGGGTTTACTGTGATGGATATCCAAATGTACTGATTGAATACATATATGGAATACCTTGGGAAGCAAGGACACTTGTTTCCCATAGTATTCCATAGATGTATTCATTCAATAAAGCACACTGTACATTACAGTACATTAGTTTACATAGACATCCATACAAACAATAAAGTCCCATAGACTTCTACATATAGTGCTGGACACTCCATAGAAATCACACCCTTCGTAGTGACGTCACTGTTTCTGAAAGAATTCTAACACTCAATGATCTACTAAATTAAGGGAAATAGCAGTATATGTGCATTTCCCATAATTAATGTACATTAGAAATTTGATTAACTTTCCATAAATAATATATCAAAAAATAATTTTTGGCCGGACTTCTCTTTTAAGAAAACAATTAGGTGAGAATAGTATGACATATGCACATTAGGAAAAATAGGCATATTAACATGTATCTCCAACACTGATCAGTGTCTCAAAAATACTGACGAAAAAAACAAGTTAAGAACAGAAAAAAATGAAAAAAGCAGAGAGAAGAGTAGTGTGTCATGTCATTAATTCCAGTAGATAAAATATCTTTAGTCAGAAAGGGCCATATCTTACAATTAAAACACTTACCTCTAAAGGTTTGGAGTGATATTTCAATGTCTACTTGCCGCCTGATTAAGGATAACCTAAACAGGATTCCTACAGCACTCCCAGGCTCTTGAGGGTAGACCTGCCGTATCTATCCAGCTTCCCAAAAATTTTTCAAACTTATGTGAACACTTTCTCTTAATAAATGCACCTCTCTGTTATCTAATTTAGAAGATGGGGCTAGTTTTAGGTACTTGGGGATCCAGGTTTCAAGGGACTTGGTCCAGTTTAACAAGCTAAATATAGAGCCCATCATTAATACAATGGAGAAAAAAGTGAGAATATGGGGAAGATTGATGATCTCTAAAGCAGATAAAATTGTATTAATCAAGACAGTCCTGTTACCAAAACTCTTGTATGCATTTAGCGCCATCCCCACAGTGGTAGAGAGAAAATATTTTAAAAGAATAAAGGTGATGTTAAATGCATTAATATGGGGACGGAAAAGAGTAAGAACAAAGTTAGAGAATCTATTTACCCCAATGACAAGAGGTGGACTGGGGGTCCCAGATATGGAAAGATATTATTATGTTTCTCAAATATATTGGTTGGCTAAGTGGAAGCAGGATAGGTTTTTCTTGTATTTGAGTAATAGCATCAGTAATGGAACCTGGGACATCTTTCAAATTCTGGAGACAGGAGTTTTGGGGAATAAAGTTTGGAACAAATGGGTAATGGTAAAGACCTTAGTCAGAACGTGGAACTGGTTGAAAAAAGCACTAAATAATCAGGGAATAATGGAGTTTGCCCCACTGTGGTTAAATGATGAGTTAGGGGAAATTAGGAAATTGGGAGTAGTAAAAGTATTGGAGGAGGTGGGGGTGAAAACAGTTAGAGACATAATGGAGGGAAACAACATAAAGAGTTGGGATGCTTTAAAAGTAGAATACAAGATAGAGGAAAGACATTGGTTCTCTTATGTTAGATGTAGAAAAGTGTTAGTTGTAAGTCAGAATAAGAGTAATCTGCAAGTATGTAGCCCCAGCCCATTAGTTGAAAAATTAAGGGGAGGGACAATCAAAAAGAAAGAGATTACAACAATATACTCGCACCTTATAAAGGAACAACAGATTGGGATAAAAAGCAAGGAAAAATGGGAGGGGGTAATTGGGGAAATAGATGAGAATAGGTGGGAGAAAGTGCTGAGAAGTATTAAGGAAGTTTCAAGTGTGGGTAATCATAGAATTATTCAATTTAATATTGTACATCAATTATATTACACCCCAATGTTCCTTTGTAGAATAGGGAAGCGAAAGGATGGAAAATGTCCAAGATGTGGCTGTGGGGAGGCGGATTTTGCACATATGCTTTGGACATGTAGCTCTTTGCAAGAGTATTGGGGGAGAGTGCACAAAAAAATTGAAGGAAAGAGTAAGGTGAAATTTGAGCTGAACCCAGTCACAGCCTTGATGGGAGACACTACTAACATCATTGCGAGAAAAAGGAATAAAAAAATTGTACAAAAAATGCTTTTCTATGCTAGACTTATTATAATTAAACAATGGATAGCTCCCGTGACTCCAAGTTGTGAAAATTGGGAAAGATGTTATGAGAAGTATGAGGGAGTAGGGAATTAGAGGTGAGGGGTTGAGGCGGGGTTTTTTTTTTCCTCTTCCTTTCTCTCTTAGGGCAGACGGGGGGGGGGGGGGGGGTAGCGAGGGGTAACTTGGTGAATTTTTTGTTTGGTGGTTATTCTTGTAATACATGTTTGTATATGAAAAATTGCTTTGATGTAGTAATGATATTGTTTTGTATGGGAAAACGATAAAAAAAAAACAAATACAAAGATATTAATTGTAATAAATGCACCTCTCTCCAGTCTAATTGTGTTATTCATTTCGGTGACAAACTCTTGCACAGTGTGAGGTCTGCCTGAGTCCACCTGGAAGCAATAACTTTACGGGCTTGATATAACAGTCTTTGGATTGCTATCCTGTCATTATCCTCAATATTAGGGATATCAATGATCCCAAGTAGGCAAGATTTTGGGTCCATGGCTACGGTGAAACCAAATAATTTGGTGATTATAGCCACCACTCCCCTCCAAATGGCCACATGCCCACATCCTATGCAGTAGAGAGGCATTCTCCGATTTACACCAATTTTGTAAAAAAAACAACCCGTCTTATAAACCCTGTGTATTAGAAACAGTTGTGAAATTCACTCATAGTATAAGCAATCTAATGGTTGCAGATAAATTACCCTAGGGCTAAATGTACAAAAAGAAAAAAAAATTACATATAAAAAAAACCTCTTCCTCCCTTATTTAGCCCCTTCACTTCAGCAATCTATATATATATATATATATATATATATATATATATATATATATATATATATATATACACACGTTACTGCTGCACATACCCTGTGCAGTAGGAATGTATATATACGTTCCTGACCTCCAGGGCTTTAGATGTGTATGGGATGGCTGCGGTGAAAGCGGCCCCGCACACATCAGTCTGCCGGGAGCTGAGGATAATGACAGGCAGCTGCGATCCCGCATGTGTCATAAACCATTTAAACAACGTGATGTACAGTGATCGCGGCGTTTAAGGTAGTCAGTGACAGGACAAGCCCCTGTCACTGACAGATTGGGACCGTTCCTGATCGCTTGTACCGATGGTCGGGGCTAAGTCACTTACCTCCGTCCTGTCGGATCAACGTTCCTTGTATAAAGTCTGCTCTCAGGCTGGCTCTATGCACAGATCGCCAATAACAGTAATCTATGCTATGCTATGGCATAGCACAGATCTCTATATGCAATCATGTTGTAAAATAAAAGTGTAAAAAAAATTTAAGTTTAGGTATAAAAAAAAAACTTATAAAACCCCCTCAAATAAAAGTTTAATATACCTCCTTGGCCATTATAAAGATAAAAATATTTAAAAAAATGTATAAATAAACATTTTATATATTGTAGCGTGTGGAATTGTCCGATCTATTAAAATATAACATTCTTGTTCTCGCACGGTGAACGGTGGGGGGGTGGTGGGGGGGGGACAGGATAGCAGATTTTTTTTTTATTATATATCAGAAAAAAAAAAGAATATAAAGCAATTAAAATTTTTTCTTTACACCAATATGATATTCTTTACACCAATATGATATTAATAAAAAATACAGCTCAGACACATTTTTTTGTTTTTTTTTTTAGCAGCAGCTCAAAACTGAGGAAAGGAGACAGATAAGGTAATGAATAGTGATGAGCAAACATGCTCATCCGAGCTTGGTACTCGTTCGAGTATTAGGGTACTCGATGGTACTAGTTACTCGGACGAGCATCTCGAGATACTCGATAAAATCTCATCATCTGTTTCCTGTACGTTTTTCTCAGCCAATAAACATGCAGGAGATTCTTTGGTACATCCTACGATCACGTGGGACCCATACATGGCGATAACAACGATTGGTTGGCCAGATCAGATGACCCTGCCATATAAAAATCGCGGCCGGTAGTGCTCGCTTCAGGCGTATGCTGGAAGAGATTAGGGACAGAGCTGCTGCTGGTCAGGGAGAGCGTTGGGGAGGGAATTAGTGTTCCAGTTGGCAGGGAATACTAGCGAAACAACCTAACAACCCTTGTAAGGGCTTTAAATCGTTTTTAAATTGTATTACTACAGACTGATGGCTGGGACTTGCAGTGCAGCTACCACGATTTCAGCAGCACACTATGGTGATCGGCTGCTGGTAGAAAGAGGACATTAGGTGTTGCATACCGACCCCTAAGAAGTGCTCAGTACTCTTTTATGATTTTGTGGCTGGTGGTGCTGCTGTAGTACATTGTATTGCTGTGATTTGTAGTACACCTGCAAAGAACTTTACTGCTCATTGTAAGGGGGTGTCACAGAGTGTATTGGTGCAGCCACCACCAGATTATATCTCACAGCCCCCTAAAAACTAGTGGGCCCTCTACTATATTTTCTGATTTCTGTATTTCTTACACAAGGCATATCTAAGTTCACTACTGCTTGCACAGTGTAAAGGGGGTGTCACAGAGTGTATTGGTGCAGCCACCACTAGATTGTATCTCACAGGCCCCAAACAACTATTGGGACCACTAGTATATTTCCAGAATACTGTCTTTCTTACTCAAGCCATACAAGCCATGCTTGCAGAGTGTAAAGGGTGTGTCACAGAGTGTGTATACTGTAGGTGCAGCCACCAACAGATTGTATCCCACAGCCCCCAAAAAACTAGTGGGACCACTAGTATAATTTTTTTATTTTATGTATTTCTTACTCAAGGCATATTTAAGCTCCATACTGTGCAGTGTCCATAAAATGATGAACCCCAGGGGTAAGGGACGAGGACGTGGGGTTCCAAGCGATGCAGTTGGCAGAGGCCGTGGTTTAGGGCAGGGTGACACTGCAGACGTTCACTCCCTAGCTTCTTCGCCCAACTTACGGGGTATCATGGTAGACCGATATTGAAACCGCAGCAGTGTAAACAGATGTTCACGTGGATAGCGGATAATGTGTCCAGTAACTTATCAATTGCCTTATCCGCTACCCAAGGGAGTGGAATCCTTGCTCCATTCAGCTCAGCCTCCTTCCCCACAGCCTGGCCCCTCCAGGGAAAGAAGGGATTCAGATCTACCACCACCACCATGCTCCCAGGAACTCTTTTCTGGACCCTTCCCTTAGTCTGAGCAACCGGAGTAGTCAATCTATTCCGATGCCCAAAATATGCAGCTCACACAGTCAGTGGGTAATGAGAGTGGAGACTTGCAAGCGGGGTTGGAAGAGATGTCTGATGATGATGATGAGACACGGTTGTCAGACAGTGAGGTTGTTGTCATGGATGTAACTCAAAGGGGGCAGCAGAGTGAGGAATTGGAGGAAGAGCTGGTGGATGAGGACGAGGTGACTGACCCCAGCTGGGTGGATAAGGCTAGTAAAGACAGTGCTTCTGAGGGTAGGCATGTTCACCCGCAGTACCGGTTGGAAGAGGAAGAGGGATGGGCAGAGGGAGAAGCAGGGGCAGAGCAAGTAGATCAGCAACTGTTTCTAGAAGTCAAACTCTTGGGGCCAGGCCTAGATGTTCCCAAGTCTGGAGGTTTTTTAAAGAAAGTGTGGATGACCGATGGACTGTAGTGTACAAGGTGTGCCACGCCAGGATCAGCAGGGGAGCCACCACTACCAGCCTAACCTCTACCAGCATGCACAGGCATATAAGTGCTAAATACCCCACTCAGTGGAACCAAGGCCGTTCGGTGAGTGCAAGTTGCACCCCTGCTCCTTCCCGTGTGTCACGTGCTGGCTCTGTCAATCCCCCCGCCCAGGCCCTAGGCACGAGCGCCTCCTGCCCTACACGCACCCCTTCACCTCCACTATGCTCCACACCCTCCAGCAAGGTGTCCAAACGCAGCGTTCAACTGTCCCTGCAGCAGACCTTTGAACGGAAGTGCAAGTACACTGCCACTCACCCGCATGCACAAGCCCTAAATGTGCACATAGGCAAACTGCTGAGCATGGAGATGCTGTCAGTCTAGACAGAGTAGGGGGGAGGCCTTCAGAAAGATGGTGAGGAAGTACCTTGCTGACCATACCAACGTCCTTCCCGATCACTCTGCTACATACAACTACTAGGTTGCAAAACTGGATACATGGCCCGAACTGGCGCTTTACGCCTTGGAGGTGCTGGGCTGCCGCTAGCGTGTTGTCAAAGCGGGTCTTCAGTGCAGCTGGTGCCATCATCACTGATAAGCGCACCTGCCTTTCAACTGACAGCGCTGACAGGCTGACGTTTATAAAAATGAACAAAGCCTGGATTTCACCTGAATTCAACTGTCCACCCTGGGAAAGCAGCTCAACATGAAGATTCCTCCTCCTCCTCCTTCTCCTTCAATTCTCAACCAACAGCCAAGTCTTCTTCCGCCATGCTGTGTCTGGCCTAATTTTTGGGAGGCTTACTTGCTACCTCACTCACTTTTAATGGTTCTCTGTGTCCTGACTGCCATGCTCTGACATCACTACGTCTGCAGAGGAGCGGGACTCGTTGCCGGGGGCCCACCAATCCCGTCCCCGGCATCCAGCCAGCTGTGTTATCTTTTTTTTTTTGTAGCCAATCAGCATCAGGTGTGCCCTTGATGGTGACTGACAGCTGGCCTAGCCAGTTAGCTGTTAGCACCTAGGTTCGTGTCCACTATATATCCCAGCCCCTGCCCTCACTCCAATTTCTTGTAGCCAAAATCAGAACTGGAACTGACTGCAAATTTTTCCATTTTAATGTTGCCCTGTTTCAGTGTTTTTAATCCACTCCTGGTTTTGGTTGAAAAAAATACTGACCAAAAGACTGTGAACATAGCTGTATTATGGAACGTTGACCGTTGACAGTATTTTAGTCCACGACAGCGTAGTATATTAGTACGGGGAATCTTTGAGACTGTGGTCCCAGCTCTCTTCGTGTCTTTCACCAGGCCTTCCTGTGTAGTTCTGGGCTGATTCTTGACCTTTTTCAAAATCATTCTTACCTCATGAGACGAGATCTTGCATGGAGCCTAATGGTACTTTTACACAGTGCGATAATTCGCCCGATCGCACGATTAACGATTTTGAATGAACAATGTTTTTTTTATAATGATCAGCGTTTAGACAGAACGATACATCGTACGGAAAATTCGCTATGCGATCATTTTGCGATCGTTTAAGCCTATCTCACACATAGGGGAAATCGTTGAAAGACTGTTTACACTGAACGATCTGCGAATTTTTTGCGAACGATCAACGATGATTTGTGAACATGTTGAAAGATCAAAATGAACGATTTTTTGCTTGTCGTTTGATCGTTCGTTGCGTTTACACGTACGATTATCGTTCGAATTCGACCGTTATCATGCAAAAACGAACGATCAATCATTCCGTGTAAAAGGACCATAAGTCTGAGAAAGATTGGCAGTCATCTTGTGTGTCTTTTAGTTTATAATAATTGCACCAACAGTTGTTGCCTTCTGATCAAGCTGCTTGTCTGTTGTCCTTCAGCCCATCCCAGCCTTGTGGAGGTCTACAATTTAGTTACTGGTGTCCTTAGAAAGCTCTTTGGTCTTGGCTATGGTGGAGAGGTTGGGGTGTGATTGAGTTTGTCGACAGGTGTTTTTTTATACAGGTAACAAGATCAAACAGGTGCAATTAATACAGGTAATGAGTTCAAACAGGCTGATTTAATACAGGGGATTAGTGCAGAGTAGGGGGGCTTTCTAAAATAAAAACTAACAGGTCTGTGAGGGACAAAATTCTTGCTGGTCGGTACGTGATTTAATACTTATAATTTTATGCCACAAAATACAAATTATTTACACTAAAACCTTGTATTACGAGCTTAATTCTTTCCAATCACTCATATATCAAAGCATTTTCTCATTTTCTGTATCAATACAGAGCACTGTATCAGTAAGAAGGGGTTTATTAGTTAACTCTCACTCCACACACAATTCCTAAGGTTTCTGCAAACCTGTTGGTACTAGTGCTGGCTGCCTGGAGCAGCTATTGGTAAAAGAGTTATTTCAAGAACAAAGGGAAGCAGCAGTCATACAGACAGGCACCGGAGGAGAGCCGCAAGGCATCTGATCACCAACAGAGTTAATTAGGCTAGGTTCACACTGCATTTTTGCAATCTGTTTTTTTTTTTCATCCATTTTTTGCATTTGTGTGCATCCGTTTTGATCCGTTTTTCCATTGACTTCCATTGTAAAAAAAAAAAAAAAACTGATCTGTTTTTTTTTTTTTTTTTTTTTTGACAGACACAAAAACATAGCTGACACTACTTTTGTGTCCATTAAAAAAAATGGATCCGTTTTGATCCGTTTTTCTTACATTGGAAGTCAATGGAAAAACGGATCAAAACGGATGCACACAAATGCATCCGTTTTTTTCATCCGTTTTTTGCAAAAAAATACAGATGAAAAAAAAAAGGACTGCAAAAATGCAGTGTGTTAATTAAGAGGGTTTTCTACCCAATACCGTATCAGGATGGGGAAACGGGTGCTTCAATTATTAAATCTTGCTTATTTACGAAGTTTAATTTAAAAAAAGAATTGTTAGCTTGTCTTGCAAAACGCTCTCAAACCAAGTTACTTGTAATCCAAGGTCTCACTGTATTTAAAGGGGTAGTGCGGCGGTAAAGAATTATTCACAGAATAACACACATTACAAAGTTATACAACTTTGTAATGTATGTTATGTCTGTGAATGGCCCCCTTCCCTGTGTCCCACCACCCCCACCCGTGTACCCGGAAGTGTGGTGCGCTATACATTACCTGTCACGTGCCGACCCCCGTCTCCGATCTTCAGTCAGTGACGTCTTCTTCGGCCGGCCGGCTAACAGCTCCGACTGTCCCGAATGCTGGCCGCCATCTGCAGCGTCATTCGATGCTCAGCCGCGATTGGCTGAGCAAAACTGTGCTCAGCCAATCGCGACTGAGCAGCTGATGACGCGGCCGATACACGGGTGGGGGTGTTGGGACACGGGGAAGGGGGCCATTCACAGACATAACATACATTACAAAGTTGTATAACTTTGTAATGTGTGTTATTCTGTGAATAATTCTTTACCGCCACACTACCCCTTTAAAAAGCAAGCAATGTATTTTTCTAGATTTTTTTTATCGTTTTCTTACAGTTAAAGCCTCTCACAGTTGAAGTGCACCTACGATTTTCCCCAATGTATATAAGAAAAAAAAATTATTGAACAAAAATGGGGTTCCTGGCAGAGATGCCTTAAAAAGCTATTGATCCACTAACAATACACTAAGCAGCTCCTAGAGAAGTCCTAAAGTAATAAACTAAAAGAGATACAAATGGTCAAAACTTCTTACTTTTCATGTTTATCCCCTAAAGATTCAACATCAACAAACTATAGTTTTAGCGATCTTATGAGGACATTTCCAATAAATGCTTACAAACATAATTTTGTCTATACTTCACTATATCATAATTATTTATAATCCAAGCCACAGGTTTCAGTTTATGCCTGCACTTGGGAAAAAAGATCTCAGGTCTTTGTTTACAAAGAACACTATCCCGAACTTAAAGCACAAGGTGGTAGCATCTTGTTGTGGAGCTGCTTTGCTTCAGGATGCATTTCATTGTATAGATGGCATTATGAGGAAGAAACCCTATGTGATGAAATCGGTGCTACATCTCAAGACATCAGCCAGTGACTTGAGCCTAAATGGGCTCCCCAACTACACAACTTTCCTGATAAACTTCTGGTTGTGACAAAATGGCTTAAAGGAGACCTGTAACCCCCCGTGCCGGGGTGACAGGCTCCCGACCCCCAGTTAGATCCCTTTATACATACCGAGTCCTGCTGCTGGAGCAGGTCCCGGGACGGAGATATCCTGGTCAGAAGCCGGCGCGCGCGCTGTAGAAATACATCCGGCATCCATAGAGAATGAATGGAGCCGTGCGCACGCTGCAGAGATGAGTCCGGCTCCATTCATTCTCTATGGATGCCGGACGTATTTCTACAGCGCGCGCGCCGGCTTCTGACCAGGATATCTTCGTTCCGGGACCTGCTCCGGCAGCAGGACTCGATACGTATAAAGGGATCTAACTGGGGGTCGGGAGCCTGTCACCCCGGCACGGGGGGGTTACAGGTCTCCTTTAAGCCATTTTGTCACAACCAGAAGTTTATCAGGAAAGTTGTGTAGTTGGGGAGCCCATTTAGGCTCAAGTCACTGGCTGATGTCTTGAGATGTAGCACCGATTTCATCACATAGGGTTTCTTCCTCATAATGCCATCTATACAATGAAATGCATCCTGAAGCAAAGCAGCTCCACAACAAGATGCTACCACCTTGTGCTTTAAGTTCGGGATAGTGTTCTTTGTAAACAAAGACCTGAGATCTTTTTTCCCAAGTGCAGGCATAAACTGAAACCTGTGGCTTGGATTATAAATAATTATGATATAGTGAAGTACAGACAAAATTATGTTTGTAAGCATTTATTGGAAATGTCCTCATAAGATCGCTAAAACTATAGTTTGTTGATGTTGAATCTTTAGGGGATAAACATGAAAAGTAAAAGGTTTTGACCATTTGTATCTCTTTTAGTTTATTACTTTAGGACTTCACTAGGAGCTGCTTAGTGTATTGTTAGTGGATCAATAGCTTTTTAAGGCATCTCTGCCAGGAACCCCATTTTTGTTCAATAATTTTTTTTTCTTATATACATTGGGGAAAATCGTAGGTGCACTTCAACTGTGAGAGGCTTTAACTGTAAGAAAACGATAAAAAAAAATCCAGAAAATTACATTGTTTGCTTTTTAAATACAGTGAGACCTTGGATTACAAGTAACTTGGTTTGAGAGCGTTTTGCAAGACAAGCTAACAATTTTCTTTTAAATTGAACTTTGTAAATAAGCAAGATTTCATAATTGGAGCACCCATTTCCCCATCCTGATACGGTATTGGGTAGAAAACCCTCTTAATTAACCCACTGCTACCTAACTCAAGGTTCACACTGCATTTTTGTGACAGGTCCTCTTTAAGGACAATAAATTGAGGCTAAATGGTACTGATCTTAATTTATAGGTAGAACCAAAAAAAAAGGGCCTACAAGAAGGGCCTACAAACCTGACCCAATAGAACCAGTTTTGTCAGGAGAAATGTGCCACAATTCCAGTAACTTTTGTTGTGAGAAGCTTTTGGGAGGCTGTCCAAAGTGTTTGACTTAAATTAGACAATTGAAAGGCAGGGCTGTCAATGACTACATGTATGTCACTGTGAATTTGATTAAAGAAATTCAAGCTGAAATAATTTCACAGTTTTCAAATATATTAGTGGTACAAACTGACCCTCTATATGAGAGGGAATATGTACTTAAATTGTAAATTGCAGTCATAATAATTCTGTCTAAAAGTTCTTTTACACATGTGGATGGCTGCACAATAACGAGTGTTGATCAATGATATTGGTGCTTACTTAATGAGCCTTTAGGCTGTGTTCACACATGCAGTAACGCAATGAAAATGCAATGTGAATGCATCATTTAATTGCTGTAATCATTTCATTGCAGTGCTGTATTATTTCATTACATCATTTGCAGAATCATCACTTGCATCTTTGCTGTTATTAACCATTTAAATGCTGTCCAACTGTCCTTTATTGTATTAATGTAATAAAACGCCAACGTGTGAGTGAACATACCCTGCCATTCAGGCCAGGATGCACAAATAATCACTGGATTGTTTGTGTGGCTCTTAAAGAATATGTGATGTACATGTATATCATTTGGTCGTTAAGTAGGTACAAAGAGACAGTGTTTGGGTGTTGGTCCTCTCTACATCCAGTGGCTTCTGGCTGCTTTCAGAGATCACTTCATGCCAGTTATTTTAGCTGTTCAAAAGCCACTGTCAATTCTGACTGAAGAATTTAAATATCACAGGAGCACATTATTGGTGGTGTATTGGGTGTGATTTTGGGGAGCCAATCCTTTGTCATGGCCTGAGAGCCATAGTAGGCCTCCATGGCTGCTGTGACTGTTATGTTGATGCTCCCTGCCTATACCCATAGAGTGCAGATTTAATGCATCAATGCAGTATATATGTACTACATTGATCGGTATAAGCAATTTAATGATTTCTCATACAATTCTCCTAAGACAGTGTTTCTCAAGTACTCCCCAACGGGTCATGAGTTCAGGTTATTCCATATAGAGAAAAAGCTGTGTTGATACCTGATGCAATGACTATAATTATATCACCTGTGAAACTAAGGTGATCCTCAAAACATGACCCTCCAGACTGGAGTTGAGAAACACTGTCCCAGGGGAATTAACAACGTATTTGGTGTTGTTGTAGAATTGCAGATTTTTAGTCAAATAACTTCCCAGAAAAAATACAACAAAAAGTCACATATATACAAAGGTGCCAATAAAAATTACAGATCCACAACCCAAAATGAGCCCTCACGTAGCCCTGCAGACCGAAAAAAATCAAAATGTTATAGGGGTCAGAAAAGGGCAGTTTTCGACATCCTGTATGCGGTTGGTTTCATATTTATTATTTTAACCAGTATTTGGTTATAATTTTGGAGCTTGCTTTGATCCACATTTTTAGCCCAAAAAAGAAGTGAGCTCAAAACACAAAAAGGGGCTAATCTTTAAATTTTCTGGGTTTTTCTGAAAAAAACTTACCAAAATACCATACGTGAACCCAGTCTCTGTGTGTGCTGTGTGTGTAATGTCTAATCATCTAAGCTCAGAAATTCATCCTTTAGGTCACAGGATAACATTTGTTTTATACATCATTAAGTGTTCATGTTTAACCAATGATTTGCACATTTAATGAGTTTTTCTTTCTTTGGGCAGGTACATGGGGGCTGTTGGTTCCTCTTCTGCTTCATCCCGAGTAATGTGCAATAATGTACCTGGTTTGGTAACACGTCAGAGGCAACTGTGTCAGCGCTATCCTGAAATCATGCATGTTATTGGTCTAGGGGTTAGTGAGTGGACAGCAGAGTGTAAGCATCAATTTCGACATCACCGCTGGAATTGCAACACACATGAAAGAGATCAAACTTTGTTTGGAAAATTAATTTTGCGCAGTAAGTTGGTTGTGATCTTTATGTTGCTATTGTTTGATAAATTGCCATTTAAATAGTAAGCTGCATATCAAATAAACTGGACCATGGCTTTGAGAAAATGAAATGGTGGGCCAGGTATGTGGTGAACTATTTATATATATATATATATATATATATATATATATATATATATATATATATATATATATCTGGTCAACTGAATCAATGAGCCATTTTTCATATGTTTATTGAAAAACGACTCCAGGGCTGTCAGGGATAAATGTCACAGATCATTGCATCCTCACTGCAATTTGTTCATCTTTTTCCAGGCTTAAAACCTGAATCATAGAAAACATTACAACAATTGACTTAAAGACCTGTTACATGGAGCACTTTATCTGCTGAAACTGGCAGATATTGCCTTGTGTAATTAAGGGGCAACGATCAGCCTAGATGTGAGTAAACTTTGACTCATTGGCTAATCGCTGTCTTTCAGCAAATCATCAGCCGCCTCAGCCGGCAACTTTAAAATCATCAGCCTCCTTGCCAGGATTGGTATTGTGGGTCCTTTGCCATGACTTAGGACCCTTTTACATGGCCTAATGTGAGGTCAGGCCACACGAACCATTGCAGGTATTGTTTGTGCCACCATTTGAATGCACCATTTAGACAGATAGCTGTGCGGACATTAAAGGAGAAGTTCGGGCAAAAGCATTTTTTAATATGTTATTAGTTAGGGAAAGTTAGACAAATTCCTAATATACATTAATTATGGGAAATGCACATTTACTGCTATTTCCCTTAATTTAGTAAATCACAGAGACTTCAAAATCTCAGAAATACCGTGACGTCACGAAACGGGGTGTAATTCCAATGGAGTGTCCAGCAGGGGGCGCACTATACATAGAAGTCAATGAGTACCATTGACTTCTATATATAGTGCACCCCTGCTGGACACTCCATTGGAATTACACCCCGATTCGTCTATGGAACAGGTGAGTCTGCACACTGTACTACTCCCCCATTTATTTGCTCATAGTATGAGCAGATAGATGATGGGGGAGCAGTACCAGGGCCATCCCCAATCCGCAAACCCCACCCGCTGCCGCCACATATGCCCTGGTACTACTTCCCCATCATGTGCTCATACTATGAGCACATGATGGGGAAGTAGTACCAGGGCTATCCCCATCACCGCCGCCACTGCTCATCTTGCGGGTCCGCTGATGTAATTGGGGCCCCGGTCTCCTCCCCCCCTGAGACCGGGGCCTCAATTACATCAGCGGACCCACCGGACCAGCAGGGGCGGTGACAGGGGTTCCGGACGGGTCCGCCGCTGTAATTGAGGCCCTGGTCTCGGGGGAAATAGGCCTCAGACCGGGGCCTACTCCCCTACCCCCCCGAGACTGGGGCCTCAATTACATCAGCGGACCCACCGGACAAGCAGGGGCGGCAGTGACAGGAGTTCCGGACGGGTCCGCCGCTGTAATTGAGGCCCCGGTCTCAGGGGAGGAGTAGGCCCCGATCTGAGGCCTACTCCCCCCCTGAGACCAGGGCCTCAATTACAGCGGCGGACCCGCCGGATGAGCAAAGGCGTCAGCGGCGGTGATTGGGATAGACCTGGTACTACTTCCCCATCTACCTAGGGCTTTCCCTAGTATGAGCACATGATGGGGAAGTAGTACCAGGGCATATGTGGCAGCAGTGGGAGGGCAAAGGGGCAGATTGGGGATGGCCCTGGTACTACTCCCCCATCATCTTTCTGCTCATACTATGAGCACATAGATGATGGGGGAGTAGTACAGTGTGCAGACTCACCTGTTCCATAGACTAATCAGGTAATCATGGTATTCATTGACTTCTATATATATAGTGCGCCCGCTGCTGGACACTTCCATTGGAATTACTCCCCGGTTCGTGACATCACCAAATTTCTGAGATTTTGAAGTCTCTGATCTACTAAATTAAGGCAAATAGCAGTATATGTGCATTTCCCATAATTAATGTATTTTAGGAGTTTGTCTAACTTTCCCTAACTAATAAGATAATAAAAAATGCTTTTGGCCGGAGTTGTCTTTTAAGAATGATCAAAAAAGCATACAAGTGCTGGCCCTTTTACATGGGCCGATTATCGGGTAAATGAGCATTCCTAGGAACACTTATAAGGCTGGGTTCACAGTACGTTTTTGCAATCCGTTTTTTGCAACGGATTGTGTGCAACCGTTTTGATCCATTTTTCATTATAAAAAAAAATTGAATCGACCACGTTTTTGTGTCCGTCAAAAAAACCTGACCCGTTTTGTTATTTTTTTTCCATTTATATTTTTTTATAATGGAAGTCATTGGAAAAACGGATGCACACACTTGCATCCTTTTTTTCTATCCGTTTTTCATCCATTTTTCGCAAAAACGAATTGCAATAACGTGGTGTAATCCCAGCCTTAGCGATAATCTGCCATGTAATTGACCTTTAGAAGAAGGTGGAGTGAGAGTGATTGGTATAAAAACATAATAAGGGTGCCTTCACACCTACCGATCCACAGCGGATCTCACTTCTGCGGATTCGAAGCGAGAACCGCTGCGGATCCGGTATCAATTCACCCCTATGATAGCACATATTCGCAGCGGGATTAACATCCCGCTGTGAATATGTGCTTTAACTCCCTGGTACCCGCGGCCCCGCCGTCGCATCCCCCATCCCCGGCGGCGGCACATCCCCCCCATCCCGGCGACATCCCCCCATCAGCCCTTCTCCGGCCCGCCACCGCGAGCATACATTACCTGCTCGGCGGCGCGGCTGCACTGAGGCTCCCAGCTCCGGTCCCACTCAGCTGACCGGAGCCGGCAGCCTTACTGCAGCCACGCCGGGGTGGGGGTGGGCTGATGGGGGGATGCGACGGCGTGGCTGCGGGTACCAGGGAGTTAAAGCACATATTCACAGCGGGATGTCAATCCCGCTGCGAATATGTGCTATCATAGGGGTGAATTGATACCGGATCCGCAGCGGTTCTCGCTTCGAATCCGCAGAAGTGAGATCCACTGTGGATCCGGTAGGTGTGAAGGCACCCTAAAGTGGCAAAGTGTGGATGTCACTGGTTCATAAGCAGGTAGGTGGTCAGTCCTGGACAATGTATCATGGATGGAGGATTATTATAATTAATTTAACTTGTGATGAAAGATTCTCCAGGCATGCACCAGATAATGTGAATGTAATGTACTTTAAAATTGCACAGTAATTAGTATTGCATTAGTAATTAGTAATTTGCCCTATATAGTAATAGTGCCCCCCCCATAACCTATTTACTGTATAGTAGTAGTAATAGTATGAGTATAGTAATACCACTCTGGTCCCCATATAGTAATATGCCCCCTGTACCCCTCTATGGTAATAGTGGACATAGCCCCCCCTTCTGTGCCTTCAGTAATAATTGTCCCTATGTGCCTACATTTACTAACTGTCCACCCTGTGTCTCCATTTACCAATAACTATCCACCCTGTGCCTCCATTTACTAATAATTGTCTGCCCTGTGCCTCCATTTACTAATAACTATCCACCCTGTGCCTCCATTTACTAATAATTGTCTGCCCTGTGCCTCCATTTACTAATAATTGTCTGCCCTGCGCCTCCATTTACCAATACCTGTCCATCTTGTGCCTCCATTTACTAATAATTGTCTGCCTTGTGCCCCAATTTACTAATAATTGTCTGCCCTGTGCCTCCATTTACTAATAACTGTCCACCCTGTGCCTCCATTTACTAATAATTGTCTGCCCTGTGCCTCAATTTACCAATATTTGTCTGCCCTGTGCCTCCATTTACTAATAATTGTTTGGCCTCTGCCTCCATTTACCAATAACTGTCCACCCTGTGCCTCCATTTACCAATAATTGTCTGGCCTGTGCCTCCATTTACCAATAATTATCTGGCCTGTGCCTCCATTTACCAATAACTTTCCACCCTGTGCCTCCATTTACCAATAATTGTCTGGCCTGTGCCTCCATTTACCAATAATTATCTGGCCTGTGCCTCCATTTACCAATAACTTTCCACCCTGTGCCTCCATTTACTAATAACTGTCCACCCTGGGCATCCATTTACTAATAATTGTCTGCCCTGTGCCTCCATTTACCAATAACTGTCCACCCTGTGCCTCCATTTACCAATAATTTTCTGTCCTGTGCCTCCATTTACTAATAGTTGTCTGCCCTGTGCCTCCATTTACCAATAACTGTCCACCCTGTGCCTCCATTTACCAATAATTGTCTGCCCTGTGCCTCCATTTACCAAGAATTGTCTGCCCTGTGCCTCCATTTACTAATAATTGTCTGCCCTATGCCTCCATTTACCAATAACTGTCCACCCTGTGCCTCCATTTACCAATAATTGTCTGCCCTGTGCCTCCATTTACTAATAATTGTTTGGCCTGTGCCTCCATTTACTAATAATTGTCTGCCCTATGCCTCCATTTACCAATAACTGTCCACCCTGTGCCTCCATTTACCAATAATTGTCTGCCCTGTGCCTCCATTTGCTAATAATTGTCTGCCCTGTGCCTCCATTTGCTAATAATTGTCCGCCTTGTGCCTCCATTTACTAATAATTGTCTGCCCTGCGCCTCCAGTCAGTAATAATGTCCCCCTGTGCTTTCATTCAGAAAAAAATCAACTAATACTCAATCCAAATTCCAAGGAGAGCCCCTCTCTCTTTAGTCTTGCAATGCGATAGCTGCAGGGTCAGAATCCCCGGACAAGCGAGATAAAGTACCGGCCAGTGAGGGGATAGTGTCCCAGCGGCTCATAGGCTGTGGACCTGAACTGCCTGCAGCCTAGGAATCAATGGTGGAGCGGGGGACTGACGGCTAGCAGTCAGACATATTACTTTGCTGCATGTGCGTACAGAGGAATAAGCTGCATAGAAAGAGGCTGGAAGATCTCGGGAGCTCTGTAGCCACAGGGGGCTGCATTTTTAAACCTTCAGTCCTAAAGTAATAGGGTACCATAAGTCTGATATCTGTAAAATTATTGAAGTTTGTCTAATTAGGAGAGAGGTGGCAGCAGAGAGCACTGTGTGAGGCTGGAAAGAATCCACCACTTTTTGTAGGGCATACAGCAGCTGATAAATAGGTGTAAATTAAAAATCTATATAACTTTTAAGACACCAGTTGATTTAAAAGAAAAAAATGCTGGAGTTCCCCTTTAATGTGGGGAATCATAGAAAATAGATTCAACATTTCAACCCATGCTTGGCTTGGCCAGCAACAAAATATAACATATCTATGCACCCTGAGGCAGCTTTTCAGTTTTTTTTTTTTTTTTGTTAAAAGCATATTCAGAGGCTCACCATAAAGGGACTATACACCATTTTTTTTTCCATACTTTGGTTTAAGATTCATGCCATAGTCTTTTGGCTTCTCTAACTATTGTTGAAATATACAGTATTTCACATTTTGAAATATTTTCTACTTGCAAAACTATATTTGGATTTTATATTTATTTTCATGTCAAGAACATGGTCCAAGATTAAAAATGCCTTATTTGTGCACAGAAAGTCATTTTTGAAAATCCACTAGTCACATAACACATCGTTATTCTAGGTGTATTTGTGCTTTGCTCTCATATTTCCTATATTTGATATGTATTACAGTTTTGGGTAATATATCAAAATGGATACTTGGACAGTGTTTAAATACATGGATTTTAAGATTGTGCATGCAAAATGTTTCATTTCACTCTTTTCTCCACCCAACTGTTTTCTGGAGGGACTTAGCAATTTCCTTGGCACATGTAAAGTAGAGAGACATACTGTACAGAATACCATGTTTAATTTTTTTTATTTTTTTTTTAAGAAAAACATGTTCTTGTTTGATAACAATATTATGAAGTTGCATTTAAAGGTAAACTGGCAGCACAGATATATGCATATCCATGCTGTCCGTTTCCCTTTAACATAACAACCCTTTCCACCTTGATGAGGCGGAGGAGCCTCATGCATTTGGTTCTGCTGGTGGCAGTACAAAACCAGCCCATTCTGCTCAAAGGCTGGCCCGTTAGAGTGTTATCTGGTATTCAGATTCCCTGACAACCCCAGCCCCTTTTCTCCTCTAGACCCCCCCCCCTCTCTCTTTCCTTGTTTCTTTATTTCTCTTCCCTTTTGTTGTCTCCTCTTCTAACCTTGTTGTTCTTGGACAATGGTTGATGTAAGCCTTGCATACCATACCTTTCTCAGGACGTCCAAATACACTTCTATGGCTTCCCAACTAGACGACTGTAGTTCATTGTCAAGTTGGTTTTAGCTACAGGTAGTTATATTTACCCTATGTTCTGAGTGTTCAATATTGTAAACTACAGTGTGAGTTAAGTGCCATGCTCTGGGACACTTGTCTGAATGTTCATTGCAATGTTTATTGTCTCAAAACTTAAACTGATTTACACACACAAAAAAAACAGAACAACCCTTTCTGTGAAGATAAAGCAATTTATTTCTCATTTGCATCAAATTTCAACTTCTACTTAAAGGGTGCCTTCACACCTACCGGATCCACAGCGGATCTCACTTCTGCGGATTCGAAGCGAGAACCGCTGGGGATCCAGTATCAATTCACCCCTATGATAGCACATATTTGCAGCGGGATTGACATCCCGCTGTGAATATGTGCTTCAACTCCCTGGTGCCCGCAGCCCCGCCGTCGCATCCCCGGGGCATCCCCCCATCCCGGCCACATCCCCCCATCAGCCCACCCCCAGCCCGCCGCCGAGAGCATACAGTACCTGCTCGGCGGCGCGGCTGCAGTGAGGCTGCTGGCTCCGGTCCCGCTCAGATCAGCTGAGCGGGACCGGAGCCGGGAGCCTCACTGCAGCCGCGCCGCTGAGCTGGTAATGTATGCTCGCGGCAGCGGGCCGGAGATGGGCTGATGGGGGGATGTGGCCGGGATGGGGGGGATGTGCTGCCACCGGGGATGGGGGATGCGACGGCGGGGCTGCGGGCACCAGGGAGTTAAAGCATATTCACAGCGGGATGTTAATCCCGCTGCGAATATGTGCTATCATAGGGGTGAATTGATACCGGATCTGCAGCGGCTGTCGCTTCGAATCCGCAGAAGTGAGATCCGCTGTGGATCCGGTAGGTGTGAAGGCACCCAAAGGGGTACTCTGGTGAGGAAAAAAAATATTTTTAATTAACTAATGTAAAAAAGTTATACAGATTTGTAAATTACTTCTGTAACAAAATCTGAAGCTTTCAAGTACTTATCAGCTGTTGTATGTCCTGTAGAAAGTGGTATATTCTTTTTTAGTCTGACAGTGCCCTCTGCTGCCACACCTGTCCATGTCAGGAACTGTCCAGAGCAGTTGGGGTTTTTTATGGACAGTTCTTGATATGTTGCTCTGGACAGTTCTTGATATGGACAGAGCGCACTGTGTCAAGCTGTAAAGAAAACTCCACTTCATGCTTGACATACAGCAGCTGATAAGTACTGGAAGATTTGAGAATTTTTTTAAAGAAGTAATTTACAAATCTATATAAGTTTCTGACACCAGTTGATTTTATAAATATTTTTTCTCTGAAGTATCCCTTTAACTTTTAAAGTCCTAAATTTGCCAGATACAGCAACATGTAACCATCAATACCGTCTATTTCATCCAACACATTGGCACCACTAAAAAGGTTTATCCTTGATCACTGTAGGGATAGAAAGAGAGAGATAGAAAGGCCACACCAGCCTAACAACCTCCTGCCAGTATTTTCTGTCCCTGTAGTGGCAGGTCAGTGAGATGTCTTACTGGTGTTGAAATGGAAATAAAAAGGGAAGGGGGGCACATTTTGGAAAATTCCTAAATTAAGGAATTGAAATCTGTTTGTTGGACTTAAAGGTGTACTCCCTGCAGCATAATCTGTGTACGGCGGGGGAGGGGGTTGAAATAGAAGACGGCGGTGACTTACCTCCCCAGTTCCAGCGGCGGCTCCCGGATCGCGCCGCCCCGTACTTCCGTCCTGCGACCGCTTCCTGGTTAGAGCTGTGGCATTAGACGTGACGTCTCAAGGCAGCTCTGCCATTCAGCTGTCATAGCGGAGTCCCGCCTCGGTCGCTAAATGGCTGAGCTGCCTTGAGACGTCATGCCGCAGCTCTAACCAGGAAGTGTCCGTGGGACGGGGGTACGGGGTGGCGCGATTCGGGAGCCGCCGCTGGAACCGGGGAGGTAGGTCACCGTTGGCTTTTATTTCTACCCCCTTCCCAGCCGTACACAGATTATACTGCAGGGCCGGAGTACCCTTTTAAAAGGTCCAAACTGGGAATCCTGGGGAGAGGGAGACACACACACCTCCCTGACTCCCACAGCTGGTATCTTTACTCGCATCATCCCCACTGTATGGCCGCTTCCAGGTTCTTGGAACATTGCGGCCAACAGGGATGCGGCTGCCAGGGAGATCAGTGTAGTTTATTATTCCCCTCCCCAAGCATATATCAAAAAGTCCTCTGCCTGGACAACCCATTTAAAGGCTTTTATTAGCATATTCTGGTTCATACTGCATCTGAAATTTTCCCGGGATTTAAACAAATATCTGCAATTTCCTACACTTACACTGAACTATCTGGATCTGCACTTAGAAAAGTGGAGATCATGTCAGTTTTGAGTAAACCAATTTCCACTTTCCAGAGAATTAAATTTCACAAAAAAAATCTACAATGTACCCACAACATGTCAAAAGCTTTTTAAAGTGACAATGGCCATTTAAATATCTACAGACAACTAAAGGCAGCTACGGCATATTCAAACCTAGCATACACTCTTCTAGAAAAAATAAGGTTAAAGTAGTACCCCAGCTATTTAAAAAATGTTATATTGCTGCCCTGATATCGAAAATAATAAAGAGACTATTGTTACCTCACCATGGTCCCCAGGAGTTCTGCTACAGCATCATCGGGTTCCCCGCTAAATGCTCCTATCACCTGAGAAGGACCTTTCTCGGCAGTGACAACCTGCTCCGCCAGTCACTGACTGAAGCGAGACAGCGCTGCAGCCGCTGATTGGCTGAGCAGGCTGTCACTGCAGAGAGGACACTGCATACACACCACAGGGGGAGCATGGTTAGGTAAGAATAGACTCTTTATTATTTTCTGTATAAGTGCAGAAATATCTAAAAAAAAAATTAAGGGCAGGAGTACCCCTTCAAAAATAAAAAGTAACAAATGAATTGAATAATAACACCATGTAGGAACATGCTAATTTTTTGTTTTAAACTATATTTTCAGGTAGCCGAGAGTCAGCCTTTGTTTATGCCATCTCTTCTGCTGGAGTAGTGTTTGCTATCACAAGAGCTTGCAGTCAAGGAGAACTGAAGTCTTGCTCTTGTGATCCAGATAAAAAAGGTTCTTCTAAGGACAGCAGAGGCAGCTTTGACTGGGGTGGCTGCAGTGATAACATAGACTATGGTATTAGATTTGCTAGAGGATTTGTGGACGCAAGAGAGAGGAAAGGAAAAGATGCAAGAGCCCTAATGAACCTTCACAACAACAGAGTTGGACGAAAGGTATTCTTTACCTACCTTCTTATGGTGTTAAATCAAACACATAGTGGTGAAAAGGCAAGCCTAGAGATGACAACTTTGTTCTTTGTACATTTTTATGTTGTTTTTTATTATGCTGTAAGTTTTTCTTACATTCTATGTATCCACCATTATATTTACATAATATAATATAATATTTTATATTTACATAAACTTGCATGATGATTTCTAGTAGCTTTCCTTGTAACATTATTGGTCACCCTGTACAATAACATTACAAAGCACAGTGATGCTCTAAAGAATTTTGTGTGAAAGTGCTTGTAACAAATTAACAAGAACAATATGCATTGTATTAACTGAAATTGTGCGGTGATCTCAACAGTAACTAGCTAGCCTCATATTCTGTTTACCCATTGTAGGCTGTAAAGAGGTTTATAAAGCAGGAATGCAAGTGCCATGGAGTTAGTGGGTCTTGTACTGTAAGGACATGCTGGCTGACTATGGGAGACTTTCGAAAATCTGGAGACTTATTGCGAAAAAAGTACAATGGAGCCATACAAGTTGTTATGAATCAAGATGGTACTGGTTTTACAGTGGCAAATAAAAGGTATAACAAACCTACTTCCAATGACTTGGTATACTTTGAGAATTCACCTGACTACTGTATCAAGGACAGAGATGCTGGTAAGACTTTTCAGTTAATAAAATATCTTTAAAGTTACATTCTGATAGAGCTATACCATATTACGGTTTTCATGTGTTCAGTTTATACCTTAAAAGCCCATGCTGATCCTGCTCACAACCCCAAAGATGACCATAGACAAATGTCCTTTTGTAATGTATGTGTTTGGCATACATCAATATACCTACACATCATCCCCACTGTTCAGCCACTTCCAGTCCCAGTCTGGCCCTACCAGACGTACTCAACAGAGCCAGACTGGGACTAAAATTCCGGCATTTAAAAACTTTTTATATTTTGCTGCCCGCACTTATAAACTTTTTATATGCCACCACCACTTCCTAGTAAAACAGTGAAACAAATCCTAGCAGTGACAACTTGCTCAGCTTATCAGTGACTTAGGCTGAGTAGGCTGTCTCAAAAGTGTCGATGGCCACATTCAGCAGGGGACTTGGAGATGCTGCAGGAGGACACCGGGGGAGAGTGGTAGGTAAGGATAAGATTTATATTCTGTTTTATATAGGGCCATCAGTATATGAAAAGTGCAATGTTTTTACAAAAAGAAAATACAAAAATGTATTACAAAAAGTAATAGTATTTCACTGGGAAATATATCTGCCTTTATATAACACACTAGATATTAATCACATGACCATTACTCACACTGCAAACATACCATCAAATAGCAGGCTCCTTTCACACAATGCACAAACTGTATGTGCCACTAACATACCCACTACATACCACATGTGCCACTAATGTAACTACTGCATACTGCATGTGCGACTAGAATACCCACTACATACCATATGTGCCACCAACATTCCTACTACATACCATACGTGCCACTAATATGCCTACTACATACTGCATATGCCACTAACATTACTACATACTACATGTGCCACTCACACAATGGACATGTAATATTCAACAGTCCATCAGTCACACTGTATGTATCTCCAAATCCTCCAAATATTATGAGCATGTGGGGCCTATTTAAGATCTGTAGGAAGAATACTAGAGGCTGCATACAGTGTAAGGGCTGGCTCTTGCTGTGCAGGACCCTGTCTGCACACAGCCTTTCAGCATGTGAAGTGCAGGGAGCGATGTGCAGGGGAAGAGTACACAGGCCCACACAACACACAGCCCCTCTGGCATTTCCCCGAACTGCCAGATGCCCAGTCTGGATCTGGTACACAACTATATAGTCATATATGCATATGTCTGGGACATCTGTTCAGTTTACTTTAAGGGGGAGATTTATCAAAGGGTGTAAAATTTAGACTGATGCAAACTACCCACAGCAACCAATCACATCTCCTCTTTAACGTTATCAGAGCTGAAAGCTGAGCTGTGATTGGTTGCTGTGGGCAGTTTGCACCAGTCTAAATTTTACACCCTTTGATAAATCTCCCCCTTAGTATGCACACAATTGGTATGTGTAGTAAGAAATGTAGACAGATACTTACTTTAAAGTACTGTTTCAGTATGAAGTAAAATCAAGAGTCTAAACTTATGCTGTATAGATTTTAAAATTGCAATTTAAAAGGAATAAGCAGATTACATCATCCAAAAAACAATCAAGATAGCACCATGACGTCCAGTACAAAATGAAATTATACATTCCCATTAAGTGAATATTACTATTCACCATGGAGCAGTATGACGTAATGCTTGTTACTCAGTAGATCTAATTTTAATGAACCACTGTAATACACAAGATCATTTTTTCTGTTCAGATGATGTGACGTATTTATCGGCACTAATGGAGATAGCATTTTCCATTGTTAGATAACACTATGGTGACTTCACTCTCAAAATACACATCTTTCTGTATATCAGGTCTTGAAATATATTGATCACAATGTCAGATTTACATGGAACGAGCTGATGTAGAGAGTGCACTTAAGGAATGAAATAAGCAAAGATGCACTTAACCTGATTTTATAATGTTCCTCTCAAACTGTGCTATTTTCTCTGAATTTCAATTGTATGTCTGGTATTAACTGTTCACTTAAGGTCACATTGAAAGAAATGACGTATTTGAAAGATTTTATTGAAATTCTTTATTTTAACCTTGTGCTTTGAATATATTATAATGTTTCCTTTTGAGTCATTTTACATTTGTATGCAATTATTACCATCTTCTGTTGTCATCCTTGTCTGAGATCTTTTCCCCTTATAAGAGTGCTAGCTTAGGCTCCGTTCACATGACACTAATTGTTTATGTTGGAAGTATATATCAATAGTATTGCCATAAGTATACCTCCTACATATGCCACTGTATTCACCAGGCGGTCTGGAAACCGTCTGGAAACAGAAGCATGGAAGATTTGTCTCCTAAGGGGGGATAGCAGAAGGAGCAGGAGACAATGTGGATTGGCACAGGGGCCATTTTTCTTCACTTCCTGGATTCCTATCAGCTACCAGTGTGTCAGAACCGTACAAATATGTTAATACATTATATAGACACATCTATACAACTTTTAATGTTAATAGAAAACAAGTTTTTCTTATCCAGAGTTCCCCTTTAAGCTCCATTCACTTCAATGGAACTGAGTTGCAAACCCCACCCAAACTGGAGACAAGAGTGGTGCTGTCTCTGGAAGAAAGTGGCCATGTTTTTCTAAGCCTGGTTAACCCCTTTAACCACTATTCAACACTCTCTCTTTCTCATGATGTGGATGACAGCCCAGTGGTAAAAAAAAGTTATGTAGAACTTGAAAGAAGCAGTTGCTATTTAAAAAAATGTCTGCAAGCATTTTCCCCTCAGAGCACCACCCTAGACACTGTACTTGAAGTACCTAAAGGCTATATACACTATTACACACGGCGCCAGTGAGCGGGTGAGTCTGGGGCAAGGGGTGGCCGCGTACTACTGTGTACCAGGGCCAGTTTTACCAATAATACTAGTATATAGAGGACAAATATTCTCCCACACCATGACCACTGCCATTATGACTGCACTGTTAATGAATAGAATACTATACTACGAACTGTTATTCCCCAGCCAATACAGTGACCAGATATTGGTAGATAACAGCTCTACACAGGCTTCATCACCAGTACAAATGGTGACATGCAATTAAACATGCACTTTAGTTGATAAAGACCAGTGCGGTCAGAACGCGTGCTGCTCTCACGCAATAAAGATTTATCACTTATGAAACTACAGTTGCGAGTGCCTGGATTTCTTCATTATTGCACTTAAACCCAGTGACTCACAGGGGGTGTCTTCTCTGATCAGCATCTTTACTTTTCTTTTCTATCTGGCCCAGGCCATGACTCTTCTGGGTAGAATCTGTCAGAGAAACATTTTAGGGAGAGTAGGCCAATGGCTCCTCACTCTGTCAATCAGAGCACTGCATTTAAAGTGACACTGTCACCCCTTTTTGCATTCTGACATCTCTACACAGGTGTAAAGGGTAAATTTAGCGGTTTTCATACCTTATTTTATATCATACACTACCGTTCAAAAGTTTGGGGTCACATTGAAATGTCCTTATTTTTGAAGGAAAAGCACTGTACTTTTCAATGAAGATAACATTAAACTAGTCCTAACTTTAAAGAACTACACTCTATACATTGCTAATGTGGTAAAAGACTATTCTAGCTGTAAATGTCTGGTTTTTGGTGCAATATCTACATGGGTGTATAGCGGCCCATTTCCAGCAACTATCACTCCAGTGTTCTAATGGTACTATGTGTTTGCTCATTGGCTCAGAAGGCTAATTGATGATTAGAAAACCCTTGTGCAATCATGTTCACACATCTGAAAACAGTCTAGCTTGTTACAGAAGCTACAAAACTGACCTTCCTTTGAGCAGATTGTGTTTCCGGAGCATCACATTTGTGGGGTCAATTAAACGCTCAAAATGGCCAGAAAAAGAGAACTTTCATCTGAAACTCGACAGTCTATTCTTGTTGTTAGAAATGAAGGCTATTCCATGCGAGAAATTGCTAAGAAATTGAAGATTTCCTACAACGGTGTGTACTACTCCCTTCAGAGGACAGCACAAACAGGCTCTAACCAGAGTAGAAAAAGAAGTGTGAGGCCGCGTTGCACAACTAAGCAAGAAGATAAGCACATTAGAGTCTCTAGTTTGAGAAACAGACGCCTCACAGGTCCCCAACTGGCATCTTCATTAAATAGTACCCGCAAAACACCAGTGTCAACATCTACAGTGAAGAGGGGGCTGCGGGATTTGGGGCTTCAGGGCAGAGTGGCAAAGAAAAAGCCATATCTGAGACTGGCCAATAAAAGAAAAAGATTAAGATGGGCAAAAGAACACAGACATTGGACAGAGGAAGACTGGAAAAAAGTGTTGTGGACGGATGAATCCAAGTTTGAGGTGTTTGGATCACAAAGAAGAACATTTGTGAGACGCAGAACAAATGAAAAGATGCTGGAAGAATGCCTGACGTCATCTGTTAAGCATGGTGGAGGTAATGTCATTGTCTGGGGTTGCTTTGGTGCTGGTAAGGTGGGAGATTTGTACAGGGTAAAAGGGATTCTGAATAAGGAAGGCTATCACTCAATTTTGCAACGCTATGCCATACCCAGTGGACAGCGCTTGATTGGAGCCAATTTCATCCTACAACAGGACAATGACCCTAAACACACCTCCAAATTGTGCAAGAACTATTTACAGCAGAAGCAGGCAACTGGTATTCTATCGGTAATGGAGTGGCCAGCGCAGTCACCAGATCTGAACCCTATTGAGCTGTTGTGGGAACAGCTTGACCGTATGGTACGCCAAAAGTGCCCATCCAACCAATCCAACTTGTGGGAGGCTAAGTGGTGCTATGCTGTGAGGCCACGCCCACTTAATACAATCTGCAGTTGATAAAAGGACCCTTTTAACTTGAACAAACACCATGACGTATTATATGAAATAAGGTATGAAAAACGCTAAATTTACCCTTTACACCTGTGTAGAGATGTCAGAATGCACAAAGGGGGTGACAGTGTTACTTTAACTGTAAGGGTTAGTAGCAGAACCCAGCAGCTAAGCATCACTTGCCCATGTTTGCCAGGTTTAAATATTGAAGAAAATGATCCAATTTTACATATATGTTTGTGGCTAAAGTGTATAAAACTAAGCTTCTATTATCTGCCATTGACCTTTTTGTGCAGCAATAGCGGCACTTAAATGTTTTTTGAAATTGTTTAGTTCTGCATATCAGCCTGTAGGATGCATAGGCCAATGTACAAAACAGCTTAACCTCTATTATTTTGGGTTATTTTGGTTTGGTTTCCTCCCATGTACTGCTCTCTTAAGGTGCTTCCATGACATTTATATTGGGTAAATTATATTGGCCGCAGAAGCAATCCCTTAAAAAATTATAAAAAGACAAGTAGAAAATTGGGCCAGGAGGCTGCCAAGAGGCCTACAACAACAACTTTAACCCCTTAGCATCCCATGCCGGGACCCCACTCTGAACGGCACCGCTCCAGGCTGCTATCTGTAGCCAGGGAGCGCCTCTATTAGCCGGCGCAGGTCCCGTTATTAATTAAGCATTTCAGTGCAGCTGTCAAACCTGACAGCTGCATTAAAATGCTTTATGTCGGATCTCCCCTCCGTGATGCGATCGCGGGGGAGGGAAATCAGTTCTTCTGTCCGGGCCGGGCCTTAGTGTCGCACTGTGTATATAAAAGTCCCCCAGGGGGACTTCTAGTTAATGTAAAATAAAAGTAAACAAAAGTGTTTTTATTAATAAAAAAAAATCCCCTCCCCTAATAAAAGTCCAAATCAACCCCCTTTTCCCATTTTATAAATATTAATAAATAAACAAACATATTTGGTATCGGCTTGTGCATAATCACCCAAACTATTAAGTTATTACATTCCTGATCTTGCAAGGTAAACGGCGTAAGCGCAAAAGTGCTAAATTGCACATTTTTTTGACTCATCAAATCCAGAAAAATTTTAATATAAAGTGATCAAAAAGTCGCATATGTGCAAAAAAAGGTACCGATTGAAAGTACAGATCATGGCGCAAAAAATTACACCTCAAACAGCCCCACAGACAAAAAAATAAAAGCATTATAAGGATGGGAAAAGAGTAATTTTAAACACATTTATTTTTTTTTAAAGGTTTTAAGTTTTTTACAAGCTGTCAAATAATATAAAAGTTATAAAAGTTACATATCGTTGTAATCGTACTGATGTGAGGAACATTGATAACATGTCAGTTTTACCATAGGGCGAATGGCGTAAATGCGAAACTCCCTAGAATCAAAACAAATTCTTTTTTTTTCTTTTGTTTTTCAATTTGACAGCTCAAATGATTTTTTTCCGGTTTCGCAGCATATTTTATGGAAAAATAATGCCTGTCATTGCAAAGTACAATTGGTTTCACAATAAAAAGGGATTATATGGGTCTCTACATGAAAAAATGCAAGCACTATGGCCTTTTAAACATAAAGTGGAAAAAAAAAAAAAAAGCAAAAGTGCAAAAAAAAAAATTGGCTTTGACCCTAAGGGATTAAAAAAGCTGAAGGAATTTCTGGCAAGTACTGGTTGTGCACTGCACAAGACAACAATCTCCCAAATTCTTCAAATGTTTTCAGCTGTGGGGTAGGGTGGCAAGATGAAAGTCTTTTTGTTAAAAGGAAAACATCATCAAAGCCTTGTTATGTTATGTTAGGTTCTAATAAAACCAAGGTTGAACTTTTTGGCCATAATTCTAAATTACTTGGTGCAAAGCCAACACTGCATCACCAAAAAAACACCATACCCACAGTGAAGCATAGTGGAGGCAGCATTATGTTTTAGGGATGTTTTTCTACAACTGGCCATGATATCCAGGCATCCCTAAGGCTGCATCCTTTTTCTCCAGGCTGTGAGATTTAAATGCGGAGCGATCGGGTTCATGTGAGCCCCAACTTACCATAATTTTGCTCATCTCTAGATTTATCATGGACAGATTAAATCATGATAAATTTAAATAGGCTTATACAATAATTAATTGGGCTGAAGGTATTCCAAAGTCACTAGAGCATTTAGTAGGTTTATGCGGTCCTATCTCAGTGTAGCAGAAACTAGTGACATAGAAGCTGCACAGAATAATGTATCCCCCCGTACATTGTCCTGTGCATCTGATGCAAAGATATCCTCCTGAATAACATGGACAACAAGTAGTCCTTTCTATTGTGTGCGTGAGCCCAGTAGTCCTTAAAGGGGTACTCCGGGCTAGGACTATTTTTAGTTTATGGCCGGGGAGGGGGTGGATATAGGCACCGCTGGTCACTTACTCCCCGGTTCCAGCGCTGGATCCCGGATCGCGCAGCCCGTTCTCCCATCCCTCTGCTGCTTTCTGGTCTGAGGTGCGCTTGAGACATGACATCTCAAGGCCGCTCAGCCATTCATTGGTCGTAGTGGGGTCCCACTGCAGCCACTGAATGGCTGAGCTGCCTTGAGACGTCACGTCTCAAGCTGCAGCTCAGACCAGGTAGCGGGGAGGTAAGTGACCGTCGGCGTATATATCCACCCCCTCCTCAGCCATATACTAAAAATAGCCCTAGCCCGCAGTACTCCTTTAATATTCAAATGAAGCAGAAAACTCCACACACCTGCTGATTGGCAGTTATCTATCCATGCTGTGTATAGGCAGTCAGTCAGCAGCTGGAAGGTGAAGGGAGGGGTCTGGCAAGAATCCTATTCTCCTGGATATTAGGAGAATGGCTAAACAGAATGATGTAAGTAATACACCCATCTGTTCAGCATTACTGTCACTAGTTCATGCTGCCCTTATTTAAGGTGGAAAAAACCTAGTGACAGATTCCCTTTAAATACATTGGGTAGGATACATTTCTGCTGATATTTCTTCAGCTATGTCTATTTCTGAAAGGCAAGGGTGTTTGCTTTTGTGAATATGTACCATTTTATGAACTAAAGTATTAGGTGCCAAGTCCTTCTGTTAAATCTTTAAAATAAATTCTGCTGTTTTCCCTCCCACAATTTTGGACAGGATATAGTTGTTAATTGCTTGAGAACATCACACTGTATGGTGGTCCTATTTCAGCAGCTAGATGATTGTGTTTAACAGTCCAGACTACTTTGCAGTTTACACCACTGGGGCCTCAGCACAAAGACCTAATAAATGAATATAAAATATGCCAGTTATTTGTTCAGGATGCGCAATACATAGTTTGAAATACGTACAAAAACCTTTTGAGGCTTAGGCTTGTAGTTAAGTCAGTCTAGAGGGAAAAGATACCCCATATGGTAAACCACTTAAGCCACTTCATTATTATGAGGAAAAATGTTATATTTTGCTTTTAGTGTCTTGCCAATAAATATAGGCTAGTATCCTATAATTTGCAGTATTTATCGATTTCATGTTTTTTTACTTTGTGTTTTGTTCTGTTGTATTAATATAGAACTTGCTTCAGGGCATTCTTCTCAACTCGTTGACATGCCTTGAAAATTTACACACTGCAAATTTGTTATTATCACTACAAATTTCCATCATATTTTGGAAAACATATGTCTAAGAAGTTTGGATTAAAATAAAAGTAGTAATTTACAAAAAAAAGTTTTAATAATGACTGTAATATCGTACTCATCCTTACTTTCCTCTTACTTTGTAGTGACAAATTGATGGGCAATTGTTATTATTTATTGCTTTCTAGATGTCCTTTAGACCTACATTGCTGGGAACTGCCATATGAACATGGTAGAGCCATACCATTAACCTCTTTGTGTCTGGATTTTAATTTTTTCTCCTTACCTTCTAAAACTCATAACTCTTATATATGAGGGCTTTTTTCAGAATTAACTGTACTTTCTCATGACTCTTTTATTTTACTATAATATGTAAAAATAAAAAATAAAAACATGTTATTATTTTTTGCACCATTATCCATAGTTTTTATTTGTACCATTTTGGGTTAGGTGGGGCTTTTTGATCTATTTTTATACATTCTTCACTGATATATGATGCTACCAAAAATTAGCAATTTTGGCATTCAGAATTTTTCTTTCATTTATGCTAGTATCCACTGGAATTAAGAGCACATTTTAATAGATCAAACCGTTCCACATGCAGTGATTATTAACCCCTTAACGACATCGGGCGTAAACTTACGCCCTCGCGCCCTGGTACTTGGCGCATCAGGGCGTAAATTTACGCCCGATGTTTCCCCGATCGCTGCATGTTCGCACACAGCGATGGGGGAAGATGGCCTGCTATAAATCATAGCAGGCCATCTTAGCTTCACGGCACGGGGGGTGGTTAACACCCCCCGTGCTTACGATCGCCGCTATAGGCTGATCAATTCAGATCAGCCAATAGCGGCGATCTGAACCTTTCCAGGTCATTGGTGACCCGATGACCCGGAAAAAAATGGCGGTCGGTGCTGTCCGAGGACGGCACCGACCGCCATTACTGTAAAAGTAATGGTGGCACAGCGATCAGAGTCCCACAAAATAGTAAATACCTGCCCTGGACCCCTCAGCTAGGTAGCCGAGGGGTCCAGAGTAGGTATTTGTACATTACTCACCTGTCCCGGGCTCCTGATCGGCGTCTTCCGGGTTCGCGGCGTCCTCGTGTTCGTTCGGGTCTTCGGCTTCCTCCGTGACTTCACGTTCGGCATTCTCTCGGCTATTTTCGGCTCCAGCGTCGGCTTTTTCCGTATTTTGCGCTCTGCTGCCCTCTAGCGGCTGATATGTGTAATACACTTAGCAGCAACAGGGATGTTCAGAATGTAGAAAAAGTTTTTGTTTTTTTTTTCTAATTTTTTTTTTCTATTTTCCGCACCCTATCGCCTCTGAGTGTTGATCAGCATCGCACGAAAGTGCGCTGCTAATCAGCAACTCCTCTTTTTTGGCGTAGGGTGCGGCATAAGTGCGGCATTTATCAGCAACTCCTTTGTTGGCGTAGGTTTTTTTTTTATACTTACTGTAAAAAAACACGTAAAAAACACTACATTACACCACACTACATTGAATAAAGTTTGACACTACACCACTACATACCCCATATACCAATCCCCATATAAAGATGGCCCCCAGGGTGTTTTCGGTGTCAGAGGAATATGTTATTATTGCCTCCGACACCGAAACAGCCAGTGAGGATGAATGGGGGGATCCTTCTTTCCTCCATTCATCCTCATCATCCAGTGACGTGTCTGGGGGGTAGCATAGCGTACGCTGCCCCCCAGACACGTCTTTTCCGCCAGTACCGTCCCAATAAGAGATGACGGTATGAAATTCTACAAACTGTGTGAGCGTACCTCTGGGTACACTTACAGATCCAGGGTACGTGCACACTGCGGAATGGCAAAGGATAACTCTTCGTGCATTCCGCAGCTGGCACCCGCCGGCGGACTGATGCGGGCGCATGTCTCTACCCGTGTCATAGACTCCATTCTATGCATGGGCGGAATCCGTCGTCCATCCAAAGAATGAACACGTTGGACAGAGAGCGGAATCCGCCCGTGCATAGAATGGAGTCTATGACACGTGTGGAGACGCGCACCTGCATCACTCCGCCGGTGGGTTCCAGCTGTGGAATGCACGAAGGGTTATCTGTCGCGATTCCGCAGTGTGCATGTACCCTTAGAGTGTATGTAGGAAGGGACACCCGAATGCAGCCCCCAGATGCCCCCTCCCCCCCCATCCTCGAAACAAGTGGGAAGATCGTCCGGGAACTGATCTTCCCACTGCTGGATAAAGGTCACCACCTGTACGGGGATAACTTTTATACCAGCACCCCCTCTTCCGGTCCCTCGCTGCTCTAGCTACTGTAGATTGCGGCACGATCCGAACATATCAGAAGCAGTAATAGAGCCCTAATATTTAGCAGCCATGGAGCGGACCCAGCGCTTCTGGATATGAAGGACCCCGGATCGCACCAGGACAACATTTTCCAGGTGACTTCCCGCACACAGGAGAACGGGAGACCTCAGAAGAAGTGTAGAGTGTGGGGTAACAGGGGATCAGGAAGGACACCATTTTCCAGTGTGATGCCTGTCCTGGTCACCCCGGCCTCTGCATACTGGATCGCTCCAAGGCGCACCACACGTCATCGGGGTTCTACATTATCTAAATTCTGTCCCTTATTCCTATTTCAGGGGTCACGTTGATCCGGGGATTATTCTGATCGCCAATATGGAGTCGGGAAGGAATTTTTCCCAGTGATGAGGCTACTGTCGTCTGCCTCACGAGGGGTTTTTGCCTTCCTCTGGATCAACACAGGTTGAGTTTGATGGACACCTGTCATTTTCAACCTTATAAACTAATAATTGGCCTAATACCCCCAAATAAATTAGAATTGTCCCTTTTCCCCAGCTAAGTAGGTATGGCCGCCATTCCCATTAGAGGAGGCCATGATGCAATTACAAAGCCTCTGTGCTGCCAGGACAGTAGAAACCCCCCACAAGTGACCCCATTCTGGAAACTACACCCGATAAGGAATCTAACAAGGGGGGCAGCGGGGATATTGCCCCATGGTGACGGCCACATTTGGGACGTGAAAATGAAAAAAATTGTATTTTTTATTTTCTCGGCACATGTTCTACGTAAGTGCCCGTCACCAGTGGGGTCCATATGCTCACTGCACCCCTTGTTAGATTCCTTATGGGGTGTAGTTTCCAGAATGGGGTCACTTGTCGGGGGTTTCTACTGTCCTGGCAGCACAGGAGCTTTGTAATTGCGACATGGCGTCCATCCTCCATTCCAATGGCGCTCTGTCCCTTTGGTGACTTGCCCTGTGCCCATATTGCACATTATGCCTACATGTGGGGTATTTTCGTACTCAGGGGAAACTACCCTACACGTTTTGTGTTCATTTTCTTTTTTAACCCCTTGTGGAAATGGGAAAAAATCAAGGCTAGACCAACATTTAGTGTATTTTTTGTCAAATTTTTACTCTAAATCATTAATCTTGTCATGATTTTTTCATTTTCACAAGGGGTTAAAAGATAAAAAAAAAAACATTTAATGTGTAGCGCAACTTCCCCCAGTACGGAGTACGGAAATACCCCACATGTGTACATAAAGCACCATGCGGGTGCAGGGTAAGCCTCCGAAGGGACGGAGCGCCATTTGGTTTTTGAAGGCTGCATTTGGATGGAATGGATTTCGAGGGGCCATGTTGCATTCAAAAGGCCCCTGTGTTGCCAAGACAGTTGAAACCCCCCACAAGTGACCCCATTATGGAAACTGCACCCCTCAAGGAATGTAACAAGGGGTGTAGTGAGCATATGGACCCCACTGGTGACGGGCACAAATGTTGAACAATGTGGCGTGAAAATGAAATATTACATTTTTATAATGTTGGTTTAGCCTTGAATTTATCATTTTCACAAGGGGTTAAAAGAGGAAAAAAAAACAAAATGTGTAGAGCAATTTCCCCCGAGTCCGTAAATACCCCACATGTGGACATAAAGCGCCATGTGGGCGCAGGGCAAGCCTCCGAAGGGAAGGAGCGCCATTTGGATTTTGGAGGTTGGATTTGGCTAGAATGGATGATGAACGCCATGTCGCATTTACAGAGCCCTCGTGCTGCCAAAACACTGGAAACCCCCCACAAGTGACCCCATTCTGGAAACTGCACCCCTCGGGGAATCTAACAAGGGGTGCAGTGAGGATATGGACCCCTTGATGACGGGCACATTTGTGCCATGAAAGTGAAAAAATGAAATTTTTCCCTTTCACGTCACATTGTTCCACATTTGTGCCCGTCACCAGTGGGGTCCATATGCTCACTGAACCCCTTGTTAGATTCCTTGAGGGGTGTAGTTTCCAGAATGGGGTCACTTGTGGGGGGTTTCCAGTGTCTTGGCAGCACGAGGGCTCTGTAAATGCGACATGCCCCTTGAAATCCTTTTCAGTGAAATTCAGCTTCCAAAAGCCAATTGGCGCTCCTTCCCTTTGGAGGCTTGTCCTGCGCCCCCTTGGCACTTTATCGCCACATGTGGGGTATTTCCGTACTCGGGAGAAACTGCGCTACACATTTTTTGTCTTTTTTTGCCTCTTATCCCTTTAAGAAAATGAAAAATTGAAGGCTAGAACAACGTTTTAGTGTAAAAAAAAAAATTATCTTTTTTCACGCCATATTGTTCGGAAAATCTGTGAAGCACCTGTGGGGTCCAGATGCTCACCGCACCCCTTGTTACATTCCTTGAGGGGTGTAGTTTTCTAACTGGTGTCCCTTTAGGGGTGTTTTTTAGGTTTTGGCACCCCAGAGCCTCTGCCAACCTGAAGTGGTACAGTCAAAAATGACCAAATATAACGGAGGCGTTGAAATTCACTAGGCGCTCCTTTATATCTGAGGCTTGTGGTTGCGTCAAATAGCGCAATAGGGTCACATATGGGGTATTTCTATAAACTGCAGAAACGGGACAATAATTATTGGGGTGTATTTCTCTGGTAATAGGTTTATAATTATGAAAAATATTGGATTACAATAAAATCTCTGCACAGAAAATTAAAATTTTCAAATTCCTTACACACTTAGCTTTTATTTCTGTGACTCCCCTAAAGGGTTAAAACACTTTCTGGATATGCTTTTGCAGAGTTTGGGGGGTGCAGTTTCTGAAATGGGGTGCTTTGTGGGGCTTTCTAACATACAGGCCCCTCAAATACACTTTAATAAACCTGAACAGGTCCCTAAAAATATCTGATTTTGAAATTTTACTGAAAATTTGGAAATTTGCTGCTAATGTTTTAAGCTTCCTATCGTCTAAAAAAAATGAAAGATAGTTTAATAAATGCCGCCAACATAAAGTAGACATGTTGCTAATGCTATTTAATATATAATTTATGTGGTATAACCACTTTCTGTATACGCAAAAAAGTTTCAAAGTTGGAAAAATGCATTTTTTTCACGTTATTTGGGTTTTTTTTCATAAAGATTTGTTATGAGTATCGACTCCAATTTACAAGAAATGTGAAGTACAATATGTCACGAGAAAACAATCTCAGAATCAGCCGGATAGGTAAAAGCATCCCGAAGTTATTAATGACTAAAGTGACACTGGTCATATTCATAAAATTTGTCTCTGTCATTAAGGCCATTTCAGGCTCTGTCCTTAAGGGGTTAAACATGTTTATTTTTATTTTGGCTTACATTTTCTGTTTGATAAATGAGGCATAATTAAAAAAATTTTTGTATAGGAGGCTTCTTTAAAAAATATTTTCAGGGTAGCTTTACACATACCGTATTGTGGTAGGTTCACACTATGAAATCCGCGCGGAGAAGTTCTGGTGGATTCCGTTGCTCGTAACGTCTATGTGCGCAAATGTGAGTGGGTACGAGTGGCGGAATCCGACGAAACTTCTCCGTGCTGATTCCATAGTGTGAACTACTCTTGCAGTTAGTTTGACGAGTTCCGCATTAAAATCCGCTGCAATACTGTTATGACCTATGGGCTCATCATTCCCACGGCAATTTGCATTCCGCTGTGAGAATGTAGCCACTGCCTACTTAACTCAGCATCTTCCGGGCTAACAAGCAAATACATTTTCTGCCCGCATGTCAACTTGCTTCTCCTGCTTCTGGGACACTGCCGTGCTGCTCAGCCAGTCAGAGGCTGTGGCGGGACAGCGCACTGACTGGCTGAGTGAAGCATTAGTCACCTGGGAGCTGGAGAAGCAAGCTGGAGCGTGGGCAGGTAATGTATTCACTGCTTAGCCGTGACTAACAGTACACAATATTGCAGCGGATTTTGCTGAAGAACTCGAACTGTGATACCGTATGTGTGAAGCTAACATTAAGATTTTTTTTTTAGACTTTTTAAGTTCTCCTAGGGACCTTTCATAAGCAATCATTAGATCTCAGCAGAGACACTTCAGCAGTGACTGAGGGTAAGCAGAGACCTCTGGGTAGTAACATTATGGGGGTTCTGATCGGACACCTGACAGGTGCAGCATCTGTCATTCAGCCCATTTAATGCTGTGATCATATTACATCACAGCATTGAAAAGGTAAAATTACTGCACAAGCGAGGATTGCTGGTGTTGGCCATTACACAGGGTAGCCGACCCTGCTGTCTATAAAGCTACGTTCAACCCTTCACGTTAGTTGAAGTATATTGCAATATGGATGACAGGAAGGGGTTAAGACTTTTAGGGGCACATTTATCATTCTCTTTAATTTGATGTTTATGCACATACATTTTTAGCCTTATTTATCAATGATATACAAGTATATCAATGATATACAAGTATACAAGCCCAACTGAGAAATGCGCAAGTGATAAATATGCCCCTTAGTTTTAGGGTGCGTTCACACGTACAGGATCTGCAGCAGATTTGAATCTGTAGCAGATCCACAGCAGATCTGATGGCCCAGAGTTACTTTGCATTGAATCTGAACTTTAAATCTGTGCCATCAAATCTGCTGCAGATCCTGTACGTGTAATCGCACCCTTAAGACTTTAAAGTGCTGGTCAACTTGTTTTTTTCGTTAACCCCTTATGTGTTGGCATAATATTATCTAACAAATAAAATGCAAAACTTGACACACATTTTACATGACTTAATTTCTTAATTTAGGGTGCGTTCACACCTACAGGATCTGCAGCAGATTTGGTGCTGTGTTCAGTTATTTAAATGAAATCTGCAGCAGAAAATCAGCTGCAGATCCTGTAGGTGTGAACGCACCATTAAAGAGGATTTGCCATTTTAGTATAATCTGTACAAATGTGTGGAAAACATGAAGCAACTTATATACTTATTAAACTAGTATTTTCATCTCAACTATCACTTGTTAAACTTGTAGGGCTCATCAACATAAATATTTCTGCAAATACATTTATTACGCAAAATTGCCACCCTTCTCCTGATACAGTATGCTGCTCCTACACTATAGGAGCATGTATGTTATTAAGCAAGACAAAAAATGAATGAGGTAGTTGCCAATTGTTCTTTTGTTTGGGAAAAAGGGATTTCCAGTCTCCAGAATACACATAACTATAAATACATGCCACTGAAGAAAGAAATGCAAACCCCTTTAAAGTTGCTTAATAAGTTTTCCATCTAAGCTTCCTGTGAGTTCCCAGGTTTACTGGTTAAGTGTCGAAGTACGCACAACTTTGGCTGCCAACAACCATGTTGTTAATTTCTATGGCAAGTGGCTGTCCACAGATGGCCAACTCTACAAAAATGATCCTTGCATAATACCTATAACTGTTTAATGCATTGGAAGTGTGGAAAAATACATATTTCTGCAATCCATCTGTAAACATTGTGCATGTGTAAAAGGAGGTGTAACCTAGGGGAGGGGGAAAAAAACAGTTTGTACCCTTTCCTTTGATTCTAATACTGCAATCAAACCATATAAGTGTATAATGGGACCTTCTATGTAAGTAAAAAGTGATCAGCCATGTTTGTGTCCTTGTCTCCACAATTATGTGTCTGGGTGCAAAGAAGCCTTCTTGCACTGTTCTGTCTTCAATAGGAGACAAAAAATGGTTAGGAGGTAAAGCCCTGCTCCTTTGCTGTGATGTAATATGATCACAGCATTAAATGGGCTGAATGACAGATGCTGCACCTGTCAGGTGTCCGATCAGAACCCCCATAATGTTACTACCCAGAGGTCTCTGCTTACCCTCGGTCACTGCTGAAGTGTCTCTGCTGAGATCTAATGATTTACACCTATAAATTCTGAATTCTACAGTAAACAAACAGTACCCCAAAAGGAAAAGGGGATCCCCGAATGGTCCTTACTCATAGAACTAAACACCTATAAACCCATCCGGTGTGAATGTAAAAAGAAATTTTTTTGAAATGAAAATTCACTGATATATACAAAAAACTTTATTGGAAATCATTGCAAAAGTAAAAAAGGAAAAGGGAAAAAAGGAAAATAAAAACTAAGACCTGGGAGGTGGGAGACCATACAGGAGGACAGGTATATGTTACAAATAAAGTGCAAGTGCAGATATTAGGTACAGATAACATAGCTCATTGCAGCCAGGTTGTAAACAGTAACATAAAGTGCAAGTACTAAAATATATACCAAACCAGGCAGACAAATAAAGATAAAAATTAAAATTAACCTCTGGTCCTTTTGGCAGAATATCTTTAATTGTGTCTTTTCCAGGAGCTGCAGAAATTCTTGGGGAATAAGCTTTTGTTTGTGCAAATTTATTTCACGTTTACCTGTATCATTCATTTCTAGGTTTAAAGGGAATCTGACAGCACCTGCGCCCTACTTAAGGTGCTAACAGTGTGCTGTAGTTGGCAGTCCCCTAATGAGCATGGTACCTTTTAGTAATTTGTCCGTGGACTGGATTATGCACATCTCTGTTCTCCTACTATAATGAAGAGTCAATGAGTTGTGGTTCGCCGTTTATGCTGCACTCTGGCACACCTCACCACTGCTTCCCCCTCCTTCTTCTTCATAAACAATCAATGCTGCCTGGCCTTCTTCCTGCTAAACTGTCAGTCAGTATCTGCCAACAGAACACTGATCTCCAATCAGATATAGTTGAATCTCATAGTCTGTGTTGTAGCTGTGGTCTACGGTTAAATCTCCTGTCTATGGAAATGGAATATAGTTTTTTATTTATTTATTTTCTCATTTTTAAAAGTGCAAAGAATTCCCAATCAGGTCCAGGTTAGTTTTTAAATGTGAAAACTTTTGTTGTCAATTTGTAAATTTTAAAAAAGAATAACAGAGAACAACATAAGTCAGCGTTCTAAATGAACATACGCCAAAATTAGTTTATGAGGAATACAAGTAGCTAATCCTTGATAATTCTTATCAAAGTAAGGAAACCGTTTCAGGCTGCCTGAACCCAAGTCATCAGGGTGGGGCCCAGCGGGTTCCTCCTGCTCTGCTCAAGATGCCTGATAGAAATCTCCCCATACACAAACAAAGAGAGGTTTATTAATAAAGGCTGGTGGCTGGAGAGGGTAGATACAGCTAGAGGACCGCCTGGAAAACCGGGATACAGCCATAGGCTGTATCCCAGTTTTCCAGGCGGTCCTCAGGCTGTATCCACCCTCTCCACAGAGGTGGAAGACAGTGGGAATCATTGCCGAGAGTTCAGGTTTGTACAAAACCGAACCTCGGCAGGTTCGGACCATCCCTAAATGAGAGGTTATAGGATATAAAAATATTTATTTTTGTAGATCTGATATTGATGGAAACTAGCTTAATTATGTTTTTTTGTGTTTTTTTTCTTTTATACCAAAGATATTAACCCGTTCATGAACAAGCATTTTTCTTAGTTTTTCCATTGTCACCTTCAAAGTAATCTTTTCATTTTTTAGTCAACCTACAGTATATAAGGGCTTGTTTTTTGTGGGACAAGTTGTACTTTATGTTAATACCATATTTAGGTACATAGGACTTTTTATTGCTTTCTTTTCTTTTCCTTTCCCCCCCCCGGAAAGAAGTAAATAAAGTACAGCAAGTGTAGTATTTTTTTCCGTTCACCATGTGTGATAATTAATGAGAAGTAGTATAGTTTAGGTTTATTTTTTTTATTGTTATTTTTTATATATTTCAATATAATTATATTTTCAAAAACTTTTTTTTACTTTTTTTTTCTTTTTTTAGTCCCACAAAGGGATTTTGAAATGCAATCTTCAGATCGCTAATATAATACACTGTACTTCTACTATATTACTATATATACTACTATCCTGGCAACATAATGTTGGAAGGCACAGTAGAAGGGAATGAGGAGGCACAAACATACAACATACCTAGTGGCCTTCATTAGGTCCCCTACTGCAGGGCCGTATTTACCATTAGGCACCCGTGGTCCGGTGCCTAGGGCAGCACCTTGCAGGGGGGCAGCACCAGGGAGCAGGGGGACAGAATTTTTTTTTTTTTTTTTTTAGTTTCCCTCCTCCCATTCAGACTTGCCAGTAAATCTGGTGTCTTTTCCAGGGGGTGGGGGGTATGGTGGTATTGGTCAGGTCTGGTATCGCCAATAGGTGCGTGAAGATGGGGCGTCTTCAGGTTTAGTGCCTAGGGCAGCAGCAGCTGTTAATACAGCCCTGCCCTACTGCTATAGAAAATAATCTGAATTTCAGCAATTGCGTCACCCCAGTGCTGATGGGGGTAACAAAAATCCAGAAAACGCGTAAATGTCACAATTACGTTTTGACCAGAGCATCTAAGGGGTTAAGCTACATGGATCGGAGGTTTCTCTGTTCTTCATAGTTAGAGCCCTGCTGTCATGCAACATCCAAGTTCTTGTGATATTCTGTGCAGGAGACCAGTGCCAGGTTACTTTTGCCCCGCCAACAAAAGACGTATTGTGGTTATTAAGGGGTTCAAAGCTAAAAGCAGTGTGACTTTAATGCTTTGTCTCTGGTTTTGTTCTCATTTTTGTGCATGCCAACTTTTCTTATATCTGCTTTCAGTTTTCACTGTTTTCCAATTAATGCTGATAAAAGCCATATGAGAAGATGAAAAACTGCTATGAAATAGTTCCCTTTGCAAAAGTAAACTTGTTTTAGGGCTAAACTTTTGAACGCCCAGAACAAATGAGAGATCGTTATTTTGAAAATTGACTAATATTTTCCCAGTTCCCAATAGTTGAAAATTTACTTAAGGACACTCCCAGTTCTCTAATGCATTGCTTTACTATTGTATTTGAGTGCAGTATTTCTTTCCAGACAGGTCTCCTTCTCATTTCCTGTGTATTCAGCAGGGTCAGTTTAAAATAATACACTCAATGAAAAATGTATTTTGTATTTAAATACATTAGAACTGTGCTGAACAGAATCTCCATCTATTGCGCTCATTTGTGAGCATCCATGTGTGATCTTACTGAAGAATATAATCACTGTTTAAGTTCAGAAGCATCTATGATTCATTTTGTGGAATTCCTATTGTCATTAACTATAAGTCTCAGTGTGTGACTGCACACATAATACAGGTAAGTAGTTGTGCTGCTTAGAAATTCCAGTCATATAGCACATCGGTCAGCATTTGATTGACATATCTTAATGAGTACCTGTCATGAAAAATAGTTTTTGACATGTCATCAGATATGTCATAAGCTATTGACCCCAAAGGGTCTCGCTACTGAGACCTGCTGGGATCAGGAAATATAGTCGGGGAGAGGACCTAGCAGCAGCGTCATCCACTGCCCAGCCACCTGCTCTGTCTGTCTTGGTAGTCCCTTAGACATCCATTGACAGACATAGCCATAACAGAGGTACAACCAGGGAGAGAATGACATGGCTGCTGCCATCTCTCCTTGGCTGTTTGTCCTGATCACAACGGGTGTCACCAGTGATACTTCCGATTGCCAATACTTTGAAAAAGCCAGTGAGCTGCTGGTGAAACATGTCAGGAAAGGCAGCAGTACGATTTTAGACTAGAACATGGGCTCTAATATGCGTATACAAAATCGCATCTAGGTGTCTGTACCCAGACATTTATCGTGCTCCCGAGTGGATACGACTGCGTCTTTCAACATTGCTCTAATGTGGAAGACTATTAGGAGAGAAATATTAGCAGTCAGGGGCAACCAAGGGTGTTTTGTGCTTATCGCTTGGTTGCCACGTATTGTAAAAGTCGATAGAACATTGAGTTCACTAGTCTAGCACCTACGGCCGAGGTGCTTCCATTCTGACCGTTATCTCTGCCTAAACGTACACCAACCCCTCCACCCTGGTAAGAGAGGTACGAGCCACCCATTTGTATTTTATCTTCACCACTGCACAAGTTTGTTTTAACACTTCCCATTTTTATAGCATAATTAATAAAGGTTACGTTTTAAAGCCTCCGGGCTACTCATAGGGGATTTTATTGTAATGCAACTGAATCTAGTGGCAATGTTAATTGCTGAATGAGTGTATGGTTTTTGATCATAAGTAGTCTTTAGGGTGAATTAACATGGGGCTGATTTGCACAGGTAATAGCAGCAGGTTGCAGGACAGGGTGTTTATAGGATTCTACAACTCCCATCTGCATGCTGATGAAGTTTGTCCACACAAAAAATGACCTGCAGTGAGGATGAAATTTGTGGCTTGTCAATTTCTGTTGCACATTTTCACCCCAGATTTCACCCCTTATGTATATTAGTAACTTCCTAGTTATACACCACAGTTCTACTGTATCCCACCACTGATCAGAATAGAAAGTAGTCCCTTACACACAGATCTCACTTATGCATAGTGCTGTAGGGGGTTAATTTCCCTGAATTTTCTTCTCTGTATATCCCTGTATATGTCTAAAATAAAATAGCCCCCTCTCTTTCCCTCCCTATGATCATGGAGGTCCACCAGAAGGTCGACCAAGAAATCATCAGAACAAGGGGCAACTAATAGCAGAAAAGGATATTTTAATCAATTGCTGTGGATGAAATATTCATTTTCCTTCATATTAAATTTATCTATTATGCGCAAAAACCTTGTGAGAATTTTACCCCTGATCAAGAGCTGGCAAACAGCTGCACAAAAATTGTGCACAATAAGTAACTTTTGACCAATAATCAGTCTAATAGAACTGCACTGTCTAAACTAATTCACATTCATTTAGATGCATAATTTAAAAAAAGCACGCACACACTGCTTTTAGCATGTACATTTTACTTCATAAATACGGTGAAACAGGAATTTTAACACCTTTAACTGTATATAGACTTTACTGAATAGCCTCCTTAACCCCTTCAGGACTGGGCTGGTTTTCGTTTTTTCCTCCTCATGTTAAAAAGGCCATAGCGCTTGCATTTTTCACCTATAGACCCACATGAGCCCTCATTTTTTTGTGCCACTATTTGCACATTACAATGGCAGACTTAATTTTCCCATAAACTGTGCTGTGAAATTAGGAAAAGATTATTTGTCCAGTGAAATCGAGAAAAAAATGAATTAGTTTTCATTTTGGGGGGTTTCATGTTTATGCCATTCATTCTATAGTAAAACTGACATGTTATCTATGTTTCTCAAGTTAGTATGATTACAACGATATGTAATTTATTTAACTTATTTTATCTGACTGATCTAAAACCTTTGGAAAAAAAACTAAGTGTGTTTGAAATTGCTCAGTTCCCAGCCTTATAACGCTTTTATTCTTTGGTCTATGGGGCTGTAGGAGGTGTCATTTTTTGCGCCATGATGTGTTCTTTCTATCCGTACCTAGAATGCATATACTGTATGCGACTTTTTATTACAATTTTTATAGATTTGATTAAAAAAAAAAACGCAATTTGCAGTTTGGTGGGTTTTTGCGATTACACTGTTTACCGCGTGAGATAAGGAATGTGATAAGTTAATAGTTCGGGTGGTTATGCACACGGCGATACTTAATATGTTTGTTTATTTATTTAGATTTATTTATAAAATGAGAAAAGGGGGTTGATTCAAAATTTTATTAGGGGAGGGGATTTTTTTTTATTAATAAAAACACTTTTTTTTTTTTTTTTACTTTTCCCCATCCCATTTTTTTTTACTTCTCCCATAGAGATCACTGCAGTAGACTTACAGCAATGATCGATCAGACCATTTCTGTATTAGTCTGGTCTGTAGCAGACCAGACACATCGAGTGCTGAGCTGGTTTGGTAAGGAGAATGGATCTCCCCTCCGCGATCGCGTCGCAGGAGGGAGATCCCCATACATTTAAATGCAGCTTTCAGTTTTGTCAACTGCATTTAAATGTATAATTAGCTAAAAACGGCACCCAGGATCGCGGCGGTTCAGAGGCCAGCTATGATGACCATAGGGTATATGAATGGAGTTTTTGAGATTGCCCGGGGCTATGTAAGGGTTTTAACCTGTATAGCATTTTTTGGCCATGAATCAGTCCAGTTATGTGACTTTTTTTGTATTATAATACAAAGAAACAGGCTGAGATAATGGAGCTGGGGTCTTTAAGTAATTTTGTGGTCTTTTTAAGTGGTCTTGTGTGCTTTCTCACCTTCCAGTTTGTCAGCCTTGTACCATCCTTTTGATTTTCCCAACAGAAATAGTGTCTGGTAAATTGATATAATCACCTAATTTCATTATACCAGTGGCGTAGCTACCATAGAGGCAGGGAAGGCGGTTGCTATGGGGCCTGTAGAGGGAGGGGGCCCGGGGAAGATAAGAGCCTCCTGTGTCCTTTTGCTTAACCCCTTTTGTACTGCAGTGTATAAGTGACCCAGTGTTCTCTTACATGCTGCAACACAAAAAAGGGTTAATACAGAAGACAATTAGCTCTCTCCCTCACTACTCTGATAACCTCTGTTCTCTGAGCTCCTGCAGAGGTCAGGGGTTATCAGTGCAGGAGTAGTGAAGGAGAGAGCTAATTGTCTTCTGTAATAACCCTTTTTTGTGTTGCAGCATGTAAGAGAACATTGGGTCACTTACACATTGCAGTAAATAAGGGGTTAAGCAAAAGGTAGTGTGCTCCTGAACCTATGTATATAACCATGAGGCTCCCAATAGGCTGCTATAATTACAATGGATGGACAGAACAAGTAGACATTGGCATTCTGCCTCTGACAACAAGAGAAATTTTTTTGGACCACATCACCGAAAAAAAATAAATAAATAAATATATATATATATATTTTATAGTGTGTAGGGAAGGGGGGCCCCATACAGTTTTTTGCTATGGGGCCCCATGAATCCTGGCTACGCCCCTGCATTATACATTATGTTAAAAACGCCTCTTAAAAAGATAAATTATCCCTTAGTGCACGCTGTGTATCCATGCTTCATCCACCATTTAAATCATAAGAAGGAATAAATGTGCATTTACCTTTTTCTTTTGGGATTTCCATAGTCTTAGGCTATTTTTTGTCAAGATAGTCTGCAGTTTTTCATGATAAACACCCCATCAACTTTTTTTTTTTTTCTATTTTTTAAAACTGTTATCTTGATTCTGTAGCTCAGTCTGATTCAATACCCATGTTATGGACATTGATACTCATGTTTACATTGTTTTTGTATTATTTTCAATCATATCTCAGGATTGTGCCAATTACCATTCATTATATCATAACTGAAAGGAGAGAAAGAAGAAAAAAAACTTGTTTGGGGCATTTAAATTTATGTTGCGTTATATCCACAGGGGATGTGTGTTTTTGTTGTGTAAATTATCATTATACTCACCAATGAGTTTACTCTAATCATCGAGCTAATCGCCATTTATCATACATACATCCAGTGTCTACAAATCCAACGGGAGATCATATATACTTATATTAAACTTATAAAATAAGAGACTTGTGTTGATCAGATAATGCACATAATCATGATTGTTATTTCATATAGAGTCATGAAGTGGTCAGTGGAATGCATTAGATATATGGGAAATTGATGGAACGCATAACTGTGATCGCTATATGGTACAGTTGCGCCTAAGTAGCTCATGAAACACACTCTCATTGCTCTGGGTATTCTTAGTTCTTGGTAAGTGTTGAATATACTTCCGGACATACGCAGAACATGGAACGCACGCCCGCAACCACCATGTTGAGACTGAGATCCATTCCCAGTTAACCCGAAAGGTAGCTTCTATTATGTTTGAATTCCGGTATATAGGATATGAGAGACATGGAATCAATATCAATATGTCAATGCCCCCGACAAAGTCACCTGCGGACGATACACTTGAAGTCTGTTGTGGAGTTGTTAGGCAGATTCCAAATTTGAATTGAGATATGTATGTAGAGATTCTTTTCATTTTGCTTATAACATGGACTCTGCAGTGATTTATTCATGCACAGAACTCTCTGGTGTAAATATGTATATTTTTAATATACCCTTTGGCTCTTAACACTTAGTTGTTTTTTAAGTGTATTTAAATGTTGTGTTTTTATTTTTTTCATATGCTAAATAAATTGATTATAATTTGTTACAATTGTGGGTGGATGATATATGTGTCCTTGCTTTTTCTTTTTTGGTGGAGTTTCAATTCTGACCCCTATAACTTTTTTTTCCATCAGTAGGGCTGTTGAGGGTAGTTGTTATTTTTTTTGTTCCAAGACCAATGGTAAATAGTACCACTTTGGTGTAGAAGGGATTTTTATTTATTTATTTTTCTAAAATATAATGTGACACAAAGTCAGCAATTCAGGCATTTTAATTTTCCACTTTTGTTGTTCTCCGTGCAGGATAAATACCTTTATATTTTAATAGATCAGACAATTATGCAAGCAGCAATACCGAATATGCTTTTTATTTGTAAAATAGGAAAAGGGGGGTAATTAGAATTTTTAGTGGAAGAGAAGCAGAGGCAGCAGGATGCTGCTATCTTCTATGGAGTGCCCAGATGATCTAGAGATCACCCAGACAGCCCCCCCCCCCTCACTTACCGGCTCACTGCTGACGCATGTAATAGCGCCAGCAGCGAGCGGGAAATGAGTAACAAGCGAGCACTGACAGGGGCTTTAGGGGGTAATAGGGGCTTTAGTATTAGATCTACAGCTATCAAAGAAACTAGTCGGGATCACCGCACCCCCATGCTGATGCATAGCGCTCTCCATCCATGCTGCAAGTGGCATCAGTGGGCTTCAGTGATGTTCAATGCTTGATTCACACTAAGCAAAAATGATGGCCGCCAACAATTTTTGCAACATCACGGGGAGCGCTATGCATCAGCCATTGTTACCTTTGATAGTGGTGGTGTTACATTGTGGGCAACTGTGTCTGTCAATACAGAACTGGCCTAATTTCTTCTTCATGGATGACAAGGCTCCAGTTCATTAAGGAATGGCTGCTGAAGACTGGAGGACCTTATATGGAGTGGCCTACAGACTTGAATCCCATAAAAAAAATATGGAATCAGTGGCCATATAGAGGCTTCTAACTCTATACCCCAGAACCTCAATGACCCGAGGGCTGCCCTTTAAGAAGAGTGGGATACCATTCCACAGCAGACAATAAGTCAACTAGTGAACAGCATAATACATTGTTGTCAGGTTGTAAGTGATGCCCAAGGGCAAATGACAAGTTATTGAGACATTGACATTTTTGTTGGGGTGTGCCCACCACCAATGTTGGCTTATGTTTCAATAAATTGTTTGAGATAAGGAATTCACTGCACAATTCAGCTTAAATGCCCTACTTTCATGTTATAGTATCACTGTAGTGTAAACTTTTTACAATTTCCATACATTTCACCCGCAAGATCCCTAACTGATAAATGATTTTTTCTTATAAATATGCTTTCTAGTGACCAGATGATAGAGAATGCATGATGTCAATATGTCTGCCATCAATATTAAGGAATGTAGTGTGATTGTGCAACCAAAGACAAGGGAATGTTCCTACCACGCTATCAATTGTTTCTGTGTTTCTACATATCTTGTAGGGAGCAACAGATAATGGTGCTACATTATAGATCTTCCTTTTAAAGTAGTAGCCACATAATTTTCTATATGTTTGCCTTCTTTTCCAAGAGCACCTACATAACAGCAGCATATACTACTTCATATAATGCAATGTTTAATAAAATGGGATTTATACCATGTGTGGTAATGCAGTTAAAGTTAAAGCAATATACTGGTCTAAATCAAAGACATTTCTGCTACAAATCTGCCATGTGAACATACCGTAATGCTGTCTGTCACTCAGATGTTCTAAGAAATGTACACAACATGTTATGAGTGTCATATGCAGTGACTCCACAGGTACAGTAGATTCCAAATATAAAATTTTATTCTACAAAGATCACTTTGTTAAACATTATGGCATGAAAATGGTTACAAATCAGTAAGTAGTAAATGCTCCTCTGGCAGCTATAGAAGCCGAAAAACGGCATGGCATTGAATCAATTAGGTTACCACTTGCGGTAGGCCATGCCATAATGTTTGCAACTGGGCAGTTAAAGGAGAAGTCCGGCGAAAATTTTTATTAAAGTATTGTATTGTCCCCCAAAAGTTATACAAATCACCAATGTATGGGAAATGCACATAAAGTGCTTTTTTCCCTGCACTTACTACTGCATCAAAGCTTTACTTCCTGGATAAAATGGTGATGTCACGACCCAACTCCCAGAGCTGTGCGGGCTGTGGCTGCTGGAGAGGATGATGGCAGAGGGATGCTCAGTGTCCTGTGTCCCTCAGTGTCCCTCTGCCATCATCCTTTCCAGCAGCCACGGCTTGCACAGCTCTGGGTGTCGGGTCGTGACATCACCATGTTATCCAGGAAGTGAAGCCTTGATGCAGTAGTAAATGCCGGGAACAAAGCACTTTATGTGCATTTCCTGTAAATAGTGTATATTGAGGATTTGTATAACTTTTGGGGGGAAATACAATACTTAAATAAAATTTTTCACCTGACCTCTTTTAATTCACCAGTATTCCAGGACAGCTGCAGTTGCCTTCCAAACACATCCTAGATGTGCTCCACTGGCGAGAGGTCTGATGACCTGACAGGTCATGGGAGTATGTCATATCCTTGAAGACATTGTTGGAAGATTCGCGAGTATATGAACGAGCGTTGTCTTGCTGATAAATGGCACCTGGGCGACTTGATAGCATAGGCAGTACAAATCGCGTTAAAATGTTGTCCACGTAACTGTGAGCTGTCATAGTGCCTTGAAGGATGACTAGAGGTGATCGTGTGTCCCCACAAATCGCTCCCCACACTGTCACACCTTATTACTGTTCTTGCTGTATGTTGCAGACAACAAATGCTGGATCGGATCACTGGCCTGCCCACCTCCACACGCGTGTGCAGTGGTCATCAGAACTAAAACTTACTTGGGATTCATTCACGCCTCCAGTTGGTCACACTCCAGCTTGCCTGAGCTCAGCAAAAATCCATTCGACACTGCCTATAATGTGGGCTCAGTGGTAGGCGTCTTAATGGACGTCGGCTCCTTATACCAGCGCCGGCCAGTCGTCTCCGAATGGTTTCCCTAGATACCTTCAGATGCTTGGAAGGTGGTAAATGGTGTTGAATTAATGCTAGTGACGTGGTTGCTCTAATGATTGCGTTATTCTCATGCTCATTTGTGTTTCTAGGATGTCCTGACCGTCTGGGATGGTAGACTCTCCCTTCCGTGATTAATTGTTGCCAACACGGAGCAACTACCATATCTGATCTCTACTCACAATACCGTTCATCCAGGTTGACAGATTTGATTAAATAGCACTACTGTGCGAGCACTCATTAAACTCTCCCAGCTGCGCATCTCATTGGCGTCAAAATTTTAATCATTGTTATATCTCTTACCAGAATACATTCATGCCGAGTTTCGTGATTGTGGCTTGATTTCTTCTGGGTGCAAATATTTTTTGGGGATCGTGTATTTGAAATTTCAGACAAGCATCAGCCTATTGACAGCTCACAATGTATTTTATGTTCCGTGGGCAGACAGAAGTTGTCTGTAGTCCTGGCTTCTCATTAAACCAGCAAATGCCTTTAGACTCAGGTAATACTGAATCATTCCAAAGCCTGAAAATCTTTCACTTTTTCTCACATTTTAAAAACTTTACAATGTTACTTATTTGAATGCCACATAGTTTATTAACTCAGCAGAATCCCCAGATAGATCTAAAATGTCACCTTTCCAAACACCTTTCATAAACTGCTGTAATATTTTTCAAATTGAAAGCTCTTAACACTTGTGCAATTTTTCCAATATAAATCATTTTGCAATATTCATCAGGTGTTGAATTTAAAGCAAATGTAATGATGTGAATGAAGAACGTTTTACGGACACAGACCTCATCCCCAATACTCGGTCTTGCCAACATTTTCATATCCTTCAATTGCTCACAGAGTTTAAGATGAAATCTTCCATCATTTTACCTTTTTAGAACGATGAGTCATTTTATGACCAAGTCTGTTTATAGTAATTGATGTCTAGCAGATTGCTTCACCACAGAACGTCCTTCCCAAGAGGAAGGTAGGAGGGAGGGCAGCCATACCAGTTTTGTATATGGAGCACTGAATAACACACAACATAAAAGTGTTATTGGCTATGAAACATCCGTAAGGATATCCTTCAAAAATGATGTTCCTGCACCAATGTGATGCATAATGTTGTCTGTGGGTGCTAAGTTTCCAAACCTTAGGCCTCATTCACACGTCTTTTTCAGACATTTTCAGAATATATAACAAAAATCTAAGACATAGTGGAAAGTACAACAATTAAACCATACAATCAAACAATGGTATAAGGCCGAAAACATACGCAAGGTAGTAAATCTGTAGATGTACTTTCATGGCCAAGATATGACTGCTAGCAGCGATGAGATGGCAATGAAATCAAGGCAAATTAACATAAAATATGACCAAAGACAAGATTAGGAGAGGGGGAGGAGAGTAAGGGAGGGAGTTGGGTAAAAGAGTATGATACTGGTGCACAGGTGGTGAAGTAGCGAGTTTATCTCGGTACATCTCTTTAAATTGCAGTCTACGAATAGAGGAAGGGGAGGAAATTGGAATAAAGATATTTATTGAGTCAGGGAATTGGCACGTTTATAGATCCAGGGTGCCCATAAGGATTGGAAAGAGGGGTGAGTATAAGTGGTCCAACTTGTAAGTTCTTCCAGTCAGCAGATTTCATTTATTTTATTGATCCATTGGCGACGTGTAGGTGGAAATTTTTGTAACCATAACTTGGGAACCAGAAGCTTCGCAGCAGTGAGCAGGTGTGTGAAAAGAGAGTACAGATGTAGCCATGGTTAACATGATCCCTGACGCAACAATTGTGTCCGGAAGCTATGTAAAGTCCATTAGAACAACGAGTTAAATACATCAATGTGATCAAGTTAACACAGGCTACATGTGCATTTAGACCGTTGGTAGTCTTTTGTATAAATGGAAAGCGCTATAAGTTCAAGCGATTGCATTCACTATGGTCTCAACATCTCTCCAAAATGAACCAAGAACTGGGCCGTCCCACCATATGTGGGGAAAAGTGCCAGTTTCATTTTCACATCTCCAGCATGGGTCAGAAAGACAGAGGTAGTCTGGAGTCTTGTACCAGCATAAGTAATTTGTAATTATTCTCCTGAATCTAAATGCATCTCGAAAATCTGTGGACATTTTTCAATACTAAATTTCATTCTGAATCTAGTAAGGGGGGGGGGGTGTTCTGTTGTGCTAACTCTTTTATATGAGGGTGGTGTAAGAGATCAGGGCTGTGAAGAGACACACTCTAAAGACCAACAGATGTTCCAACCAGTACAGCTTCCTGGTCACCTTATTTTTAGGTAAAGAAAAGTTTTAGTAGAGTGTATAGAATTTAGGTGCAAAGAGTTCAATTGCTAGGAGGGCATCAGAGACTGGACTACAGAAGGAGACAGGACAGTGTTATGTTTTATCAAGTCAGATTTTGATTTGTGTGGAGGTGGTCTCAAACAGTATCTTTACATGTCCCTCTAGGGTCTAGAAAAACTGGTAGAGATGATGGCATCAGGGGGGATGGGAGAAGTGGCTGTGCACATTGCCCAGAATAGTGCAGCCAAACCATTTGTATGCCCTTTAAAGAGGGTTAAGTATAGATAATAAGGTGTGCTTGTTCGGGGCCCACAGTAATTGGGTCTATTCCTGTCCCTGCAGCAGACTACAGCCTGGAACAATGTCAGTCTATCTCTGTGGACTACTAATGCATATAATCTACATACATCTGGTAGTACATCCATATGTTTTTGAGGTCTATATTTTGTGTCCACATTAATAAAAAAAAAAAAAAAGTTTGTAGTATACATCATCTAATTAGTTTTTTTTAAAAAAAAATATACTAGCTTTCTGCACCACTATAACAGATCATATGATTGCTTGGAAGCCATTTTCTCTTGCCATTTGCAGCTATTTCCTGGTGAAATAGGGTGCCAGGAGGAGCTGCAACAGTGATGTTACAATTTGCGGATCTGCAAAAAAAGGGATGCCACAGATTCTCAATCTGCAAGAAAAGGATCCCATTGACTTCTATTGGTGTGTCAGTGCCACAATTGTCCGCACCAGGACATGTATTTTGAGGCATGGATCACGGCTCTGCAAATATTACTGATGTGTAAATGAAGCCATAGAAACAAATGTGTTCTAAATTCATCCACAGTTGCGGACATCATGGCTGTATGGCTTCTGAGCACAGGCCTCAGTAAATATGAAATGCAGACATTTACAGTATGAGCTCCTTTGCCTGCTGTAGCAATGAAGACTGTCCATTATTTATAGTTCCATACCTATTATAAATCCATGCTTTCATTATTAAAGGGTTATTATAGCCACTGAAAAGGTGAAAAATTGTAGACCGGGGGAGGTCAAGCTTTTGGGAGCCAGTCGGCCAGGATGGGGTTCCTCGCTTTCCTCTGACTGCAGTGTGAATGGAGCAGTCATCGTGCATGCATCCCGCTGTTTCATTCAAAGTGTATGGCAATGCTGGGATAGACCAAGTACCACTGGTCTATTATTTATAGGCTGTCTAATGGATAGATGATAAATACTTCTATCAGGAACACTTCTTTAATCTCTGTACCATCTATTTTATTTTTAAAAAAAGCACTCTTTAAGAGAAAGGGTATCCAAATATATTAGTGATTTAAAGGGGTTATCCAGTGCTACAAAAACATGGCCACTTTCTTTCAGAGACAACAAACCACCAGTGCAGAGGTAAGCACAGAAATGGGTACAGGTTTGTTAGAATTTGCTGTTGCAATATGCACCTGTTGCACAGATGGGTTCCACTATATAGACATCCATATGTAGAGACACACATAGGGGCACATTAAACAAGACCGGTGTATTTCAATGTAGTGCTTTTAATCTTTATGCAGTTATTGAAGACACCGTGGATGCCCTCTAAATTTCATATGAAGGGGATTAGCTGGTGGAGGTCCAAGACCAATATCCCCTTTATTTCTAGCTCTGACCAGACAAACATTTCTTCTAGAGTAAAGAAATAAATTGGATCGGGATGAAGTCAGATACAAATTAGGACTTTGAGTCATACTAGCATGGGGTAAAGCTCAGTAAAGTGCAGCCCTAAGTGGAGCCATGCTGTATATTTGCTAACTTCCTTACAAATCTGGCCTTGGTTTGTAAGGTAATAAGTTCCTTATGTTAAGTGACAAATGAAATGGTTAATCGGCTTTATATGTTCTATTTTAAAATACTATGTAAATCTGACAAGTGAATGGTCTCTTATCACCTTTAAATAGGAATGAGATTAAACATTGTACTGGCCATAATCAAAACTGAGAGAAGCACATGTTCTAGATTTACTGATGATAGATGAATGATACCTGGGTGATATCTACAAAGCGCAAGGTATCAAGTATCCGCATCTTCTCAGGCAAATGTTACAATGTTCAGGAAGGCTCACTATGAAATGTGCAATCAATTATAGCTATAGTAGATTTCTGCATTGTTAAGTGTCAACGTTTGCCAGAATGCCAGAATTGCTGTTTCTTGATAAGGTGAAGAAAGCTTTATTGTATTGTAGTAACTCAACAGCAATATGTGAGCTAGAATGAAGGCTAAATCATCTGATATTCATCCCATCCTCTTTACACAGTGGAGGCAGCCATTTGAGAGTTAATTCTGTTTGACGTCACTGAAGGACTGAACCACTACTTACATTAGTAACGTCTCAAGTTTCCGCTTAACTGCTTTATAACAGTCATGAGCAACACTTCAAGAAAACTCCAGCAGCACTAGCTTTATCCATCTTTGCCATAGTCTGCACAGTGCCCTGTATAGCATCAAAAACAATAATTTTTCTATCAAGTAAATGACTCCTCCACAATGTCTGTACACACTTCACATAGTACCGATTTATAAGCCAGTATATTATTTATCCCCAAGATAAAATCATAGTCATACATGTGCCATTACTATTTTTCTTCTTTAACATCAATTGGAAAAATCCTATTACAAAAATACACATGTAAAAACATAGGGCGAGATTTATCAAACTGTGTTATAGTACAATTCTCTTTGTTGCCTACCAATGACAGCTTAGTTTTCATTTCTCCCCTTACAACTATACTTCTAGGAGAGAGAATACAGGAGGAGGAGTGTATATATATACCTTCAAGTGGCAAAATTAGGCCACTTTCATATAGCAGAATTTTGGTCAGTATTTTGTATCAGTATTTATAGCCCAAACCAAAAGTGAAACGGGAGCAAAGTAAATGTGTTATAGGAAAATCTGCAATTCAGCGGTATTCTGGACCCACTCCTTTGTACTTACAAATGCTAATACAAAATACTGACCAAAATGCTGTGTAAACAGGGGCATAACTACCACCGTACCACCGCGTCTGCTGTGGATCTCGTGGCATCAGGGGATTTGTGGCCTGCTTCTGCAACACACTGGGCCTCCTGAGCCATAATCATTTGCAGCACCTGTTGGCAGAGCGGTCCTTCAGGGTGCTGCAAATGTCCCTCTAACTGCAAGCCCTTCTAACCAGCACTTTAACGTTAAAGGTTATGACTACACTTGACAGATTTGTAGTCGGGGGGCCCAGTTACTGATTATTATATCAGCCTTGATATAGAGGCAATGAAACCCTGCAGCAATACGTTTTGTATAATAAATGCATGGTTTAAACTTTTACTAGTATAGAAGCTTTTCCACATGCTCATTGACAGCTTTATAACCTAATATTTCTTTTCATGATTTAGGCTCCTTTGGAACAGCTGGCAGAGTCTGTAACCAATCATCACGTGGCATGGACAGCTGTGAGATTATGTGTTGTGGACGAGGCTATGATACTGCCCGCATTGCGAAAATGGTAAAGTGTGAATGTAAGTTTCACTGGTGCTGTGCAGTGCGATGCAAAGACTGTCTAGAAACTATGGATGTGCACACATGTAAAGCAGCCAAAGATGCTGGGTGGAGCAAGAAAACATAAGGCTACATCCTCCAACATTACTGACGACATTGTGTACCAGAAAATGTATCTTCATGACAAGCAGTGTGGAATTAAAGGGGTTTCTATGCTTTATTAAATTATAATAAGTTATGTTGTAAATGAAGTATTTTGGATGCCAGTATTCATGGTGATATCTATTTGTGCTGTGGAGATATTTGGGATGTATAATTTACAGCAGAGTGTTGTATTTTTTGTTATCTATTTTGTGTGTGTGTTAGTATAAAGCACAGTACTATATGCTATTACTTTACAATATGACAGTATGTATTATAGTCTGACATCTTAGGCCGCAGAAAAGAATGCTCTACTAGTGTCCACCGTGTATTCTGTTGTCAGTAACGTGTGCACACCATCTGACGTGACAATATGTACATCACTAGGACGTGATTTAATCAGCAATGTTCAGGACCTTACCGGAATCTCTGTAACTTCTCTAAACACATGAATAAAATAGTTTTTGAAGTGTGTAATAGTGCAGAAATAAAATAGGTGAAGTAATAAAAGTGATTATTTCTTCCCTATCTTCTGTGTATGAGACAAAGTATCACTGTGCAATACTAATGTAGTTATTTCCTGTGTTTCATTTTCTCTCAATAGCAAGATTTTGTGTTTCTGCTTTTTATATGGTCTTTTATTTAACTCCTTAAAGCAAAACCCCAAACCATTGGTTTGTTATGTAGCTTTAACAAATCTATGGATGGATTGCTGGATCCATTGCAAGATGAGAGAAGCGCTGCAGACCTAGGGCATGGAGGCCCCGCCTCATTGACTCTGTGCTGCCTGATTGTGTAAAGTGCAAACTACAATTTCTCCAGATATGCTATTTCAGTGCACCATATGTTGTGCCTAGCTTATTGCCGACCCAATACATGTAAAGTAAGGCCGTTTTGAAAATGAATCCGTAAATGCAGTTCTTGGGGATGTATGCTTTGGTATACTTGGGGCATAAAGTATTAATCTTTGGCCAGGTTCTACTTCCTATTTTGGCCTCCTGGATGAGGTCTTCTAAGAGCTGTGACTCTCTGTGTAAACGCACCATTAGGTTATGTTCACACTACGTAAAAAAACACAGCTTTTTTATGTTTTTTATGTAGTGTGAAACCGGCCTTAGGGTGGGTTCATACTACTGAATTCTCGCGGATAATGTCCGCGGAATTCCGCAGTATGTCTGCACGCCTTTCCGCCGGCTCCATAGACACCATTCCATGGGCCGGCGAATTCCACTATCCGCCGAAAGAAGTGACATTGTCCGCGAGAATTCCGTAGTATGAACCCACCCTTAGGCTGCAATCACCAGGGCACTGAAATGCACTGGCCATGCCACTATGACACTTCAGAACAACAATAAAAAGCATTACTGCAGCCTCATACTGCTACAATAAAGGTATGGATAGTTTCCCTTCTTACATAGTTATGTATTACTTATCAGATGCTGTTTGTCTTGCAGGAAGTGTTGGTCTTGTTCCAGTCTGACTACCCTGCTCTGTCTGTGACAGGAATTGTCCAGAGCAAGATAGGTTTACTATGGGGATTTGCGACTGCTTTCAGAGGTCACTGTGTGACACTGGAAGAAAAACTCCACTTCCTGCAGGACATAGAGCAGCTGATAAGTACCGGAAGGCTTGGGATTTTTAAGTACAATTTACAAATCTGTATAACTTCCTGAGACAAGTTAATTCAAATGAAATACAGTAAAAAAAAAAAAAAATAATAGGCATTTCTACAGCTTTTGCTGAGATGAAATCTTACTGCAAATGCATGATAGTAGTGGTATCCTATTTCAGCAAGAGATTGGCTGTGTGTGTAGTTCTGCTCTACCCACATTTCAGAATCAGGCAAAAGTAGTTGACTGCCATCCAGGAATGAAAAAAAAAAAAAAAAACTAGCCTAGTGCGCACCCCCCAAAACTCCCCAGGAGACAAATCATGTGACCACTATCTCACATCCAGTTTGTTTGTTGAGTAGACCTGTCAAACTGTTCAGGTACGACAATGTTACCTGAACGTTTGGCATTTTATTCCCCATGTCTTCAAAAGTTGGATGCCGCCCTAGGAAGTCTTGGAAAACGTGGATACAGCTGTTTGGAGAAAGCTGCCAAACCTGAACAGTTTGGCAGGTCCGCCTAACATTATTGCAGAGCACAGTCTGAGCAGACACGGTGGAAGGGAGGCTGGGAGGGGACAGGGCATGAGCTCGTGGGGGTTGGAGTAACAGGATGTTCTGGGCATGCAGCACAAAGACTACTGGGAAATGTAGTCTGATGGCAGTGCAGGTGAGGAGGAATAGCAAAAGATATGGAGCAGGCAGATAACTGCATCAGAGGCGTGGGACTAAAACAACATGAAAAATGTCAGTGGTAAGATGGGTAATAACCTCACATTGTTTAGATTTTTTTTTTTTATTCCACTGCCAATTGTTCCTTTTTAAAAGGGGTACTCCAACAGGGGGGGGTGTGGCGGCTGAGGGAAAAGACGTCCTCTCTCCTCCCCGGTTCCAGCATCGCGGCGCTCCGGTGTCGGTCGCTTCCTGGTGTCTGACGTGGGCCGAGACGTGACGTCTCAGGTCTGCCCAGCCAGTCAGTGACATAGGCGGCATCCGTTCAAGTCCGCTCAGATCCCGCCTCTGTTACTGACAGGCTGAGCGGACCTGATATATATCGTCTCGGGCCCGCCTCAGACACCAGGAAGTGGCCAGGAACCGGAATGCCGCAATGCGGGAACCGCCGCTGTAACCGGGGAGGTGAGTGGACGTCTTTTCCCTCAGCCACCTCCTCCCCGGTCCCAGCAAAAAAGTGCCCCCCCTGCTGGAGTACCCCTTTAAAGAAGGATGTATAACATCTGCTTCCTGCTGGATCTGCTTAAAACCTGCCATGTGGCCCGACTCTTCGGGTCTGTGACCATCCATCGGTGCGAGAGCGGCTATTGCCCCAGTGCTCCCTCATGACGCCGATACTCGGCCACCCGGACTTTCACTGACCCGGTGTTCCGGAGATGGATTTCTCACAAATTTTTTAGGGTCCTGCACTTTGTGACGGACTCCTCTTGGCTGTCTGCGGAAGCACTCGGGACGATCCCGGACCTCCCCCCGCTAGGGGTATGGAGATGCTCTCAGCTACGATATTATCTACTCTCCCTTCCCTCAGCCGCCCAATTTACTTCCTCCAAAACCTACTTTGAATCTCTCTGTGATGGCCCCGAAGCTATCCGTCACTCTCTGTCACTAATCTACGCTGACTTGACGACTCCCCCTGATCAAGATCCACCGACTTTCCTCCTAAAGTGGGAGGATTTACAGCTAGAACTGTCTAAGCAGCAACGGACTAACATCCTCCTCCTTGCCCACAAGACCTCGGTAAGCTCTCGCCTCCAGGAGGCAGGGTATAAAATCGTGTCCCGCTGGTACCAGGTACTGGTGAAGTTGCATGCGATTTGGCCTGAGACTGACCCGATGTGCTGACGTTGTGGCGGCGATCAGGGTACCTTCTTGCATATTTTCTGGTCGTGCCCTCTGCTGAAATCTTTCTGGGATGGTGTACAGGGGATTACCCGCCAGGTGACGGGACTCTCCACAGGTCTTACCCCCGCACTGTTTCTCCTTCATCACTGTGAGATGTCCATCAAGAAATACAAACACTCCTTACTGCCCTTCCTGGTCATTGCGGCCAGGGCCTGTGTCCCTCTGTACTGGAAACGCACTGTTCCTCCACCGATCTCGCTTTGGGTGAGAAAGGTTAATGAACTTATGAGAATGGAGGACCTCACCTCCTCTCTGCACAACACTAACTCTCGCTTCACCAAGACGTGGTTCAGTTGGCTGGAATTTCAGGGTACGGCTGACTACGCCTCTTTGCTGTCGCAGGAGATGGAGACTGATATGCCCTCCTGAGTGAATTCCGAGATGGTCCAAACTGGTGCCTGGCGGTGGCCTTGGCACCCCCCGCCCCACCCCTTCTCCCCCCTCCCTCTTTTACCTTCCCTCCCCCCCCCTCTCTCTCTCTCCCTCTCCCTTCCTCCCTTTTCCTCTCTTGTCACGCCCCCTGCCCGTTTGCCCCCCTCACCCCCGCCTCTCTATATTACTTCGCTTGCATGGGAACCCAAGTGGTCTCCCTCTTTTCTTTCCTTCTTTCTGCAGTATCTCTAGTTTTAGTATATCTACACCTTTTGAGTGGAAAAGCAGCAAGTATGGTCGGGGCCTCCGCCCTCTTGGCGCCTGTTTGGCAATTTGCTTGGGTTTGATTGTTACCTACCACATGACCTCCTTTAAGGGGTCTTTCCCATTTTTGTATACTTTGCTTTTGTATCTTCCCTAGTGCGATATATCTCATTGTCTGCATTATGTGATGTCGCGGGGTGCCTGGAGGGTGGAGGGTTCCTGTTCGCTGTCTGTACCTGCAGAAAATGTGGTTCTGTTTGATTTAAATAAAGAATTTATAAAAAAAAAAAAACTGCCATGTGCCACAGTAGCCTAGCAATGATTCCTTATCAAATCACAGTGGGTGTGACTAGAAGGTTTTTTGCTGTGTCAGTAAAGGGGCCACTAGAGGGCCCCTAAATGAAAGAAAGCGCTTTGTTTGATCAGCGATCCGCTCATCAAGTCAGTTGCCTGTCAGTGCTGCTCCGCTATCTTCCACCCCTTCCAGGATGCTGGGAAAAGTTGGATCCAGTTCTAGAAAACTTCTCGGATCCAGCTTTCCCTCAGCACCCAGGGTGGAGCGACAGGCAACAGACTTGATGACCGGATCGCTGATAAAACTTCATTTAGATGAGCAATTCGGTCATCTCTATTACCCACTTCATAGTAAAATTGGTCAGTGAACATATTAAGTGTACTCTCAGCACTAGAGATGAGCAGATTTACAGTAGTAACTTTTTTCAGTTTCCCAGCACACCAGGGAAAAGGGGCACTGACGTCAAAGCCAGCAGCCTGACGATGCTAACAAAGTGCTTTGCTTCATCCCTACCCGATCAGACTCTCCTCCTCCAGGCTGTCATCCTGCTCTGTGGTGATTCTGTGCATAAGATGGCCGCCTATGAGTACACCTACTTACACTATGTAATTCTACTATAAAGTAACAAATCACTTTACAGAATCTGTTGATCAGTGCCAGGTATGCACTCAGTAGCAAGTGGTTAACTGTTCATCACCTTTACCGTTATTTTCAGCTGTGGCAATATCAGCAGCTTAATGAATGTATTGTCAAGAATTTTCTGTGGATTAGTGTAGAAAATAAAATCCACTTTGATTCACTGTTATTACATAATAGGCTATGTCCAACAAATAGTAATTTTGGAAGACAAAGATCAGCAATGTTTTCCGTCTTGTTCTGGCAAATTTTGTTACTAACTGATTGTTCCTTATAGATGTGATATGTCATGTGATGTGATAGTGACCAAATCAAATAGTTGTTTGTGACTTCACTATCTTGCCGGCTGGCAATGGAGACAGCAGAGGCAGGTGATGGACATTCTGCTGCCATACACAAAACTTTATTTTAAAGAATAGGTTTTTTTTGTTTGTTTGTTTTTTGAAGGCAAAGTATAACTGAACATAATGTTTTCCCCATTTACAACAAAAACAGTTTGTATATGAGAACAGACAGTCTATTCATGAATAGTTCTTTTTCATTTCATGCTTTGTCGCTGGCAGCCATGATGTGGTGTTAATCTTCAGTGCTGCAAAAGTCTTAGATTCGTGTCAGTTGGTGCCACAAGCTGGAAGGAAGGATGCTTTCCACTTTCTCCATAACAAAGTTTAAAGGTGCAAACAAGGTGCTCAGGAACTGAAAGACAGAGAACACCTGATCAGTTAGACCTTCTACACATACAGGATTGTGTGTATGCTGACAACCATAGAGCATTACGTAGACTGAATGTGTAGGATGCTGCTTGTTTGCCAGGAATTCACGAGAGCCTTATTGGTAGCACAAGTGCATAGACACTAGAAAGTGGATACTCACAGCTTTTGCAAATACTCCCATAAGCTCTGGGAATTGATGTGTGAGAAGAGCCAACATGGCTGTGAAGGAACACAACCCGGCTGTGAAGAGTATGAAGAAAGGAAGTTCTTTCTTTGGATATACTGAGACTTCATGAAATGCTGTAAATAAAGATGAATAATTTTGTCAAATTAGCGGGGAGGAGAAACAGCATCTATCAGATATATTCTAACAGTGACATAGATGTGCATGAGTCTGCTGGCTCATTTCCCTTTATAAAGGAACAGTCTGCCCCCTACCGCCAGGTCATTTACTCAGAAAACTAATCATAGCTATTATATTTATTCTTCACGGTGAGGAACTTCCAATACATTTTGACACGTATACAAATGAGAAACAGAAGCATACATGGTGAATATGGCTAACTTTACAAGTAGGAAAATAATTGAGGGGTGAAGAGTCTAGTGTTCAGCCCCTAACACTACTACCATTAACTTAAAGTGTCACTGTCATTATAATTTACAAAATCTAAATCAACAGAAGATCGGAAATAAAGCAAACTTGCAAGTTACATTATTATTTTTTTTTAGTTGTTATGCTTTATAACAAAGCTATACGTACACTTATCCTGGCCCAGTCTCCTGAAGGCAGCTTTTTAGTCTTGTGCTGGTTGAAAAAAAAGAGACTAAACACAGGAAGTCCTAGTTATTTGTTTGCTCACAGAAAAGGCAGTCATGTGACTGATGGACACATCGAGCCGTAACACTGCACCGGCCATACCTCATGAATTTAGACTCTTTTTTTCAACCAGTATAAGACTAAAAAGCTGCCTTCAGGTGACTGGACCTGGACACCAAGCAAGTACAGCTTTGTTTTACAGCATAACTAAAAAGAAAAAAAGCAAGTTTACATATATATATATATATATAATTTTTTTTATTTTACATCCCCTGTTGATTTAGAAAGTTATAACAGTAAGTACTAAAGCACAGATCTTACACTAAAATAGGAAGACTAAAGAAAGAAGGGCTCAATAAGAGAGACCTGAAAAATCGGCAAAGGTTGGCACAACATGCCACAATGTATTTTATGCATATCGGTTTGCATTCACAAAAGGCATGCAGTACTTACATGGAAGCAATTCTCTGTCGGCAGTTTCTGTGCAAATGGGGTATGGGTAAAAAAGGTGACCCTTTTCCAGTGGGTATGGAATCATTCTGAATGCTAAAAGACAAGCGAAATCAATTTTGTAGCTTAAGAATACTGTAAACCGTTAATACTACAGCAAACTATTTCCACACAGATAAAAGAAGCAGACCATATGAAGCACCAAACATTTTTTCAAGGGAATCTGCTGCAATTCATGTTCCAAACTAATTCTAACATAGGATACACAGAGTCAGATAGGCTTTCCTGAGCTCCTGAAGTGCAGCAAGCTGTAACACCTCCTTATTCCTTCCTCCCATACCTGATCCTGCTTGGGAATCCAGTTGGGGCTTCCAGGTGTCAATCAAGCATGTAGGGGGGAGAGGAAGCATTCTAGCTTGTAGCTATTCAGGAGGTTGGCATCTTTGACTCCTTGGGTATGTGCACACTATGGAAATCACACGGATAACCTGCTGCGGATTCCGTTGCTCGCCAAACTCCCCATCCCCCCCCCCCCCGCCACTTTCCTTCCTTCCCATAGACTCTATTCTATGGTCAGGCAGATTCCGCCATCTGCCCAAAGGATGAACGAATTCTTCAGGTGGACGGCGGAATCCACCTGACCATAGAAGAGAGCCTAAGACACTGGCGGAAATTCAAGTAGGCATGTGAGCGAAGGAATCTGCGTCAAGTTTTCTGTGTGTGCACATACCCTTTGTCTGTACCAGAGAATAAAACTTTTTTTTACATACTGAAAACACAGAGCGATTATGACAAGGAGACACATGGTACCTTTGATATATGCAACAGTATCAGCAGTTTGTAACCTGAATTACAGCTAAAAGATTCCCTAGCATTAACTTCCTGGTTACCTACAATTAAGTTATTCAAGACAATACTAAACAGAGAACTATTATTTTACAGACAATAGGCAAGACCAAGTAGCCTTAAAGAACATCATCCATAGAGGCAGGCATACAGGAATGACAATGCTGACACTGCGGCCACCATGGCTTCGGTCTACACATTTCCTATAGTTGTGCATTGTCATTTGTTTCCAAAGAGATTATTTAAATCAGGGAGGTGTCAGCACTGAACTCTACTCATAAACACAACCAGTCGCAGGAATAAACTTTGATGTGCATATTACCATACGGTCTGTCAGCATATACTGTAAATTTGTTTCAGCCAACATGTAACAACACTAAACCCTGATTCATAAGGAAAATCAGGGGCTTGCTAGCAGATGGCATTTATTTCAGTACATAAATCATGGCCATCTGAAATGTATTTAAAAAGTAAGACCAGCTTGTGTAGGATTTGATCAGTTACAGCTGAATAATGTATCACAGACTGTAGGGTAGTGGCCTGCATATTTCACATCTAATGTAACAAGAACTTGGATATCTTCAGAATGATTCCACTTCTATCAATTTTAGCAGCAATCCCTGTGGCCTTCAAAGTCACACTGTTCTACTTTAATATTCCAGTAGTAGGAAGTGGTGGGAGATCAGCTGTCATATGAGTGATGTTCTCACTGAATCCATTCTTCAGGTTCAGATTACATCACAAGAATACAATGGAAGACAATGACACGTTGGGCCTACTGTTTTAAGATCACTGTTATAACTACAGATTGACCATTTAAGAACTTTGACCCAGATTTATCAAACTGTGTGCAACCTGTGCTGTGATTGGTTGGTGTGGACAAAACCCGACAGTTGTCTTTCAGTTTACCAGAGCAATTTAAGAAATGAAAGCAAAGTTGTGATTGGCTCAGGTTTATCAATCTGTCGGAGACAAATCACAAGCACAGTTTTATAAGGTCACAGTTTCACCAAAAAAGGGAAGGAAAAGGTCAAATGTCCCAATCCATGCACCTTTGCCCCTATCTTGACAACAAGTTGCCTCTCAACAAGGCTCCCCCCTTCCAGTCCTTTACAATGTTTGTGCGGCCGCTGTTCACTTGACAGTGGCCGCACAAAATAGACATGTAAGTTTTCTGTGAACACTCTGCATACATTGCTGCCGTTGTTCCTTAGAAGATAATGCTATTTCACACTTATAGCGGTCGATGTTGCAATCTGCAACAACTGCTGTTATTTATTGAAAAAAAAAAACTGTGTGAACACGTACCGGATCCACATCGGATTTTCTGCTGCGGATCCGCAGCAGATTTCATCTAAATAACTGAACACAGCATCAAATGTGCTGCGGATCTGCTGCAGATCCTGTACGTGTGAAGGCACCCTTAAGGTGAAAAACCTCTTTATACACTTTGATTTGGGATATTGAGATTCTGTGAAGGGCTCTTAATTGTTATTTTGGTATATATGCTTGAGGGCAGTATTTTCACATGTAAAATGTTTATAATATCCAAAGTTCTTAAAAAAGACATAGAGGGAAATTTATGAAGCAAATAAAAGCGTATTTTTGGGTGGAAAGGGGCCAGATGTGAATAAATTTATTCACAAATGGCCGTTTTGCAAATTAAATATTCACATCTGGCCACTTTCCGCCTGGTACACCAGGGTGGTGGGGAGGGGGTGGGGAGGGGGCGGAACGGGGGGTGCGGACTCAGAGTCCGCTCTATTCATCATTTTCTTCGCAATAAAGTAGTCAGGAACCCTACTCCTGATCTGAGCTGGCGTAGGTTTCCTGGAGCGCGCACTGGTGCGCACGGGATTTATGTAGAGGCAGTACGCCTTTACCTAAATCTCCGGACTGTCGGTGCTGCGGGGACATTTTTAAGTCCGGCGCAGAAAACGCTGGACTTAATAAATGTCCCCCATACACTCAACTGCCATGTGCTTTCCATGTGGAATTCCACAAGCATATGTTTCATGTGGCTATGTAATGATTTAACCACTGGCAAAATGTAGAACAATTTACTCCAAATCCCCTATGGGGCATTCTCGGTTGGGTTGACATGAAAAGCTACAGCTGCATCTTTCCTGCAGGTAGAAATGCTATTCAGCAAGAATTGATAGATGCCCAAAATCCCTCACACAAACTATTCTTGAAAAAAATCTATTTGTTCAGAAAAGATTGGGTGGATGCAGAGATAGAAGGTTGAAAAATTCTTAAAAACATGGGAAAGCTACATTATTTTGCAACCCTGCATACAACCACCAAAAACATTTTAGGTACATCATATGGTACCAAAAAATTAAAAATTATAGGTCAGCCTCTCATTAAATCTACACCAACATAACACCTGGAGAACTCCAGCAAAAGCTTTTTTTTCTTTAAAATCAGCTGGTGTCAGAAGGTTATATAGGTTTGTAATTTGCTTCTATTTAAAAATCTCCAGTCTTCCAGTACTTATCAGTTACAGTATGTCCTGCAGGAAGTGGTGTATTCTTTCCAGTGTAAGGCAGTGCTCTCTGCTGCCATCTCTGTCTGTGACCGGAGCTGTCGAGAGCAGGAGAGGTTTTCCGTTGAGATTTACTTCTACTCTGCTGCAATCTCTGTCTATGTCAGGATTTGTCCAAAGAGCACTGTGTCAGACTGGAAAGAATACACCACTTCCTGCAGGACATACAGCAGCTGATAAGTACTGGGAGACTTGAGATTTTTAAATAGAAGTAAATTACAAATCTGTATAACTTTGACTCCAGTTGATTTAAAATATTTTTTTTCCCATTAGGGCTCGTTCCCACTGAGCAAAAGCAGCTGAATTTCTGCGCTGAATCAGCGCTGAAATTTCAGCCGTTAAAATAGGTGCAGAGCTAATTTCCATTGTGTTGAATGGAAATTCTGCTCTGCAGTTCACACAGTGGAATTTCCGCACTGAACTAATCCGCTTTCCGCCAGAAGAATGAACATGTTCATTCTTCCGCTAGCGGAAGCCCATACAAATCAATGGGGCTCTGATTTTCTGTTTCAGCGCGGATTCAGCGCGGAATACAAGCGTAATACAAGCGGAAATTACTCGCTGAATCAGCGCGGAAATGGGGAAAAGGGGGGGAGGAGGATTCTAGTATATATTCTGGTATAGTCTAGTTTACTCACCAAATACTCGCTGAATTTCAGCGCTGAATGCATGCGGATTCAGCGCGGATTCCTCGAGTATTCCGCGCTGAATTTGTCAAGAGCTGATTACGAGCTGAACACGTTCCTAGCAGAATACGCAGGGATTCTGCTTACATTCTGCTCGGAATTCAGCGTCAGTTGATTTCAGGCGGAAATATTTCCTTGCGTAATCCGCTCCTTTTGCTCTGTGTGAACGTAGCCTTAGAGTGTCCATTAAATGGACCCACTGACATAATGCCTGCTCTGACTTCTCTCCCCACTCTTATTTCTTTTATTTTTTTCCCTACTTTTTGAATAAAGGCATCAGCATATATAAGCAGGATCTCAAGACCAGAGTCATATTGCTAGTTGTACAACTTCAAAATGTCTTTTTTTGTGTGTGTATTATTTTCACAACAAACAATCTGCAACACAACAAACACAACACAACAAACACAACAAACAATCTGACCTAAATAACAAAAGCTACATTCCAAAAGGCTGGCTGCTAATCATTTCTCTCTGATCTTCTTCTTGTATCCTTGTAAGTGATGAATTAATAGTATAACAGCAGGAGTTAACGGTGGATAGTATAGTGCAGAATCCTCCAGTGATGTGTGAGCAGAACAGAAAGTCCAACACCAGACTGTATACAAACTTATGTTCCTGTCAGTTTTGACAGCTGCATTCAAATGTATAATGTCCGACTAATCTCATTGATTTCTTTGATTATGCCACAAAAGTGCTGGATGAAGGTGGTGCTGTGGATATTGCCTATCTGGACTTCAGCAAAGCTTTTGATACAGTTCCCCATAAAGAGCTGATAGAGAAGTGAGAGAAAATTGGACTTAATCCCTGGATAGTTCAGTCTGATATCTATCCTTCAGCCAACCACAAATCCACTGAACTATCCAGGGATTAAGTCCAATTTTCTCTCACTAATTAAATGTCAGCTTATGTTTACATACTGCTCCATATAGAGGAGAGTTTGGCCCAATGGTTATAGTGCAATAGTGACCTAACCAGCTAATGGGCTATTGTATGTATGTATTTGTGTTCTTTAGTTGACCAGTAGTGTTGTCTGTATCCTGGCTCCTCTGGCTTTTATGTGGTATAAGTATTTTATACAATATCAGTTGTTGAAATAATAAATAAATGGATTGAGTATTGAGACTTATGTGTAATATTGATGCGTTCATTGTAGGATTTAGTTACATACCACAGGGCAGCACGAAAAAAAAAAAAAAAAAAGAAGACATCCGGAGTGCATTCTCTTCTTCTGGGAACAAGACCTATTTAAACTTTTCTGACACATTCTGTGACACATACTTCTCTAATAGGAAGCCTAGTCTCTAGTACGTCAGTGTTAATTCTCTTTCTGGCCTATGTGACCAGTCTACAGTGCGAACACAAATACTGAAGCAACTAACCCATGGAATCAATCATTAACTGTGTGCCCTGATGAACTTAAAATGAGAGCCCAGGAGAAACACTAAAGTACTGCCTATTACTTTCTGCGTCTTCTCCTGCTGACTCTTAAAGGAAAACTATCAGCATGTTAGAATAATCTAACCTGCTGATATCTCCCTGTAGGGAAAGCGGAGGATGAAGGTAAGTTTTTTACCTTCAGCCTCCGTGCTATTTCCATGCTATTAGAAGTTTAATCCTTATGCTCAATAGGTGTCTTGGTGCACTGGGGATGGGAAACCACACTGGTTATAGAGAAAACAGATTATACAAGTAGTGACTATAGAAATCTAAAAACATAATAAAACTAGTGTTTGCGGCCAGGACAATCCATGTCTGTTTATATACACTTTTGAAGGGTGGTGTTTTCTCCCCCATATATATATATGTTGTGGTAAGTAATTGTATGACAAAATAAATACCGGTACATATAATGTTTGTGATGTGTAAACAGTTTCTTTGTGACTATGATGTGTGGGTGCAACAATGAGAACCCCAGTAGTCTAGCCCTTCCTTCACAGGTGTCTGGAGAATACTAGTCTGTGAAAGAGATGTGACCCTACCAACACTGCAAAATGTGGCAGCTGAGACACATCACCACCAACATGGCTGTCCAAGTGTCTATTTCAGACAGCTTTGGCAGCCAACCTTGCACACACTCCTGAACAACTAACACAGAAAGTAATGCATTATGGAACATGTAGTTCCTAGAGATTGATACTTGAGAAGTGGTAATGTTAAAATTCCACCTAATTCTAGTGTGGCATTGAAAATGTTACATTTCACTAGAAGATCATATATTCTGTGCTTTCAGCTTTGGCAGAACTATGTAAACCTTTCTACAGAGAAAATAAAAAGCTGAAACTTGCTGATTTTGGCTCTGCAATGGGCCACTAGCTAGTGCGGTATATAGGCAGCTATTGTAGGAATAGGTTATTACAAGCTTATCCATAAACCTTCTGTGTAGTGTTAGGAAGGTTATATATGATAGCTTCTTATGAGTTGGAACAATGAGCTAGAGCTCTTTCACATATATCTAGCTATCCTGTATTGTTTCCCTCCATTGCGGCACATAAACACCAGGAAAGAAAAGATGCCAGAACTGACCCCAGGATTTCCTATAGGAGCAGTGTTGGCATTAATTTTGGGGGGAGTGACAAAGAATCAGCTAAATAAGCTGTAAAAAGAAAGTATATTGCATTCAATGGTGCTCCAACTAATGGGTCTGAACAACGCATCTTTCCTTTTCCTAGCAGACAGACAGGTTTTCGGACGCTGCTGCCTGAGATCTCTGTTGCACCATTCTAATGGTCAGAATATGACATAAGCTGCATGAATCAATGAACCCATCCCTTCAGTTATCCTTGGTCCACACTGGGTCCTCTCCTATCTGTGGATAGATGCCTGGATAGTAGGGATTCTAAGCATTGTGGGTGACCATGGTTCATCTTTTCATGGCAGCTGATTACATATGGCAACACACTTTCAGCAGTCCTACAGTGTACCATGCCACAAGGTACATCCCATCAGGGATATGTTCCAAAAAAACTTCCATGGCCTTCACAGTTTCCAGATCTTTATGCTATAAAGCATTTTTGGGATGCCATACGAGGGCCACCATACCACTAGAAAAACGTCTATGATAATGCGGCCATTAAGTGTATGAACCAAAGTCTTAAAGTCTGTCAAAATTTTTTATTAAAGTATTGTACTGCCCCCCAAAAGTTATACAAATCACCAATATACACTTATTACAGGAAATGCTTATAAAGTGCTTTTTTTCCCTGCACTTACTACTGCATCAAGGCTTCACTTCCTGGATATAATGGTGATGTCACGACCTGACTCCCAGAGCTGTGCGGGCTGTGGCTGCTGGAGAGGATGATGGCAGGGGGATGCTCAGTGTCCCTCCAGTGCCCTGTGCCCCTCAGAGTCCCCCTGCCATCATCCTCTCCAGCAGCCACAGCCCACACAGCTCTGGGAGTCAGGTCGTGACATCACCATTTTATCCAGGAAGTGAAGCCTTGATGCAGTAGTAAGTGCAGGGAAAAAAGCACTTTATGTGCATTTACTGTAATAAGTGTATATTGGGGATTTGTATAACTGTTAGGGGGGAGTACAATACTTAAATAAAATTTTTGGCCAGATTTCTCCTACATGTATAGCAGTGAACAAGGTTTTCAATATGAACAGTCTAGACATATAACTGTATGTATTTAAAAAGCATATCAGCCACATTTTTTCTAATGTGTCTTTGAGCTACTAACTGGAAGGGATGCTATGTGGAATATGCCTAGAGATATAATTGTACAACCTCTCAGGAGATCCACTATTATACTGACTTGATAGAGAACACAACATTACACAAGAGAACAAAACAATGATTAACTTTTAATTACTGGATCATTACTGTATGTGAACTGTATCTGCAATTTACTAGGCAATTCATAAAGGCAGACTTATTCTAAATGTACAGCTGCCATCTGGTGGTGAATTCTGTAAACTACAAAGAATCAAGAATGTGTGCAAGTAACATGGCTTAGTATACTTATATATATATATATATATATATATATATATATATATATACACACACTCACCGGCCACTTTATTAGGTACACCTGTCCAACTGCAAGTTACCACTTAATTTCTAATCAGCCAATCACATGGCGGCAACTCAGTGCATTTAGGCATGTAGACATGGTCAAGACAATCTCCTGCTGTTCAAACTGAGCATCAGTATGGGGAAGATAGGTGATTTGAGTGCCTTTGAACGTGGCATGGTTGTTGGTGCCAGAAGGGCTGGTCTGAGTATTTCAGAAACTGCTGATCTACTGGGATTTTCACGCACAACCATCTCTAGGGTTTACAGAGAATGGTCCGAAAAAGAAAAAACATCCAGTGAGCGGCAGTTCTGTGGGAGGAAATGCCTTGTTGATGCCAGAGGTCAGAGGAGAATGGGCAGACTGGTTCGAGCTGATAGAAAGGCAACAGTGACTCAAATAGCCAACCGTTACAACCAAGGTAGGCAGAAGAGCATCTCTGAACGCACAGTACGTCGAAATTTGAGGCAGATGGGCTACAGCAGCAGAAGACCACACCGGGTGCCACTCCTTTCAGCTAAGAACAGGAAACTGAGGCTACAATTTGCACAAGCTCATCGAAATTGGACAGTAGAAGATTGGAAAAACGTTGCCTGGTCTGATGAGTCTCTATTTCTGCTGCGACATTCGGATGGTAGGGTCAGAATTTGGCGTCAACAACTTGAAAGCATGGATCCATCCTGCCTTGTATCAACGGTTCAGGCTGGTGGTGGTGGTGTCATGGTGTGGGGAATATTTTCTTGGCACTCTTTGGGCCCCTGGGTACCAATTGAGCATCGTTGCAACGCCACAGCCTACCTGAGTATTGTTGCTGACTGTGGTCATATGTCCATCCAGGGCCGTTTCTGCCATGAGGCGGAATGAGTATTCCGCCTCAGGCGGCAGATTCTGCGCCCCTGCAGGGGGCGGCAGACAGCAGCCCTGCGCCTGCAGCCGCTCACCTGTCCTGCCGCAGCCGTCCGGTCCCGCCGCCAACGCTTACCGCTGTCCCGCGCCGTCAGTCAGCAGCTGTCATCGCCCTCCAGCGAGTCGTGAGTGCCCGTGGTCAGCGGGGGCCGCGATGCCCTCGCTGACCCCAGGCACTCACGACTCTCTGGAGGGCGATGACAGCTGCTGACTGACGGCACTGGAGCGCGGAAAGGAACAGCGGTGGGACGGGACGGCTGCGGCAGGACAGGTGAGTGGCTGCAGGGTCGGGAGACAGCGGTGAGCGGGACGGGACGGCTGCGGCAGGACAGGTGAGTGGCTGCAGGATCGGGAGACAGCGGTGAGCGGGACGGCTGCGGCAGGACAGGTGAGCGGCTGCAGGGTCGGGAGACAGCGGTGAGCGGGACGGGACGGCTGCTGCAGGACAGGTGAGTGGCTGCAGGGCCGGCCCGGGGGGGGGGTGCGGGGCGTCCAGGCGTGGGTGATTCGGTTACGGCGGGGGGGGGGGGGGGGGGGGGGGGGCGGTGGGTTTGCGGGGGGTGCAGGCGCGGGCGATTCGGTTACGGCGGGGGGGGGGGGGGGGGGGGGGGGGGGGTTGTCAGGGGACGGCCGCCTGAGGTTTGCCTCAGGCGGCAGAAACCCCAGGATCGGCCCTGTGTCCATCCCTTTATGACCACAATGTACCCAACATCTGATGGCTACTTTCAGCAGGATAACGCGCCATGTCATAAAGCTAGAATTATCTCAGACTGGTTTCTTGAACATGACAATGAGTTCACTGTACTTAAATGGCCTCCACAGTCACCAGATCTCAATCCAATAGAGCATCTTTGGGATGTGGTGGAACGGGAGATTCGCATCATGGATGTGCAGCTGACACATCTGCGGCAACTGTGTGATGCCATCATGTCAATATGGACCAAAATCTCTGAGGAATGCTTCCAGCACCTTGTTGAATCAATGCCACGAAGAATTGAGGCAGTTCTGAAGGCAAAAGGGGGTCCAACCCGTTACTAGCATGGTGTACCTAATAAAGTGGCCGGTGAGTGTATATATCTAACTATCTATATATATATATATATATATATATATATATATATATATATTACTAGCTATTCTAGTTCTTCCAAAGAAAGCAAATCTTATGCCACTTTAAAAGCCACAGGCTACATGTAGCCAAGCTGCCAGAACAACAGGAACACGAGGGAGCGGTCAGCTACAAAACCATAATAAGCAGTATATACTACTTGGACAGACTGGCGATTTTCACTTTTAAAGAACAGTTAAATGGAATAAAAGTAATGTGCTGGATTTTCAGAGGCATGCAATTATGGTAAGGAATAAGAGGTAAGACAAACACTTAAATGTTGGCTGCACCAGCTCCTTAATACCTTGTGCGACAGCCTGCTGAGAGCAGAGATGTGGCACAACAGTGTCGGCTGTTCTGCTACTAGGTTATCTGTAGTTTTTCTGAGACTTCAGGTAAATCCTGTTTAAAGATTTTTCAGGAACGACAAAGCATTTTAAAGTAGATTTAAAAAACGAAAAAAAGAAACACTACTGAAATTCCACCCATCAAATTCTATGGACTTAAGGCTGTGGAGACTTTACATATAATATAATGTTGGACAGATAAAAAGGCAGTTGTGTGAATATTTATGGACACTTACCACAATACAAAGAAGCAGATTCAGCTGTATACAAAATTGTTCAGCCCTGAGACATCGAAGGTGTATGGCAATGTTAAAGGGGTTCTCCGTCGAGCAGAAGACAGCTCATTACTTCTGCAAAACCTATGCAAAAACTATGCCCGCATGCAAGGATTGCGACTTAACCCTGCCCGCCCCATGTCTCACAAGGCTTTGTTCCGAGAGGTGGGATCTAAAATAGTGAGGGCCAACAAGCAGAAGGCTTCAGCCATCTTATGCTCACCAGACAGCCCCTTTAATAGGGAGCTAAACAGCTGGTTGGCATGAGTGCTGGGTGTCGGCACCTTGTCAATCAGTGTCTGATGAGCTATTCTGTCCATTTTGCCCAGAAAACCCCTTTAGGGTCCATTTACACAGAAAGATTATCTGACAGATTATCTGCCAAAGATTTGAAGTCAAAGCCAGGGACAGACTATAAACAGAGAACAGGTCATAAAGGAAAGCCTGAAATTTTCTCCTGTTATCAAATCCATTCCTGGCTTTGGCTTCAAATCTTTGGCAGATAATCTGTCAAATAATCTTTCTGTGTAACTGGACCCTAACACAACATTGTAATTATAAGAAGGGGCACACAACCCTATATTGAGAATGAGGACCTAAGAAGCTTTAGAGTTGTTTCCCCTCAAGACACTGCTATTGGCAGCATTGTAAAATACAGCAACTATAAAGAATTTAGTTGAATCCATAAAGTGTACCTGTCATTATAGATTTCAAAATCTAAATCAACAGTAGATGTGATATAAAATAAGTTTGCAATTTACATTCTTTATTTAGTTATCCTGCTGTAAAACAAAGCTGAACATACATGTATCAAGGTCCAGTCTCCTGATGGCAGCTTTTTAGTCTTGTGCTGTTTAGAAAAAAAGAGACTAAACACATGGGGGGACATTTATTAAATCCGGCATTTTTTTACGCCGAGCTTACAAATGTTCCCCACAGCTCCGGAGCTCAGACTATTTATGTAGAGGCGCATTGCCTCTACATAAGTCCTGTGCGCCAGGAGCCCGTCCATGCGAACAAAGTGAAGCCTGTCCAAACACAAACAGGCCACTTGGCCAAGCTGCAATCCACTCTCACTGTGGTGTGCGTACTGGGGCCTTTCAACCCAGTCCAGGAATCCAATCAATGAATGCACAACACCATATACTTTGCTGATATTTTATCTCAATTAACTTATATTATCCACAATCTTGTTACAATTCAGATATACATCACCACGGTGCACGAAACATGTTCAATGTAAGAGAGGGACTGGTGTAAGCTTCGCCCATATAGGGCTAACGGGAAACAGTCCGCATTCAGAGACACCAGCTGCACATCACGAATAGGCTGAAGTTGGATAACGTCCACACGTCTGCAACGTTTCAAGGAACACGCCCTCTTTCTCAAGCATGTAGTGACATCACCCACCACCAAATAAAAAGACTAGGAAGTCTTGCGAGAACTCTTCCCTGACTGATTAAAGGGAAACACAAATAGGTATCTGCTGGTGTCTCTGAATGCGGACTGTTTCCCGTTAGCCCTATACGGGCGAAGCTTACACCAGTCCCTCTCACATTGAACATGTTTCGTGCACCGTGGTGATGTATATCTGAATTGTAACAAGATTGTGGATATGATAAGTTTATTGAGATAAAATATCAGCAAAGTATATGGTGTTGTGCATTCATTGAAAGTGCCAGATCAGAGCAGGCGTAGGTTTCACTATAATTTTTCCGGAGGCTGCAGACAGAGGCCGCACCCCCTCTGCACACCCTGTAACGCCCCCTCCCCGCCCCACTGGCGTAGGAGGCGCACATGGGCCCGATGCGAATTAAATTTTCGTAAAAAGACCATTTGCAAATATTTTTACGCCCATCAGGCCCATCTGCGCCTAAAAAAGGCATTTTAGCCTTTTAATAAATCTCCCCCATGAAGTCCCAGCAGTACAGAAAGTCACAGTTCAATGTGTCATATGACTGCCTTCTCTGTGAGTGCAGATGACCAGGGAAATATTGGACTTCCTGTGTTTAGACACTTTGGAAAAAAAAAAAAAGTCAGAACAAAGGAAGTGCTGTGTTTCCCATGATTAAAAAAAATGTAAATTGCAAACTTGTTTTATATCACATCTACTGTTGATTTTGATTTTAAAAGTTAAAACGACAGGGACACTTTAACCCCTTCACGTCAGCCATACGACTATATACGTTCCTGCTGCAGATGCCCTTTCAGGAGGAACGTATATATAACTATCTTCCTTATAACAAAGGGGTTGTAATGTGTATAGCGCAGCTTTAAAGCGAGCAGACCCGCACAAATCAATGTCCCTGGAGCTGGGTATAATGACAGGCAGCCGCGGTCAAGCAACTGCTCGTCATTACCCCTTAAACTCTGTGATGCATAGAGATCACGGCATTCAAGGAAGTCAGTGACAGGATAAAAACATGTCACTGACTGATCGGGACCTCCGTAGCATACTGTAGCTGCAGGGGTCCCGATCACTTGCTCTGATAGCCGATGGTAAGCCACGCACCACCGTTCTGTTGGATTGGCGATCTATGCATAGAGTCTGCTCTTAGGCTCTCATATGTGGTCTGCTGCAATATATATATATATATATATATATATATATATATATATATATATAGACACACACACACATATATACATATATGCACGTTTGGCCCATTGAACTCAATGCAATGGCGATGTATACAAACATGGACAGACATTATTATTTCCCACTGACTTTAAGGGACCGCATTATAATAGAAAAAATATGGCCTTATTTTTACCTTTCTTTTACAGTGTGTGAACAAGGCTCACACTGAGTTTTCGCTATTTGTTTAATGTATATGTTTAAAAGTAAAATAACAGATGCATAAACGGATGGTAAAATTTATGTTGTTGAATGCCATCCTGCAGGATCGTACAAAAAGACGTGGTTGGCCACGTTTTCCTTTATGTTAAAATTAAACATACTAAAACAAAAAGAGTGAAACACATGTAAAAACTCTAATGCTTTACAAAGAGACACAATCAGTTACAGTTTGCTTTATGCAGTTGACTACAGGTCAATAAGAATTAGAAGAGCAATATACTTACTCCCTTCCCACGTACAATGTAAGAGATTTAAAGCTCCCTCTACCCTTTTCCAGTGCTGAAGGTGAAAGAAAGCATATGCTATTGCTTCACTGTCCCCTCTCTTCAGGATGTGCTCAGGGGGCAGTATTAAACTTTTCATTTCAAGAAGGTACTACAATAAAAAAAAGATACAGATGTGTAATGAATACTTGTAAAGCTGATAAAGAAAAAAACTATTAAAACACACAAATTCAGCCTAATTCCTGTATTCCTACAGGTGGATTTAAAAATTTGCAGCATGCCCCCAAATCTACAGAATTTCTTCTCCAAGCAAGAATTGGGTTTTGCACTGTACTGTACTCTTTAGCAGATTTTCATCATGAAATCTAATCTCACCACTTGCGACAAATCCGTCACATCTGAACATTGCCTTGTAAACTGCATAATATAATACTTTGATGGTAAAAATGTGATTTTGTCTATCAATGGCAGAGGAGCCAATATATAGCAAGTGTTTGCTTGTTTGTCAGCAGATCAATGGCCCTATTACATGGGATGATAGCTGCTGTTATAAAAGATACAGTGGGGAAAGAAAAGTATTTAGTCAGTCACCAATAGTGCAAGTTCTCCCACTTAAAAAGATGAGAGGTGTCTGTAATTTACATCATAGGTAGACCTCAACTATGAGAGACAAAATGAGAAAACAAATCCCGAAAATCCCATTGTCTGATTTTGTAAGAATTTATTTGCAAATTATGGTGGAAAATAAGCATTTGGTCACCTACAAACAATCAAGATTTCTGGCTCTCACAGACCTGTAACTTCTTCTTTAAGAGTCTCCTCTTTCCTCCACTCATTACCTGTAGTAATGGCACCTGTTTAAACTTGTTATCAGTATAAAAAGACACCTGTGCACACCCTCAAACAGTCAGACTCCAAACTCTGCTAAGGTGAAGACCAAAGAGATGTCAAAGGACACCAGAAACAAAATTGTAGCCCTGCACCAGGCTGAGAAGACTGAATCTGCAATAGGCAACCAGCTTGGAGTGAAGAAATCAACTGTGGGAGCAATAATTAGAAAATGGAAGACATACAAGACCACTGATAATCTCCCTCGATCTGGGGCTCCACGCAAAATCTCACCCCGTGGGGTCAAAATGATCACAAGAACGGTGAGCAAAAATACCAGAACCACACGGGGGGACCTAGTGAATGAACTGCAGAGAGCTGGGACCAATGTAACAAAGCCTACCATCAGTAACACACTACGCTGCCAGGAACTCAGATCCTGCAGTGCCAGACGTGTCCCACTGCTTAAGCCAGTACATGTCCAGGCCAGTCTGAAGTTTGCTAGAGAACATTTGGATGATCCAGAAGAGTATTGGGAGAATGTCCTATGGTCTGATGAAACCAAAGTGGAACTGTTTGGTAGAAACACAACTTGTCGTGTTTGGAGGAAAAAGAATACTGAGTTGCATCCATCAAACACCATACCTACTGTAAAGCATGGGGGTAGAAACATCATGCTTTGGGGCTGTTTCTCTGCAAAGGGGCCAGGACGACTGATCCGGGTACATGAAAGAATAAATGGGGCCATGTATCGTGAGATTTTGAGTGCAAACCTCCTTCCATCAGCAAGGACATTGAAGATGAAACGTGTCTGGGTCTTTAAACATGACAATGATCCAAAGCACACTGCCAGGGCAACGAAGGAGTGGCTTCGTAAGAAGCATTTCAAGATCCTGGAGTGGCCTAGCCAGTCTCCAGATCTCAACCCTATAGAAAACCTTTGGAGGGAGTTGAAAGTCCGTGTTCCCAAGCGACATCCCCAAAACATCACTGCTCTAGAGGAGATCTGCATGGAGGAATGGGCCAACAAACCAACAACATTGTGTGCCAACCTTGTGAAAACTTACAGAAAACATTTGACCTCTGTCATTGCCAACAAAGGATATATAACAAAGTATTGAGATGAAATTTTGTTACTGACCAAACACTTATTTTCCACCATAAATTCCTACAAAATCAGACAATGTGATTTTCTGGATTTGTTTTCTCATTTTGTCTCCCATAGTTGAGGTCTACCTATACTGTCAATTACAGACGCCGCTCTCATCTTTTTAAGTGTTGGAACTTGCACTGTTGGTGACTGACTAAATACTTTTTTTCCCCACTGTAGCTATTTTGACATAACCCCTGAGAAAGCGAACATATGTAAAAACACGCGTCAGGGTAAAGGCATGATAAGTGTTTATTGTGGCCGTGGTTTTCTTTTTTACAGGATCTCCTGACTCATGTATTTTATTATGATTTTAATCATTTGAATAAAATTTGAGATTTTGGTAGTCTAAGCTTTGTTGTTTTTCCATGTGTAACCTATGTTGACATAAGCCTGATTTGTTGCTAAACAACTGCATTCTGTGTTATATTTTTGAAAAATTAAAAAGAAAAAAAAAAAAGAGTAACCATAACTGATACCTAATTCTTGTGCTTTGGGTGCTAAAAAAAATGTAAGGTGATTTATTCCCCTAAAGAGTATGTACATATATTTTTTGCTGATTAAAACCAAAAACTGAAAATGCATTGTTCTTTTTATCTTGTCTGTTTTTAGTTTATGTTTGCAGATTTTCTATTTACTGTACATTATGGCAGACGACAATCTTGGTTTATAGCCTTAAAATTTTGTATGCGTCACCTGCAAAATTTCCCCAGTGGTACATATGATGATCGCCATTTTTCTCTTTTGTGCAAAATTGGTTCTGATGGTTGGAACTAAATATTATTAGATTGCGGGAAAAAAACAGATACAGCCTAATTTTATAGAGAAGAAATGTATCTTATGCTGACTGATACAGTAAAGACAGAGCATTTTAAATTCTCAAAGACTATGCACAGATTGTGCTAGTGACCACTATTAGGCAAGTATACTAGAAAAAAAAACGCACACAATGTAAGGTTGCAACATTTCCCAATGTCTAGGCATAGGGCCCAACAGTTAAAAAAAATAAAAATAATAATTGGATAGTAATATGGAATGATGTGGTCTACTACGCTACACCATACTTATCTGTTGTGGAATACCAGCATATGCTGGCCTACAAAGGTCAAACAGGCACACTTTTGGACTCCATCAGTTTAATGGAACCAGATAGACTTGACATGCTTAAGATGTAGGTTGGGAACCTTTCCCAGCATACAATCTAACACAAATATGTAATCTGATCACTGACTAAGGGTTCTATGGTGATCAAAGTTAACACATTTGTGGTTGACAGTCAAATATTTCATGGTCCTCGGCCATTTCTGAGAGCACAAGCTCCTGTTGATGTAGACGGTTGTGGTATATATAAATGTTGCACACCATATTGTTATTTTACATTGTTTCTGTGTAGTAAATTTCTGTTTGTATGCAAGTTTTAGGGGGAAATATATGTTTGTCACAAAGTATATACAACTGCAATCACCAGGTGGAGCTTTTTTTCTAAATTTGAGATTTTTGGACTCACTGGACTGTTGATTTAATGAAAGTATTGACATAAGCATACAGTATATGGTATTTATTAAGTTTGCACATCTTCTGCTTTTATTATTAGGCGATACTGCATGTCTAAATTTCTGCTTGGGATGTACTTTTAGCTACAAAATTTAGATGCAAAATTGCATGAAGCTGTCTGTATGTATTAAGTGCCCAGTGGCATTCTGACAGTGTACAATGTCTACTTTGAAGTAATAAATTGGTATGGAAAGTTAATAATTTAGGTTTTGTTTTTGTAACCAATGGTTATATTTGCATATGTTGAATGTTTGAAAAATGTCATGGTTACAAGAGGTGCAAAATATCCAGAATTTGTTTTCGGTGAAAGGGTTAAAGCTAGTATGATTCATATTGGTAGACATACTTTTGGCACATGTGGATTGAACTCCACGGCTCTGTGAATTGCCTCTACAGCATTCATCTCTGCTGTGCTGAGCCCTCGCCGTGATGCGGCTTCTGGGGAAAATCTGGAATAACAAAAACAGGTATCACTAAGTAAAAAATAAACTTCTATTGCAAGCAATAAATCTGGGTCTTGTGAACAACTGTAATTTATATATTTTAAGCATGTTAAAGTGAATGTACCATCAGGCCCGGGCTGAAGCACTGGAGCCAGGCCAACCCACCCCCAGTGGGAGGAATCCCCACCCCTCTATGACGCAGCTCTATTAGAATCCATGGAGCCGTGTCATAGAGGGGTGGGGGGTTCCTCCCACTGAGGGTGGGTCGGCCTCCCTCCAGTGCTTCAGCCCGGGCCTGATGGTACATTCACTTTAAAGCAATGCTAAATTTCCCTGTCTAGGTAGGGTTCCATTAATAAAAGGACAGTAATGTAATTCTACTGTTGTATGATTCTCAGTATCACTTTTTTTTGTTCGAAATGATGCTCAAAAAAAGCTGGAGTGGGGTAGCTGTACTATGCACTGCTCCAGTATGTCACTTTATGCCCATGTTACTGGCACAGAAATTGCTTTTGTGTATAGGAAATAAACCAGACCATGCAATCTCTTTCTCACCTCACACCTCACGGCTAACTCCAGAGCTGTACTTGGCAGGCAGACACCACAGGGAAAGCTGTGACAACCATTGCCCTGCCCTCCCAAGCTGGAGTCGCTGTGTAGGGAGGAAAGATGTTGCAGGTACTGGTCGATCTACAGGACAAAAAGAATGGAAAAAAAATTACTTGTACTTCCATGAGCGCACACATTAAACAGCATGCTGCCTCACAATACTTGCTATGTCTGCCTCTCCAAAGTAGCTGCTGTTAATATATCATTTTTTTCCTGACATCATCCATGTATTCCCTGAACTACAGTACTTGAAATTAACTGGATATTAATGTTAATGTTATTATCTTAACAATACTTTATCAGAATATTTTGCTATGTTACAAAGCTACCTCTCAGGGTTGCATCTGGTTTCCACAGCTGCACAGGATGGTTGCTGTAACACTTCTATCCATTTTTGAAATGGACACTGCGCTATGTCCCAATGCTAAACACAGAAGCCTTGGGAACACTGCAAGTCCCTCTGAAGATTATAAAAGTATATGGCAGTAAGTGTGCAGCAATATTTCTGGAACACCACAGAATATTCTGACTATATGAAACAAATGACCAGCTATTGTTCCCTGCTAAAAAGGAGGTAACAATTTTTCTTAATGGTATCTACTGTTATTCTGTTACTAAACATGGAGCATCATTGTCCTTGTTGGCTCAAACAAGCAAATATTCTAATGGAGAACCTGCAATGTAGTGTTATTGTGGTGGGATCCAAGTAGAATATTTTCCATTGATGTTTGGCAGACATTTGGGAAAAGTAGTATAACATTTTGTGACACTTACTTGTCTGATACTGCTCGTGCTTTTAGCAGTGCAGCTGTGTAACATATTGTGGCAGACTTTGGTAAACTTATATCTGTGGGCAGAAGAGAAATGAAACAATGGTTAAAGACTGACAAGATCCTGTACGTGTGAACGCACACTGACATAAAATTTCAAATACACATTAGGGGAACTTGTAATTTACCCACTAATAAGGTAAAAAAAAGAGCTAAGGAGCACAGAAAGATTTGAAGCCAAAGCCAGAAACAGACTATAAACAGAGAACAGGTCATAAAGCAGGGGTGGGGAACCTTTTCCATGTCGAGGGCCGGTCGAGCATTAATAAAATCATTCGAGGGCCGCACTCAATGTTATACCATGCGTGTCAGTTAGTAGCGTGTGTTTGCAGCACACAGGGCAAGGCAAAGTATTGTTCCCCTAGTGCCCCTGCTATTGTAGTTAACCCTCTGTGATGCCCCTTGTACCTGATGTGAATCCTTAGTGATGCCCAGTAGCCAGAGTTAACCCCCAGTGATGCCCCTGGTAACCTAATTAACCCCCCCAGTCATGTCCCTGGTAACCTAGTTAACCCCCCCCCCCCCCCAGTCATGTCCCTGGTAGCCTAGTTAACCCCCTCAGTTATGTCCCTGGTGGCCTAGTTAACCCCTCAGTCATGTCCCTGGTGGCCTAGTTAACCCCCTCAGTCATGTCCCTGGTGGCCTAGTTAACCCCTCAGTCATGTCCCTGGTGGCCTAGTTAACCCCCTCAGTCATGTCCCTGGTGGCCTAGTTAACCCCCTCAGTCATGTCCCTGGTGGCCTAGTTAACCCCCTCAGTCATGTCCCTGGTGGCCTAGTTAACCCCCTCAGTCATGTCCCTGGTAGCCTAGTTAACCCCCTCAGTCATGTCCCTGGTAGCCTAGTTAACCCCCTCAGTCATGTCCCTGGTAGCCTAGTTAACCCCCTCAGTCATGTCCCTGGTAGCCTAGTTAACCCCCTCAGTCATGTCCCTGGTAGCCTAGTTAACCCCCTCAGTCATGTCCCTGGTAGCCTAGTTAACCCCCTCAGTCATGTCCCTGGTAGCCTAGTTAACCCCCTCAGTCATGCCCCTGGTAGCCTAGTTAACCCCCCCAGTCATGTCCCTGGTGGCCTAGTTAACCCCCAGTGCCTGCCCCAAATAAAAAAAATAAACATCCCACTCATCTTTCCTCCGCTCCCACGCTGTCCAGGTCCTCTTCTCCCTACTCTCTTCTGAGCCGGTCTTCTCCTGCAGGCGGCAGGATGACACCATCGCGCGCGGCCCGCAGGAGTCAGAAGAGGTGCGCCGCTCTGCTGGGGAAGGAGCCGTCACAGACACAGGAAGATGTTGTGTATGCGGGCTCCTGCCTCACCAGCGCGGCGCACATAACAGGAGAGCCGCAAACTGCAGGAGACAGAAGACGTGCGCTGCTCTGCTGGGGAAGGAGCCGGCACTCACAGCATCCTCCTGGCAGCTGTCACAGACACAGGAGGATGCGGGGAGTGTCGGCTCCTTCTCCTCCAGAGCACCGCACGTCACAGGGGAGCCGCGGGCCGCATCGGGTGATGTCAGGGGCCGGATGCGGCCCGCGGGCCGGAGGTTCCCCACCCCTGTAATAAAGGAAAGCCTGGGATTAATCTGTCAGATAATCTTTCTGTGTAAATGGACCTTAGCATCCCATTACACACAGCAAGGCTGTCCTCAACCCCCCCCCCCCCCCATTCTAATTGGTAAGGCTTAGAAAAATCACAGATGGCTGCAGTGGATAAATGTAATGTAGTAATTCTTATCAAAGCAGAAATGCTTGTATTATACCAATAAAACTAAACATCAAATTCTAATTTCGTTTGTTGTTTTTTTAACGCCGTTGCCACCCCCAGAAAATAAAGCTTTTCTTCACACCACTGTGTTAGCAGTGTAGGTTTAGGCTCATGGCGTACAGGAAAAATATAAATGTAACATACATAGACCCCCATTGCTTGACATAAGCGAAAATAGAATCACATTGGCCTCCATTGGGGTGTTATACCTTTTTAGGCTATGTTCACACTACGTATGAGACCGGCCGGGTCTATGTATGAGTACAGGCCGGATGATCTTTCCGGCTGTAGTCTTCTGATGCGGGCGCATCAGCGCACGCCAGCATCAGAACCTCAAACAGCACACAATGAAGCAACTGTCTGGAGCCGCTCGCTTCATTGTGTGAACTGACAGCGTTTCCTACGGCCACAATTCATTGAATTGCGGCCGCAGAAAACTGACATGTCAGTTATTTGCGGGTCCGCACGGGATCTCATCCGGAGCGTATACAATGTGTATACGCTCCGGCTGGGATCCCTTAGAAATGTAGGCAATTTTCCACACTGCATAAAGTACGGCCGTTGTTGCCGACGGCAACAACGGCCATACTTTTACGTAGTGTGAACATAGCCCAACACAGTGAGAACCTGAGTGGATGGATGCTGCTTATTACATTCGTTGGAGACATCCATTAAATATATTTCCTAGTGAATGTGTTTAAATAGAAGCATCTAATGCAGTGTGATAACAGACTTACAAAATAGAAACATGGCACATTAGGATGTGAGTGTAAGAGACATGAACTCACCATCATACTTTGCTAAAACTGCTTGTACATCTGCATATGCCTGGAGCTCTAGCAAAGCTTCTAACAAGTTCTCATGAATATTGAACATACTCAGCAGAGGGAACTCCTTCATTAACTAGAAGAAATGAGACACAGCAAAAAGACCGGCTTTAGTGACACACATAGGAGGATCACACTACAGGGCACATGATCTGACAGATACCTGCATGAAATACAGAAGCATTGAAAGAGTCTATTAATATTCCAAAATGCACAATTTAATGTTTTATATCATCACATCTGGTTAAGTAAGAAATCTATGTGACAAAGGCTGGTTCCTGCTTTGCACATTTTTTTTTTTAAAGTGATAGAGAAGTCCACTAGCAACTAATGTGAATGCTTGCCCCATCCCATGTGATATTTTGGTATTATTGGTATATGTCATATTTTAGTATGCATATATGTGGTGCAGTCATGAATATTATGGGATAAAAACCAATTCAAAACTGCTCCATTAAGATTAGCAGCCACCTAGATGTTAGGCTCTGTTGACACTAGGTTTGGGATCCATCTGGTTCTCTTCAAAACTCTAGGGACTGGGAAGAAGTAGCATCCTCAAACTGCAATGTCCGATTTGGATAGTGTGAGGGTAGGAGCTGGTTGTACTTGTTTCTGATTGTAACCAAGATACCCAAATCCATGTGTTCCATGTTAACCACATACTTAGGATGTGCATACTATGCAAGGGTCCTTTTATAGGTAGAGATTACTCGGCCGCGTGGGCTGCAAATTACCAGCAGTCTATACATACCAGGCACAATCTGGTATCTGGCTCTCCAATGCAATGACGGCTGTATCTTCAAGGTCTTTCCTCCTTCAGCTGTCGATCATTCCAGAGGAGGCAGCGGCCTAAAGTTACAGCATTGGGAAGGAGACCGGAGAACCAGATACCGGACCATAAGTGACGTGTCTGATAGCTATAGACTGCTGCTTGTGATCTGGATATGGATATATACATATCCGTGCTGTCAGTTTCCCTTTATCTTTTTCAGCGCAGAAACCCCTGTTTACACAGGTAGATGTGCCACCGTTAAAAATACATTTTTACAGCAGGTTCCGAACAGGCGATCAGCTGATAATTGGGCTCAGTCGTGCACAGTCTTCGGGTGACTACTGTCACTTTTACACGGGTTGAATATTGGCCACAGGAGCGTTTCTAGCAACGCTTCTGGCTGATAATCAGCTTGTTTAAAAGGCCCTTAAAGGGGAACCATTAGCAGGTTCATGCAAACAAACCTAACAATATCCCCCTGCAGTTGCATACCTGAGGTTTGTGTCACTGTCCTCCTTTTTTCTGTCAGTCCTGCCTCTTTCAGCAAAGCCCACTAGGCATATATTTACATGCATAATCATGTCTGTCTTTGACGTGCTTCCTGCACATGCACGTGAAAGGCCGGCATGAATATGCATATAAAAAGGACGGCTGAACAAACAAGAGGTACACAGCTACAGGGCGATATCAGCAAGTTTGTCTGCAGAAACCTGTTGATAGGCAGACCTTGCCACTTGGTGCTCCTTATAAGATTACAGCGCCTGCATCTTAACTAGGTACCAGACCTGTCTAGCCAAAGCCAGAGCAGGGGAAAGCATGGGAATGGGATAGGTGAGTATACTTGTGTCTTAGGGTCCTTTTAAAATCACAAATATCTGACAAATTTTTGAAGCCAAAGCCAGGAATGGATTTGAAAAGTGGAGAAATCTCAGTCTTTCCTTTATGACTTGTTCCTTGTTTACATTTGGTTCCTGGCTTTGGCTGAAAAAATCTGTCCAATATCTGTGTGTGTAAAAGGACTTTTTTTTTTAGGTGGTGCAATATATTAAAACTAAAACTAAAAGGGTATTTATTACAGGGAGTAACTTTTATAAAGAATTATTCTACAAAGGAATTTTAGGAGGCAGTTTCTATTACACTACACTGGGGCCAGCCACCATACCAAGTATCCAACCTTTTGCTAAGAATTTGAATCCCCCCCTTTGTTCACAGCGCCATTTGTTGTGAGCCTCTGTTGGCTGCATTGGCAGATTTGACAGAAAGACCACTGCTGAATGTGATATGCTGGATCTGGCAGAAAGTTGTGGTTTCTGTTTTACATAGACACCACAAAGCTTTTGTGAACGGAGCTAAAACGAATGTTCATATTTTTAAGTTCAAGATGGTTACCCAAAATGTGTACAAACGGCAAATGTTTTTCACCTGCAAAACAGATACAGTATCTAATGCAAGTCCTACAAAAAGTCAAACACACTTACATCTCTCATCATCTTCACAGCTTCCCTTGTTCTTCCTAACTTCCGTGCACACATTGCTAATCTTCTTTTAATGTACACCAAAACATTGGTGTCTCGTCCTGTAAAAATACAAGTGTAAATCAAACGTATAGCAAGCCTATGTTACTGAGATTTTCCAGGATAAAACACTTGGCTCTCCTACCAATGTGCTGTTCAGTGTCTGCACTACAATAAGAACAGAGCAGGAAGCAGTTGGCTCCATTCTCTGTGTAGCGGCAGCACCAGTGCACTGCATCCCCAGCTTCTGTCACCTAAATAACCTGTACCCTGCCGCAAATACACAGCAAACAGAGCCAACTGTCTCTGGCTCCATTCTCACTGTAATGTGGACACCGAACAGCAGAGTTAGTTAAAATGGCGCTTAGGATGAAGTTTAGAAAATGATCTTCATTCTCAGCATTCTGTGCACTATGGAAACATAACAGCAGGTTAGAGTCTTGAAACTTGATGTTGGTTCCTCTTTATGATGGTTTTACACCCAAACTGAGTATGTAAATCTATTCAAACTGACAGTGCCAGGAATCACAGCAGATTTCACTGCTTACTCGCTGCGTGAAATCCGCTGCGATTTCAATATGTGTGAACCCACCCTTAAAGAGGAACGGTCCTGATCTGTCTTAGTAAACACAGTATATGTATACCTCATAAAACGAAAATTTTGGAGAAAATTTTCTTATAGCTCTCAAAGTAGCCAACTGGGTGTTACTAGTTAGTGGCTCCCTATACTGTCTGAGACTATCAATTCATGCTCACAATGCCAGACTGTGTAGAGACGTCCCCCAACTGGTAAAACCCAGCTGACAATTTAGTGCTGGTGTAGTAGCACAAATTATAGGCAACTCATAATAGGCAAAAATAATAGGTGGTTCTTACGGTGCTGAGCTTCATACTGAGCACCATGGTGCTGTAACTGTTGGCTTCTTCTGTAGCAGCCTTCCCCAGCCTTCAGTGCCTGCTTAAACAACTTCTCTGCCTCTACAATGGTTGTTGCCTCCTCCTCAGCCAGTAGAATAAATGCAGTGGCACATCTGTACACAATAAAATAAAATCATTACCTAAGGTTTTGTATTATGTCATACCACTTAAGAGTAGACACAGATTTACAGGTGACCTTATCTGCATACATAATGAATCATGCCAAACACTTTTTTGTCATGTGGGTTAATGTCAACACAGACTGAGTTTATAAAGGTTCTTTATGGATTAAAACGCTGTTGTAAAGGTGCATGGAATCCAGCCATTAATAGGGGATATGCAGTGACAGTACAATTACGTTAATAAGAGATGCACTCTCAAAAAAAAAAAAAAAATCAGATTGGGGGGCAGCCTAGTGTCCAATAACAACATTCAAAAAACACTACAAGACAGAAGTAGACACTATATATATTTTTAGAAAAATATAAAAATATATAGAACACTTTAATATTTCATCATTGTACAAAACACCACACAAAAAAAAAAAGATTAAAAACACTTAAAAACCATAGTCACATGGGAGGAAAAACATGATAATCCACCTCCCACTGGAAAAGTTCTTATTAGGTGTACTTTTTACATGATCCAATATAATGACAACACTTACACTAAAAACAAGGTAGTAGCCCCCAATGATGGATAAGACTAAATTGACTAAAGAAACACACAAATTATAAATATATTGCAATCTAATAACTCACACCGTGACCGGTGTGTTCTAAAGTGCTGAGGTGCTAAAAGATAACAAGCAAAAGGTAACAAGATGGTTTAAAAAAAATACCAAAACACAGGAGCAACTACACTGATGACTGTGTAAGGATATATGAAGATATAAACCTAGGATCATGAGAGATGAATGACCTGGAGAAGAGCCAATGCGTGTCGTCACTCACGGTGACTTCGTCAGGGGTATTTATAATTATATTGGATCATGTAGAAAGTGCACCTAATATGTTTTTCCTCCCATGTGACTATGGTTTTTAAGTGTTTTTAAACTTGTTAGTGGTGTTTAGTACAATAAAGTGCTCTATCTATTTTTCTCAAAATTCAGTGGTGTGTGCACCTATTTATATAGTGTCTACTTTATCTTGTAGAGTTTTTTTTAATGCAGTGACAGTAGTCTATTTCCACTATAGTATCGGTACAATGTTGGAAGGCTCCAGTTATAGTAATAACAAAGCTTTGCTGGGACTGACAGTATATATAAAGCTCCCATCTTTGTTTGGTTGCATTGTCATGCAGCGACTTTCATGCTTTGGCCAAATTATACATTCTAGTGAAGAAAAGAAAAGTTGTGGAAATGCTGCTGACACTGTGTGGCCTGGGCAGTACAATGCATAGGGGGTGCTACATGTTCTCTCTGCTTTTTTGAAGAACTTCATCTAGGAACAGACATCTAAGTTAATGCATTTAATTGTATTGAGAAATATTAATGTATCCTTGCAGTAGGCTATGTTAGCAGCAAAAGGAGATTACCATTAGTCCCTAGATAACACTGCTCTACACACAGTAATTGTGCCATTCAGGAACAATAAATGCAGACAGTCTTCTGGTTATCAATATAGTTACTCACTCATTTAATTCTAGTGCTTCATGTGCTGCAGAAATTCTGGCTTGTGGGTTTCTTTCCCGCCATGCTTTTTGCATTACTGTTTAGCAAAAACAGAAAATTCAGTCAGTCAGAATTAATTCCAAAGAATAGCTTCACTACTAGCAGTGGATATGGCACAGATAGACTAGTTTGAAGTACATATGATAACTATAAAAGGTGGTCATTTCATATTATTTGCACTTTAATTTCATATCGACCTAAAGACTCATGCACAAGGGGCTTGGTGGTTTTATAACATAATAATATAGCAGATATATGTGGCACTCTATAGCAAGGATAGACAAACCCTATTGTACAGGGAGACACGGCCAAGGGTGCCTTTACAGAGAACTATTACCTGACAGATTATCTGCCAAAGATTTGAAGCCAAAGTCAGGAATGGATTTTAAAAAAGGAGAAATCTCAGGCTTTCCCTTTATGACCTGTTTATAGTCGGTTCCTGGCTTTGGCTTCAAATCTTTGGCAGATAATCTGTCAGATAATCTCTCTGTGTAAATGGACCCTAAGTTTCTAATTACCAAGGCAGAATGATTTTGTGCACTTCACATATTTGGTGTCGGGATAATTTAACCCTGTTAGAGACCATTCCTAAATGTTACATCACTGAAAAATCTTTAAGTCTTAAATAGTTATTTTGCTTCTTTGATAAAATTATAGTAATAACAGCTGGGTAAAGCTAATTTTTGGAAGATTTTCTGAAAGCTCAGTCAGGACTGATTTATCAGTGATCACAGATGCATAGGAAAGGTTACCTCTAAACTGAATGAAAGATTAAAGAGTTATGCCAGAGAAAAAGATATTCTCAAATCAACTGAAAGTTATACAGATTTGTAAATAATGTCTATTAAAAAAAAACAAACCCAAGCTTTCCAGTAGTTATCAGCTGCTGCATGTCCTGCAGGGCGTGGTGTTTTCTTTCCAGTCTGACACAATGCTCTCTGTTGCCACCTGTCTGGAACTGCCCATGAAAATAGCAAATCTCCATAGAAAATCTTACCTGTTCAGGACAGTTTCCAACACAGCCAGAGGTGGCAGCAGAGAGCACGGTGTCAGACTGGAAAAAACAAACCTCTTCCTGCAACACATACAGCAGCTGATAAATACTGGAAGGCTTGAGTTTAATTTAAATAGATGTCATTTACAAATCTGTATAACTTTAAGGCACCAGTTGATTAAAAAAAATTTTTTTTCTGGAGTACCCCTTTAAACAAGTTAGAATGAACAGCAAAACACAGCATAGTTCTTACTTGCATCTGCTGGTCGCATGTGATCTGTGTCACATGTAAAGAAGGTCTGATGATCTTGGGCCGAAAGATTCATATCATAATATGTTAACGGCTCCCGTCCTGTCACCCAAGTGTATCTGTAATACAATGACAGAAAAATTATTTTATGTGCTAATACATTTATACTTCTAGAACCCTCACAACATATAAACAATTGCTTATTACAGGCAGCTTTCACACATGAAAACAAAAAAGCACTAGAAATTGTACATCTTAAATACTCTGTTGGTTTTGAACTAACCAATGTACATTAGTTTACTGGATTCCACAGACATGTCCGGGGAGACATGTCCGGTGAAAGAGGGGTTTCAGCTATGAAGAGATTACCTCCACAGTCCTGTCCCCTGATGCAAGCCCCAGCCTGAAGTGGATCTGCCATGATTTGGGAGGTGAGGGAGACTTCCTGCATAAGAGTACAGTGCTGTAGACCCTGCTATGCAGACCATGCCCCTCCCCTACTCCGGCCTCCCACCCAGTACAGGGAGCTCTTAAACCAAAGCAATGCTCTTAAACCAAGTGACAATTTTGAAAAACTCTGAGCTCTTAAACCAAGTTACCACTGTATACGTTCCTCACTGAAAGGGCTGTAGATGTATGCGGAACCATTGCAGTGAGAGTGGTCCCGCACACATCAGTGTGTCCAGAGGCAGAGGTAATGAGAAGCAGCGGCGATCCCGCAGCTGCTTGACATTACCCCCTATAACGACGCAATCTATAGCATTTGCGGCGTTTAAGGTACTCAGTGACAGGACAAGCTTTTGTCCCAATTGCTTGTGCCAACGGGCAGGGGTAATCCACTTACCTCCGTCCTGAACCAAAAGAAAAGGGGGAATAACCCACCAAAAAATGCAGGACCAAATATTAAGAAATATATATTTATTCTTTTATTAGGATTTATATAAAGAAAATCATTAAAATGCACAATGTAGGAGCTGACACGTAATCCAGATCCCCAAAAGATTGGTGGTTGTAAATCAGGTTACAAAATATCCAACAATGCAGATGTAAATAGAGTATGTGTTATTACTAATTCACAACGACGCAGCACTGGGCATTGGGCATATATTAAACAATTATTATGCACAATAGTGTGTATAGCATATACAAATCAGATATAGTCAGTATACATAGTCCATAAACCTTGTCCTTAGTAGTAGAGCGACAACCATACCACTCGGATACCACTGTCGGATCGGCCATCTATGTATAGAGTCTGCTCTCAGGAAGGCTCTATCTATGCATAGATCCCCGATAACACTGATCTATGCTATGCTATGGCATAGCATAGATCAGTACATACAATTATATATCAGAACATAAAATTATATATCAGAAATAAATTAATAAAAAGCAATTAAAAAATTTCTGTTACACCAATATGATATTAAAAAAAACTAGAGATAATGGCACAAAAAAATAAAAGTGCTATGGCTCTTAGAAGGCGGGGAAGAACATTGCATTAATTTGACCCGGACATTAATTTGACCGGGCATCAATGGGCTCAGTCTTGAAGGGGTTAAGGCCCCTTTGAAAGCTGACCATCTAGTGTCTATAGGGCCTCAAGATTTTATTGGAGACATTCATGTCTTATCTGCTCCCACACTGCTAATCTCCTACAGCTACACTGCAACAAATCAAAAACAGTTTAGGACTTGGTCTGGGCAGGTTTATAACGTTAAAAAGTCAAATAGATATTGGCATTTACTGACAGCGTGCAGAGATGAGTGTTGATCAGTCTTGTGTTCTGGATGTAGCCACCTGTCAGATACTTCAGGGGGAATTCTACTTACTTGGCAGGCTAACAGGGGACTACCTACATGGATGCACGGAGGGGCCCAACTACTATACAGATGCACAAAGAAGACCTTTTATATTATATGGAGCACAGAATGGCCTGAATACTATTTGGAGACACATAATAAAATAAAAGTAATAATAAATCCAAGATTTAAATTGAATAATCCATAAAGATAAAAAAAAAAAAAAAAAAAAAAAAATTTTGGCCATATCGCTCAGCTCTAATCCAAAGTTTCTTTACCCTATCACTAATGCAACCTGAGTGCTGGAACCCACCTCAAGAGCGCCAGAATAAGGGAGAGAGTTTTGGCTCCTGCTTAATACATCAGGAGGGGGCACTGTGCACAGAGTGATTTTTCAGATACATGGGACTTGAACTGCCTGATAAAATGAATATTCCTTAAGGGTGCTTTCACACGTACAGGATCTGCAGCAGATTTGATGGCGCAGATTTAAATCTGCAGCAGATCCGCAGCAGATTTGATTTGCTTTGAATCTGCAGTTTCAAATTTGCGCCATCAAATCTGCTGAAGATCCTGTACGTGTTTCCTGGTTTAGATTTTTTTTATTTTTACATAATGGAAGAACTCAGTACTTATTTTACAATGTAAATAACCGATATAAAACAAATTGATTTGGTTTTTTTCCCTAGCTTTTATATTTATTTAAATGTGGTTTGCACATAAATGTGGACTTTCTGCATCCAGCCTGGAGCAGAACTGCCAACATTTCCAGGAAAATGGTGCTTTACCTGAGTATCCAAAATCCCATATAATGATATACTGGAAAACCACACAATCAGGTCTGCCAATATACAATGGTTACTGTAATAACATATCAGAAGTGTTTGCATTGTCTGACCAGTGTTCATTTATGTCTAAAGGCTGGGTTCACACTGTGTTTTTGCAGTCCGTTTAACAAATAATTTTTTAAGTGGTTACGTTTAAACGTACAGAAAGACGCAGTCAACCACATTTTTGTGTACACCAAAATAAAAGTCTGATCCATTTTGATCCCTTTTTTGAAAAAAAAAAAAAAAAAAAAGTCGATGGAAAACGGATCATAAAACAGATATTTTAAATAGACTGCAAAGTGTGTGCAGTGTGAACACAGCTTAAGAACTGAACCTAAACCCAGTTTATGTACGCTGCATATTAGCATATTACTGATATTTACTTATATATTTATACATATACCATGGTACCTTGGTTTAAGAGCAAATTGGATTGAGAGCATTTTGCAAGAAGAGCTCACAGTTTTTCAAAATTGTGACTTGGTTTAAGAGCTCCCTGTACTGGGTGGGAGGGGGAGTGGGGGAGGGGGATGTTCTGCATAGTGGGGTCTACAGCACTGCACTCTGACCAAGAAAGTCTCCCTCACCTTCCAAATCATAGCAGATCCACTTCAGGCTGTGGCTTGCATCAAGGGACAGGACTGTGGAGATAATCCCGCCATAGCTGTAACCCCTCTCTCCCCAGAGAGTGCTGCTATACTGTGCCCACATATGTCCTGCTCATTCCTTCATGCCCCCTGCAGTCTCTATCAGCCCTGGTGTTTCCCATCCTCTCCACTCCTGCTATAATGTGCCTGCACTTACACTCAGCTATACACACTGCTGCATTAATGTGCCTGCATTTACACTTGTGTAACCAATTGTCTGCAAATCAGTGATTTCTTATGGGAAAATTAGCTTTGGAGGAAGAGTGGATTTGGATTACAAGCACAGTCCCGGAAGGAATTATGCTCGTAATCCAAGGCACCACTGTATATTGAATTCTAATGTTCAAGGGTTACAACCCAGCATAAACATTAGTTACATAGGAATACCAGACATCTTATTAAAGTGAGAAAAAACTATACAAGGTGCTCTCATATATGACAGAAAACAGAGAAAATGTGAATATATTTTAGTTCTACAAATTCTCAGAACAAAAGTGAATATTTATGATCTAGGTAAAGCTCAGCAATTAGACATCTGTATGCAGTGTTGTTCTCTGCACCTGTCAAAATGACAATAGCGCCAACATCTTGTGTTAAACATCACTGCACAGACAACGGCATAGAGCCCGGGAGATGGAAATCCCTACATATTACAAAGGCAATGGCTTGTTCTGTGTTATTCATTTCCAAGACTTCCAGTGACTTAGACTAGCAATGAGATTTACGTCTTCCAGTCTACTCATTAGAGGTAAAGCCAGAGTAAGTCCCAGGTTTAGCTGATCATTCTTTCATTTCACTTCCCAAATCTCCAGCAGAACTCGGCTCCAATAGACTGGATTTAGCAGGTCAATCAGGATAAGGAAGAAGAAAGACTGTTAAATCCCATTTCAAGACAACAGAGCTCTCTTGCAAAAGGGTTTAAAGCTGTGGTAATGTTTTGCTATTTAGTACAGTGTGTTTAAAAAGCTAATACATTGGCTAACAATGCACTTCCCCTTTAAGGACAATAATGTGTACCATGGATACCACCCTGGATCCATGACCTCACTCCCCATGACTTCACAGGTGTGCTTGGGACATCATAGAGGGGATTAAAGGGGTTGTCCGGCGATAAAAAATTATTCACAGAATAACACACATTATAAAGTTATACAACTTTGTAATGTATGTTATGTCTGTGAATGGCCCCCTTCCCCGTGTTTCCCCCCACCCACGCTAGACCCGGAAGTGTGGTGCATTATACTCACCGCATATCGTGTCGTCCACGGTCTCCGATCGTCAGCAGTGACGTCTTCTTCGGGAGCTTGGCGGATCTTCCCGAGTGCCGGCCACCCTCTGCAGCGTCATCCGAAGCTCAGCCGCGATTGGCTGAGCATAACTGTGCTCAGCCAATCGCGGCTGAGCGGCTGATGACGCGGCCACGTCATCAGCTGCTCAGCCGCGATTGGCTGAGCACAGTTATGCTCAGCCAATCGCGGCTGAGCTTCGGATGACGCTGCAGAGGGCGGCCGGCACTCGGGAAGATCCGCCAAGCTCCCGAAGAAGACGTCACTGCTGACGATCGGAGACCGTGGTCGGCACGCGACAGGTAATGTATAGCGCACCACACTTCCGGGTACACGGGTGGGGGTGGTGGGACACGGGGAAGGGGGCCATTCACAGACATAACATACATTACAAAGTTGTATAACTTTGTAATGTGTGTTATTCTGTGAATAATTTTTTATCGCCGGACAACCCCTTTAATCTTTGAAGGACCAATGAGCTGGTTAATGATGCACTACTCTAAGGTTGGCAGAGTATTTCTATGGCAACATATAGTGACATGTATGTCACATGCTCCTCCATGTGCAGCCATCTTATGGAAAGATTCCCTGTCTGAGCTGCACTGACAGAAAGGGAAAGCAAATGGGCTGTCCTTTAGCAACGATTAGTGGGCACATCAGGAGGCAAATCACAGTAGTTGGTCACTCTAACTCACCATTTACAGGCCTTTCTTATTTTATTTTATAAAAAAAAAAAGAAGAGGACAATCCCTTTCAACTAGCAAAATTACAAACTGACAATGCGTGTTAAGTTTTGCTTTTTTGCCGTGGTGCTAAGTACAATTTTCTCCAAGAAGTTACCTGTTATACTCTGCTCCTCGAAACAAGTTTAATGGATTCCGCCAGACTTTACATTCTGTACAGAGAAAAACAAAATATGGGTAAATAAAATATCTATACAAAATGAAATCATAAAAAAAAAAATCTAAAAAGTATAGACATGTTTACAGACATGTACAGAGTGTACAAAACAATAAAGATTTATTGCTGATATTTTAGTGTTTTTCCAGATCTCTCAGTCAGTTTAAAATCACTGTATTAATTCAGTATATCTATTCATCAGACCATTTAAAAGAAAATCAAACATTAGGCACAAAGCTTATAAAAAGGTAGCTTATTGACAAGGCTGCTGTCAATACATCACCTATAAATTAGAAAATGTAGATGGGGGTCAGAAACGGCCATTTCCATCACACTCATAGCGTCTGAATGAAGCAGCACCTATCCAGCTGGTAGGGGATACATGATTGTGGCTGGAATAACCAGGATGTCAGAAATTAAGTTAAGCACAAGCCAAAAAGACAGAAATGGCTGCACATCGCACCCATGGCTGACACTAAAGCTTATTCAGCTACATTTAAAACCAACATCAGAAGTTAGTATATAATTTGGCCAAACCATATTGCCTCATGTACCACGTGCAGGTCTTCTGATACACATGAGTCACTAACCAAAAAACATCACTGTGCCGGTCAGCGACCACAATCCCTGAATTTGTGGGTCTGGTCCTGTGGCATGGGGGTTGCAGGGCCGTTCCATGGCCCCCCTTCCCTGCTCATGCACGCCTGCGGGGCTGGTGGTCACTGACCGGCACAGTGTGGACTTAGTGTAGGGACCCATGTGTATCAGATACCTGCACGAGCTACATGGGGCAGTGTGGCTTGATCAATTCACATACAGAATTCTGATGTTTTTTATGCAGCAGATAGGCACTAGTGTCAGCCATAGGTGTGAGGTGCAGCGCTCTTTTTCTTCCCTGAACCAGAAATTCAGTTAAGATAAGGTAGGGATCATAGAAAAAGAAATAATTGGGATTCCTCTAATCCTATTAAAGGACATTTCCCATCAAGCCCCTCCCCACCCTGAAACGGCTGCTTATAGACAGCAGACTGCTAGTAGTTTAAACAAATTTATATAGTATAGAAGTTTAGCATTACATATCTGTAAGTACTATCAAATGAACTAATTGTGGATGCATACAGATAGGATATATCTGAATACTGCATTAGGCCTATTTCTTATGGTTACACCTTCAACAGCAGCAGTATGCATTTCAGATAATCTCCACAAGGTAGTGCTATAGAGCCATTATACTAGCTTTAAATCCATTTTTATGCATGTGAACATTAAATTGGCCCTCTTTGAGACATATTTTTAGGTTTCTATAGTACAGAACTAATTTAAGATGACATATTAATTGGTTTGTGATGCCATTTAGATATGTTATCCATTTAGATTTGTTTAGACCTGTGATAGAACACGAATTGCCAGTCAGAAAGCATATTTTCTACATGTGGGAAATGGTAAACTTTATCCAAATGCATGATGATTCATTAATTCCAGCCCAATCATACCTGAAACACTCTGTCGACTTGAATCAGCATCCCCATTACTTGTGTTTGAGTTACTTGGTGTGCTGTTGTCAACTCCTCCCAACAGGGGGCGTAAGTGACTTACAGAGACTTGTTCAATAAATGACGTTCCATACTTCCGAAAATACCACCATTCAAATATCTAAAAAGCAGGTGAAAATGAAGATATGTATAGGTGTGGGTTAAATAACCTAGCGATCTACATGCTATAATGAAATTTGTCTGGTTTTCACACCAAAATAAATTCAAGACATGTAACAGCAATACAGTATTAGGCCATGTTCACACAATGCAAGACACCCGCCGTGCTGTGACCCGGCCATGTCACAGAATGGCCGGTGTCAGTTAAGATCATCCCGGCCGATACTGCAGTACTGGCCGGATGATCTTCATTTCTGTTGAATTGGGATGCGCCCGCATCCCAATTTACCGTTGCACACAATGGATCGTGTGGCCGGAGTCATATTAATATTGCTGGTTTCCCTTTACAGCAAATAATTTAACCTTAGTGCCTGGTGGCGTTCAACAACCGGTAGCCTGTGGGCTAGCAGTGGCTACCAGCTTTCTAGAGTTTAATGCACATGGGTACTGTGATAGTGCTGCTATAGAGTGCCAGTCATCTTTGATGACCAGTAGCAGTGTAAAAGGTCCCAAACTGATTCCAAGTAGTCGACTGATTTTGTCTATTCTGTAAAAAAAAGGTAAAAGCAATAATGAAAGTAGTAAATTGTCATAAGCCATAAAAGACTATGAAACTTATGTTATATGTATTATATTTAATAAAGTTGAAGTTATCTTTGCTAAGCAGCTGCTGTGGATATTCTTGGATACAGTTCTTTGAAGGGGTTGTCTCATAAAGAAAAAACACCCAAATGGCCTATTTTTCAGAGCAGGGGGACCCTACATTATGACCTTCATATAACAATGTGGTATATGGAGAAGGGATGCTTAACCATGCACTAAACTGTCCATATCCAACTCACACCACTATGTTCTACTAGGAGTGTGATTCTTTCACAAGCCCTACACTACATCATGTGTTATTCCATAAAAGCTGCATTTACAATCAGGCTGGTTGCGAATAGAAACAAAACAGAAAGTCAAACAACATTCAATTCCTTACATGGGGCTGCCCAGTTTAGAACTCCTATTTCCATATACTCTATGAAGGAAATCTCAGTTAATAGAGATGAGGATCCTGAACAGAGGGAGACCCATTTTTTTCTCCAAGATAAAGAAAGATTGAAAAAACCCTCTGTCTCTGGACGCTATGTCCTGTCCTGCGTTACACATACAGCTATTGACTAGAATGAGCACTCTGTAATACTTCTCTGCAGCACCAGCACAGCAAATGAACAAGTACTGCCAAATTTTCCCATACATTACAGCAGATCACTAGCTGAGGGACAGCTTGTTTATTTTTACAGGACCTCTACAACAAGTATAGATAGTCCAAAGCAGAGTACCCCTTTAAAGTCTATCCAAGATTCTAAAAGGCAGTGTAATGCGTTTCCATACATTAGATTACTGTACAGTGTCCTGTTTTAAGCTGAATACTAAAGCAATTTAATATCAATGCAGATATCAATACATCAATGAATTATGGGAGAGTTCAGCTCTGCAATAAATATAGCATGCAGCTGTGGACTATCATAAAGGCTGTGCAGTGTGCTGGGTTGTATTGATTTCCATTGGGCACCATATATTGCTTCTCTTTATGCAGCATTGATGTTCTCTTTGAATAACAGCTGATTAGATGGTTGTCAGAAGCCATAAAAAAACAAGCTTTCTGGCATACCAGCTTTATGCTTGTTTACACATTAGTCCTATAATGAAAAGTGTGCCCAACCTAGAGTGAAACTTAGGAGAGGACCCATAATGTTTTGGGTCTGATGTGCTGGCTCTGGGACTGGAGGACTTAAAGGGGTATTCCCCCAAAGACCTAAAAAATGAAAAGCTGCAGCCCTTCCTAAGTTACACGTTTTTCTAAATGCCAGTCTATATCCAAGATGGCGCTGACTAGGAAACTACATTTCCCATCATGCATTGTGCTTTTCCTTGATTGGTGGAGGGGGAACATTAATTTTTTGCAGTTTTTTTATAGCCTGTGGCTCTCCTCCTGATACAGAAGTATGCCCTCATAGATGAAGTTTGCCTTGGGGATGCAGGGATAGCAGCCGCCAGCTCAGGTACCGGGATATGTGGCGGTACGCCTGTGGAGGTGCACAGGGGAGATGAGGGTGGGGGTATGCATGAGAAGAGGTGATGGGTGATGAAGGGATTGCAGGATTCTGAAAACTACAATGACAGGGAGGAGGCACAGCCCACTAATGCTGGTATCAGTGGGTATTGTGTCCTCCTTCTCTTCAGTGGGCAGGGTTATAATATCTAACCCGGTCTACTGAAGAGAGGGAGGACATGTGATCCCAGACATGGATGGTGGGGGCTAGGAAGGAAGGAGCATGTCGGAGTGGACTCAGTTTAGATCCTTTTTTTTGTGTCCAGAGGGGGTGAGTTAGGGGAAATAACTAGAAAACTGCTCAAAACACATAATCACTTGCTTTGAGCAATATGTTGACCTAGGGGTGGGCTATTAAACAATAGAAAAAAGTTTTTTGGGGGGAATACCCCTTTAAAGTAATAATAAAATCAGAGGAGTATTGGACCATTTAAAGGAAAATGTGCTCCCAAGTCCCAAACCTATATCTAAGTCAAACGAAATGGGTCATAAAGCAGAATAATTACCCAAAGCACACATCTGGTTAAGAAGATGAAATGGATCGGGTCAAAGCTAATATCTGATATAAGAGGAAGAAAACCTGCAAACATACAAGAGAATGGAGATGCAGAAGAAGCAGCTGAGAGCAGACAGGTGGAAGAAACTCACAGACTGTATTCCTGTGTTAGCTAAACGGTGTAAGGAACTAATGACTTGATCCTTGATAACATTAGCAGCTGCTTGTTTGTACAGCCAAACAACAAGGGTGACTGTAATTGAAATCATGTACAGGCCTGCAGAGCCATGATTTACAGTATAAACAGAAGATGCTCATCTATGTATACAGTATATCTAGGAAGGCCCCAATCTGCCTCTGAAGTCACATGCTTCAGACACACACACACACACACACACACACACACACACACACACACACAAACACTTGTTTTAGACACTTTTTGCACCTTGCCCAACAAATGGAAGTGGCTTTTTGGAACAGGGGTATTGCCAAAAATTCACCAAAATTATTGTGCACAACTCTGCACTTCCCCACAAATTAAATTCACTGCAAAATAGCTGTAAACTGCAGCAAAAAAACTCATCAAAGATGCCATGTGTGAATACATCACCAAAGTAAACGAATAGATGCAGTGTCGATGAGTAGACTAGACAGCCTACAGATGCGCCAGTTCTATCAAACACCATAAGTCACAACTACATCACCACCATTTTTTTTTTAATATCTTTATTTAATTTTTTTATCATCTATATCAAACATATCACATAATTTGAATCAAAACATAAAAATAGGCTCTCACTTTACAATAATCTTACACAATAATCCTAACATTTTATTCACCACCATCTTAAAGCTAGGTAATATTAACTTTCCCCATTGTGTACCTGGCACACTCCTAGCATTCCCTATGAGTTGTCCGTCAAGGTGAAAATTGTCTGCGTCATTAAAGGGATAATCCTGTTTATGTGATATACCATGGTTGTTTCTTTTTATAGATACCTGCATATATATTGACTGGTCAACTTTTTATTTAAATGTATTTGGACGTTACTAAACTATTCTAAGGATACAAAGTTGGAACATATCCACTGTATTTCTGGCGGATATTGTTGTTTTTTTTTTAAAACTAAACAATCAAGGCTGCCAATATTGACCAAAACTAACTTATTAATTTCCAGGTACACTGGATCACTAGAGAAGCTAGTGCTCAATTCTTTACATTCAAGGCTTTAATCAAATCCTACAAAATATGGAGCAGAAGCTGCATAATATGGAACCCCAATATACAAGAAGCCCATTGTGTTCTGGATCACATATGAATTAAACTTCTGATACCAGCTATTTATAAAGGGGCTGCTAGTGCTGACCCTCACATAAGGAGTAGTAGCAGGGTTAAAAGAGCGGCAACAACATAGTGGGCTCCTTACCATTGTTTTATATTGATTAATATTGTTACATCATCACCACACTGATAAGCCTCAGGTTACATGTGTTTGCCAATAATGGTATTTTAGTTCCTTTAAATGGGTTGGCCACTTTATATTAAAATAGTTTATTGTACAGTATTAGTAAGTGTACTTACTGCACTTACTTACAGCAGCTCCCTGTGTACCTCATACAGCTAAAATCGGACTCCCCTCCTCCAGGCTGCGCTGCCCCGCTCTGTGGTGAGTCTGTCCATAAGATGGCTGACATGGAGCATGTGACCAGGCCCCGCCCCCCAGTGTCCACCACTGAGCCTGTATATGTCTTGGAGGACACTGGGGGCATGGCTTGGTCACATGCTCCATGTCAGCCATCTTATGGACAGACTCACCACAGAGCGGGGCAGCACAGCCTGGAGGAGGGGAGTCTGATTTAAGCTCTATGAGGTACACAGGGAGCTGCTGTCAGTATAGACAGTGAGTACAGTTACGTATACTACACAAAACTATTTTATTATAAGGTGGCCAACCCCTTTAATGTTAAAAGGAGCAGGACAAGACAATTCCTCTGATGACAGTCACATCTCTATTTCTGTGCTATCTAAACGGTGTTAGGAACTAATGACTTGATCCTTGATAACATTAGCAGCTGCTTGTTTGTACAGCCAAACAACAAGGGTGACTGTAATTGAAATCATGTACAGGCCTGCAGAGCCATGATTCACAGTATAAACAGAAGATGCTCATCTATGTATACAGTATATCTAGGAAGGCCCCAATCTGCCTCTGAAGCCACATGCTGCTCTCACATTAAACAGTATTAGGGCAAATTTACTATTGCAAATGCTATGTGCACCAAAAACTGACTAACATTACTTCCCATTATATGGCATCATATTTGTAATGTGTTTAGACACTTTTGCACCTAGCCCAAATAGGAATGGCTTTTTGGAACAGGGGCATTGTGGAAACTTAACTAATAGGTGCAGTGCTCGTGTTTAGACTGGACAGCCTACAATTGTATCTATCAAACACCATTGATAAATAAGACACATTTGAAAACTGTCCATTTTAATCTGCACAGCCTAAGAAATAGTTAATATTAGTAAATTCTCCCCATTGTGTACCTGGAACTCTCCCAGTATTCTCTATGTCAGGCATCCTCTCTTTGTTCTTTCCAATGCTGAGCTCTAAGGGTACATTCACACAATGCAAAAAGATAGCCAGTCTTATATAAAGCCCTGTCCCCTTTTCCCCAGCCGGATTTACTAAGAGGTACAGGCCTCCTAGTACAGGCATCCAGACCGGTGCTTGCTCTGGAGCAGGTGTAGATTTTTGCCTGTTCCAGGCATAAACCTTAATAAATTAGGCGCAGAAGGAGGCCAAACCCCCTCCATGCCTTGCCGCACTCCCTCTGTCTACCCTTTAAGCTGGTTGTAGCTGGTGTACATCAGGCAGCAGGCAAGAATCTGCGCTCTCTCCCCGGTGTATGCCAGAAAAGACCAGAGGAAGAAAGAGAGACTGGTACAGCATCACTGCAATTTGCCACTCCTGCAACATAGGTATTATGTGGTCCCAGTAAGGACGCTATAATGGTAAACCATGCATGAGTGTACTTTGCAAGACTTGGCATGGCCACTTGAGGCAAAAAACAGTGTTGCACTGGCCCACCTAAGGATCTTACGGTGGGTCTTGACGGATGTATTGCTCTCCACGGCCCTCTCGGAAATCTGGGAAATACTTGTCTCTTGGGTGAGCACATTAGTCAATTGTGTATGTGCCTTTAAGATGCACACACTGCTAATGGAGTGCAGGCAGCCAGGACTTTTGGCACAAGCAGCGCCTCTAACATGTGCTGCCTGTGCCGGAAGGAAAGAGAGCCACGCTGGGAGAGCTGGAGCAGTGGTGGAATGAGTGTTGAGACTTTTTTTTTATTATTTATTTTTTTGGGACATAGGGCCATCTATAAGAAGAATTACTCAGAGGGGACCATCTATAAGGAGTACTACTCAGAGGGGGCCATCTATAAGGGTCAGTATAAAGGGGGGCATCTATAAGGGTCACTACACAGAGAAGAGCCATCTATAAGGGGAACTACACAGATGCGGGAACCTATAGGAGTACTATACAGGGGGGGGAAATCTATAAGGGGGACTACACAGAGGGGGCCATCTGTAATGGGGACTAAACAGATGGGGCTATATACCATAGGGTATGCATATGAGGGGGCTATCTACTATAGGAGCACTACAAAGAGGAGGGCTCTCTACTAACGGCGATGCACAGGGGGGTCACCTACTATAAGAGGACTACACAGAGTGGGGTCATACTATAAGGGAATTTCACAGAGGGGAGCATCTATTAAAAAGGAGGACAAAACAAAGGGGGCACATCTAGTGTAGGCTTTGCAAGGGGGTCAGCTACAATATGGAGGATGGAGCCTAAAACTATTTGGAGGCATAAAGGGGGCCTAATAAGATATGGGGGCACAGAGTTGGGCATACAGGGGCCAATAAAGATTTGACATTTGTAAATTGGTTAGAAGTCTAAAATGTTTGTCTGGCAGACTCTGCAGAGAGGAGTTGTGGCTAGGAGAAGTTCTCATAATGGCCCAGGACGAATGAAGAAGAAAATGAAAAGGTAAAGACTCTAATCAAGGAAGATCTTCCTTTGGCTGGCACTGTTGGTTTTATTATACTGGATTTAGTCAGTAACAGTATGGTGGTAATAGCAGTGGTGGTAATAATATTGGTATTATTGTTAATATCAGTCTCAGTATACAGAATTTGGTCAGTAACAGTATGGCGGTAATATGTATGGGCATAATATTTGCTCTTTACATACCAGTGTTGTTTGGTAGCTGTACTTTTGTATTTAAGTATACAGTGTTATACAAGGAAAATTGTCTTTAGGCCCCCTTATACAGGCTGATGTATCAAGTGCTCCTATGAACACCTATTCAGCCGATAATCGGCCGTAAAAAAGGGTCAGAGATCCGCTGATAAGCAAGTCAGGTCGTTGCCTGATTTGATCTTTTGAATGGCTGTAAAAATCATTGTTATCGGCCGCACATCACACTAATCATCATATCACACCATGTAGAAGGACCCTAACATATGTTAACATAGATAAGTGTGGCGGCTGAAGAGTGGTCCCAATGAATAACTTGGACCCAAGCTACTTCAGTCCAACACTGTAAAGAAGTAATGTTACATCTGGATCATTTGCTGAGACATACACTTCTATAACTTAATGAAGGAGGCTTCTGAACAGCAGTCAGCCATTATTGTGTTGGAGTCATCAAATAAAACATGAAATACTGCATTGCTTTCACAAGGAAGCCAGGATTATGCATTACAGATGCTGACCTTATGTTAACCATTACGATTTGGATATCTTGAGCAGAAGCCATTTCAAACAAATGTGCTGTCTGCAGTTTTGCATATTATATTTGATGCTGGGAACATTGAGATCTCTTATACTCAGGTACTCCTAGTTTTGTTTAGTAATATGCTGCTAGGTAAATATGTTCAGGTGGGGAAAACAGATTATTATTTTACATCTGGCGATATCAGGAAGTGCAAGGATTTATGAGGAGGTGTATATAGGAGATTATATATCTACTTGCAGTACAAAATACCTCTAAACGAGAAAATAAAACAATTAGGTATTGTCTCCCATGGGGGGCGCTCATTACAGACTATGGTCTTCTTTGGGGAGATGTCTATTTTCTTTAAGTATCCACAGAGAAGCAATTAAACAGACATCCTCCTTATGTCTTGTGCAGATAGCAGCTCAGGTCTATGTATTCCTCTATACACAGGGGTCATTAACAAGGAAATCCTTTCCCCAGCTCGGAGACTCATTTACACAAAAATTATTTATGTAACTACTTGCTCTATGTACTGGCTTGGAGAGATCAATAAAACACAACGAATGATCCAGCAAACTTGATGATGAAATTCAATCCCATTTAATTGCACACATCACCTGGTGGTACAGAAAGACAACAGCCCCCAGCACAGATAACGCCATCATAGAAATGCATCATTTCAGAATAATAGCATGCCAATATATCGTCCCCATACTTCCCAACTTCATGGAACAGTTTTCAACTATTCCTTGCTTATCCTTTTTTCCTATGGTCTGAAAACCTGAAATATACTGGACTTCTTCCAATCCAAGTGTGATATGATATAAAGGCTAAAAAAGAGACCATTAAAAACGACAAGTTAAAATTAGCCAGAATTGTGGAGTCAAAGACTTTTCTACCAAAGCAATTAAAAGGATTTTCACCAAAAAAAGAAAAAGATGACAGCATAATGGACTTATTTTCTCAGCACAGCGCTATGAAACTGGATGTAGCAAAGGGAAGCATAAAAAACTGGCAGTATTGTCTGACTAGAATATACTGTATGTTGGTCTCCCTTCAGGGAAAAGAATGGTCCAGTATGTTGGATTTCAAACTTATTGGAGTTGAGCAGAATGGTTACTGGTCGAAAAAGCGTTTGATTGACAGCTATATCAAGTTTATGACCAGCTTAAGAACAGGAAATGTTCTTTCTGTAAATAAGTTCCATGAGTTTGCCTGAATGGCACTCCTAACATTTCTCACCATTTTAGCTCCTTATAGAACTAGAGGGAATGTTAACATTACAGTCGTGAATTACATAGCACGGATAAAATGGCATCCTACCAAATCAGGTGCTGACATATCATGGCACAGACAAACATGTGCCCCATTTAATTTAATAGCCAAAATATAGTCAGCTAGTGTGTCTTCCCAGGGGTGGACCCAGACTGCAAAGGGGCCCTGTGCAAAAAATTGTATTTGGGCCCCAATAACCAAATTGTTCCTTCGAGAGAGGGCCCTACATAGCAGCACAGATGCCAGGACCCACTAAAGGACTGTACTGTAGTCTGTGCAGTCCCCAGTGTGGGACTGGGGTACCTGTGGCCCACCAATAGAACTGATCATGGGGGGGCACCCAAATAAAAAACATGTCAGAAGCGACATGCAGACCTGGTCCCATCCTATACTGATGTATCTGTGACCACAACTCCCGGAATAACAATAACTACAACTCTCAGAATGTATTACACTTCTGAAGCTCTCAGAGAATGCTGGGAATTGTATTTTCCGAGGGTACAACCCCTTGAGTTTTCTGCTCATTTGTACTTCAAATCTAAGCATATCCTGAGGGCTGCAGAATGCAGTAAATGCTGGGAGTTGTAGTGTTTGCAGCTGTTGTACTTGGATGCATTATACACTGGATGCTGTGTGGGGGATGAGAATATATAGCTCAGAGTGTTGAAGTGACCCCAGAACAGCACTAATAGGGAATAGAACAGATGGGCCCTAAATTGCTGCTGGGGCACAGGTGGGGCACTGTATGTGGCTGCACAGGTGGGGGACATGTACTGTATGTAGCTGCACAGGGAGACATGTCCTGTATGTGGCTGCACAGGTGGGATACATGTACTGTATGTGGCTGCACAGGTGGGGGACATGTACTGTATGTAGCTGCACAGGGAGACATGTCCTGTATGTGGCTGCACAGGTGGGATACATGTGATGTATGTGGCTGCACAGGTGGGGGACATGTACTGTATGTAGCTGCACAGGGAGACACGTCCTGTATGTGGCTGCACAGGTGGGATACATGTACTGTATGTGGCTGCACAGGTGGGGGACATGTACTGTATGTAGCTGCACAGGGAGACATGTCCTGTATGTGGCTGCACAGGTGGGATACATGTGCTGTATGTGGCTGCACAGGTGGGGGACATGTACTGTATGTAGCTGCACAGGGAGACACGTCCTGTATGTGGCTGCACAGGTGGGATACATGTACTGTATGTGGCTGCACAGGTGGGGGACATGTACTGTATGTAGCTGCACAGGGAGACACGTCCTGTATGTGGCTGCACAGGTGGGATACATGTACTGTATGTGGCTGCACAGGTGGGATACATGTACTGCATGTGGCTGCTTAGGGGGGAGATGAAAGAGAAATACAACCATGCTGCAGGGGGAGGGGGGGAGGTGCGAAGCTATTGGCAAAAAAGGCATAAACTTACTTAATCAAACATCAACATGGGGGGGGGGGGACTCTGTGCTTCCTCTTACACAGCCCCCCTCTATCTTACAACTTCCAGCAGCCTGACAGACACACTGACAACAATCACTCACTGTCAGACCTGCTGCTGTTGCTCCTCTTCACAGTCTTGTCCCTGGCAGCCATAACCCTGCAGGTTCCCTTCAGCCCCTGTTATCACACACTCTCTGTCCTCTCCTCACACAAGGTATGCCGGACAGTGGAGTACAGGAGGGGGAGGGGCTGTCAGCAGCAGTGTGCAGGAGGAGAGGAGGAGATAGGAGAACCAGCCCCAGACGGAAACAGCATCCAGTCACTAAGTGGGCTCCACAGGGCCAGGGGGCCCGCACTTCCTGCGTGCTGATACCGCCTGGGGGACCCACAGACAAGTGCCTTGGTGAACTGACACTTTAGAGTCTGAGCCTGGTGGGCCCCTCTACTGGCCTGGGCCCCTGTGCAGCTGAACAATCTGCACAAGTGATAGGTCCACCTATGGGTCCACCTATGTGTCTTCCCCTGAATGTATACAAATTTTACTTGGGTCCTAATGCACAGTAAACCACACTCTATGGTCAGAGTGAAAAACCATACACTGCCTGACTACATTCAGGCCATTAAAGTAAATTGTGCCCATGCCAGCTTGTTTGTTGATAAGTCTGCATCCAGGTTTAACAGCATCCCATATCCATTCTGCAGAAGGCACAACTGTGGTGTAAATTAATCCTAAAAGTGCTTCTCTTTTTTTGAATAGACCCCACTTGTAAGAAGGGACCCCGTGCAACAAGCTGTTAACTGTGGTATATTGTAATGTTATAACTAATAGCGTCAGTGTGCTTTTTGCATGATTCCCCTGACAGTAAATTGTGTAGTTCTTTAATTTTTTATGTAGTATTATCTCGAGTTTCCGAGCTCCTCCTTTCTCCCAAGACAATGAATCATCCTCTGCCATCACAGGAGACTTGGCTGGATCTGGTCTCTGAGAAATGTCACCACCGATAACCACCCCTCACAGCCTGCATAACTACCTTTCTGCCATATACACAAATATATCTTTATTGGGAAATTTAGGGAGAATGAGGTGCATATACATCACGCTGCCTTGTGCTGAATAATGCAACAGAAAGCAGCGCAGACTGGGAAAAAATACAGCAATTGCAATCTCCCTGATTGTGCTACAGACTGTTGTGGAAAGGAGTGCTCTGGAAGGGGAGTAAAAGGGTAGGAGGACTAAGACCCCCAAAACAAATGGAGATTTAGAGATTTTAAAAGCCCGGATGGGCAAATAGGTAGGCAATGCTATAGCATATGCTCCTTCTGCATTATTATTTTTTTCTAACCTGATGCCAAAATACCCCATTTAACAAATAAATGTACATAAGGCTGTGATTTGGAAAAAAACAATGTGTTGAGTTACGCCTGGACTACCAGCAAACATTTGAGCACTGCAATCTTAAAACACAAAAAATGCACTGTAAAATACCACAGGGGACTGACATAAATCCAGTGTGTGAATTAAGCATTATTCATCCTCACTCTTGGTTAGGACTTAAAACAGCCTAAGGCTGGGTTCACACTACATTTTTGCAATTCGTTTTTTTCCATGAAAAACACGGATGCATGTGTGTGCATCTGTTTTGATCCGTTTTACCCATTGAATTCCATTATAAAAAAAAAAAAAAAAAAACAGCTCAAAACGGATTCGTTTTTTTTTTAATGGACACAAAAATGAGGTTGACTACGTTTTTGTGTACGTTAAAAAAAAACTGATCCGATTTTTTTTTTATAATGGAATTCAATAGAAAACCGGATCAAAACAAATGCAGACACATGCATCTATTTTTTCCATCGTTTTTTTGCAAAAAATGGATGAAGAAGTAGTGTGAACCCAGCCTAAGACTTATTCCTCAAAATGGTAAGGACACACAGCCAAGTTCTGCTTGCCACTTTAGCTGGTAGAATGGTGTAGTGTTCTTTGACAGGGGAAAAAAATACTCCTACAAAGATTATTGATTTCCACCAAGAAACACAGCACCAGTGCTTTAATGAAGATGGATCACAGAGGGGGATTACAGAAAAGAATGAAGGAAATATAAAGCATGACAACTTTTTCTTCCAATCTGCTTGGAATCACTAGGAAATGCAATAACATTGTGATCAATGGTTGTCCGTCTCTTGGACCCACAACAATCACATACACAAGGGAGGCAAGGCCTCTTCAGCTTATTTTCTGCACAGTGGAGCTTCCACAACCTGCTGTAGGAAAAGGAAAGAAATCACAGTCCTACTCAGGTAACTGCGGCTGTGTGGCAGCTCCCTGCATATGGTGGCTGGCAGGGAAGCCACAATCTTTAATAGTTGAACATCAACAGTCTGTCAGTATTTAAAAAAAAAAAAAAAAAACATTAAAAAATACATTTTTATTCATACTGGTAATGAAAGAGCTGATATTGAGGGTTAAATGAAAATTTAACCCTCAATATCAGCTCTTTCATTACCAGTATGAATAAAAATGTATCATATAACAACAAAAGAAACCTTTGTATACTCACCAAAATAAGTCCCGAGATGAGGGAGGATGTACCAGTCAGAGCCACGTAAAATTTAGGTGTCAGCGTGTTCAGGAACATACTCACTAAAAGAGAGAAAGAAAAATATTATGACAGTTATATCCATATCTACTGAGTGTATGTATGATTGAGTACGTATTATGTGTACATACAAATAAAGCTTGTATCAAAGATCAGACAGATTTTTCTTTATTGTCCAATGTTACTGATTGGTAATGTAAATATTTTTTTCAGACCTGTACTGTAAAAACTCACATTGGCCCTTCAGAATGGTGAGTAGCCACTGTGGTCAGTGATGGACTGAATACATTGTTCCATGTTTCTCACTTAAATTTTTTTGCTCAACTGTAATGCACTCTTTAACCATTACAGTGCCATTTATGGATAAATGTGTTTAATTGTGGACCTTCTATATACCAATGTGGTGAACTTTAAATACCATACAGGCTCTCTTCCACCTTTTCTTTACTTTTTATGTGCACCATATTGGGCCAAATACTGAAGAAATACTTGGGATCATAGAGGATACAACTGCAGGTGGGTGCCACTTAACACACAAATCTACATGGGCATTGAAACTTTTAGAGGGAGCTCTCCATTTATTTCTGAGGACGAACATTTGGCCAACTATTTTGTCCTCCTCTGTTTTCTCACACTCTTCTTGCCATGTATGAACTCTACACACCTTCAAGCTTTATTTTTAAGAATTATGTCTCCCAAGCTGTGGGTAACACTTTTAGCCACAAACACAAATTTTTGTAGCCATATTGTACAAAATGTTATACCTTGATGTAAAACTGCATGATGGTAACCATGACTGTAAAACACATAGCGGGAGATTTATCAAACATGGTGTAAAGTGAAACTGGCTCAGCTGCCCCTAGCAGCCAATCAGATTCCACCTTTCATTTTCCAAAGGCCCCGTTCACACAGAGCAAGAGGGGCGAAATTGACGTTAGCCTCTGTGTCATAATGACACTCTATAGGAGGTGCGTGCGCGCGAACATGTTTATTCGTCAGCGCAGAGAGACCCTGAGCGATGCGGGGTGCGCATCTCCTATAGAGTGTCATTAAGACACAGAGGCTAACAGCATTCCGCGGTGGACAATTCCGCCCCTCTTGCTCTGTGTGAACGGGGCCAAAGAGTCTGTGAGGAGTGAAAGGTGGAACCTGATTTGTTGCTAGGGGAAACTGAGCCAGTTTTACTTTGCACCATGTTTGATAAATCTCCCCCACAGTGTCCATTCAGAAAAAAATGGGCTATAGAAGGCAGCGTTTTATATTTTTATATATGTTTACACAACGCATGGTTTGTATGAATCACGGCCGTTGTTGCAATTTGCAACAACGGCCATAATTTATAGAAACCATATGTTGTCTGTGAATGAATGGAATCCTGGCCGGAGAGTATACATATACGGCCGCACGGAAAACTGAAACTTCAGTTTTCTGCGGCCGCTATTAACTGAGTTTGAATTTGCGGCCGCAGAGAACCTGTAAGTCCACATAATGGAGCGTGCGGCCCCGGCTACTGGCTGGGATGATCTTCTCTGACACAGGCCGTTCTGTGCGCCAGCCTGGTCACAGAACGGCCTGTGTCTTACTCCATGTGAACATGGCCTTTAGCTACATTTGTTTGTCCAGTAAACATTTTCCTAGTAATAGTGTTAAAGTGTTAAAGGGGGCGTACGAGAGTAGAAAAAAAAAAAAAGGTCTGCTATTTTTTATAAAAAAAATAACACTATTCTAGTCCATAGGCTGTGTCTGGTATTTCAATACCATTAAACAAAAAGCACCAATCCATCTAGTCAGCTGTAAAGCTGTGTAGATCTGGGAATTTTTCCAGGTCTAAAAGACTATCCAGAGATTTTACTAGAAGCCACTTTCCACTTACCCCACCCACTATTTCAGGTTTTAGGATGACCCAGCGAGCCCTTTCTGCACGTGGCAAATGACTCATAGAGAGATTGTGGTAAAACATTGTCTGACAACAATATGCCTTCTGTGCATCGCACCAGTAAGTGGTGTGGTGTGGTATAAAGAAGTTTTGACGTGTGAACCCTGCATTTTTGCAATCCGTTTTTTTCATCCATTTTTTGAAAAACACGGATGAAAAACGGATTGCAAAAACGGATGCAGTTGTGTGCATCCATTCTGATCCGTTTTTCCATTGACTTCCATTATAAAAAAAACCGGATCAAAACGGATCCGTTTTTTTTTGACGGACACAAAAACATTGCTGACACTATTTTTTTTGTCCGTTCAAAAAAAACGGATCCGTTAAACAGATTGCAAAAACGCAGTGTGAACCCACCCAATGTTTGACAAGAGTATATAGTCACTAGTCCAGTCACTATTTCAGTTCTAAACTGGGTGTGCAGCGTTTCATGAAGTCCAGTACATCAGACAAAGGTGTTGTGCTATGTATCACTTCATAGGCTACCTTCTAAGCTGTTTAAAGCTGTATTAAAATGTAAGCCAATTACTAAAGCACATTATCCGGGTTTACTTAAAAGGTATTTATCAGCTGTTGCCCAAACTCTGGCAGATTTCTTTTTCTGTTTGGATATCTGTTGTAAGGATCACTTCTGATATTGAAATAAATCCACTATTTTTTTTCTTTGATTATACACAAGTGGCTGTTTGTCAAGTAGCTACTGTAACCGTCTGTAATAAAAAGGAATGCTTACAGTGATCGTGAAGCAGACTAGAATTGTGCCAGTCTCTGTACAGAGGTTATTACACACACCCCCCATTTGCTCTAGCATGCCCCTAAAACATGACAGTTCCCACAAATCTCATAAAGAGGGATTCCACTTGGTTGCACAGGTAGTTACAGTTGTAATAGCAGCAAATATGGAAACTTATAATGGAGACAGGTGCTTACTTCAAGTTATTATTGGAAAAATAAGGGTGCTTCTGTGCTTTGTTACAGATTTTATTACACCAAAAGGGTGTATTTTTCTTTTTCCCATTCCAGAGTTAAGGCCCTATTCCACAAAACGATTATCGACCAATAATCGACCATGGTTCATGTCGGCTGATTGTTGCGTTGTTTGTCTTTCAAACATGTTGAAAGACAAATGACTGGTACAGCAATGATCTGCTGCAGACGCTCCGAGGAAGAAGAGCAGCAGCAGTAGACCGCTGCTGTAAGCTATGGGCTGCCCGGACGATCTAGTGATCACCCGGGCAGCCCCAACCACAGCTCCCCACGGCCCCTCCCGCACTAACTCACTCGCTGCTGCCGCATGGAATAGCGGCGGCAGCGAGTGGGGAACAAGGAGCAAACGAGTGCTAATAGCGCTAGTTTGCTCCTGTCAGTGGGCCCGTGTAATAGGGGCTTTAGACTGGGTTCCTGGTACGTTAATGTAGTCTATTCTTAGTATATTGTGGCACACCACAGCTGGCAGATTCACTTTAATTGGCACATCCAACTTCAGCAGCCACTGCTACTCAAATGCTGCAGGCTTGGCATCAGACAAATTCTAGCATGCTTGAAGTTTGCTCAACTCTAGTTGGGACCAGAAAGTAGAACTGTCTTCACCTGTGTAGGCACAATATATACTGCTTCCCTTGTAAGGTAACCATCCCTTTAAATGGCAATGATGGTTATTATACAATGTATAGTTTACAGGCTGATGTGTACAGCAGCCTCCAGCAGTTGTGTACTATGGAGACTATGGAACTCTCTGCCATATGATGTTGTTATGGATGTCTCACTAAAAGTGTGAGGCCTGGATGCTTTTCTTAAGAAATATAATATTACAAGTTATGGGCATTAGATTACATGTTATAGGAGGCTGATCCAGGGATTATTCTGATTGCCATTGGAGATGGAGAGGAATTTTTCTCCCTGTGATGGGGCAGTTGGTATCTGCTTTAAAAGGGGTTTTGCCTTCCTCTGGATCAACACAAAAGGGTTATAGGTTGAACTTGATTCACTTGTCTTTTTTCAACCCTTTTAACTATATAACTATGTGTAACTATAGTAATCAGAAAATAACTACAGTCAACCTCATGGCGACACATGGTCATTGTTACTTAGGGCTTCACATCATACACTGTTTTGCACGCATATATAGCATTTAGCATTGTAGCTAGTGGATAAAAATACGATAAACACTTTGCTGAGAAAGAGTCTCTAAATGGAAATACAGAGTACAAAAAAATCATTGGATGTCTAATTCTAGGTTTTATACTGTACAAAGCAACGCAAATAAAAAAAAAAACTTTGAATAAAATACAAAAGGTATATTGATGACACATTTGTTCAAGTACAGAGAACTACAGTACATACGGGAAAGTGCATACAGGTCACTATCTTAAGTTTATTTCATCATACTTTGGTACAGAGGTGTAAAGCAAAAACAACCCCAGAACAATCTGCATTAAAAGTAATAGTAATTTACAGCAATATTCCGTCTGCAAGACAATCCATGTTTTCCCTAGAGGAAATAGTGTAACCTGAGAATTTAGACAGTTGCAGCATATGGCAAGCCTCTGATGACCTACATGTAAATGGTGAGCCTACAATTTATGGAATATCTGTTGAGTCAGGATACTCAACAAAATACATGTGCATATGCCAAGCCTATACATCGGAATATTAAAAAGAAAGTATTTAAACCATGTACTGTAGGGTACCCAGAAAAGTCAATAGATCTAATGTGCTCTACCTCTGCTATGTTTCATCTTATTCACGTCACTATACATTTTATATGAGGGTTAGAACAGTATAAACCTACCATGTTATTCTTATTATTGAAGCCTCTGAGTACAGTGCAGTATACATTTGTTAGCATTGATTTGACCCCATACCTTTCTCCTTAGAAGGCTATTCAATAGTTATGTTTATAAGTATCTTACTTGGAACTCACGCTAGAATTGAGTAAAAACTATACTGAAAGATAAATATGAAACATAAATAGTCATGTATATTTCACTGCAATGTGGAGTAGAATGGTTAGGTTCTTTACCAAAAAGAAACCTTTATAAGGGGTACTCAGGTAATTTTTTTTCTTTCAATTTAAGCGTTGTCAGAAAGTTATATAGATTTGTAATATACATAAATTTAAAAATCTTAGGTCTTCCTGTACTTATCAGCTGATATATGTCCTGCAGGAAGTGATGTATCCTCTCCAGTCTAACACAGTGCTCTCTGCTGCCGCCCCTGTGTATGTCAGGAACTGTCCAGGGCAGTAGAGGTTTTCTATGGGGATTTTCTACTGCTCTGGACAGTTCCCGACATGGAAAGAGGTGGTAGCAGAAAGCACTGTGTCATACTGAAAAGAATACACCGCTCCCTGCAGGATATACAGCAACTGGTAGGCAGTGGCGGTCTTTGGCACCAAGCAAACCAAGCGATCGCTTGGGGCCCCCAACATCCAGGGGGGCCCCCACGCCCCGCTCTTATGCTCAAGACCGCTGGACAGGGCCACTGCCCTGCTCGCTGCCCTGCTCGCTGCTGCCATCTGAACTGTAACTATGAGCACTCGTAATGAGCGCTCATAGTTACATGCAGCAGCACTGACAGGGCGGGAGACATTGGCTCCCTTCCTGTCAGTCACTCTTGTGGCCGCAGGAAGGGTTTTTCCTGCGGTCACAAGTGGCAGCTTTTTCCTTGTGGTGCCGGCGCTCCAATGACATCACTGGAGCATCGGCGCCAGGACAAGGGGAGTGCGGCCTCTTGGGATCGCAGGGAAAACCCTTCCTGCGGCCACAAGCGTGAAGAGAAGAGGAGATGCCCGGACCCAGGTGAATAAAAGTGTTTGTTTTATTGTGTTATATACTATATGGGAGGGGGAGCACACGGGGTCTGTTTAATTGGGGGAGCACACATCGGGGGTCTATATAAATGGGGGGAGCACACAAGGGGGCTATATAACAGGGGGAGCACACAGGGGGGCTATAGACTACTGGGGCTTCACAGAGGGGTCTATATACTACTGGGGGCAGCACACAGGGGGTCTACATACTACTTGGGGCAGCAGAATGGGGTCTATATCCAAGTGGGAGAGCACACAAGGGCTATATACTACTGGGAGAGCACACAGGGGTCTATATACTACTGGCGGGGCACACAGGGGGTCTATATACTACTGGGGGAACATACAGGGGGTCTATATACTACTTGTGAGGCACACAGGTGGTCTATATATAACTGGGGGAGCACACAGAGGTCTGTATACAACTAGGGCATGCACACAAGGGGTCTAAATAATACTGGTGGGGCACACAGGGGGTCTATATACTACCGGTGGAACCACACAGGGGGTTTATATACTACTGGAGGAGCACACAGGGGTCTATATCCAAGTGGGGGAGCACACAGGAGGTCTATATCCAAGTGGGGGAGCACACAGGGGGGCTAAATACCCCTGAGGGAGCACACAGGGGGCCTATATACAAGTGGGGGAGCACACAGGGGGTATATACAACTGGGGGCAGCACACAGGGGGTCTATATACAACTGGGGCAGTACACAGGAGATCTATATACTTCTGGGGGAGCACAAGGGGGTCTATATATAACTGGGGGAACACACAGGGGTCTATATACTACTGGGGGAAGCAAACAAGGGGTATATACAACTGGGGGCAGGACACAAGGGGTATATACTATTGGGGGCAGCACACAAGGAGTATATATTACTGGCGGTAGCGCACAAGGGGTATATACTACTGGGGGCAACACACAGCGGTCTATTGTTTTGGAACGAGTGTCAGAGGGGGGGGGGCCCAGACATAATTTCGCTTGGGGCCCCAGAAATGCCAAGACCGCCCCTGCTGGTAGGTGCTTGAAGGTTGGAGATTTTTAAATAGAAGTAAATTACAAAAAGAAAGAAAAAAAAAATCCCCCGAGTACACCTTAAAGGGAACCTGTCACCCCCCGTGCCGGGGTGACAGGCTCCCGACCCCCGTTAGAGCCCCCTATACTCACCTAATCCCGCCGGGTCCCGCTTCTGGAGGTGGTCGGGTGATGAAGATCTCAGACGCTGCAGTCCAACGCTCATAGAGAATGACAGGAGAGTCCAGCGCTCCGTCATTCTCTATGAGCGTTGGACTCATCTCTCAGCGCGCGCCGGGCTGCAGTGGCTGAGATCTTCATCACCCGACCGGATCCAGAAGCGGGACCCGGCGGGATTAGGTGAGTATAGGGGGCTCTAACGGGGGGGTCGGGAGCCTGTCACCCCGGCACGGGGGGTGACAGGTTCCCTTTAAATATACATAGCACAAAATGTTTCCAGCTCTACAGCTGTTTCTTACTCAACAGTGTCCAGATATATCTATTTCAAGGTGTACTCCAGAAAGAAAAATCTTTTTAAACCAACTGGTGTCAGAAAGTTATACAGATTTGTAATTTACTTCTTTTTAAAAAAATCTTAAAGAGGATACCCCACCAGGTACCATCCTCTTTAACCTGAAGCCACGGATCGAACAGCGCTGGCACGGGGAAGCCGATGCCGCAGTCCGTTTTCCGGACCGAGGCCCGGTTCCAGTGCACCGTTCTATGCACCGGAACCGGCCGGTGCTCAAGCACTGGAGGTAGGTCGGGCCGCCCCCAGTGGGAGGGAATTCCCTCCCCTGTATAACGCGGCTCCATTCATTCTAAGGGAGCTGTGTCATAGAGGGGAGGGAATTCCCTCCCACTGGGGGCGGCCCAGCCGGCCTTCAGTGCTCGAGCACCGGCCGGTTCCAGTGCATAGAACGGCGCCGTGCACGGGAACCGGGCCTCAGGTTAAAGAGGATGTACCTGGTGGTACATCCTCTTTAAGTCTTCCAATACTTATCAGCTGCTGTATGTCCTACAGGAAGTGCTGTAGTCTTCCTTATCTTACAAGGTGCTCTCTGCTGCCTCCTCTGTCAGTGACAGAAACTGTCCAGAACAGTATAAAATTCCCACAGAAAACTCTTTTGGACATTTCCTGTCATGGACCGAGATGGAAACAGACAGCACTGTGTCAGACTGAAAAGAAAACACCATTTCCTGCAGAATATATAGCAGCTTATAAGTACTGGAACACTGGAGTCAGTGTTCGTGTCATAATAGATTAAAGAGTAGAGATGAGCGAACCGGGTTCAGGTTCGAGTCCATCCGAACCCCAACTTTCAGCATTTGATTAGCGGGGGATGCTGAACTTGGATAAAGCTCTAAGGGTGTCTGGAAAACATGGATATAGTGATTGGCTGTATCCATGTTTTCCACATAGCCTTAGGGCGTTATCTTACTTCAGCAACCGCCGCTAATCAAATGCCGAACGTTCGGGTTCGGATGTATTCGAGCATACTCCAGGTTCGCTCATCTCTATTGAGGAGTATTAAAAAGCAGGCTTTCTTACCATGATGATCCACAATTTATTCTGAAAGGCTAAACAGTTTCAGAGAAAATCATAGTTGGAACTCCGACTGGAAACAGGACTCCATGTTACTGGGGTGGTCTCCAGCCCTGATTGACAGATCTCTCCCTATTTGCATATAGGGAGGCTTGTTGTCTTTTTATATAACAGATAATGTTTAATCCCTTAATATTGTTGGATCTTTTTAGTAAGGGCTCAGCCACACTAGCGTTTTTCTTTGTTTCTAACGGATCAGTCTATATTAATTAAACGGATAAGCATAAACTGATGAGCAGACTGATGCAAACTGATTACAAAATGTTCATCTTTTTTTAATGGTCCGTTTGTATTTTGGCTTAAAAAAACTGACTTTCGTACATCAGTCAGCATCCGTTTTTCTATCCATTTATTTTTCTTCTTTGGTTTCTTGCTGCTGATGTGAACGAAAATACCTTCCGTTTTAGATCCGTCCTCATTGACTACAATGTAAAAAAAAACGGAAGTGCACTTTCCGCTCGTGATCCGTTTTTTTTTTAAGCGGAAAGAAAAATACTGCAAACACAATTTTTTCTTCCGTTCAAAAAAAAAGCATCTTGGACGGATTGCATACAAACGGAGCACAATAAGGGCAAACGGAGCACACTAAAATAACATGGGAATCTATGGGGATTTTAACGGATCCGACAGTTTCCGTTTTGCTTACTCCAAAACGGAAAAGGTAGACGGAATGGTGCCGGATGGTCAAACGCTGATGTGAACGTAGCCTTAGCCATTATAAAAAGGTATGAACTGCCAAGAACTGAGAATTTGATCACCTACAAAGTTAGCTTTTTTGGGACAACTTGGTGTGGGATCACTGTATAGCCTTCTATAGCCTTACATTCCTAAAGGTTAGTCGTGTTATGAATGTCCATTTTAATAATGTGCCCACTTTCAAACCCCCCCCCCCCCAATATTTAAAGCGTTATTGTCATTTTAATAAACTTTTGACAAACATATGTTTTGAACAAACATATCGACATGTGAGTCAGCTTTACTTCCCAACTCGCCACTCAGTCCCACTGATTGCATAAGACTTATAACTGACTGACTATGGACTTCTCCAATAAGTTAGATCTAGTGCAGAGTCAGGTAGTGAAGCCCACAGACGCTGGCTGCATTCAGTTATATGTAACAATTGTAGGGCACCACAGCACTGAGACCGACTGATCTAAACTACTACTGACATTTTTGTGGGACATGTCAAAAGTTTTTTTTTAAATTATAGTAACGCTGTCTATCTTCAAAATGCAATAAAGACAAAAAAAATTGAAATAGTAAATGAATCTTCCAAACTCATTACTCTCAAGAACTTGCAGCAAAAAGCAGTGTATTTCAAGGTTTTAGGAGGGTCATTATGAACAAATAACAGGAATCTGGCAGCAAATTAAAAACACATTAAGCTGTAAAAGTCTAAACCATGGGGAGAGAGAGAACCTGGGGTCCAGGCAAATGCATTTTGATGAAAAACCCTTTTAAATTGCCCATCAGATATATTAATACATAGTCAAAAGACTGACTAAAGAGAATTAAGGGTTATGAACACCTTTGTACTATTTTTCTAAATTATTACTCATCATTTCCCGAATGAAGCAACTTTTTCTAAACAGTCCCTATTAAAAGTTCCCTACCATTTTCTCACTACTCAGAGAGAGATGAATCTGTCTGGTGGACTTTTTGCTTTCTCACTGCTAGAGATAACATTGAGCATTGGGGGGGGGGGGGGCACTATAATTTGGATTGTAAATGGGGGGGGCCTTGTGGCATCTCACACAGGCAAGGTAGTTTGTGGCGAAGTGTACAGAAAAAGCAAAACACATCCAGCAAGCTATAGTGTCAGTGTAACAGAAAATTTCTGATAAAGAAATCTGAAAAATCTTTCTTGGATCAAAATACAAAGCAAGAATTTAAAGGACAACTCCGGCGAAATTTTTTTTTGGCTTATTTAACACACATTACAAAATTATATAACTTTGTAATCTGGTTAAATACCCGGTCTGCCCCCCTTCCCTCACCGACAGCCAATGAAAAGGCTGCCGGTGCGCAAGCGCACTGGCAGCCGTTTCTCTCTCATGGACCCGGAAGCAAGAGACATCGCTGGACGGCGGACGCAGGTGACGGTGAGGCGGACGGCGGGCGAATGGAGTGGCGATCGTCACCGGAGGGATGGTGAGTATGATGTCTGTGTGTGTCTGTGTTTTTTTTTTTTTGGGGGGGGGGGGGTCCCGCCGGAGTTGTCCTTTAAAATACTTTCAAAGGCATCCATAGCCTTTAAGGGGTAGAATTGTGGAACTGTGTGTAATCATGTAATAGATGATTATTCATTCTAAGTGAAGTTTTTCTACAAATTGAGGCTGGGTTCACACTACGTATATTTCTGTCAGTTTTGTGGTCCTCATATTGCAACCAAAACCAGGAATGGATTAAAAACACAGAAAGGATCTGTTCACACAATGTTGAAATTGAGTGGATGGCCGCCATTTAATGGAAAAAATATTTGCTGTTATTTTAAAACAACGGCTGTTGTATTGAAATAATGGCAGTTATTTACTGTTATATGGCGGCCATCCACTCAATTTCAACATTGTGTGAACAGATCCTTTCTGTGTTTTTAATCCACTCCTGGTTTTGGTTGCAATATGAGGACCACAAAACTGACTGAAATATACGTAGTGTGAACCCAGCCTAAAAATGCTTTGCATGCCCTGTGTTTACCACTACACAATGGTTTCTACAGTGTGATAGCCAGCTAAACATTTGTTGTACCTGTCGTTATTAACAACTTTTGATATGTCAAAACTTTTGATCGGTCTAGGTCTGCGTATGGATCGGGAGATAGAGCAGGGAAAGGACAGCAGCTGCAGCGCATCCTCTCCCCGCTCTGAGTTTTAAAAGTAGAGATTTTCTCAAGTTACTTTAAAGACTAGATGACTCAGACTCTGATAGGTCAGAATTTCTCTGAAACTGTGGTTCATTTAGTGCTTAGTACCTAAAGTGACCCAAGGAAGTACAACCAGTGAACGGCCAACAGGGTCATAAGCACCTAAAGTTCTCTAATATGTGGGAAGTAAAAAGAGCGCCCTCGGTTAGCCCCATAGACTGCTATATAAAAAAGTTTTCAGGGGTTTGAGCACTTTTTTATGTTCTCTAATTATATAATTGGGTATTGTAATCAGACTGTCTTGAGGAATACAGATAACATCGGTTGGTTTTACCACATGGCATAATAACATTGATAACATTTTTTTTAGTTTTGCAATATATTTTATGGAAAAATGCAAAAATGCTATAACAAACTACAATAAGTGTTGCAAAAAAATAAAGACCTATCGGATAAGATAGATAGGAAAAGTTAAAGCGATATGGCTTAAAGGGGTAGTGCGGAGTTAGAAAATTATTCACTAAATAACACACATTACAAAGTTATACAACTTTGTAATGTATGTTATGTTAGTGAATGGCCCCCTTCCCCGTGTCCCCCCCACCCCCGGAAGTGTAGTGCAATATACATACCGGATTCATGTCGACCCCGGTTGCCATCTTGGGGACAATGATGTTGTCTTCGGGAGGCAGGCCGGACAGCATCGGCCCTCTTTCATGCCGGGCCCCCCTCTGCGGCGTCATCAGTTGCTTAGCCGCGATTGGCTGAGCACAGTTATGCTCAGCCAATCGCAGCTGATGACGCCGCAGAGGGGGGGGGGGGGGCGGCACGAGGGACGGTCGGAGCGGTTCGGCCGGCCTCCCGAAGATGACATCATTGTCACAAGATGGCGGACGGGGTTCGACACGAATCAGGTGAGTACAGAGCACAACACTTCTGGCGGTGGGGGGGACACGGGGAAGGGGGCCATTCACTAACATAACATACATTACAAAGTTGTATAACTTTGTAATCTGTGTTATTTATTGAATAATTGTTTAGAGCCGCACTACCCCTTTAAACATGGCTGGGACAAGGGGATAATACATGAACCACTTAAATGATTTCAGGATCCAGTTTGGAAGTTATTTTTATGGTCATAAAAAAAAAAAAAGTAGTGAATAGAGATCAATAACCAGAAGCACATTATGTATACATTAATCTTTTAACAGATATTTACAGGAAATCTGCCCCCAGCTTTATGCTGCCCTTTATGCTTAATAAACCTGGTGCCAGGAATCATAATTCAGGTGCTACATTTTTTTTTTAGCTGGGACTATGGGACTGCAGACCGAGCACTTGTTGGATACCTGCCACTGACTGACAGACTGATAGCTGTTATTGCACAGTATTAAAAGGAAGCGATTATTCAGATCTTTTTTTTTTTTTTTTTTAAACCTGAACACTGAATCAGGGTCCCTGTCACCAGGTATATACTGCTGGAAACCCATTGGATAGCTTCTCTGTATTGAGGCCAGATTACAGTAGCATGGATAGTTTCTTAGCCGCAGCAGTTGGTGTGCTGTCAGGTAGGGTACCGTATACCATATATACGCGGCCGCGTCATCAGCCGCTCAGCAGTGATTGGCTGAGCATAACTGTGGCTGAGCACAGTTATGACGCGGCGGAGGGGGTACGGCGGCGGGCTCGACACAGATCAGGTAATGTATAATGCACCACACCCTCTCGGGTACACGGGCGGGGGTGGTGGGACACGGGGAAGGGGGCGATTCACAGACATAACATACATTACAAAGTTGTATAACTTTGTAATGTGTGTTATTCTGTGAATAATTTTTTAGCGCCGCACTACCCCTTTAACATGTCTGTTTATTATGCTTCCATAGTGATATGTTGTCATGACTACTGAATAGCATACAGTAAATATGGTGGAGGGTGCACTGGAAGAGAAGGACCCCGAAGCGTAGTATTTTATGCCACTTTGCTGTATCTCCTGGAGAGTGAGAGTCTCCACTGACTTTTGGAGGACCTGAGGAGTGCTGCGGCTGAGGAGTGAAGACCGAATCCTGCTGTCCTGTGCATTGTGCTGATGTGTTATGTTTATTTTTTATGGAATTTTGCAATTTGATAATTTTCAACAAAGAGATATTTGTGAAAAGAAATTTTGTGTCCTACATTTACTGCTGCTATTTGAAGTATACCGGGACTAGCGACTTGGTTGATGTTAGACACTAGTCACACAGCGTGGCTATAGGCATGTTTGGATTATATTGCTTTATGTCCTGATAGCACACAGGGTGTTTAGGATGAAGGTAATTTCCTTACATTGATCCTCAGCATCATTTGTGTCAAGTTTGTAGTTTAACCCATATGCTAATAAGGCTGTTTGGCGCACTGGAGGCGGGACTACCACCTTCAAAGCTCTTATCTGCCTGGCTGGCCCACCCCTCCTAATGATGCCACTGCAGAGTGCCAATCCAGTATTTATTAGAAGGGGTGGTGCGGCCAGGGTGGACTGGTGCACTAAAGAGGGTAGCCCCACCCCCAAGGCACGAAACCACCTCATTAGCATATGGATTAAACTACAAACTTGACAATAAAGGTGCTGAGGATCAATGTAAGTAAATGACCGTCATCCTCAGTGCCCTGCGTGTTATCGGGACATAACAGCAGGTTAGATGCTATTAGTTTCCGTTTAAATTCAACTTAAATCTCAGGAGTAACACTATATGGGCTTGTTCTCATGTGCACACATGCACATCAGTCTAAAATGTATCGATTTTTTGCATGCATTAAAAGTCTGCATATGGTGTGTATCCAAAGAAACAAAGCAGTCCTAAGACCTAAGTTAAGAAACTGCAGTGACACAGTTTGCAGAGTATTACAGAAATTCAAAGGAACACTCCAGGCAACATCGTGTTATTCCTGGCATCGAGCCGGGGAGTCATACATGACTGATCTTCAGTGTCCTATAAATCGTATTAAGGCCCTATTACATGGTACCATTATCGGCTGTATTCAGCCGATAATTGTCCCGTTTAATGGAAGGCAACGATCAGCCGACATGAACGATGTCGACTGATCGTTGCTGTCATTTGTTTTTCAACATGTTAAAAGACAAACGACTCTGATAGCAACGATTTGCTGCCATCACTTCGTGGAATAGGAGCAGCGTCAGCAGACCACCGTCATCCTCTATGGGCTGCACCCCCGCACCTCCCCACGTCCTCCCCTGCATTTACCTGCTCGCTGCCACCGTGTGTAATAGCGGCGGCACCGAGCAGGGAACGAGGAGCAAGGGAGTGCTGACAGCGCTCATTTGCTTCCCCAGTCGCCCCGTGTAATCGGGGCTTTAATCCTCATACCTTGTACTCGGAATAACACAATGTATTAACTTAAAGTGGTCCTAAAGTACATTCCACACTAAAATAAATTAAGCGTGGTTTTTAAGTCAGAGTGTTTCCAGTTGTGGCACCTGAAAATAGATCATCCTGATGCAGCTTATTTCTAAGGCTTCTGTTAGTTTCCTAGTAGTTGTAGCTTCTAAATAAGTGACTGATGAAGGTAGTCACCACAAAGAGCTTTTAACATGAGTAAGCAAGCTGGTATATATAGCTATGCATATTCAGCTTTTCAGATATTGAGAAGCATTAATAAAATAATCTGTGTACATCATTTTTTTATGGCTGAATGTCCTAGATAAATCTAACAACCATAAAAAAGTATTTATAAACCATAGCCACCATATTACAATAAAATAGAATATAAACTGGGGGGGGGGTAACCAAACATTTTTTCTACAATGGTTGTTGCAGAGGAAAAATAATACATGGCAGCCATTTAAGTAGCAAGTAACAAGTAAGTAGCAAGGGAAGGCTAGGTCTAGAATCCACTGATCCTTGGTGATCATTCACTCTTTCTTAGGCCAAGTTCAGACAACGTAAGTTTTGAATTAATCACGGCTGTTGTTGCCGATTTGCAACAACGCACGTGATTAATTTAAAACGTACGTGCACTGCAGGTTGAGGGAATCCTTTCCGGAGTGTATACACTATGGCGGGGATCCCTAGCGGCCGCACGAAAAACTGACATGACATGCTATTCACTTAAAGGGGTTATCCAGCGCTACTAAAACATGGCCACTTTTCCCCCTCTCTTGTCTCCAGATTGGGAGGGGTTTAAAACTTAGTTCCATTGAAGTAAATGGAGCTTAATTGCAAACCACACCTGAACTGGAGACAAGAGAGCGGGAAAGTGGCCATGTTTTTGTAGTGCTGGATAACCCCTTTAATAGCAGCCGCACAAGCCTGATAAGTCACACAATGGTCGCACACTCCAATGTCGGCTATGGTGTATTGGGATGCGGGCGCACACAGATGCACATGCTTCCCAATTCAGCACAAAGGAAGATCATCGATGATCTTCACAAACACCAGCCATTCTGTCATACGGCCAGGTCACAGAACGGCCAGTGCTTTGCGCCATGTGAACATAGCCTTAAGGTTGCTATACACATTATATATTTATTTCCATCAGTAACGGCCATCATTTCTGCATGAATCGACTTTCATCAGTGAACAACACTGAGGCTTACTGATCCCTTATGCAGCATAGAAGGAGAGCGCTATGCATCAGTCACTGTTGCCTCTGGTGGTGGTGGTGTTAGTGCGGGCAGGTGTGTCTAGTGAATACAGAACTGTCCTACACTTTTTGAATAGTACAGTGACAAGCCCATACTAAATGGATAACATCATAAATCCAGTCATTGTGCCTCCGCATGAACAACACAGGTCCAATTTCAATTACATAAATGACAATCCATTGAGGTTGTGTCATTAGGGAACGGCTGCTGAAGACTGGGGGACCTCATATGGAGTAGTGTGAACTTTCTCCAGACCTGAGGCCTGCTCAATATTGATAAATCTGGTGCACTAAAAGACTAAATTTGCACATACAAAGTTTTAGTACATCTGGGTCACAGTATCACCAAAGACACGGTACTGAGCATAATGACTGAGCACCTCCACAAAGAGTACTGTTACAGAACATCTTTGGCTTGTTCAGATGAATTTTTTAAAGTAGAACTGCCATAGTATGTCCACCATTCTTTTAAATCTCTATATACATCCATTCTATTAAAGTACTGTAGACTTTCGGTATTGTGGGGTCATCATAAACACTTGAATTATTCTCTGTCTCTTTATATTTGCTGGCATGCTCACTTATAGATAAGACTGGCAATGTTCTTTAGGGTATAAACCCACACACCGTATATGCAGCGTATTTACTGCTGCGATACGCAGCAAACTCGCAGCAAACTCGCAGCAAAATCGCAGCAGATTAGATCTAAATAACTGAACACAGCATCAAATCTGTACCAACAAATCTGCTGCGTATTTGTTGCATATCTGCTGCATATACGGTGTGTGGGTTTATACCCTTAAGGGACTCCCTGCATACAATATTTTTCACTCTGTGAATTTCAGTTAAATCAACAGATTTTCTAAGGTCTTGGCTAATGCAGACAAACAGCCATGCGCTACAGTACACTAAACTGCCAAAAAGGTCTGCTTTTAGACTAAAGGCCCTATTACACTGAACAATTATTGGCCCTACTTGGCTAATTACCAACCGTTCAGGCCGATAATTGTTAATTGTAATAGCACATGTTAAAAGTCAACGATCAGCCGACAATTTTTTTTTAACATGTTGAAAGATCAGCGATGGTATGCAGTGCGTCACCTTGTGTAATAGGAGCGGCGGCAGCAGATCCCGCTGACTTCATTGGGCCTCCCGAACGATCTAAGAGTCATTCAGGTGGCACCTCCCGCTGCGGCTCGCTGTCTGTGCGCGTGGTAGCACAGTGCAGCGAGCAGAGAACAAGGGGGAAGCAAACGCCAACCTGAAAATTAAATCACTGTCCATAGAAATGGAGGAAGAAGCTTGGAACTTTCTCTTCAACCAGTCAAGTGAATGGCTATAGATTTGTTTTTTTAAACAAAATGTTATATTTTCAAAACAAATGTGGGTTTCTTTACTTTCAAAAAGTCATAGGTATGCAGAGCAAATCAGGCTGTCCAATTTTGGAAGATGATGATGGAAAGGCACAAGGCAAGAAATGGAAGGTGAAGAGGGAGGAATGAGGAGGATTAACAGAGATTAAAGGGGTTATCCAGCGCTACAAAAACATGGCCACTTTTTCCCCTCTCGTGTGTCCAGTTCAGGTGTGGTTTGCAATTAATCTCCATTTACTTCAATTGAACCGATTTTGAAACCCCACCCAATCTGGAGACAAGAGAGGGGGAAAAGTGGCCATGTTTTTTTGTAGCACTGGATAACCCTTTTAAGGCAAAGTTCACACATTGTTAAATAAAGGTTAAATACCGCCGTTTTATCATCACTCAAAATTACGGTTGGATTTATACCGTGTAAGAACATACCCTAAAGGGGTAAAACAATGTTTAAAAAATTAATGTTTGGCTGCAGCAAAAAAAAAAAAACAACTGAAAACCTATAGTTACTTATCACCACTATTCCATGACTACTCATCTGGTTTTCTTTTGTCTACTTGTGGTTCTCTGCTGCTCCTGCCTTCTGCCTGCCTCCATGACAAGAGCTTGGAGCAGGACCTGCCCACTCAGCCAAAAACTAGCCAAGAAAGGACACCGCTGTTGCCAGTGATTATAGGCATTTTCCCTATGGCCCAAAAATATACAGTGGTTACTCCAGTTACAATATATTTAGCTTACAAAGGTTGTTCTAGAACCAATTAATATTGTATCTTGAGACCAAAACTCAATGGAAAACTGTTAATTGGTTCTAAAGCCCCCAAAATGCCATCCCAAAATGAGAAAAAATGAAGATATAAAGGAAAATAATCAGATAACTAATATGGATAAAGCAAGTTCTTACAACATTCAGAAAGAGCTACTGGAGGCCGTAAAATTACTTTCTATGTAAAGGGCTGGAACGTCTTCAGGGTCCTGTACAGATCACACAGGGTCCCAGAAAAATAAAGTGAAGCCGCTCTCACCTGGTGCCCGAAGGAGCAACTCATCCTGGCCCAGGTAAAGACCAGTGCAGAACATGTAGTATCACACTGTACTACAGTGAGAGGTATTTAATATACAGATATTTATCAAAATTATTTGATGCTCACAATTTAAAAAGGGTTTTCTGGGTCCATCACCAACCAATCACCTTAAAAACAGTTATAACACTATTAATCCACAATAATACATTCCATAACACTTTACAAATGTATCTGTACTGCACGGCAGAATGCCAGGTATACCCAGAAAACATACTCATATTGATACCCATGCTGTATGCCAATTGTTTCCATCTAGTCATCTGCCAGTTTCTTTTGGCCCAACTAGTCACAGTGCCAGGGCTGGGTTTCACCTTTATGGGCGTGATTCACAGCTCTGTCATGCAATCGTCATTCTAAGGCAGGCCTGGCAGTGTGTTTCCGCGTCAGGCGGACATGCGCAGTGCAGCTATATCCTATGCCCACTGTACTGCGCATGTCCACCTGACACGGCTACAGACTGCTAGGCCCACCTCAGAATGATGATCGCATGGCAAAGAGCTGTTAATCACACCCATAGAGGCATGATTACAGCTACTATGGGTGTACCTGGCAGGCAGCCAGGCTATACGGATATGTTTTCAAAGTGTGTTATGGGATGTATTAAGAGTGGATTAATATCAGTATAATTTTTTTCAGGCGATTGGTTCCTTTTAAATTAGGGCCTATTAAAGCATAGGTCATCAAAATCCAATGGGTGGGGGTCTGACTCCAGACTCCCCCCACCAATCAGCTGATTAAAAAGTTACTGAGCTCATTCACAGTTCATCCCAATTGCCTCAATGGGACAGCAGGGGTGCTAGGTGTCTAACTTTCAAAAGCAGATATTGATATCCTGAGGAGATGCAATCATTAAAGAAATCCAATAGAAACCCTTTATTGAACTGAACTACATAGAGCAGAAAAAGAATAGTTATATAATGCATCAGTGGCGTCCATTGGATGGTCTCCACGGCAACTAAAAAATAGGTAAACAGAAAAATGGCAATTCAGCTGTATTTGGGTACAATCACTGTAAAATACTCTTTTCACGTGGATTTTGAAATGTACAGGAACTCCACACCCCACTGATTTTATTGGTAATTCATGCAGTAGCTCATACAGCACAGATTGATTCCAACATGGATATAAAATCTGGGGCACAAAGAAAAACAGGTCATGTCACTTCCTCATGCCCCGAGTAAACACATGCTATGAATCCATGGCATACAAAACTGCAGATCCATGCAGAAATCTGGGGACAACCTTGGATTTCTGCGCCACAGTCGCCTTAAATCTGCAATGGATTTTTCCAACATAATCTTTTGTGCAAGCATTCCCGTGAGCAGATGAATAGATGGAAATACATGATGGAAATACACGAGTATTCTTTAGTAATAAAAATGAGAAGTTGCTTAACCCTACGATTCTTCCCCATGCCTTTGTTAAATAATCAGAATTTCAGGTAACGTATTTGTGCACCCCCCCCAGTCTCATGTGTTCTGCTGCTGCCATGCTAGAATGAGCACAATGGTAACCCCCTCCTCTATTAGCAATCTGGTTGACATAGAAACAGAAACAGCTAGCAGCACAGAGCAAACAGATAGTACGTCTGTGGCTTTAATAGAAAACCATGTGCAAAAGATAAAGGGAACAGCATTTGTGCTCTAAAGATACTGTAATAGACAAAGGCACTGCATGCAATAAAGACGGAATTATCCAGAACAAATGCTGCACAGGTTGCCCTCTGTAAAGAGAAGGATTTCATATCTGGATCAGCCATTGCTGACAGTCCAGCATCTCCTCCTCCTTCCTGCTGCTACTTCTCTCAAGTAGAAGATGCAGTACTATTAATGTAGATCACAAATATTACTTCTCAGCATCTATAGGGATTTACACATTTACAATTCGAACATTACCCTTATCTGCACTAATGTACAATCTGCATCCTCAGTAAGTAAGCAGTGATTTCCAAACCACTAAACCAAGTATATTCAGGGTTATGGCTGGTGTAGGCTAGGCACAGCCATGCCATCTCAAATGGCATCTACATCCACAAAATAGATCCAAACCTGTAAACGGGAACTTTCCCTATTATGTCCTATATACAAGTTTTAACTTATGTAAAATGGTACAGTTTGTATGCTATGTAATCCCTAGGGCTGGTCAGATGTGGTGTAAAGGGGAACTTTGCATGGCAGTCCCCTTAATAAGGTTTGCTGGCATGTGGCAAGGTCAGGGCAGGCTGTCTGCCCACACACAATGGGCTCTATGCACCTGCAGGTTTACTTGCAGAACAATGTCAGACAAACCCCCCTCTCTCAATTCCCTTCCAGAGGTTTATTAAAAGAGGGAGTGTAGATGCATAATAAATGCGTACCGTAACGTATAGCGTATATGACCTCTGCATACATAACAGCTGTAATATAAGTGCGCCTCTATACGAAGGGGATGCACGTGTTTGATGCATATTCTTTGTGCGGATATATAGGATGACAAGTGGAAGCTCTACAGCCAAGGTTATACTACTGTTATATAACGTGAATGGTCAGGCATCATGATGGAGGCTAAAACAGGAACATAAAATCCATCTTCTTCAAACAGACTAATCCACCATTTTAATATTTAATACAATCATCACTGAGCCTTATTAATGGACTTCATGTAAGACATGGCCACCCTGCACCCATTGCCGGGCAGCTGTCAGGATCAGCCTTGTTATTTCAGCTAAAACCAGAGAGCATCTTCATCCTGCATCCCTCCCGAGAGACAAGCAATGCCTCATAGAGCTCAGTGGTAGGAAGGCACAGCCAAAGATGTATCCATTACTGGAGGAGAGGAATCACTGACATGTTTGCCTTTGTCAATATATTCTGGAAAAGCCATCACCTCTCCGTTAGATGAAAGGCTGAAGCGACCATACATACCCTACTAAAATGCAACAATCACAGCTTACATACCATTTACAGAGCCATCTAAATGTAATCCTACAGATAATTAAAAAAAAAGAATCAGGCTTCATTTACTTACATGAGGATTCGGTACCAAACATGGCTGGCCTTAGCTCCGGATTTAATAAATTAGGATGAAATGATGGAGTTAATATAGGAGGCTATTACACAGCAGGGTTCATGAAGCCAGACAATGCAGCTCCAGCTATCCAGCTGCCAGATACCTTCCTCTAAAGCTGGAGGCTGCACCGCACTCTCACCCAGACAGAAAGAGCCCTCTTGATGGAGAGAAAAAATCATGAGCTTCTATTTTCAGTCCAATGGGCAAGCGAAGGCCAATGTGTCTCTGGTATGATGCAGTGAGGCAGAAATAGGTAGCAGAAACCAGATACTGCAGTCCACAGCCCTACTCTCTCTCCTAAGACAATAGCACAGCTTATGCACACACTGAATGACGTCAGGACACTGCAATGACCGACTGCTGTTAACCAAAGCCTAGGAGGGGGCTTACATAAAGCAGAGTAATTCAAATAGGAATTCCTTTGTCACCAAAGCCACAATGAAGAGGAGACATCCCCTTTCTTACATCTTGCACAGCAGTGAACGGCGGCTAGCCTTGCACTTGTACATTCAAATAAGCAATGAGGTGCTATGGTGGGAAAGTGCTTGGTGCCATATTTATTCCTTTAGAATGAGAGCGAGCAGCTTGGTCCTACTCGGTATACACTGACCAGCTATAATAATAAAATCCATTACAGCGGAAAACATTTAGTATTTCATGTCATAACAGTCGCACTTGTCAAGGGGTAAGATATATAAAGAGGCAGCAAGTGAACAGTCAGTTGTGGGAAGTAGGTGTTAGAAGCAGAAAATCTGGGCAAATGTACAGGATCTGAGTGACTATGACAAGAGGCAAAGAGAGATGGCTTAAACTGGGTCAGAGCATCTCCTAAAGGCATGCCTTGTGGGCTGTACTGGGCTTCCATTGATTAGTATTAACCAAAAATGGTCCAAGAAGGGATAACTGGTGAACCAGTGGCAGGGTAATGGGTGCACAAGACTCAATGAATGTGACAGGGGGAACAAGGCTAGTCTGTCTAGTCCAATGTTATAGAGGAGCTACCAGGACTGCGCAGACCAGTCAGAGTGCCCATGCTTGGCTAGAGAACCTACGCTTGGCCAAAAGGATGGTCTGTGCAAAGTTCTGCTAGGAAAACTTGGGTCCTGGAATTCATTATGGCTGCTGGGTCTGAACAACCTCTATTCTATGGACTAGTGAGAAGTAGATCATGAGGGGAGGTAGTAAAAGTATGAAATTCTGTGAATATGCTGAGCTGACTGTGCCTGTAAAATAACATGTCCATTTTTTTACATTGGATTGCAAATGGTATTACTTCCATCTATTGTGGTTGCTTCCAATTTACCTAAATGCAGTCATGAGCAATATTTGTTGAAAATACAGTGCCACACAGTGGCCAAGTTATTACACGCAATTTAAGAAGCTTAAGGCCCTATTTCAAACACAGATTTATCTGACAGATTATTGAAGCCAAAGCCAGGAACAGACTATAAACAGAGAACAGGTCATAAAGGAAAGACTGAGATTTCTCCACTCTTCAATGATCTGTCAGATAATCGGTCTGTGTAATAGGGTCTTTATCGTTGCATAAGAACCCTGACACCAATCCTTTCCTTGTTCTTTAAATAAGAATTTTTCAAGCCATTTAAAAAGTGGGTTTCAGAATCTTGGCAGATGATCCACCTATTGACCTGGGGTGAGCTGGAGTGTCCCATGCACAATGTTTGTAGAGCCTGATGAGTTGGGCTCCTTGTGTGAGCTTCAAATGTTTGAGGTTATATTTATTTGTTCCTTTATTTGTTATTTACCCGTTATTTGCAAAAGCAGGTATCAATTTTTTTTACTTGCTATTTAATTGTATTGGGCAGCAGACAATCCGCAAAATTACTGTACTTGCTGTCCTCTTCCCCATCCTGGTTGATTGTGCACCTGAGACTGTACGTTATAAAGGACGGCAAATGACAAATCTGCTCTCTCTCTGTTGTTATATGGGAGGTACTCATTATCATTTCTCATGTGGATAGTTTTACCGCAATCTTCTTATAATTTCTTGCTTGATTGTTATAACTATATCTTTTGTTGTATGATGCCTGATTGTTATAACTATATCTTTTTGTTGATGTTGATGATTTGTATGACACTTGCCTGAAAGAAATGCCTATAACGTCACGTTACAGTTTCATTGTTGGTTGACTAAAATATCAATAAAAGATTTAAATACTAAAAGGTGGGTTCCCCATCTTGTAAAGTCTTTCCTATACACAATAGGGAATAAACCATGGCAGGGGTTCAACCCCTGTAATCGTCAGAACAGGAACCAGAGTCTCCTTTTAGGGGGGCATTCATGCTCCGTAGAAATAACCAAAATTCAAAGCTGTGTCGCGTTACTCATAGTATATCCTTTAACAAAAACAAGTCATAAATGGTGCACAGACCGATGAGTCATATTATTCCTCAGTAGGTTACAATGTTTCAAAACTCTTTTCTTCACACTTGGGGTTGAAGGGTGTCTCTTACATGTTAGAGGTTTGAAATTCTCTGAATGTAAAACCTAGCAGAACAGGAAAGTAAAAATGTCAAAAATCTTAAACATAAAAATGATCCTGCTGTTAGCAAGCAGGTGTTTAAGCAAAGATAGAGATTACTTGTGGGCAACTACTCCAAAAAGCCATTGTACTGACCATGTGTCTAGTGGAGACTCTCTCTCCCATACACTTGCATGCCAATAATTAGGTGGAGGCTGCTTAGCTCCCAAAGAACAAAAGGACTAGGCACCTCCAGCATGCCCAAATCCTTGAGTTAGTAGGCCCCCATAAACATTAGAAAGTTGCTTAGAACCAACATCATCATTGGGTTCATTAGTAATGTAAGGGTGCAGCACTACTTATGGCAGTACTGTGGAGTCTTGGGCGCTATAAACATTGGATTGAAGATACTTACTACAAAGACACTCAATGAGAAATTTATGGGGCATGGTCACAGTTACTTTGCCTAGTTTGTTTCTGGCATAGTTGTCTGGCAAATCATGCGCTGACCAACCTGGTGGTCTAATGCCATATCTGACAATTCTGTTATAGTTGCCAACTCTGGGAAAAAAAATTTCTAGGGACGCTTCAGCTTTGACATCAAGGTGTGTGGTTTGTGGGGGAGTGGTCTAATGTGGAGGTGTGGCCTATTATGGCTATACCTTACCAAAAGGAAGCATTACAGACCCCAGTGTCAGGCCCCCAGCATATTATAGACCCCTAGTACTTGCTGGCAGCGACGGGGAGAGAAGGTTTAACTCTGCTTGCTGTCAATCATAATAAATTATGTAGAAAGAGAAGATCACTGTCCCTATGCAGTTACCAACTCTCCAGTGTCCCTTTAAGAAGCAGTTCACAATTTTTTTTATCTGGGGGGGTGGCTGTCAGATAAAAAAATTGGGCCTCATCAGAGACCCCCAAGCAGCCATAAGCATAAGCCCCCTCTTGAGGGCCTCAGACAAACTCAGTTGTGACATAAAAAGAAATCCCCCAATAGTGTCTCCCACCAGAGAGAGGTTACCACTGCTACTATTTTGTGTGGTCCGAAACTTCTTAAAGCTTTTTAAAATGAGATCTTCCAGCAAGTGTGGAATATTAATGTAGACGACACCTTGCACTTAGATACAACTAACACGACACTGAGTCACTGCCCACCAATCAGGACTAAGCAGCACAAGCCACCCAATCATGCATAGTGCTGGTGGAGGGGCCAGGTCAGCAAAGCAAGCAGGACTACATGGCACGGTTGCAGCTAACCATCAATCAGATTCAGGTCAGATCAACCCCAGCAGCGGCGGCTCTGACAGAAGGGGCAGCCTCTCTTTTGCACGGCATGCACTAGGGACACACAGACACATATGATCTGATAGTGAATGAAGAAAAAGGATAAGACACCTGATGACAACTGATGCATTTTTGTGGCATCAGTTTTTGGTAAAAGAAGAAGGCCTTATGACTGTAAACACGGCCTAAATCTTCAAAAATCCCAGTAAGGTCTAGCTTTGGCTATGAAATAAAGAAAAAAATGCAACAACAACAGTATAAAACATTTCTACAAGTGACAAAAATTAAAGGTAATATTTTAGCACATTCAATGCTGGAAAGAGGCCGTCCATCTCACAGGCTAACAGGTACACTTTATATTTTTCAAGCATATAAAAATATTAAAATGACACTACATACTCTGGATGTGATAACATTAACCAACACAAATGCTCTTGGAGCTAAATACTGTTGAGTTCTAGTAATCTCCAGCAACAGCAGCTTCCTAAAATAAATAAGGAAAACCACATCCAATATTATCCCTTGTCATCTCCAGCGAGCAGCTTAACTACTGCAGTCAGGCTTAATGGCTGCAGCAGGCCTCATACTCTGACACACGGTCACAGTTTGTCACCCAGCAGATGAAAAATAACCTTGCTGTCCTCCAGGGATCTGACATTTAAAACTCATCGAAATCTAAGAAAGGACATGGCAGAAATTTTCCATTCTCAATATAAAACTTATGTATTTTTTCTTCTGTTACATCAACAAAACAGTATCGATTCTATACAAATAGGGAAGAAATTCACTGAGGCTCTAGTTGAAGTTTTAAATGCTTAATAGCCCTAAGGGACCCCCAATACCAAGCTATTTTACTTTATATCAAACACACAAATTACAGATAGAAGACCAAACAACATTTAGTGGCTGAACATCCTGACTTTGTGAAACATGCCTCAAATAAATGAATTATATAAACTTCTTCTGGCCCCTTAGTGCACCGTCCCGCTCATCAGCTTGTTATTTGCCTCCTACTTAAAGCGATATTAAAGGGATTAAACTCAGGCCCTCCAGTTGTTTTAAAACTACAATTCCCATCATGCCTGGACAGCCAAAGCTAAAGCTTTGACTGTCCAGACATGATGGGACTTGTAGTTTTGCAACAGATGGAGGGCCTGAGTTTGACATCCCTAGATTAAAGGGATAGGGGAAAAGTAGGAGGGTCTGACCCCTGAACCCCCCAGCAATTTCCATATCGGACCCCGCCGGTTCTCTTATGACTAGAGCCCTTGGTTGGCATGTGACCCACGACTCATTCATTCCTATAGAGCTGAGTAAAGCGCTCTTCCACCGTACTCTGCTCTTTCCGTCCATCCATGAATAGAGCCGCAGCGACCTGGGACTTTATTTATAACAGAACAGGTGAGATCCGATACGGAGATCGCCGGGTGGTTCAGGGGTCGGACCGCCCGCGATCTTCTACTTTTGCCCTATCCTGTGGATAGGGGAAAAGTGAATTTTTCCCAAAATACCTGAACGTTCGGTATTTGATTAGCTGGGGCTGCTAAACTTGGATAAAGCTCTAAGGTTGTCTGTAAAACATGGATACAGCCAATGACTATATCCATGATTTCCACCTAGCCTTAGGGGTTTATCTAAGTTCAGCAGCCACCGCTAATCAAATGCCGAAAGTTGGGGTTCGGATCGACTCGAGCACGCTCCAGGTTCGCTCATCTCTAATCACTACTTATCTATATACGAGTACGCATAGGTGAGAGGCTATAAACAAGCCTAAGGGTGGGACGTTGCACAGAGGGGTTGAGGAACGCCCCTAGTGCACTAAACTGGCTCATTACATATTCCCTTTGGCTACAGAGATAAGCAAATGTACAGTATTAGGGAAGTACTTCACTACACTCATCCCTCAGCTTGTAGGCTGGCTGCATTTGACCTTCGTGCTTGAATCTGGAGCATGCTCAGGTCTGTCTGAACCGAAGTGTGCAGCATTTGATTACTGGTGGCTACAGAAGTTGGATGAAGCCCAGTCTTAGGGCTTCATCCAATCTATTCAGCTACTAGTAACCAAATGCCACACGTTCGGGTTCGGATGGACCAGAGTTTGCTCAAGATTTGCTCATCTCTAGCCAGTTAGTCTTCTAACCTGCTGTTAGCTTCCCTTTAAAAAGAAGAGCTCAAACAGCTACTTTGACAGAAAAATTCAAATGTTATGGCTCACATCCCAGAAAACCCCTACATTAGTTTCAGTGTAGCAGATTAGCATCTATACAATGATGTACAACTCTTATCAGATAGGTTTCTCTGCTAACGACAGAAAAGACATTAACCACAAGAGGAAGTCCAGATCTAGCCACAAACTGTCAATGAGAACATAACAACACTAAAAAAATACTTGAGAAAAACTACCGCTCTGTCCCATCATGAAAGTCCCACCTTTTTTATGATATTAAAAAAATAAATAAATATATATATATATATATACTGTATATATGTCATTGTCAAATTTCCAAATTTTGTGATATAAAGCAAGTGTGGTGCATTATACTTACAGCATTCGTGTCGACCCCCGGCCGCCATCTTGTGACAATGACGTTGTCTTCGGGAGGCCGGCCGGACCGCTCCAGCTGTCCCTCATGCTGGCCCCCCTCTGCCGCGTCATCAGCTGCTCAGCCGCGATTGGCTGAGCATAACTGTGCGGAGTCTAAGCTAGTTTTGGCTGGAGTCGGAGTCGGAGATAGTTTTGGCTGGAGTCGGAAAAAAATGTACCGACTCCAGCTTTAACCCTTTGAGGACTGGGCCAATTTCAATTTTTGTGTTTTCGTTTTTTCCTCCTTGTGCTTAAAAGGCCATAGCACTTGCATTTTTTCACCTAGAAACCCACATGAGCCCTTATTTTTTTGCACCACTAATTGTACTTTGCAATGACAGGCTGAATTTTTTCATTAAGTACACTGCGAAACCAGGAAAAAATTCAATGTGTGGTGAAATTGTAAAAAACCCCCACACATTTCTTTAATTTGGAGGGTATTATTTTTTACGCTGTTCGCCCTGGGGTAAAACTGATTTGTTATATATGTACTCAAGTCGTTACGATTACAACGATATGTATCATGTATAACTTTTATATTATCTGATGGCAAATATATGTTCCCTAAAATTGCTCCATTCCCTTATAGAGCTTTTGTCCTTTGGTCTATGGGGCTGTATGAGGAGTAATTTTTTGCGCCATGAGGTGTTCTTTCTATCGGTACCTTGATTGCGCATATGCGACTTTTTGATCGCTTTTTATTACAATTTTTCTGGATTTGATGAGACCAAAAATGAGCAATTTTGCACTTTGGGATTTTTTTGCGCTTACACCGTTTACCGTGCAAGATCAGGAATGTGATTATTTAATAATTCAAGCGATTATGCACGTGGCAATACAAAACATGTCTGTTTATTTATTTATTTTTATTCATAACATGGGAAAAGGGGGGTGATTCAAACTTTTATTAGGGGAGGTTTTTTTTTTTTTTTACTTTTACACATATACTAGAAGCCCCCCTGGGGGACTTCTAGTATATGCACTCTGATCGAGATCTATGCTGTAGAGTTTTACAGCATAGATCAATGAGACAGGCACTCGATTGCTTCCGGCTGCTGCAGCCGGAAGCAACAGAGTGCCGAGCCCGGATCAGTGCCATTACGGCACAGACCCCGGCCCGAGCCGGACGCGTGGATCACTCCTCCGGGAAAACGTCCCAGAGAAGCGATCTCCCCCACTAGACACCAGGGAACGGCTGCATCAGGTAATCGGATGCAGCTGTCATCTTTGACAGCTGCATCCGATTACCTTATTAGCGGGCACGGCGATCGGACCGTGCCCGCTAATAGCCGTGGTCCCGAGCTACATGCAGCACCTGGGACCGTGGCAGTTCAGAGCGTGTCTGCCGCACGGCCCCGCTCTGAACACCCGGAAGCGGCCCTGGACGTACAATTGTGTCCAGGGTCGCCTAGGGGTTAAAAAAAATGTAGAATTGAATTTTGATATGAATTTTACAAGTTTTGCTCATGAATATATATTATGAGTAGGGCTGGGCGGTATACCGAAAAAATACCGATACAGTCACTGGCGTCGGTTAACCGACTTCAACTTAGCCAGGACGGTAATTGCGGTATTTTTGTATTTTTATGTCCCCGCGCCCGTCCTGTCAGAGCCGCCGTCGGTTAACCGACTTCAACTTAGCCAGGACGGTAATTGCGGTATTTTTGTATTTTTATGTCCCCGCGCCCGTCCTGCCCCGCCGCCGTCTGGTCCAAGCGACCCTCTCCCCACCCCCCTATGTGCGCACCTGTCCGCCCTCGCCGAGGCACCGTCCATGCGCCCACCACCCGTCCGGCTCGGACGGGACTGTGCTGGTCCCCCCTCCCGGTCCAGTCCTGTCCGAGCGCCCCCCCACACCCGGCCGGCGAGCGCTGCACACGTTGTCCTGTGTGTGCAGGGATGGGGCCATGTCAGAGCTGAAGGTGGAGGAGCAGCACTTGGAAGCAGCTGACCTGTCATCTCATCCCCTCAGTAACAGTACAGGAGTGTAACATAGGAGGAATAATGGGCTGCAGCGGGCAGGATAACTTGGCATCCTGCCTGCTGCAGCCCATCAATTCCTCCTATGTTACAGTCCTGTACTGTTACTGAGGGGACTACAGTCCTACAGCCCTGTCCTCCTCCCCGTACATTTCTACAGCCCTGTCCTCCTCCCCATACAGTCCTACAGCCCTGTCCTCCTCCCCATACAGTCCTACAGCCCTGTCCTCCTCCCCATACAGTCCTACAGCCCTGTCCTCCTCCCCATACAGTCCTACAGCCCTGTCCTCCTCCCCATACAGTCCTACAGCCCTGTCCTCCTCCCCATACAGTCCTACAGCCCTGTCCTCCTCCCCATACATTTCTACAGCCCTGTCCTCCTCCCCATACAGTCCTACAGCCCTGTCCTCCTCCCCATACAGTTCTACAGCCCTGTCCTCCTCCCCATACAGTCCTACAACCCTGTCCTCCTCCCCATACAGTCATACACCCCTGTCCTCCTCCCCATACAGTCATGCACCCCTGTCTCCCCCCCCCCTGTATAGTCATACACCCCTGTCTCCCCCCCTGTATAGTCATACACCCCTGTCCGCCCCCCCCCCCTGTACAGTCATACATCCCTATTCGCCCCGTATAGTCATACACCCCTATCCGCCCCTACCCCTATGTGCCCCCTGTATAGTCATACACCCCTATCCGCCCCGTATAGTCATACACCCCTATCCGCCCCTACCCCTATGTGCCCCCGTATAGTCATACACCCCTATCCCCCCTGTATAGTCATACACCCCTGTCCCCCCCGTATAGTCATACACCCCTTTCCCCCCTGTATAGTCATACACCCCTGTATAGTAACACACCCCTATCTTGCCCCCCCCTGGTATAGTCATACACCCCTGTCCGCCGTTCCTGTATAGTCATACACCCCTATCCCCCCCCTGTAAAGTCATACACCCCTATCCCCCCGTATAGTCATACACCCCTGTCCACCCTCCCCTGTATAGTCATACACCCCTGTCTGCCCCCTGTATAGTCATACACCCCTATCTGTCCCTCCACCTATGTGCTCCCTGTATAGTCATACACCCCTATCCCTATGTGCCCCCTGTATAGTCATACACCCCTATCCCTATGTACTCCCATGTATAGTTCTGTACCTCCATCCCTATGTACCTCCTGTATACATACCCCCCCACCCCCATATAGTCATACACTTCTATCCCTATGTACCTCCTGTATAGTAATGCACCCCAATCCATCCCCCCCATATAGTCATATACACCTAGCCACCCCCCCCCCCATATAGTTATACACATGTATTCCTATATGACCCCCTGTGTATACACATCCTGTAGAGGCTGTATACCTGTATATACACATCCAGGTCTCTGCTGAGACCCCTAATAATGACAAATATTAATAATGATAATAGACTAACCATGGGTTGCTGTTCAGTTCTTTTTTACTTTTTCTAATCAAAATATCGCCAATTTGGCATGGCAAGTGGGTGTGGTTTGCTAAAAGGGGCGTGTCATAATTATCGGTGAATTATCGTTACCGCGGCTACATGTGCGATAAACCGCGATATTGATTTAGGCCAATATCGCCCAGCCCTAATTATGAGCAACATTGTAATAGGACACTGGCCCTATTACATAAAGGTGGTCATGGAAAAGTTGTCGGTCACTATTTGGCAGTTTGTTTCTGAGCTGGAAGAGTCCATTGTGTGAGGGGAGATCTGTGCTGTTCTCTTCCTGGATGCTGGATGATTGTATATGAGCAGCAGTGTAATATGAAGATATCCTGTGTAATATAGAGGAGGAGGAGAAGACATAAATAGTGTAGCCGTAACCTCTGTCCTCAGTGTGGTGTTTTCTCTCTGGGAGAAGATTGTGTGTTTTTCTTAAGTGTTCTTTGGCTGCAGCTCTGTGTGTGTGTGTGTGTGTGTGTGTGTGTGTGTGCGCTATGGCTGCAGTAGGTTGTGTGTGTGCTATTACTGCAGCAGGCTGTGTGTATGTATGCTATGGCTGCAGCAAGCTGTGTGTGTGTGTGCACTATGGCTGCAGCAGGCTGTGTGTCTGTGTGCTATGGCCGCAGCAAGCCGAGTGTGTGTGTGTGGTGTACGCTATGGCTGCAGCAAGCTGTGTGTGTGCTATGGCTGCAGGCTGTGTGGGTGTGTGTGTGTATGCTATGGCTGCAGCAGGCTGTATATGTGTGTGTGTGTGCTATTGCGTGCCCCCACAGTGACCTTATATATCACGGTGTGACCTCTATATCACTATGTGTGACCCCTCCATATATCACTATGTGTGACCCCCTGTGTATCACTATGGCTGACCTCTATATTACATGGATCTGGCATTGTTAGCAGTGTTTCTTTAAGTATGGTGAATATTTAGTTAGAAACATAGAAGACTGTCAGCAGGAAAAGACCACCTGCTCCATCTAGTCTAGTTGTGAGTAGTTGAGGACATGGAGGCTGGAGACTGGCTGCATCCACTGCACACACAGGACAATCTGCTTTATATACAGTATTCCTTTATTCACTCAGAATAATGATAAATGACGCCCCAGGATCATGTAGGACATTAGGGAGAGGCTGCTGAGCCAGTGTGTTAAATAACTCCCCTGGTATATGACCGGCCATTTAAGAAGGAGCAGGAGTTGGAGTCAGTCCTAATAAAATTCAAGAGTCTGAGTCGGTCCTGATAAAATTCAGGAGTCGGAGCTGCGGCTTACCAACTCCACAGCCCTACTGGCAATACCAAATGTTTGTTTATTTATTTATTTTTTACTTTTTATTTGAAAAGAAGTAAAAGGGGATGATTTAAAACTATAATGGGATAGATGTGTTTAAGAAAAGAAAAAAATTGCTTTTTTAAAACACACCTTTGTAGTCCCCCTAGGGGACTTCTATGAGCAATACCTTGATTGTTCATAGAGATCAATGCAGTACCTGTGCACTGCATTAATCCATTACATTGGCTCCCTATTGCTTCAGCCTGCTGGGGGCAGGCTAATGCAACTGCCGAACCATGGCAGAAACCGAGGCCCAACAGAAGCCTCAGACTGCCTATACAACCAATCGTCTTCCCGCTGTCGCATCACGAGGAGCCAATCCAGCCACTGGACCACTGATGACAGGCCTTTTTACGTTTAAATGCTCCTGTCAGAACTGTCAGTGGCATCTAAACAGTTAAAATAGTCAGTAACGAAGATTACTCTCTGTTGGCTATTAGCAAGGGCCCCCAGCTACTGATAGAAGCTGGGAGCCACAGGATATAGAGAATACCCCAGATATAGAGTTGTGAGCACCTTCTATACCCCCTTACTAGAACCATGACGTAACTATACATAGGGTTAAAGGGAATCTGTCAGTTCTGTAACAGGTACAGAGCTACAGAAACAGGCAGACTTAGATGCAGCTGTCAAAGTTAAAACCTGCATGTAAATGGCTCTTTTCCCCTATACCTTGTGGTCTAGTGGTGGGATCGCGCCCCCCACAGCACGAACGTGGAGGAGCAGTCCCTGCATCTGAGCTGGCTGGGGGTCTGCGCCGTAATGGCGCTGATCCCGGCTCAGTAATCTATTGTTCTAGGCTACAGCAGCCAAGAGCAATAGATCATAGATGTCATTGATCTATGCAGTAAATACAGTGGTGCCTTGGATTACAAGCATAATTCGTTCCAGGACCATGCTTGTAATCAAAATCAATCTTAAATCAAAGAAAAACTCCACATAAGAAATTATTGAAAAGCAGACAATTGGTTCCACCCCCCAAAAAATAATGATTTTTCTAAAAATTCTGAATAACATGTAGAACAAATGAAACAAACATTTATAAACAGCTTAACCCCTTGCCTCTTCAGCCTGTTTTGGCCTTAATGCCCGGGGGCCTATTTTTCAAATCTAACCTGTCTCTCTTTTTACGTAGTGATAACTCTGCGATGCTTTTAACTATCGTGGTTATTCTTAGGCCCCATTCACACATCCGTGTCAGTTTTTACTGTCAGGAAATCCTGACAGGAGGCCTCAAATGTCATCAGGAAAGTATCAGGATTTCCTGACAGTAATCCGTTTTTACCATCAAAAACCATCAGAAAAACCTTCAGGATTTCCTGATCAGAAGAAAAAATAGGACATTGTGGGAGATGTATTTCTGCAAACTGGATGGTCACAGCTTGCAGAAGTACAACTCCCATCATGCCCAGCCGACAGGTCATGATGGGAGTTGTACTTCTGCAGCCTGTGGCCATCCAGGTTGCAGGGCATGATGGGAGTTGTACTTCTGCAACCAAGATGACCACAGGCTGCAGAAGTACAACTCCTATCATGACCTGTCAGCAGGGCATGATGGGGGTTATACTTCAGCAACCTGGATGGCCACAGGCTGCAGAAGTACAACTCCCATCATGACCTGTCAGCAGGCGGTTTGCGGGTGCGAGCGGGCGGCCCGGCAGAGAGGCGTGTTGAGGTTGCAGGTGCCCGGCAGAAAGGTGTGGGGGGTGCCGGAGGCCTCTTAACCAATCGGGAATCCCGGGCACTTTCCTGATGCACATCAGGAAACTGCATGTGATTCCGACGCCCCTCTAGACTTCTATGGACATGTCCTATTTTTTACGGATCTATTTTCCGGAACCGACACCCTTCCGCAAAAATCTGGAAGGGTGTCCGTGACTAATAAAAGTCTATGCGTCCGGAAATCCGTCCAGATTTCCTGATAGGAAATCTGGGTGGTTTTTCCGGACGTGTGAAGGGGGCCTTAGACTGTTTTTTTCATGACATATTCCTCTTTATGTTTGTGGTATATTTTGGTTGATACACTTGCACAATTTTTTTTTTTAATTTACATTTCTTTAAATTAAAAACTCTCTTTTCCTAAGCAAGATAGTCATGCCACATGAACTAATTATTAATGCAACATCTACAACACGTCTGCTTTATGGTGACGTCATTTGGTGAACGACATTTTACCTGTTAGAATATTAGAGGGCTTCAAAATTTTGCAGCGATTTTTCAAATTTTCATGAAAATTTCAGCTCTGATTTTATTAGGGACCAGTTCCGTTCCTAAGTGGATTTGTGGGGCCTGTATGTTAGTTATCCCCATAAATCCCTCCACTGTAAAAACTGCACCTCTCAATGTATTTAAAGTAACATTTTATAAGTTCATTAACCCTTTAAGTGTTTTGCTGAAATTTAAGCAAGTTGAAGGGGAAATTTTAAAATTTTCTTTTTTTTGGCAGATATTCTATTTTAATCCATTTTTCCTCTAACACGGCAAATACTTACTGAGAAATACCACTCACTATTAATTTCCCTTATTCCAATGTTTCTAGAAATCCCCAATATGTGGCCGCAGTGCGTCACCTGACTCAACCACAAGCCGCAGACATGACAGAGACCTGGTGAATTTTGGGGCCTTTTTTTATTTCATTTTTTTTTTATTTATGAATCCCCCTCCCCTAATAAGGGGAACTTCTAGTATAAATACATAGATGTCTCATTGAGATCTACGCAGTATATACAAGTGGTACCTTGGCTTAACCCCTAGATGACCTAGGACATACTGGTACGCCCTGGAAGTCTGTGCCCAGACGACCCTGAGCTTACCGATACGTCCTGACCTATGAAGTGCGCTCCGGAGCTGAGCGCACTTCATAGGAGGTGGTGGCCTGCTGCAGTAAGCAGCCGACACCTCACCGTTAATGACAGGCTGCAGCGTTTAAGTGTAAGTGAAAGGGGGAGTCCCCTGTCACTTACTAATTGGGAACTGCTGTATCGGACCGTCGGAGGTCTCTTACCTGCCTCCATGTGGTCCGATCGGCTTTCTGGTCATTGAGTCTGCCACAGGCAGGCTCAATGAGCAGAACACCTAGACAATGATCAATGCTATGCCTAAGGCATAAACCTGAAAAAAAACTGCAGCAGTTTGTAGATACAGGATGGAGCCGCAGATCCCCATAATGGCGAGGATGGGAAACATAAGGGCTGACAGAGACTGCAGGGAGCAAAAAGGACTGAGCAGGACATATGTGAGCACAGTAGAGCAGCACACTCTGTCCGGGGAGAGAGGGGTTACAGCAGTGGAGAGATTACCTCCACAGTCCTGTCCCCTGATGTAAGCCCCAGCCTGAAGTGGATCTGCCATGATTTGGAAGGTGAGGGAGACTTCCTGGGTCAGAGTACAGTGCTGTAGACCCTGCTGTGCAGACCATGCCCCTCCCCCACTCACCCTCCCACCCAGTACAGGGAGTTCTTAAACCAAAGCAATGCTCTTAAACCAAGTCACAATTTTGAAAAAACTGTGAGCTCTTAAACCAAAACGCTCTTAGTCCAAGTTACTCTTAACCCTTTGAGGACCAAGCCCAAAATGACCCAGTGGACCACGCAAATTTTAATTTTCGTGTTCTCGTTTTTTCCTCCTCCCCTTCTAAGAGCTCTAGCACTTTCACTTTTCTATCTACAGGGCCATGTGGGGGCTTGTTTTTTACAGGAGTAAAAATGATTATTTACGAAGTTATAAATTGGTGAAATCGAAAAAAAGCATGAGGGGTTCCTGTGTCTATATAATGCACTATATGGTACAAGCGATATGATACAATTATTCTATAGGTCAGCCCGAACACAACCATATGCAGGTTTAGGGTAGCTTCACACGTACCGTATCGCTACGCTTTTAACTCTGCGTTCTTATCGCTGCATGTTTAGACATGTGAGTTTTAATTTTTACCCTTACACAGATTCTCTAATGTTATGTATTTTTTTTAATGAAATCCTTTTTTTTGCAATTATTATTAAAATTGGCCTATTGTGATGCTTATGACTGTTTTATTTTTTCACCTACGGCGCTGTATGGGGTTTCATTTTTTCCGCCATGATCTCTAGTTTTTATTAATAACATTTGTGAAGATCAGACTTTTGATCACTTTTTATTATTTTTTTAAATAAATAATGTAACAAAAAATTCTGTAATCCTGGCACTTTTTTTAACTCTTTTCGTTTACGCCATTAGTGATGACGCTTGTTATATTTTAATAGATCGGACAATTACGCACACTACGCTATATGTTTATTTATTTATTTATTGTTATATGTTTTATTTGTATAATGGGAAAGGGGGGTAATTAAAACTTTTTCATTTTAACACATTTTAAGTCCCCCTGGGGGACTTGTACATACAATACTCAATTGCAGACACTGTACAATGCTATGCCTTAGGCATAGCATTGATCAGTGTCATAAGCGTTCTGCTCATTGAGCCTGCCTGTGGCAGACTCAATGTCCAGAAAGCCGATCGGACCACACGGAGGCAAGTAAGAGACCTCAGACAGTCCGATACAGCGGGTCCCAATCAGTAAGTGACAGGGAACTCCCCGTCACTTACACTTAAACGCTGCAGCGTTTAAGGGGTTAATGACACGCTGCAGCCTGTCATTAACGGTGAGGTGCCGGCTGCTCACTGCAGCTGGCCACCACCTCCTATGAAGCGTGCTCCGCTCCGGAGCGCACTTCATAGATCAGGACGTATCGGTATGCCCAGGGTCGTCTGGGCACAGACTTCCAGGGCGTACCAGTACGTCCTAGGTCATTTAGCGGTTAAACCAAGGTACCATTTGTATATACTGCTTAGATGTCAATTACCCTCGATAAAGCAACACGCAAAACGCGCGTCGGGTGAATGTGAGGTGGACTTTTATACTTATACTAAGGACATGTAAGGGTAACGTTTACTATCTCTCTATGGTGTTTTTTCTGTATACTCACTTTGAGGTTTATTTTTTCTGTGCAATACTAACCCAGTATAATTATATATATATATATATATATATATAATGTATATATGTATAGGTTTTCCATTAACTGTTATTTATTTTGTGATGTAGCACTTTATGTAATCCACCGTCTTGTTGGGGTTTTGTATTAGCTCCATCTCCCTTGAGATATATATATTTTTAACTAAGTTAATTAATTTTTTGATATATCAATAAAAGACATTTCTTTATATTTTGGTCTTTGCATTCGTATTTTATTTATTGGTTTTAGTGTTAATATTTCGGGTGTGCATAGATCGCACTATTGGAGCCTTATATAGGAAGGCTGGTCTTCTAAGGGTTAAAGGGTAAAATAATAAAGATGTTATGCTTACCACTCCAAGCTTCACTGGTGTCCTCCTGGTGTCTCTGTGCCCCACGCTGACACTTCCAAACCCATTTCTGTAGAGACAGTCCGCTCAGCCAATCACTGACCACACGGGACAATGCAACAGGCATTGACTGGAAGAGCAGGTTCGGAAGTGTCAGCAAAGGGGGTGCAGTGACACACCAGAGGGACACCAAGGGAGCATGGAAAAGTAAGCATAAAATATTTATTTTCTATATATCCGCTGGCCGTGCATCACCTATTGGACAGAGCAATGTGTAGCTGGCAGACAATTTTTAAAAACCTGTCGAGCAAATGATTGCTTGCTCTGTGGTTAATTGCTGTCTTTATTATAGTGCCTTTACACACAGAGATTTACCTGACAGATTTTTGAAGCCAAAGCCAGGAATGGATCTGGAAAGAGAAGAAATCTTAATCTTTCCTTTATGACCTGTTCTCTGTTCATAGTCTGTTCCTGGCTTTGGCTCCAAAAATTTGTCACAGAACAAAATCTGCCAAAGCCCAGACCCTAATCCAATTAAAAATCTGTGGTCAGACATGAAGATTGCAGCTGTAATTGCCACAAATGTGGCTCTACAAAGTACTGACATCAGGGAGGGGGGGGTGAATACTTACCTACACTTACGTTTTCTGTTAGTATGTCCTATATGTTATTTGCTTCACAATAAAAAGAAGACAAAGGGGGAGATTTATGAAAGGATGAAAATATACACCTGGTGTAAACTGCCCACAGCAACCAATCACAGCTCAGCTTTCAGCTCTGGTAAAATATAAGAGGAGTTATGATTGGTTGCTGTGGGCAGATTACACCAGGTGTATATTTACACCCTTTCATAAATCTCCCCCAAAATGTTCAAAGTTGTCATGAAATGATGCAAACCCTCAAAAAATCAATTTTAATTGTGAAAAATGCCAAGGGGGGGGATACATTTGCAAGCTTTTTCCTAGAAAATAAAAGCTGTAATAGAAATAAATGAAAATAAGTCCTATGGTCTGTGACTTTTAAGCACCCACCATCTCATGGTCTCTTTTTCTCACCCCAATTTGATTTGTGAACCCTTTTCTGCAGCCACTTACCACTTTCCTGGACGGGACATATAGAGATCCTTGGCTTATTATGAGAGACCCTGACACCATTAGCCCCTTATACTAGCACATACTGACTATCCTACATGTGGCCTCTTAGGGTACTATTACACAAAGCAATTTTTTGACGATCAATGATTAACGATAAACGATCTCAAACAACCGCTATTGTGAACGACCTGAAATTGTTCACCCAATTACACGGAACGATGATCGTTATTTATGATCATTCTTGCGGTTATCTTGTTGTCGCTATTGCGTTCGTCGCAACTGCAAACGACTGAACAACGTCTTATTCCATGCAAACGATCAACGATAAAAATAGGATTAAATTCTATTAAGTGACAAACAATTTCTCGTTGGTCTTTTAATCGTTGTTTGCTATTACACATTATCGCTCAAATCCGAATCATCTAATGATTTTTCCAACTATAATCGTCCCGTGTACTAAGGCCCTTACCCTTTATCTTCATCTCAAAGCTGTACTTGATATTGCAGCGCTATGTCCCACGCAAGTGAATGCAGCACAGATGCAACGCTAGGTCAAACAGTTTTCTCTAAATCCAAGAGAAAAAAATGGCATGTACAATTGGAGGCAGAGAGTAAAATATAGAGCAGGGTCGCACAGACTTCAGCGTAGAGCTTTGTATTCTTGCAGCCTGGCTGTAGCTTGCAGAAGCATGCCAAAAGCTCCAGCTATATTTAGCATCTGCAGCTATATTTTATGGCTTTTACCACCACAGGACATACAGAACGCATTGGCTAATGGGGAGATTTACACAACATGCTTTTCTACTGACATCATCCCCTACATGCTCTATACCCAATGTATTGGCCTGAAAATGAGAACCCATCAATATGATAGATTACCTGAAAAACACAGTAACTCCAGTGTAATCCTGAATGTGCTACATGCAACATATACTAAATAAGCCCAGGACTTGTGGTGTATATTTTACAGTCATTAAATAAAAGATACATATGTCATGGATAGCACTGTAGCCTAGCAGCGCTGGGGTCCTGGGTTCAAACCCCACCAAGGGCAACATCTGCAAAGAGTTTGTATGTTCTCTCAGTGTTTGTGTGGGTTTCCTCCAGGTATTCTGGTTTCCTCCCACACCCAAAACGTGCAGGTGAATTTAGATTGTGAGCCCTAATGGGGACAGGGAGCAATAATTGTATGTAAAGTGCTGCGGAATCTGTGTGCGCTATACAAATAAAAGCATTATTATTATGCTACATAAGTGGGTTGTCCATTCTGGACCACCATTTCTTGTTACATTGAGTCCGGCTGCCAGGAATAAACTGTAAGATGTTAGGAAACTGCACAGTACACAGAGCGATAAGTGGCCATATAAAGAACACAAAATGGTCGTTTATAAAAGCAATTGGTGAATGTAATATCATAAGAATCGTTCGCTATTATATCACAAGTCATCGCTCATTTTGCTGGGTTTTTCGCATGATAATTGCTCTATGTAATAGGGCCTTACACCCCCCAAGGTCAAACAAAGGAACTTACTCCAGGAACATATAACATTATCATTTAAATGGGGTTGCCCATGTATTTATAATTTCAGCCTGTCCTCAAGATAGAACCTCGGTATTGGTTTTGTAGGAGTCTGACCCCCAGTTTCCCTGCCAATCAGCTGTTTGATGAGGCTACAGCATTCTGGTAAGCGCTGTAGCCTCTTCATTGTTTCTCTGGGTTTAAGGGTAGCTTCACGTGTACCGGATTGCAGCGGATTTCACGCTGTGAGTTTGCAGCGAAATCTGCTGCGAATCCATATAGTGTGAAGCTCAATGGGGTTACATATCCGCAGCGGAATTTTCATTCCACTGCCAGTATGTAACCCTACCCTTTAACCCCCCGCAGCCCCCGGCCCGGAGCATTCATTACCTGCTTGGCGCCACGGCTGTGTGTGTGGCTCCTGGGTTCTGACAGTCCCCATCAGCCAATCCGTGCTGCCCGTGCACTGATTGGCTGATGGGGACCGACGGGAGTTGGGCAGGTAATGTATGCTCTGGGCCACGGGCTGCGGGGGGTTAAATACTGGCAGTGGAATGAAAATTCTGCTGCGGGTAGGTAACCCCATTCAACTTCACACTACAATGACCCGCAGTGGATTTTGCTGCAAACTCGCATCGTGAAATCCGCAGCAAATCCGGTACATGTGAAGGCACCCTTACACTGTATTTACAGTGTACGGCCTCATTCACACGTCCAGTGTGTTGAAAAACACTAAACGTCTGCTCATTGCATCCGTGCAGGGGAGATGGGAGCCAGGAGCGGGGGACAGCAGTGGGGAAGATGAAAGCCGGGAGCGGGGGACAGCAGTGGGGGAGATGGGAGCCGGGAGAGGGGGGAGGCATCTGTGCCACCATCCGCACTGTCCTATTGACCTGTCCTAATGACCCGTCCTATTTTTTCGCAACAAGGATCACAGCACGGATGATGTGAATGCCCACATAGGATGCCTACATTTCTTAGCAGACTCAAGAGTATGGGACAGGGCTGTAATACCTTGTCACTGGTGCGAATAAAAACAGTTTTAGGCTGCCCTCAATGCATCTATGGCACTTACAGGAGCTTCCGTACCTCTCACATCAGGACAGACAGCCTACCGGGTGTCATTTTCAGTCAGACACATTGCTCTCTGCTGACATCTCTTTCCAGAGATGTCTCAGCCAGAGATGTCAGCAGAGAGCACTGTGTCAGACTAAAAATAAAACAACTTTTTCTGCAGGACATACAGCAGCTAATAAGTATGGGAAGACTTAAGATTTTTTAATAGACGTAAATTACAAATCTATATAGCTTTCTGACACCAGTTGATTTAAAAGAAAAAGATTTTTGCTGGACAACCCCTTTAACTCCTTAAGGACCACGGGTGTACATTTACGCCCCCGCTGCCTGGGCTTTAAGGCAGGAGGATGTAAATGTACGACCTGGCGCGGTCCCAGGCTATGGAGCAGGCTCAGGAGCTGAGCTCACCCTATAGCAGGCGAGGACCGGCTGCTATCTGCAGCCAGGCCCTCACCCTCAATGGCGGGCCGCCTCGATCGTGCGGCCGGCCGCCATTAACCCCTCAAACGCAGCGCTGCAGCATTTAAGTATAATTGACCGGAGCATCTCCGGTAACTTAGCAATCGGGACCCCCGCAGTCCCGATCGCATTTCCTGACTGCCGGAGGTATTTTCCTTACCTCCGTGCAGTCCCCGGATCGGTCATCTGATTCAGCCTGCCACAGGCAGGCTGAATCAGAAGATCACAGATAACACTGATCCCTGCTATGCTATGGTATAGCAGGGATCAGTGTTACTGATCTAATGTATGAAATTGATAGTTCCCTAAGGGAAGTATAAAAGTGTAAAAAAGTAAATAAATGTTTTACAAAATGCCCCAAAGCGCCCCCCCCCCCAATAAAAACGAAAATCACCCCCCCTTCCTATTTCATACATTAAACACATAGAAAGTAATAAAGTTAATTAACATATTATATACCGTAGCGTACGTAATCGTCCGATCTATTAAAATAAAAAAATACTATTCCTGCATGGTGACTGGCGTGAACAAAAAGCGTTAAAAAAAACGCAGAGATTGCTTTTTAAAATGACATTTTATGTATAAAAAAATTATAAAAAGCGATCAATATGTTAGATCTAGAAAAAAAAATTATTAATAAAAACTAGAGATAATGACGCAAAAAATGACACCCCTACAGCCCCATAGGTGAAAAAATAAAAGCGCTATAGTAGTTACAATAGGGCCATTTTAAATATGCCTATTTGTAAAAAAAAAAAATGTTTTACTGCTAATAAAAATGGTAAAATGATAGAAAACCTAGTAAACCTGCATATCGCTGTGTTCAGACTGACCTATAGAATAAAGGAAAAATGACAGTTTTACCGTAAAGTGCATTACGTAAACGTGGAAACACCCCAAAATTTGCGGAATCGCATTCTGTGACCCAAATTCACCCCATAAATAATATTTTCGGGCTTCCTTCATTCATTTTATGTCTGATTGAAAGTCATTACAAAGTACACCTGCTCCTGAAAAAAACAAGCCCCCACATGGCGCTGTAGGTGGAAAAATGAAAGAGTTATGGGTCTCAGAAGGCGAGGAGGAAAAAACAAAAACGCAAAAGTGACAATAGGCCCGGTCCTTAAAGGGGTTGTCCGGCGATAAAAAATTATTCACAGAATAACACACATTACAAAGTTATACAACTTTGTAATGTATGTTATGTCTGTGAATGGCCCCCTTCCCCGTGTTTCCCCCCACCCACGCTAGACCCGGAAGTGTGGTGCATTATACTCACCGCATGTCGTGTCGTCCATGGTCTCCGATCGTCAGCAGTGACGTCTTCTTCGGGAGCTTGGCGGATCTTCCCGAGTGCCGGCCACCCTCTGCAGCATCATCCGAAGCTCAGCCGCGATTGGCTGAGCATAACTGTGCTCAGCCAATCGCGGCTGAGCGGCTGATGACGCGGCCACGTCATCAGCTGCTCAGCCGCGATTGGCTGAGCACAGTTATGCTCAGCCAATCGCGGCTGAGCTTCGGATGACGCTGCAGAGGGCGGCCGGCACTCGGGAAGATCCGCTGGCCTCCCGAAGAAGACGTCACTGCTGAGGATCGGAGACCGTGGTCGGCACGTGACAGGTAATGTATAGCGCACCACACTTCCGGGTACACGGGTGGGGGTGGTGGGACACGGGGAAGGGGGCCATTCACAGACATAACATTCATTACAAAGTTGTATAACTTTGTAATGTGTGTTATTCTGTGAATAATTTTTTATCGCCGGACAACCCCTTTAAGGCCATTTCAGGCTCTGTCCTTAAGGGGTTAAAACATGGATGTCTACTTGTGGCCAGAGAGGCTGAGCTTTAGTAGTCCAGGAGAACACCATGTGGACTTTATATCCTAATCTGAATATTATTTTTAGCATTAATATTTCTTTCTTGTATTATATCCAATTCTCCTGGTATGTGTTTGCCTGTCCTAGAAGTAAGTATATTTATGCTATAAATAAAGGTTACGTTGTTGCATGTTTTTCCTGGCGGATTAAATTTGACTTTATACAAGCGGAGTATATTGGTTGTTGTGTGATGGTCGAGGCTGGGTTCACACCTGCATTTTTATGCAGGAATTAATCATTTAATTGGGGGCACACTGTCCTTCCTTGAATTGCTGCAATGAAACTCCAATGTGTGCGTACATACTCTTATGCTACGTTTACACGGATCGATAATTCGCCCGATCGTACGATTAACGATGTCAGAGTAACGTTTTTTATTTTCATAACGATCAGAGTTTAGACGGTACGATATATCGTACGGAAATTCGTTTTGCGATCGCTTGAAGCCTATCTCACACATTGGTTAAATCGGTGAACGACTGTTAACACGGAACAATCTGCGAATTTTTTGCGAACGATCAACGATGATTTGAGAACTTGTTGAAAGATCAAAATGAACGATTTCTCGCTCGTCGTTTGATCGTTCGCAGCGTTTACACGGACGATTATCGTTCGAATTCGATCATTATCGTGCAAATTCGCACAATAATCGTTCCGTGTAAACGCAGCATTAGCCTTTGTTTGGCATAATTTTTTATGTTAGACAGGTTTCCCTACACCCACTTGTGACCAGTGTGCATCAACCAATAGGTACGGCAAAAAAACGACTGCTCTTTTATACCTCGGTCTTGGATACTTTTCAAGACTGTTTGGCACACTTTGTGACTACATTCTGCCACATCTTGCTTAGATCTCCCTATTGTTTGTTGAGTTTACTATTCTACTTTGGACATCTCTTTGCTATAATTAATATTGAAGCATAAAGAGCAAACACATAGGGGTCCCTGATGTGACCCTCAGATTGCATCCAGAGGAGACAGGGCGGATGGGATCCCAATTATGGTCAATAAGAGATTTGTCATTTACTTCTATTACTTATTACTTCTATGTCTCAAGAATTCCAGTACGTATCACTTGCTGTATGTCCTGCAGGAAGTGATATTCTTTCTGGTTTGGAGAGAAGGAGAGGGTTTTCTATGAGGATTTGCTGCTGCTCTGGACAGTTCCCGACACTGACAGAGGTGGCAGCAGAGAGCACTGTGTCAGACTGTAAAGATTACACCACTTCCTGCAGGGCATACAGTGGCAGATAATTACTGGAAGTTTTTTTAATAGAAGTCAATTACAAATCTCTTTCACTTGCTGGGACCAGTTGATGTGAAAGGAAAAACATAACAAAACATGTTGAACTACCTGTTAATGTGCAACTCTGGATGCATGGAGCCCACCATGGGGATACAAAGCGCCACATAATGGCATGTTATACCAGGGCCAATGTGACATGTTCTGTGGCCATGGAGGTCTATCAGTCCAGAAGTTATGTAGTAGAAGTAAACGTCCAGGTGTAAATGCTACCTGGTCCATAAGATATATGCAGTATGCACTCTGAAATAGACTGGGGCTCAGCATGAACAGTCCATACACACACGTGTAAGAGATATATATATATATATATATATGAGTCTATATCTTAGAGCAGCACCACCAGACGTAGTAGTGTGGGTGCCAGCGGGCAGTCGCGACCACGACTCCAACTTGTATATTTGTAAAAATTTCCACGGCACTCTGGATATAACAAAAAGCAAACGTGATTTATTGCATAGTGAAACAGCACAAAAATGTCAGAAAGTGCTACTGACATTTTTGTGCTGTTTCACTATGCAATAAATCACGTTTGCTTTTTGTTATATCCGGAGTGCCGTGAAAATTTTTACAAATTTACATAGATATATATATATATATATATATATATATATATATATATATATATATATATATATGTGTGTGTGATCTGTTCTACCATTTGTCCTAATTCCTATTTCACGGGAGCGATAGTCGGCCGATTCGGCCGATTCTCGCTCGGTGGAATAGAGAGAATAATCAGCCAATGATCGTGTCATCGGCTGATCGTTCATTTAGGTTCAAACCTAAAATCGTCGCTCGCACATCTCTACGGTGGAATAGCGTTGTGCGGCGGCGACCGACGATCCAAGCAGCATACATTGCCTAGCAGGGCTTCTCCTGCGCTCCGTCTTCCTCCCTGGGTCCCGTGCGCAGCCTAAACTACGGAGTGGCCTGACCGAGCTGTAAGACCGCTCAGCCAATCACTGGCCGGGGCCGCCGCGGCCAGTGTTTGGCTGACAGCTCAGTCAGGCCGCACCGAAGTTGATGCTGAGCTGCAGGACCCGGGGAGGAAGACGGAGCGCAGGAGAAGACCTGACAGGTAATGTATGCTGCAAGGGCTGCAAGGACATTGGTAACAATGTCCCTGCAGCCCTCGCTAAACGATCAACGGGCCGTGGAATAGGGCCAATAAACGAGCGACGATCTAGCAGATCGGCGCTCATTTACATCTTTGCTCGGCCCGTGGAATAGGACCCTAATGCTGCGTTTACACAGAACGATTATTGTGCGAATTTGCACAATAATGATCGCATTTGAGCGATAATCGTTCCGTGAAAACACAGTGAACGATCAAGCGACGAGTGAAAAATCGTTCATTTTGATCTTAAATGTTCTTAAATCGTCGTTCGCAAAAAATTCGCACATCGTTCCGTGTAGAGTCACCGATTCACCCTATGTGTGAGATAGGCTTAAGCGATCGTAAAATGATCGCAATGCTATTTTTCTATACGTTATATCGTTCCGTCTAAACGCTGATCGTTCTAAAAAACACATTGTTCTTTCGAAATCGTTAATCGCACAATCGGGCGAATTATCGCTCCGTGTAAACGCAGCATAACACTACAGCATTGTCACAGAAGTCTACCCGAAGAGTTGCAGTTACAGCAGAAGTCTCAGAAGGGGGCGCTAGTCCGGTAGTTGTGTGCTGTACACTACATGGTTAGTAGCTGGGCAACAATATGTGACTGCACCAACCTAGCACAGACAGGACACGTGTGTGACTATTATACTGTCCTCTACAGGGAGGAAACAGACCCGTTAAAGTTGTGTGCATACGGACACTGGGTTCCAGGGACATGAAGGTGTCCCTTCTCCTATTACACGCCAGTGACGTCACAATGAGGCGATATACCGCAGAGCATATTGCTAGCTACTAAACTCGCAGCAACTTTCCCACACAGCAGTCGGCGCTAGGACCCGGCAGCCTCCTCGCAGGCATCCATTGAAAACTCCATAAGAAAACAAGCTAATCTAGAGGTGGTGAGGGGGGCCGAGCTGTGCCCGGGGTTCCCGGGGGTCCGGCTAGGCTCCCCGCCCGCCCTGCCTTTCCACCAAGTACCCGCAGAAAGTTTGCTGCCCCCTCCCCGTGCCCCCGTGTGCAGAGAACGTGGCAGTGCCCCCTCCTCCTACCTGTGCTCAGATTGTCATTGATCTTTAGCGGGACCCTCAGGATGTAGACCAGGAAGAGCATGAAGAAGAACCACACGGTCCACAGGTAGGTCCACGACCACACCATGCACGACTTCAGCTGCTCCAGGAAGCCTGTCCCAGCTTCAGCCATATTTTATTGTGTGCGGGCTGAGCGCCGGAGCTGCTCTCTGCTGCCCCAAGCCCTGCCTGTGTGTGCGGCCCACACTGTAGCCAATCCAGAGGAAAGGTGCCTGCCCTCCCCCTCACACGTTACCGCACCAGCGGCTGACAGCTCGGCGTCTGCACGCGTCTCCCACCTGCCTGCCCGCCCGGGCCCGCCGGCTGACACCGGACACAGGCTACCCTAATATGTGCGACTAGACAGGACACAGCGCGGCATGCAGCTCACCTAGTATGTGCGACTAGACAGGACACAGCGCGGCATGCAGCTCCCCTAATATGTGCGACTAGACAGGACACAGCACGGTATGAAGCTCCCCTAATATGTGCGACTAGATAGGACACAGCACGGTATGAAGCTCCCCTAATATGTGCGACTAGACAGGACACAGCGCGGCATGCAGCTCACCTAATATGTGCGACTAGATAGGACACAGCGCGGCATGCAGCTCCCCTAATATGTGCGACTAGATAGGACACAGCGCGGCATGCAGCTCCCCTAATATGTGCGACTAGATAGGACACAGCGCGGTATGAAGCTCCCCTAATATGTGCGACTAGACAGGACACAGCGCGGCATGAAGCTCCCCTAATATGTGCAATCAGACAGGACACAGCGCGGCATGCAGCTCCCCTAATATGTGCGACTAGATAGGACACAGCGCGGCATGCAGCTCCCCTAATATGTGCGACTAGACAGGACACAGCGCGGCATGCAGCTCACCTAATATGTGCAACTAGACAGGACACAGCGCGGCATGCAGCTCCCCTAATATGTGCAATTAGACAGGACACAGCGCGGTATGAAGCTCCCCTAATATGTGCGATTAGACAGGACACAGCGCCGCATGAAGCTCCCCTAATATGTGCGACTAGATAGGACACAGCGCAGCATGAAGCTCCCCTAATATGTGCGACTAGATAGGACACAGCGCGGTATGAAGCTCCCCTAATATGTGCAATTAGACAGGACACAGCGCGGCATGAAGCTCCCCTAATATGTGCGACTAGACAGGACACAGCACGGTATGAAGCTCCCCTAATATGTGCGACTAGACAGGACACAGCGCGGTATGAAGCTCCCCTAATATGTGCGACTAGACAGGACACAGCGCGGTATGAAGCTCCCCTAATATGTGCAATTACACAGGACACAGCGCGGCATGCAGCTCCCCTAATATGTGCGACTAGATAGGACACAGCGCGGCATGAAGCTCCCCTAATATGTGCGACTAGACAGGACACAGCGCGGCATGAAGCTCCCCTAATATGTGCGACTAGATAGGACACAGCGTGGTATGAAGCTCCCCTAATATGTGCAATTAGAAAGGACACAGCGCGGCATGCAGCTCCCCTAATATGTGCAATTAGACAGGACACAGCGCGGTATGAAGCTCCCCTAATGTGTGCAACTAGACAGGACACGGCGCAGCATAAAGCTCTCCTAATGCTATGTGCGACTAGACAGGACACGGCGCAGCATAAAGCTCTCGTAATGTGTGCGACTAGACAGGACACAGCACGGCATGAAGCTCCCCCTAATGCTACGTGCGACTAGACAGCACACAGCGCGGCATGAAGCTCCCCTAATATGTGCGACTAGACAGGACACAGCGCGGTATGAAGCTCCCCTAATATGTGCACCTAGATAGGACACAGCACGGCATGAAGCTCCCCCTAATGCTACGTGCGACTAGACAGCACACAGCGCGGCATGAAGCTCCCCTAATATGTGCGACTAGACAGGACACAGCGCGGTATGAAGCTCCCCTAATATGTGCGACTAGATAGGACACAGCACAGCATGAAGCTCCCCTAATATGTGCGACTGGATAGGACACAGCGCGGCATGAAGCTCCCCTAATATGTGCGACTAGACAGGACACAGCGCGGCAAGAAGCTCCCCTAATGTGTGATTAGACAGGACACAGCGCGGCATGAAGCTCCTCTAATACTATGTGCGGCTAGACAGGACACAGCGCGGCATGAAGCTCCCCTAATACTATGTGCAACTAGACAGGACGCAGCGCGCCATGAAGCTCTCCTAATTCTATGTGCGACTAGACAGGACACGGCGCAGCATAAAGCTCCCCTAATGTGTGCGACTAGACAGGACACAGCGCGGCATGAAGCTCCCCTAATGTGTGCAACTAGACAGGACACAGCGCGGCATGAAGCTCCCCTAATGTGTGCAACTAGACAGGACACAGCGCGGCATGAAGCTCCTCTAATGCTATGTGCGACTAGACAGGACACAGCGCGCCATGAAGCTCTCCTAATGCTATGTGCGACTAGATAGGACACGGCGCAGCATAAAGCTCTCCTAATGTGTGCGACTAGACAGGACAATGCGCGCCATGAAGCTCCCCTAATACTATGTGCGACTAGACAGGACACGGCGCAGCATAAAGCTTTCCTAATGTGTGCGACTAGACAGGACACAGCGCGGCACGAAGCTCCCCTATTGTGTGCGACTAGACAGGACACAGCGTGGCATGAAGCTTCCCTAATACTATGTGCGACTAGACCGGACACGGCGCGCCATGAAGCTTCCCCAATACTATGTGTGACTAGACAGGACACAGCACGGCATAAAGCTCCCCTAATACCATCTATGACTAGAAGACAGGACACAGTGTGGCCTGAAGCTCCCCTAATGCTATGTGCGACTAGAAGACAGGACACAGCACGGCATGAAGCTCTCCTAATACTATGTGCGACTAGACAGGACACAGCGCGCCATGAAGCTCTCCTAATGCTCTGTGCGACTAGACAGGACAAGGCGCAGCATAAAGCTCTCCTAATGTGTGCGACTAGACAGGACACTGCGCGCCATGAAGCTCCCCTAATACCATGTGCGACTAGACAGGACACGGCGCAGCATAAAGCTCTCCTAATGTGTGCGACTAGACAGGACACAGCGCAGCATGAAGCTCCCCTAATGTATGCGACTAGACAGGACACAGCACGGCATGAAGCTCCCCTAATACTATGTGTGACTAGACAGGACACGGCACAGCATAAAGCTCTCCTAATGCTATGTGCGACTAGACAGGACACAGCGCTGCATGAAGCTCCCCCTAATGCTATGTGCGACTAGACAGGACTCAGTGCGCCATGAAGCTCTCCTAATGCTGTGTGCGACTAGACAGGACACGGCGCAGCATAAAGCTCTACTAATGCTATGTGCGACTAGACAGGACACAGCGCGGCATGAAGCTCCCCTAATGTGTGCAATTAGACAGGACACAGTGCGGCATGAAGCTCCCCTAATGTGTGCGACTAGACAGGACACAGCGCGGCATGAAGCTCCCCTAATGCTATGTGCGACTAGACAGGACACAGCGCGGCATGAAGCTCTCCTAATACTATGTGCGACTAGACAGGACACGGCGCGCCATGAAGCTTCCCCAATACTATGTGTGACTAGACAGGACACAGCATGGCATAAAGCTCCCCTAATACCATCTATGACTAGAAGACAGGACAAAGTGTGGCATGAAGCTCTCCTAATACTATATGCGACTAGAAAGGACACAGCGCGGCATGAAGCTCCCCTAATACTATGTGCGACTAGACAGGACACAGCGCGGCAAGAAGCTCCCCTAATGTGTGCGACTAGACAGGACACAGCGCGGCATAAAGATCCCCTAATACTATGTGCGACTAGACAGGACACAGCACGGCATGAAGCCCTCCTAATACTATGTGCGACTAGACAGGACACGGCGCAGCATGAAGCTCCCCTAATGTGTGCAATTAGACAGGACACGGCGCAGCATGAAGCCCTCCTAATGCTATGTGCGACTAGACAGGACACAGCGCGGCATGAAGCTCCCCTATTGTGTGCAATTAGACAGGACACAGCGCGGCATGAAGCTCCCCTAATGTGTGCGACTAGACAGGACACAGCGCGGCATGAAGCTCCCCTAATGCTATGTGCGACTAGACAGGACACGGCGCGCCATGAATCTTCCCCAATACTATGTGTGACTAGACAGGACACAGCACAGCATAAAGCTCCCCTAATACCATCTATGACTAGAAGACAGGACAAAGTGTGGCCTGAAGCTCCCCTAATGCTATGTGCGACTAGAAGACCGGACACAGCCCGGCATGAAGCTCTCCTAATACTATATGCGACTAGAAAGGACACAGCGCGGCATGAAGCTCCCCTAATACTATGTGCGACTAGACAGGACACAGCGCGGCAAGAAGCTCCCCTAATGTGTGCGACTAGACAGGACACAGCGCGGCATGAAGCTCCCCTAATACTATGTGCGACTAGACAGGACACAGCGCGGCATGAAGCTCCCCTAATGTGTGCAATTAGACAGGACACAGAGCGGCATGAAGCTCCCCTAATGTGTGCGACTAGACAGGACACATCGCGGCATGAAGCTCCCCTAATGCTATGTGCGACTCAGGGGCGTAACTACCACTATAGCAGCCATAGCGGCTGCTTCAGGGCCCACTGCATCAGGGGGCCCCGTAATCTGCGCCTGCAATACACTGGGCCCCTTAAGCTGTCATCATTTGGGTGACAGGGTTCTGCAGATGGCCCTCTTGACTAGAGATGAGCGAACTGGCCGAGGTTCGGGTTCCTATGAACCTGAACTTTTGGCTTCTGATTCCCGCTGTCTGCAGCCTCCGTGGAGAGGGTGGATACAGCCTGAGGACTGCCTGCCTATGGCTATGGCTGTATCCCAGTTTTCCAGGCGGTCCTCAGGCTGTATCCACCCTCTCCAAGGAGCAGGCAGACGGCGGGAATCAGAAGCCGAGAGTTCAGGTTTATATGAACCCGAACTTTGGCCGGTTCGCTCATCTCTACTCTTGACCACCACTTTCTGTTATACAGTTATGACTACACTTTGATCCCTGGGGGGGATCAAAAGTTTTCTATGGGGCCCAGCCATTTCTAGTTACGCCCCTGGTGCGACTAGACAGGACACAGCGCGCCATGAAGCTCTCCTAACACTATGTGCGACTAGACAGGACACGGCGCGCCATGAAGCTTCCCCAATACTATGTGTGACTAGACAGGACACAGCACGGCATAAAGCTCCCCTAATACCATCTATGACTAGAAGACAGGACACAGTGTGGCCTGAAGCTCCCCTAATGCTATGTGCGACTAGAAGACAGGACACCGCACGGCATGAAGCTCTCCTAATACTATGTGCGACTAGACAGGACACAGCGCAGCATGAAGCTCTCCTAATACTATGTGCGACTAGACAGGACACGGCGCAGCAAAAAGCTCTCCTAATGTGTGCGACTAGACAGGACACAGCGCGGCATGAAGCTCCCCTAATACTATGTGCGACTAGACTGGACACAGCACAGCATGGAGTTCTCCTTATGCTATGAGCGACTAGACAGGACACCGTGCGACATGAAGCTCTCCTAATACTATGTGCGACTAGACAGGACATAGCGCTGCATGAAGCTTCCCCTAATGCTATGTGCGACTAGACAGGAAACAGCACGGCATGAAGTTCTCCTAATGCTCTGTGCGACTAGACAGGACACCATGCGGCATGAAGCTCCCCCTAATACTATGTGCGACTAGAAAGGACACAGCGTGGCTTGAAGCTTCCATAATACTATGTGCGGCTAGAAGACCAGACCCAGTGACGCATGAAGCTCCCCTAGAAGACAGGAAAAAGCGCTGCATGAAGATCCTCTAATACTCTGTGTGACTAGAAGACTGGACACAGCACGGCATGAAGATCCCCTAATACTCTGTGTGACTAGAAGACAGGACACAGCAGGACATGAAGCTCCCCTAATACTCTGACTAGAAGACAGGACACAGCAGGACATGAAGATGCCCTTATACTCTGTGTGACTAGAAGACTGGACACAGCACGGCATGAAGATCCTCTAATACTCTGTGTGACTAGAAGACTGAACACAGCACGGCATAAAGCTCCCCTAATAATATGTGTGACTAGAAGACTGGACACAGCAGGGTTTGAAGATCCCCTAATACTCTGTGTGACTAGAAGACTGGACACAGCACGGCATAAAGCTCCCCTAATACTATGTGTGACTAGAAGACAGGACACAGCACGGCATGAAGATCCCCTAATACTTTGTGTGACTAGAAGACTGGACACAGCAGGACATGAAGATCCTCTAATACTCTGTGTGACTAGAAGACTGGACACAGCACGGCATGAAGCTCCCCTAAGCAGGGCTGTGGAGTTGAAATTATGTACAGAAATTCGATTTCTCCAAAACAATGATTAATTTAATAGAAAATAATGCATCATGTTGTGCTAAACTTTCCCTACAAAAATCAGTTAGTCTTGTCCGGTCCTGTCCGTTCCCTGATCCGTCAAAGGGACCAATCGCCAGAAACAAAAACACTATTTGCAGTATACTGTACAAATGTTACAGTATCAATGTTCACCGTCCAGCATCATAAAGTATATCAGGTGGAGCAATGACTATACCAACAGACCCATCCGTCTATTAGTCATCTTGGTCCCTGTGTCGGCAGCAGTAGTCGTATTTGCACTCCAGTCCACAGACATCAACACCTCGATCCAACGCGTTTCAGCCACCTGTTATGGTGACCTCATCAGGGGTCGCCGAGGCATGCAATAATAATTACATTAAATTGCACAGTTAATTAGTTGTGTTATGTCACAAATCGGGACAGCCGTGGGTTATGGGTACTCACTGTCCGGAATATGGCTAGTGGGTAGGTCACATGTAGCAGTGGCTGATATGGACCCTGTGGGAAATAAATAGTGTAAGTCTCCTCCTCCTTTTTTAATACTGCAAATCATGATTCATCGGGCACAATATACTTACAAACTCCCTCCAAGCTCCCATATAAAGGTGAGTGCCCGGAGGTCCGGAAGGTGCCCGCCTGAGAGAGGGATAAGTAAAAATAAGTCCCTCATCTGTAACAAGTTAAAGTGCAGAAAGAAAGTCTCTGTATGAGATAACTTACGGAGCTGTGCTTCTGCTATGTGTCCCGTGGCTCTGCAGTGGCAGAGTGTTGGGAGTGGTGGCGGCCGTAGTATGTGTTATAGGCCGCGCGATCACGGCGTGTGTGACGTCACTGAGCGGCCTGGGAGCGCACGACACTGACACTCCTCCAATCACGCCCCTCGGGGAGTGTCCGCTCTTCGTATGTAAACAGAGTAGCGGTGTGTTCGGCAAGTGAATCCCCCGGACCGCCAGTGTGCCCAGGCAGCAATCAGATGCTTCACTTTAAGTGCTGTCCTATTATACGGCTAAAAATGGTCTGTCTGTTACAGGGAGTAGTGCTACGGCCAATCGGTGTTTGTAGGTCATAGGGCTAACGAGGCAAATGAGTAATGATGAAGAGTGGCATGATTGTGTAACGTATGATACAAAATAAAGAGTGGAATGATGCTATAATAAGTATGATGCAAGTTAAAGAAGCAACCCTAAATAAAGAATCTATAAAAGGTAATAATGAAAATCCTGAACATGAACTATAACCGTATGGAAGACATTTATCTGAATGAAACCAATGCTAAATATTGAGAGAAGCCTGTGTGTAACTATTAAGTAGCGATCAGATACATATGACTGTGAAATACAAGATGCTTAAACCTATTACACCCTAGAATTCTCTAATTTCTCCTGGTCCCTAAGCCTAGGTGGGGTGGCCGCCCTGATAAGGGCGGTCCCACTCTGAAACCTACCTATTAGACCCTAAAATACCCTCAATCTTAATGGACATCAGCCCCTCTATTCTTATGCACGGGTCCACTAGGCCCTCCCTGACTACCTAACCGGAGCTGGTGATATATGTATGGGTGAGGGTGATGTAAGTGGGATGAGCGGTAGGGTGATGGTCCAGGGACCGGGGGTGGGTGGGGAGGGGGGTAGTGTATTCAGATATAGCATGCAAAGTTGAGTAATTTGTTCATCCCAAGGGGTGAAACCATCTGGAGTGTGTAAGTCCATCTAGTCTCCCGTTCTAGGAGCAATCTGTCCATGTCACCTTCTCTAGGGGACGAATTAAGACTCTCAATTGCTACAAATTTGATGCAATTGGGGTCCCCTCCGTGTTGTTCATGTACATGATGTGCAAGCGGGGTGTTTCTTCTGTTCCTAATATCCCCTATGTGTTCTAATATTCTCCTGCACCATGGTCTTATCGTTTTACCTACATATTGCTTGGAACAAACGCATGTAACCAGGTAAATGACCAATGTCGTGCTGCAATTGATGAAGTTTTTTATCTGAAATGTACGATTTGTCTGAGAACTTTTGAAGGTCCTGGTTTCTGTAAAGAAAGTACAGGCCTTGCAGTGCCCACATCTGTGACAACCCGCAGGTGGGGGCAATGCATCTAACCATGTTGTGTGTGTGGTGAGTGAAGTAAGGTGACTAGATGTGACCCTATCTCCAATGCATTTCCCTTTTCCATATGTAATGAGGGAATAGTCACCCAGGACCTCTTGGATATCTGGATCGAGGGTGAGGATCCCCCAATGTATCTGCAGTATATTTTTAACCTTTTGGGCTTCCTCATCAAACGTGCCAATGATCCTAATGGGTTCCTGCACATTCTGTTTGGGCTTGGGTATCAGTAAGTCCTCTCTCTCTCTACTTCTTGCTGTATTGCTACATATTGCTTGGCGCGCTCCCAGGCCGCTCAGTGACGTCACACACGCCGTGATCGCGCCGCCACTCCCGACACTCTGCCACTGCAGAGCCACAGGACACATAGCAGAAGCACAGCTCCGTAAGTTATCTCATACAGAGACTTTCTTTCTGCACTTTGTTAACTTGTTACAGATGAGGGACTTATTTTTACTTATCCCTCTCTCAGGCGGGCACCTTCCGGACCTCCGGGCACTCACCTTTATATAGGAGCTTGGAAGGAGTTTGTAAGTATATTTTGCCCGATGAATCATGATTTGCAGTATTAAAAAAGGGGGAGGAGACTTACACTATTTATTTCCCACAGGGTCCATATCAGCCACTGCTACATGTGACCTACCCTCTAGCCATACTCCGGACAGTGAGTAGCCATAACCCGAGCTGTCCCGATTTGTGACATAACACAACAAAATTACTGTGCAATTTAAAGTAATTAATATTATTGCATGCCTCGACGACCCCTGATGAGGTCACCATAACAGGCGGCTGAAACGCGTTGGGTCGAGGCAGGGGTGTAGCTAGGGGTTCAGCCTAGGGGGGGCGAGTGAGTCTGAGTGGGCCCCCAACCTATTATGTTACCCACAGGGAACCTCAGTAGACCCCAAACAAATAGAGGTGTAAGTACAGTGTAGACACATCCAGTGACTCACAGGTGACGTCTTCTCTGATCAGAGTGGGTCAGGTTTCCTTTTCTTTTCCATCATGAAGACTTCTTCCAACCACAAATCATCACAGCAGTATCTGCCAGACAAACATCTTCAGCACCTTACTTTTACAGCACCTTTAACCACCTCTATACAAACTCTCCATCATAGTGCCCTTAAACAGTAACTGAGACCTCTGTGAAGACCAATCTGTAGTCATTTTCCTTTTCTGTGCTTCTTTCTATACTTAGATCCCTTCTTTATGCCTGTATCTGTAGTTAGGATCCATCATTGTGTCCTCATCTGTAGTAAGACATCCTCTTCATGCCCCATCTGTAGTTGTGCTCCCTCTCTTTGCCCTCTGTAGTTACCCCCCCCTCTTTGTGCCCTCAACACTAGTTGGGCCCCCACTTTGTGCCTCCATCTGCAGTTAGCCCCCTTTTTTGTGCTAAATAAATGGTACTCCTTTGTCCTAATGAACTGTACCACTGCCCCCCTGGATAAACTGTGCCTCTTATGAACTGTTTCTATATTAAATAGTGCCACTGTCCCTGTATTATACTGTGCCCACAATGTATTTTACTACTGCCTACCTAATAAACTATATTACTACTGCCCTCCAATGTACTGTACCACTGCCCCCTCTAATGTACTGTACCACTGTCCTCTCTAATGTACTGTACCACTGTCCTCTCTAATGTACCATACCACTGTCCTCTCTAATGTACGGTACCACTGTCCTCTCTAATGTACGGTACCACTGTCCTCTCTAATGTTCTGGACCACTGTCCCCTCTAATGTACTGTACCACTGTCCTCTCTAATGTACTGTACCACTGTCCTCTCTAATGTACTGTACCACTGTCCTCTCTAATGTACTGTACCACTGTCCTCTCTAATGTACTGTACCACTGTCCTCTAATGTACTCTGCCACTGTCCTCTAATGTACTGTACCATTGTCCCCTCTAAAGTACTGTACCACTGTTCCCTCTAATGTACTGTACCACTGCCCTCTCTAATGTACTGTACCACTGTCCTCTGATGTACTGTACCACTGTCCCCTCTAATGTACTGTACCACTGTCCCCTCTAATGTACTGTACCACTGTCCCCTCTAATGTACTGTTTCACTGTCCTCTCTAATGTACTGTACCACTGTCCCCTCTAATGTACTGTACCACTGTCCTCTCTAATGTACTGTACCACTGTCCTCTCTAATGTACTTTACTACTGACCTCCAAAATCATTGTTTTCCAACCAGTGGCTCCTCAGCTGTTCCTAAACTACAACCTCCATTATGTCACCATTCTAGTCTTGTAGTGACTGGAGGGTCACATGTTGGAGAACACTATACTAAATAAACCTCCCCCCTAAATTATTGTTTCCCTACCAGTGGCAAAACTACAACTCCCATTGTACGCTGGTGGCAGGACATGATGACAGTTTTAGTTTGGTAAGAGCTGAGGAGCCACTGTTAGGAAGCAATCATTTAGGGGTACAGTTTATTTAGTAAAGTGTTCTCCAACATGTGACCCTCCTGCTGTTCCTAAACTACAATCCCCACTATCTCCTGCCAGAAGGGCATGATGGGAGTTGAGTCGTCACAGGTTTGAGAACACTACTAAATAAACTCTACCTAAATGATTGCTTCCTAACCAGTGACTCCTTAGCTGTTACCAAACTACAACTCTCATCATGTCCTGCCACCAGGGTACAATGGGAGTTAGCGCTGCTGAGTTCTAATGCGGGTGCATCCGCATCACAACTCCCCACTGCACATAATGGAGCGTGCGGCCGGAGCCACACGCTCCATTGGCTTTCTGCAGCCGCTATTCATTGAATAGCGGCCGCAGAAAACGGATATGTCAGTTTTCTATGGCGCTGCTAGGGATCCCGGCCGGAGTGTATACTATGTGTATACACTCCGACCGGGATTCCTCAGAAGGCAGTACTACATAAGTTCAGTAGAAATCACGGCCATTGTTACAACGACCATGATTACTACGGAACTTATCTAGTGTGAACATAGCCTTAAACACTAACACATCCCATGCACCCAGGACACACACACACACACACATCTCATGCACCCAGGATACACACACATCCCATGCACCCAGGACACAGACACATCCCATGCACCCAGGACACAGACACATCCCATGCACCCAGGACACAGACACATCCCATGCACCCAGGACACAGACACATCCCATGCACCCAGGACACAGACACATCCCATGCACCCAGGACACAGACACATCCCATGCACCCAGGACACAGACACATCCCATGCACCCAGGACACAGACACATCCCATGCACCCAGGACACAGACACATCCCATGCACCCAGGACACAGACACATCCCATGCACCCAGGACACAGACACATCCCATGCACCCAGGACACAGACACATCCCATGCACCCAGGACACAGACACATCCCATGCACCCAGGACACAGACACATCCCATGCACCCAGGACACAGACACATCCCATGCACCCAGGACACAGACACATCCCATGCACCCAGGACACAGACACATCCCATGCACCCAGGACACAGACACATCCCATGCACCCAGGACACAGACACATCCCATGCACCCAGGACACAGACACATCCCATGCACCCAGGACACAGACACATCCCATGCACCCAGGACACAGACACATCCCATGCACCCAGGACACAGACACATCCCATGCACCCAGGACACAGACACATCCCATGCACCCAGGACACAGACACATCCCATGCACCCAGGACACAGACACATCCCATGCACCCAGGACACAGACACATCCCATGCACCCAGGACACAGACACATCCCATGCACCCAGGACACAGACACATCCCATGCACCCAGGACACAGACACATCCCATGCACCCAGGACACACAGCACTTACTGTAATTGCAGGGAAGCTCTGAGGGGGCCATGTGGTGCAGCTCTCTGATCTTCTCCTCACAGTCGGACTCTGGGCCCCTCCTCTTCTTCTGTCCCGACATCCGAGAGCAGGAAGCAGCCGGAGGAGGTAGTGAGGGAGCAGGGGAGGGGCCCGGGCTGTGAGGAGGGGGCCCTGTCTGTGTTTCTTCTGCCCTGGTATAGAGTGAGCAGATACACAGACAGGAAGCTGCAGTGTCTGCCCTGAGTGCAGCGGCCGCTACTTCCGGCCAGCCTTAAAGTGGCAGAGCGACCTAATTAACATCCGGCCTCTGCGGCCCTTAAGTGTACTGGGGGGGACCGGCCCCTTTGCCCCCCTCTAATTTCGCTACTGGGTCGAGGTGTTGATGTCTAAGGACTGGAGTGCAAATACGACTACTGCTGCCGACACAGGGACCAAGATGACTAATAGACGGATGGGTCTGTTGGTATAGTCATTGCTCCACCTGATATACTTGATATACTTTATGACGCTGGTGAACATTGATACTGTAACATTTGTACAGTGTACTGCAAATAGTGTTTTTGTTTCTGGCGATTGGTCCCTCTGACTGATCAGGGAACGGACTGGACTGGACAAGACTAACTAATTTTTGTAGGGAAAGTTTAGTACAACATGCTGCATTATTTCCTACTGAATTAATCATTGTTTTGGAGAAATCGAATTACTGTACATAATTTTATATATTGGTGATGGTTGTATATTGAATAAACACCTTTTGTTATAAGCATATCCTACCTTTTGTTCTGTGGAGTTGGAGTAAGAGCTAGTTTTGGGTGAGATTGGAGTCGGAAAAAATGTACCGACTCCACTTTAAAAAAAAAAAAAAAATCTGTCAAAATTATATAATTGGGTTTTATTGGGAATTTTAAGAATCTTACTCATCAATATATTTTCTATCACTCTAAGGACCTTTCCTCCATATATCGGTAATAAAGGGTGGTCAGGGAGATGTTGTCAGTCACTATTTGGCAGTTTGTTTCTGAGCTGGAAGAGTCCATTGTGTGGGGGGAGATCTCTGCTGTTCTCTTCCTGGATGCTGGATTATTGTATATGAGCAGCAGTGTAACATGAAGATGTCCTGTGTAATATAGAGAAGGAGGAGAAGACATAAGTAGTGTAACAGTAACCTCTGTCCTCAGTGTGGTGTTCTGGGAGAAGATTGTGTGTTTTTCTTCAGTGTTCTATGGGTAAAGCAGGCTGTGTGTGTGTGCATGCACGCTATGGCTGCAGCAGGCTGTGTGTGTGTGCACGCACGCTATGGCTGCAGCAGGCTGTGTGTGTATGCTATGGCTACAGCAGGCTATGTGTGTGTGTGTTATGGCTGCAGCAGGCTGTGTGTGTGTGTGTATGTTTGCTATGGCTGCAACAGGCTGTGTGTGTGCTATGGCTTCAACAGACTATGTGTATGCAATGGCTGCAGCAGACTGTGTGTGTGTGCGCGCTATGGCTGCAGCAGGCTCTGTGTGCTATGGCTGCATCGGGTTTTGTGTCTGTGCTATGCCTGCAGCAGGCTGTGTGTGTATGTGTGCTATGGCTGCAGCAGACTGTGTGTGTGTGAGCGCTATGGCTGCAGCAGGCTGTGTGTGTGCGAGTGCGCTGTGGCTGTAGTAGGCTGTGTGTGTTTGCTATGGCTGCAGAAGGCTGTGTGTGTGCTTGCTATGGCTGCAGCAGGCTGTGTGTATGTGCGCGCTATTGCTGCCATAGGCTGTGTGTGTTAGTGCGCTGTGGTTGCAGCAGGTTGTGTGTGCACGCGTGCTATGGCTGCAGCAGGTTGTGTTTGTGTGTGAGTGCGCTGTGGCTCCAGCAGGCTGTGTGTGTGTGTGTGCACGTGCGCGCTATGGCTGCAGCAGGCTGTGTGTGTGTGTGTGTGTGTGCTATGGCTGCAATAGGCTGTGTGTGGGCTAGTGAGAAAGAGGCAGAAATTAAAGGGGTATTCTGGGCAACAGTGAAAAAATCCAGGGGGGAGCAGGGGGTGGTGGGATCATAATAAAGAAGTCCTGTGTATCTGTTCCCATGCCCCCGCAGTGCAGCATCACACCTCATGGTCCCCCACTGGGTTGCCAATCCTGCAATGTCATGGCTTTGCTCAGAAATGCCCGCTCAGCCAACCAGTGACATTGTTAGCAGTGTATCTTTGTGTATGGTGAATATTTAGTTAGAAACAAAAGATTGTCAGCAGGAACCACCTGCTCTATCAAGTCTAGTTGTGAGTAGTTCAGGGCATGGAGGCTGGAGACTGGCTGCATCCACTGCACACACAGGAGAATTTGCTTTATATCTTTGCCTTATTCCCTCAGAAGTCGCCCCAGGATCATTTAGGACATTAGGGAGAAGCTGCTGAGACAGATCTCCATTACACCAGTGTGATAATAACTCCCCTGCTGTCTGACCGGCCATTTATGAAGCAGCTTGAGTCCGAGTCGGTCCCTGATAAAATCAGAAACTAGGTAAAGAAAGAGAAAAAACAAGGGCGCCGGCGCCTCGTGTTTCACCGTGATGGAACCAGGAGTTAATGAGTGACATGATTGCACTCACCTTTAAGCCCTTATAGTCCATATAGGTCAGGATCGGTTGAAAGACTGCAAGCCACAGGTACCACACGAACGGGATCCTCCCAATGGTGGGGCCCGTGTAACAGGACAGACAAAATACAAAAGAATATGGTACTCACAAGGTAGCGCTGTCTCAAAGTCCAAAAAATAGGTCTGACTTCACAGCCCGACAATGAAGCTCCCCTAATACTCCGTGCGACTAGAAGACAGGACACAGCCCGGCATGAAGTTCCCTTAATACTATGTGTCACTAGAAGACAGGATACAGGGTAGCATGAAGCCTTGTCCCGAGACCAATGTACAATGTGTAAGTAGAAGATTGGACATAGCACGCCATGAAACTTCCCTAATGCTATGTGCCAATAGGAGACAGGACACAGCAGGACATGAAGCTTTCATAATACTCTGTATGACTAGAAGACAGGACACAGCATGGCATAAAGCTCCCCTAATACTCTGTATAACTAGACGACAGGACACAGCACGGCATAAAGCTTCCCTAATACTCTGTATAACTAGAAGACAGGACACAGCACGGCATAAAGCTCCCCTAATACTATGTGTGATTAGAAGACAGGACACAGCACGGCATAAAGCTCCCCTAATACTATGTGTGATTAGAAGACAGGAAACAGCACGTCATAAAGCTCCCCTAATACTATGTGTGATTAGAAGACAGGACACAGCACGGCATAAAGCTCCCCTAATACTATGTGTGATTACAAGAAAGGACACAGCACGGCATAAAGCTCCCCTAATACTCTGTATGACTAGAAGACAGGACACAGCACGGCATAAAGCTCCCCTAATACTATGTGTGATTAGAAGACAGGAAACAGCACGGCATAAAGCTCCCCTAATACTATGTGTGATTAGAAGAAAGGACACAGCACGGCATAAAGCTCCCCTAATACTCTGTATGACTAGAAGACAGGACACAGCACGGCATAAAGCTCCCCTAATACTATGTGTGATTAGAAGACAGGACACAGCAGGACATGAAGCTTCCCTAATACTCTGTATAAATAGAAGACAGGACACAGCACGGCATAAAGCTTCCCTAATACTCTGTATAACTAGAAGACAGGACACAGCACGGCATAAAGCTCCCCTAATACTATGTGTGATTAGAAGACAGGACACAGCAGGACATGAAGCTTCCCTAATACTCTGTATAAATAGAAGACAGGACACAGCACGGCATAAAGCTTCCCTAATACTCTGTATAACTAGAAGACAGGACACAGCACGGCATAAAGCTCCCCTAATACTATGTGTGATTAGAAGACAGGACACAGCAGGACATGAAGCTTCCCTAATAGTCTGTATAACTAGAAGACAGGACACAGCACGGCATAAAGCTCCCCTAATACTCTGTATGACTAGAAGACAGGACACAGCACGGCATAAAGCTCCCCTAATACTATGTGTGATTAGAAGACAGAACACAGCACGGCATAAAGCTTCCCTAATACTCTGTATAACTAGAAGACAGGACACAGCACGGCATAAAGCTCCCCTAATACTATGTGTGATTAGAAGACAGGAAACAGCACGTCATAAAGCTCCCCTAATACTATGTGTGATTAGAAGACAGGACACAGCACGGCATAAAGCTCCCCTAATACTATGTGTGATTAGAAGACAGGACACAGCAGGACATGAAGCTTCCCTAATACTCTGTATAAATAGAAGACAGGACACAGCACGGCATAAAGCTTCCCTAATACTCTGTATAACTAGAAAACAGGACACAGCACGGCATAAAGCTCCCCTAATACTATGTGTGATTAGAAGACAGGACACAGCAGGACATGAAGCTTCCCTAATAGTCTGTATAACTAGAAGACAGGACACCGCACGGCATAAAGCTCCCCTAATACTCTGTATGACTAGAAGACAGGACACAGCACGGCATAAAGCTCCCCTAATACTATCTGTGATTAGAAGACAGGACACAGCACGGCATAAAGCTCCCCTAATACTCTGTGTGACTAGAAGACTGGACACAGCACGGCATAAAGCTCCCCTAATACTCTATGACTAGAAGACAGGACACAGCCTGGCATGAAGCTCCCCATCACTGTCATTCAGCACAAGGCAGGATGCTTTAAACATACCTCACTCTCCCTAAAGCGACTCTGTACCCACAATCTGGGCCCACAAACCACTTGTACCTTCGGATAGCTGCTTTTAATCCAAGATCTGTCCTGGGGTCCGTTCGGCAGGTTATGCAGTTATTGTCCTAAAAAAAAATACTTTTAAACTTAAAGCCCCGTGCCCAACGGGAGTATCTCTGCCCTAACTTTGCACCACCTCTCTGTCCCTCCTCCCCATCCTCTTCATCATTAGGAGTGCTCCAGGCAGATTGCCTCCTACTCCCCACGTGTGGTAGCCCGACACATGGGCTGGATCGTTAAGGACCTGAGCAGTGTTCAGCATGTAGAAAATGTTTCAGTGGCATTCCTAATGATGAAGGGTGGGGAGGAGGGACAGAGAGGTGGTGCAAAATTAGGGCACAGATACTTCCGTTGGGCACAGGGCTTCAAGTTTAAAAGTATTTTTTTTTAGGACAATAACTGCATCACTTGCCGAATGGACCCCAGGACAGATCTTGGATTAAAGGGGTAGTGCGGCGCTAAGCAATTATTCACAAAATAACACACATTACAAAGTTATACAACTTTGTAATGTATGTTATGTATGTGAATGGCCCCCTTCCCCGTGTTCCCCCCCCACCCACGCTAAACCCGGAAGTGTAGTGCACTATACATACCTGATTCGTGTTGACCCTCGGCCACCATCTTGTGACAATGATGTCATCTTCGGGAGGCCGGCCGAACCACTGTCCCTCATGCCGGCCCCCCTCTGCCGCATCATCAGCTGCTCAGCCGCGATTGGCTGAGCATAACTAAGCTCAGCCAATTGCGGCTGAGCAGCTGATGACGCGGCAAAGGGGGGCCGGCATGAGGGACGTGTCATGAACTGCTCAGCCGCGATTGGCTGAGCATAACAGCTCAGCCAATCACGGCTGAGCAGCTGAAGACGCAGCAGAGGGGGGCTGGCATGAGGGACGCGTCATCAGCTGCTCAGCCGCGATTGGCTGAGCTTAGTTATGCTCAGCCAATCGGGCTGAGCAGCTGATGATGCGGCAGAGGGGGTCCGGACGGTCTCCCGAAGACGACGTCATTGTCCCCAAGATGGCAGCCAGGGTCGACACGAATCAGGTATGTATAATGCACTACACTTCCGGGGTTGGGGGGACACAGGGAAGGGGCCATCCACTAACATAACATACATTACAAAGCTCCAAGAAACGATCCAGCCAAGGCTTGTGCGACATCAGAGAATGATGCGTTGTCTATTGAGAGAGGGAAAAGCTGGCGAGCTGTAGGCTATACACATTTTGTAGTTTTTCTGTTTTCATCTTCCTGCCCGTGGTGAAGCACACAAACGTATGCTGAGGCCAGTACGACTAGTGATGCAAGATAATAAATTATCGGGAGAGATTCAGCCAGCTCTATCCTCGACCTCTTATTTCTGGACCCACTAGCTCAGGTATGGCCATTAAGGAAAAGCGGTTAGTGTCCTTATTGGGGGTAAAGCTAAGGGGACATTAGCTGGGGAGGCAGCTAACTCTTTGCCCTGGGTTTGGAAAGCTCGGATTTCTAACCTCTGGATTATACAGGTAATTTTGGAGGTTTACTTTATAGAATTTAACCCCTCCCCCTTATTTTGTAGTCACAACTTAGTCTTCATGTTCAGGAGTTTCTCCAGTTAGGAACAGTTTGTCTAGGTCACTACTCCAAATTATGCAATTAGCGTGCCTTCACACGTACTGGATCTGCAGCGGAATTTTCACTCTGCTGCGGATGTGTGACTTGGCCCCTTTAACACCCGGACGCCCGCAGCATACATTACCTGCTTGGCGTTGCGGCTGTGTGTGGCTCCCGGCTCCCCTTGCTCATCAGCCAATCAGTGCACGGCAGCACGGGGAGGAAAGGGTGGGATTTTTAACCACTGTTTTCCTTTTCCCAATCAGGTGTGCTGTTGTGGAGACTTCATATATAAAGATGAGTGAACCTCTGGCATGTAGCATTTGATCACTGTTGGCTAAAGAAGTAGCATGCAGCCCCAGGGCTGCCTAGAAAGCATCGATACAGCTATGGGCTATACTCACACACCGTACTTTTTATGAAAGTAATGGTCATAGTTTCACAAAATGTATTGAACGACCATTGTTTGGGTACAGCCAGAAAAATAATGTTCATGTCAGTTATTTTTAGTCGTTGTCTACAGACTTCAATGCAATTTTTCATTTAAAACAGTGGCCGTTGTTTTTGGCCGAGTGCCAAATAGCGTCTGTTTATATGTAGTGGGAACATAGCCCTAAGCTGTATCCATGTTTTTCAGTACTCTCTAGGGTGGCATCCAACCTATCCAGATGCCTATCTAGATAAATCTGAGGCATCTGAAGTTGGCAGCCCCAGAATTCTACAACAAGTATGCTTGAGACCTATATAACAATGACCCCAATATAGATTGCAAGGATGTTCCATCATGTTATATACAGGACATCACTCTCAACTAGAATCAGCAAATTGAGGAAAGCATAACCTCAATAAGAACTAAAGTAGCTGCAATACAATCTAACACTGTGTCCCATATTAAAAGGCCAAAGACAGCCATGCTGTCCTTCCTTAAAGAGGCTATCCCATGTATTTCAATACGTCATCTGTAGCAACTATTAACAGATGTTTCTGTTATACCATCTTACAATGTTTTCAATGGCAGCGCCCCCTGCTGTTCCGTTGTCTGAACATTTCTGGTTCTTCTGATGCTGGCTTTCCCACCAGGCACAATGATACTTTTGAGCATTTTTGTATCTTACTATAAGCGCCTCAGTTAAGCACGTATATATTAAAGAAAGGGAAAAACAGAAATTCATAGGAGAAAGAATGTATCTGTTGTGTACTGTACAATTTCCTCTCTTGCAGGCATGTATAAGTGCATATATATATATATATATATATATATATATATATATCACAGATAATAAAGCATCCGTTTTCACATGGCTAGTAGTGTTAGCATAGTGGTGTATTACTTCAGGGCTTTATTTCATTCCATCTTATGGGAGAACCCCTTTAACCCCTTAAGCCTGAAATGGCCTTAAGGACAGTGACAAATTTTATGACTATGACCTGTGTCACTTTAGTCATTAATAACTTCGGGATGCTTTTACCTATCCGGCTGATTCTGAGATTGTTTTCTCGTGACATATTGTACTCTACATTTCTGGTAAAATGCAGTCGATACTCATAACGAATCTTTATGAAAAACACCAAAATAACGTGAAAAATTGTGAAAAAATGCATTTTTCCAACTTTGAAACCTTCCTGCTTATACAGAAAATGGTTATGCCACATAAATTATATATTAAATAGCATTAGCAACATGTCTACTTTATGGTGGCAGCATTTATTAAACTATATTTCATTTTTTTTAGACAATAGAAAGCTTAAATCATTAGCAGCAATTTTCCAAATTTTCTGTAAAATTTCAAAATCAGATATTTTCAGGGACCTGTTCAGGTTGAAAGTGTATTTGAGGGGCCTGTATGTTAGAAAGCCCCACAAAGCACCCCATTTCAGAAACTGCACCCCCCAAACTCTGCAAAAGCACATCCAGAAAGTGTTTTAACCCTTTAGGGGAGTCTCAGAAATAAAAGCCAAGTGTGTAAGAAATTTGAAAATTTTTATTTTCTGTGCAGAGATTTTATTGTAATCCAATATCTTTCATAATGATAAACCTATTAGCAGAGAAATGCACCCCAATATTGATTGCCCCGTTTCTGCAGTTTATAGAAATACCCCATATGTGGCCGTATTGCGCTATTTGACGCAACCACAAGCCTCAGATATAAAGGAGCGCCCAGTGAATTTCAACGCCTCCGTTATATTTGGTTATTTTTGACCGTACCACTTCAGGTTGGCAGAGGCTCTGGGGTGCCAAAACCTAAAAAACACCCCTAAAATGACACCATTTAGAAAACTGCACCCCTCAAGGAATGTAACAAGGGGTGCGGTGAGCATTTGGACCCCAAAGGGGCTTCACAGATTTTCAGAACAATGTGGTGTAAAAAAGGAAAAATTCTGTTTTTTACACTAAAATGTTGTTCTAGCCTTCATTTTTCATTTTTACAAGGGGATAAAAGAAAAAAAAAAAAACACCAAATGTGTAGCGCAGTTTCTCCCGAGTACAGAAATACCCCACATGTGGACATAAAGTGCCAAGCGGGTGCAGGACGAGCCTCCAAAGGGAAGGAGCGCCAATTGTCCTTTGCAAGCTGGATTTTACTGGAATGGATTTCAAGGGTCATGTCGCATTTACAGACACCTCGTGCTGCCAAGACACTGGAAACCCCCCACAAGTGACCCCATTTTGGAAACTACACCCCTCAAGGAATCTAACAAGGGGTGCAGTGAGCATATGGACCCCACTGGTGACGGGCACAAATGTGGAACAATGTGACGTGAAAGGGAAAATTTTCATTTTTTCACTTTCTCGGCACAAATGTGGCCGTCATCAAGGGGTCCATATCCTCACTGCACCCCTTGATAGATTCCTTGAGGGGTGTAGTTTCCAGAATGGGGTCACTTGTGGGGGGTTTCCAGTGTTTTGGCAGCACGAGGGCTCTGTAAATGCGACATGGCGTTCATCATCCATTCTGGCCAAATCCAGCCTCCAAAATCCAAATGGCGCTCCTTCCCTTCGGAGGCTTGCCCTGCACCCACACGGCGCGTTATGTCCACATGTGGGGTATTTACAGACTCAGGGGGAATTGCTCTACACATTTTGTGTGTTTCTTTCTCTTTTAACCCCTTGTGAAAATGAAAAATTTAAGGCTAAACCAACATTATAGTGTAAAAAATGTAATATTTAATTTTCACGCCATATTGTTCCACATTTGTGCCCGTCACCAGTGGGGTCCATATGCTCACTACACCCCTTCTTACATTCCCTGAGGGGTGTAGTTTCCATAATGGAGTCAATTGTGGGGGGGTTCAACTGTCTTGGCAACACAGGGGCCTTTTAAATGCAACAAGGCCCTTGGAATCCATTCCAGCCAAATCCAGCCTTCAAAAACCAAATGGCGCTCCTTCCCTTTGGAGGCTTACCCTGCACCCACATGGCGCTTTATGTCCACATGTCGGGTATTTCCATACTCAGGGGAAATTGCGCTACACATTTAGTGTTTTTTTTTTATCTTTTAACCCCTTGTGAAAATGAAAAAATCAAGACAAGATCAATGATTTAGTGTAAAAATTAAACATTTTTTAGACTAAATGTTGGTCTAGCCTTGATTTTTTTCCTTTTCCACAAGGGGTTAAAAAAGAAAGTGAACACAAAACGTGTAGGGTAATTTCCCCTGAGTACGAAAATACCCCACATGTGGACATAATGTGCCATATTGGCACAGGGCAAGCCACCAAAGGGACAGAGCGCCATTTAGAGGCTGGAATGGAGGATGGAGGCCATGTCGCATTTACAAAGCTCCTGTGCTGCCAGAACAGTAGAAACCCCCCCCAAGTGACCCCATTATGGAAACTACACCCCATAAGGAATCCAACAAGGGGTGCAGTGAGCATATGGACCCCACTGGTGATGGGCACTTACGTAGAACATGTGCCGAGAAAATAAAAAATACCATTTTTTTCATTTTCACGTCCCAAATGTGGCCGTCACCAGGGGGCCATATCCCCACTGCCCCCCTTGTTAGATTCCTTATGGGGTGTAGTTTCCAGAATGGGGTCACTTGTGGGGGGTTTCTACTGTCCTGGCCGCACAGAGGCTTTGTAATTGCATCATGGCATCCTCTAATGGGAATGGCAGCCATACCTACTTAGCTGGGGAAAAGGGACAATTCTAATTTATTTGGGGGTATTAGGCCAATTATTAGTTTATAAGGTTGGAAATGACAGGTGTCCATCAAATTCAACCTGTGTTGATCCAGAGGAAGGCAAAAAACCCTCGTGAGGCAGACGACAGTAGCCTCATCACTAGGGAAAAATTCCTTCCCGACTCCATAATGGCGATCAGAATAATCCCTTGACTAACGTGACCCCTGAAATAGGAATAAGGGACAGAATTTAGATAATGTAGAACTCCAATAACGTGTGGTGCGCCTTGGAGCGATCCAGTATGCAGAGGCCGGGGTGATCAGGACAGGTGTCACACTGGAAAATGGTGTCCTTCCGGATCCCCGTTACGCCACACTCTGTACTTCTTCTGGGGTCTGCTGTTTTCCAGTGTGGGGGACGTCACCTGAAAAATGTTGTCCTGGTGCGATACGGGGTCCTTCATATCCAGAAGCGCTGGGGCCGCTCCATGGCTGCTAAATATTAGGGCTTTATTACGGCTTCTGATATTTTTGGATTGTGCCGCAAGCTACAGTAGCTCGGGCAGCATAGGACCAGAAGAGGGGGGCGCTGGTATAAATGTTATCCCCGTACAGGTGGTGACCTTTATCCAGCAGTGGGAAGATCAGTTCCTGGACGATCTCCCCACTAACTCCGAGGATGGGGGGGGGGGGCATCTGGGGGCAGGATTCGGGTGTCCCTTCCTTCATACACTGTAATGGTACATGTACACTGCGGAATGGCGAAGGATAACCCTTTGTGCATTCCGCAGCTGGCACCCGCCGGCGGACTGATGCAGGCGTGCGTCTCCGCTCGTGTCACACTCCATTCTATGCACGGGCGGATTCCGCCCTCTGTCCAAAGAATGAACGTGTTCATTCTTTGGACGGACAACGGAATCCGCCCGTGCATAGAATAGAGTCTATGACACGGGCGGAGACGCGCGTCTGCATCAGTCCGCCGGCGGGTGCCAGCTGCGGAATGCACAAAGGGTTATCCTTCGCCATTCCGCAGTGTGCACGTACTCTAAATCTGTAAGTGTACCCTGAGGTACACTCACAGAGTTTGTAGAATTTCACGCCATACCGTGATCTCTTATTGGGACGGTACTGGCGGAAAAGACGTGTCTGGGGGGCAGCGTACGCTACGCTACCCCCAGACACGTCACTTGATGATGATGATGATGAGGATGAATGGAGGAAAGAAGGACCCCCCATTCATTCTCACTGGCTGTTTCGGTGTTGGAGGCAATAATAGCATATGCGTCCGACGCCGAAAACACCCTGGGGGCCATCTTTATACAGGGACTAGTATATGGGGTATCTAAATGTTTATTGTAAAACTTTATTTCATGTAGTGTAGTGTAATGTAGTGTTTTTTTGACAGTAAGAAAATAATATCCCTACGCCAAGAAAGGAGCTGCTGATAAATGCCGCACTTATGTGCGACACTTATCAGCAGACAGTGGCGGTAGGATATAGGGGGGAAAAAAACGCTCCTGCGCCAAAAAGGAGGAGTTGCTGATCAGTGGCGCACTTACGTGCGATGCTGATCAGTACTCAGCGGCGTTAGGGCGCAAAAAAAGTAAAAAAAAAAAAATTGGGGGAAAAAAAAAATATATATTTTTAACCCAAAGCAACTGATCAGTGAATAATATAATGAGATTACCGAGGCCCGCCGAAAACGAAGACCCGAGTGTTTCCGAAGATTTCCGACGCTGGACGAACGAACCCGGAAGCGACGCGAAGAAGACGCGAGGACGGCGCGGACCGCAGATCTTCGCTCCGGATGGCCAGATCAGGTGAGTATGGTACACCTGCACCACACACACCTGTTCTGCACCTCTCAGCTACCTAGCTGGGGGGTGCAGAACTCGACAATACTGTTTTTTACAGTATGATCGCCGTGATGGGCCGGCCTATCACGGCGATCGTGGGGATGGCACCGCGGCCATCTTTGTTGGGGACACTTATGGCGATTGGTGCTATCTCGGACAGCACCAATCGCCATTGCTTTCCGGGCCACCGGGTCACCGATGACCCGGAAAGCTGTTTTCAGCTGCTATATGCTGATCTGTATTGATCAGCATATAGCAGCGATCGTCGGCACGGGAGGGGTTAATCACCCCCCGTGCCGACGAGCAGAGATGGCCTGCTATACATTATAGCAGGCCATCTTCCCCGACCGCTGTGTGTGAACACACAGCGATCGGGGAAACATCGGGCGTACCTATACGCCCGTTTGCGTTAAAGCCCACCCTGCGGGGGCGTATAGGTACGCCTGATGTCGTTAAGGGGTTAAGTAACATGCACTTTCATGTGGAGGGAAAAGTTAGGCAAGAGAGATGCACTCCGAGAAATAGAAAATATGCATTTTAATGTCACATTGAATTGTAATACATTTCAAGTGCAGAAACAGAAAAATAAACTGACAGACATAATGAGTACAGGATTATATATATATTACAATTTGCCTTGTTATAATACATCGGCGGCTATGTAATAAAATAAGAGTTAAGGGCAGATGGATTTTAAGCCAATTTGAATAGCTGTCATGGGAAGAAAGCATTTACTATACATTTAAGCAGTGAGTTCTCAATTTCAGAACAAGAGAGCTTGGCCTTAATTTTATTTTCATTTACTTTAAGGGGGTTAGTTCAACTTAAAGCAAAATATGAAAAGGTACAACAAAGTCTTCAGACAAGTAACACACCTCACATGGCAGAGCCTTATACTAGAAGTGGCACAATGGCGTGTAGTACTGTACCGAATAGTCTGCGTTATGGGAGTTTCTCAAGTGTCACTAGATCTCTTTGCATTAGCCTTATACTGAAGAGCTTCTTATGTTATTATGGTCATATTTCTCTTTCGCTGAAATACAGCACATATACCACCCCCGCCAAACGTAAACAAATTGAAATGAAGGTAAATGTTGTGCTGTAGCTGGATTATTTAATATTACAGTGATTTCCTATTTTATTAGCAAAGGGCCATGCTGACCAGGCGAGTTGGCAGTTCCAAATACTTTTGTAACCATTTTTATTTATATGCACAGACACTAAAATCATCCAGTCATGCAATGTTCACGTTAGGCATTTTGCATCTCTTTGCCAATTTTGTAACTAAGAATCTTGTTCCAGTCAATCTTGGTGCGTGTCACTGGCAGCTGTCGGCGTAAGGCTTTGAAAGTAGTGTCCGACATAGTCTGGTAGTTTTCACTGATTGCAGTCTGAAAAGGAAAGCAACACTATGTTTAAGGTTACTGGCAAAAAATCTGATTGGACATGCTATGTAACCACAAATAAAAAAATCTAAAAGGGAACGTCGCCCCCCCCCCACCCCACACACACACACACACACACACACACACACACACACACACCTGCTAATAGTCATGTTTGAGTACACAATGTGCAAACATACCTCCCAAAAGTCTCTGTGGCTTTATTTTCATAAAAAAAAATCTTCTAGTTCTCACTGGCAGTGTCAAAGAGGCAGGGCCTCACTGCTCGTCTCCCACCCCTCGCCTGGATTTTGTCAGGTCGCTGGTTTCAAATTCTGCAGCAGTGCTGTGGCATAGTCGTGCAACCACAATTGCATTTCTGAACCCCCGCTGCCTCAGAGTCAGTCACCTCAGCTGTTGTTTTCACTAGAGGTCACGCTGTCTTTGCTGTGCATTTGCTGCATTAAATACAGCGACTACCTCTACGACGGCACCAGTGCAGGATTTGAACCAGCGGCATGCTGAAATGCAGGATAGGGCATTCCTAAAATGAAGAGGTGCAGCAGACAAGCAGTGAGGTGTAGCAAGCCATAAAACTGAATGTTGTAGTCATAGTTAAAACCGGATACTGTTTTTTCTCTGCAGCTCTGAAACAGACCCATGGTTACAGACAACCAAGGGTTTAGACTGATTCCACAGCCATTTGTTAAAGGGGTATTCTCATCACAAACTTTTATTAGGTGACAGAATGCAAAAGTAAGCAATTTTGCAAATGCTTTGTATTAGAAAAATTGCTTAGTTTTGCTTTTGTCCCCGGGGACCGCTATGTCCTTTTTTTCTTCTGTCTTCACACACTTCTCCAGGGCTCCCTGGAGACGTGTAATCTCATGGGGAGACAGTGATCTGATTCAGCTCAGCACTGCTGCAGCCCATTCTCATTCCCGCCACTAAACCAGGAAGTAAGCAGGGACGCAGCGGTAGCGAGCTAAAAATTTGGCACATAAGAATAGCCCTTTAGGCATGCTTAGACTACTCCCAAGGTTCACTCGAAGCCTGTAACCATATAAACACATGTCTGCAAAGGAAACAGATTTTTTATTTAGATACATGGGAACAAAATAACACAGAATTTTTCACATCTATAAGACATACCTGGTACTCATTTTCAGCATCTTCTACAATTTTTATAAACTCCTTAGCAGTTTGAACTTCATTCTACAGAAAACAAATCACAAAGTGTGGGTAATAACAATGTACTTTATATAACTTTAACATGTACTTTGTAAATAATTGAGGCATAATGCAGCAAGTATTGCTATAACTCACTTTACTATAACAATAGCAACAAGCCAGCTTTGAAGGAATTTTGTGGCTGTCCCAACTATAAATTTGAATCTGTACATCTTAAAAGGGGTATTCCAGGATAAAAAGTAGTACTCTGGAGTATGGCGATTTAAATTTTTTTTACATTGTGCTGCACAGAACATAACATAGAATTTTTATCTAACCACGCTTCCCCCTGGGGTCCTTCTGCCTGCTGCCACTTTAAAGATGGACTTATCTTTCCAGTGTCAGCCCACTCAGCCAATCACAGACTAAAGTGGCACAACACCACAGTTAGTTATTTGCTGAGTTAGATGTCACTGACGAAACAAGTCCATCTAAGTAGTGGTGGGGCCTTTCAATGGGGGGGGGGGACCAAAGGCTCTAAAGGAGAACCCTGGGTAGTTAAGTTAGGCAAAAATAGAATGATTGTGTTCTATGCAGCCCAAGCACAATATAAAAATGTAAATGGTGGCAGGATACCCTTTCACAACTCTTGATAGGTATGCAGTCTGCTCCTAAAGCAAATAGTGTACAGAACTGCTAGAATCTCTGTAGACTGCACTATAATACACTCACAATTTAGTCTATGGTGCTTCTGGCAGATCCCTACATCACTCACTTTAAGAGCAGACTTTGTACCTGTAGGAGTTTCAGAAAACCTAGGCCTTGACTAGAGATGAACAAATCGCCCGTCTAAACAAAGTGAAGTGCTTCAAGTGGCTTCACCTGCCTTACAACTCTGTTCCGCTCCCTGCCGCTCCTCTCCGGGTGCTGGGAATAGCTGGATCCAGTCATGGGAAACTTGGAGAAGTTTCCTAGTACTGGATCCAGCTTTTCTCGAGACCCAGGGTGGAGCAGAACAGAGTTTAAAGGCAGGCTGCTGACAAGCAACTTGCTGATCAAGCAAAGCGCTTTACTTCTTTTAGACTGGGGATTCGCTCATCTCTAGTCTTGACCACTGCCAACCCAGCTACAGTAATCCTGTGTACTTACCGTCACAGTTAGTGACTCTGCAATATCTTTATGGCTAACTAGCTGAACATTACCATCTTCATAATAATGAACCTGTGGGGTGAAAAAAAAAACTTAGTAAGAACCTCCTTAGGAAATGTGTATTTTCTTTTTATAGAAAAGAGCACTTAAATATCATCAGGTAATATCAACAGGTATGAAGAAAGGATCTGAAATAAAATGTCAGATCAAAGAAAAAAGAAAGGCATTCAGATACAGACATCAAGTGGCATGAGAGAACTCTGCACATCTTAAATTACTTCTAAGAGGTACTCCTAGCACGGATCATACATTTAGCTACAGATGTAAATTCTTATTTTATTTTTTATAATTTAGCAAGGGTCTACTTTAAAAAACAAACTAGGGAGAAAAGTGATAGTGCCCATCTCTTAAAATGTACATGTCAACGCATGGGCTTTCAAACTTTCCTGTGCAGATGCAGCGTCTGACCGAAGTTCATGTTGCTGTCGAAATGTCCTAAGCGTCCCTACTGAAGAGAATATTGCTTGTGGCCAGAACTCACCCACGCTTAGGATGTTTCTGCAGTGGCCCAAACTTTCGTCAGCAGCTGCATCTGTACGGAAAGGTTTGAAAGCCCTCATGGTTAGAGACAGGTTTTAAATAAACATGAGAAAAGCAGATTCGTTTTGCTTATCTCCCTCAGGCTGCTGGCTCTGTGCAGAGGGAGGATAGCGCCCGGGGACCGATTGGAAAACGTTGACGAACTTTAATGACATAAGTGTTTGACCTCTAAAAATGTTATTCTGGAAAAATGGGCAAAAATTCCCACAGACAATATAGAATTTGTTAAATGTAATCCTAGTTGAGTGGAAGACATCTGCAAAGGGAGGACACCTCCATGTTAATGCCTTTGGATTTAAAATGGGATGTCCTAAAAAGTACCTGTAAATGTAATGTGTGCGTGTCCTAAAACTTCTGTCCATTTCATGTACATGGGTGTGCTTTTAAATCTAAATATAGATTTTAATAAGGTGTTTTTTATTGTGCCACCTATATACAGATAAAAAGATTTATATTAAAACAAATACCACAGGCATAACGGAACCATACCTGGATTTTTAGAATGCCAACAACCTTAGTAGTTGATTGTGTGATTGTAAATTTCCATTCTGACCTCCAGCGTCCATTCCTGTAAAAGAATTTAGGGATATAAGACCATTTGGAAAATAGTATATCAAATAATACAACTTATTTGAAGAACATATTAGTAAAACAGCATATCTGCAGAAGTCCGTAACAAGCCGCAGTGTTCCAGAGTATTGGGTCTTCCCACTAAAAATAAGTAGGGGGAAACTTGTTGGAAGACAAGGGATGTACACATTGATCCATCCAAAGGCATTAAATGTCAGGGATGTACATACAGACAACCTGACAACTATTGATGGGTTTTCTTCATGAGAGCCCTTCTGCTAATTTATTATGTACCTTTGTACCTATATGTTTTGCCAAGAACACCAATAGCCTATACCAGTAAAAGTGTCTTATGAATATAAGTATCATGCCCTCTTTTTGTTGCTGGGACTGGACCTTAAAGGAGAAGCCAGAGCTGTGCGGGCTGTGTGCGGACTGTGGCTGCTGGAGAGGATGATGGCAGGAGGATGCTCAGTGTCCCTCCAGTGCCCTGTGTCCCCCTGCCACCATCCTCTCCAGCAGCCACAGCCCGCACAGCTCTAGGAGTCGGGTCGTGACATCACCATGTTATCCAGGAAGTGAAGCCTTGATGCAGTAGTAAGTGCAGGGAAAAAAACACTTTAAGCATTTCCCGTAATAAGTGTATATTGGTAATTTGTATAACTTTTTCTTTTTTTTTGGGGGGGGGGGGGGGGGGGGGGGGGGCAATACAATACTTCAATAAAAGTTTTCGCCAGACTTCTCCTTTAACTGCACCAACTGACCTAGTCCTAGGGACAGCCCCCTTATCTTGGCATTTGGGACGCCCATACCAGGTGGTCTCCTAGTTCTTAGGCAGGGTATAATAGCTTAGTAACTTCCATACTAGCCATGTGTCTCCAGAACCAACCCTAAATATGCACTTACCATAAGTGTGTCACTGTTGTGTTTTTTTTCTTTAATTGAATTTAATAAAAAATAAGCTTAATCACCCTTAGTGCTGTTATACAGTTTTTCTTTTATGTAAATTGCTTAGTATTATGAGGACAGAATTGTATTTCATGTGAAGTCAGATCATTTGTGAAAGTGATACCAGATGAATTACAAATATTTTAACTTTAATATTTTGGTTACCTTAACCAAATATAAAAAAAACTATTAATACATGACCAGCAGAAGGTTAAAAAGTACCTGTCAGTACATCCAATGACCTCTGGGGCCAGAAGTTCGGATATCCATGACTACGAACATAGCGAGACCGTAATGCATCCAACCCCTATTCTTATTACAGTCTTTGCCTCATTAAAGGAGAGTATTCCTTTAAGATTGATGCAATGAAATGACTTACCAGAAGTTCTTAGCTTGAAACTGATGACTCTCAATGCATGCAATTATCGTCTGTTGTCCATCTATTGTTTTGCCGTACACCTGGAAACAATAAGATTTCATTAGCAAGGAGTGTGCGGAGCCAAGCAACATGCAGTTCTAGCTTTACAGGAACATACACAACTTTAGGGGGGACGCAGAGAGAGAGACTTACGGTGCAAACGCCATTTGGGTAATGATCCTTCACATAGGATCTCACTGCAGTGTCAATAACATTCCTCCAAGACTCTATGGCATTTTCTCCTTCATAGGGCCTTGGGTCACTTGCCTCCTTTCTCAAGTGATCAAATTTGAATGAAATTTTGTTCTTAGGATCCAGGAATCTTCCATTGCCAAGATCTCCATGCTCAGTTATTAATACCTGAGTTAAAAGTTGAACACATTAAAAAGTGTACTCAACACAAAACGCTACTGTACAGACTGGATACATGACATGTATGGCTAGCTGGAAGAGCTTACTGATCAGAGTAGGTTTTTTTCTTTTTTATCTGATAAAACATTTGGTGAACCTACTGAAAAGAATGCACTAATGGCTGACTGGTAGTATCTCTATACAGTACAGTGCAACACTACATGTTCTGTACTGCTCTTCACCTGTGTCAGGGGGAGCTTCTAGTTTGGTGGGGGCAGCTCCATTTTGTATTTCTGTTGCACTGTGTGTACTGCACAGCAGTGTTTCCCAACTCCAGTCTTCAAGGACCACCAAGATTTGAGGATATCTCATATAAAGAAATTCTAGGATGATACCTGATGCACGGACTATAATGAAATTACCTGTGAAACACTAGGGAAATCTTCAAAATATGACCTGTTGGTGGTCCCTGAGGACTAGATTTAGGGAACACTGCTGTATAGGACCCTGAAGAAGCACATGCCCAATGTATAAAGATTCTGTAGCTTTCGGGGAGATTTATAAAACTGATAGAATTGGCTCAGTTGCCCCTAGCAACCAGATTCCACCTTTCATTTTCCAAAGAATCTAAAGAAAGAAAAGTGGAATAAGATTGGTTGCTAGGGGCAACTGAGCCAGTTTTTCTTTACTCCTCTTTGATAAAACTCTCCCCTTGGTTTATGCCTATTAGATATACTATACAATGGTCATCCTGGAACCAATTAATGCTATAACCTTTAGGACCACATTTATGAAAATCAATTTTTATAGCAACCAGTCTCAACTAAAAGGGGTTATCCAGTGAAAATCTCTTTCAGGGTGTGTTCACACCTACAGGATCTGCAGCAGATCTGCAGCACCTTTGATGCTGTGTTAAGTTATTTAAATGAAATCTGCTGCAGAAAATCAGCTGCAGATCCTGTAGGTGTGAACGCACCATTAAATGAACTGGTTTCACAAAGTACAGATTTGTAATTTACTTCTACTTCTGTAAAATATATGTCCAGGCTTCCAGTACTTATCAGCTACTGTATGTCTTGCAGGAAATGTTTTCTTTTCAGTCGGACACAGTGCTCTCTGCTGCAATCTGTCCGAAACTAGTTAATTTGAAAGAAAGATTTTCGCTGGATAACCCCTTTAATTTCTCAAACTTTTATGGTAAAATAAAAGTCGACCTGTGATTGGTTGCTATAGGCAAATCAGACAGTTCTGATAAACCTGGGCCCATGGGTGAGACCTATTTATGAAGATAAAAATGGATAAGTCTCATTTATAAACAATTGACAAACGATCTCTAAATCAGTTTTAATATTTATTTCAAGTCTTTTTTCGTTTCAATCTTTTAAATTGGTTTTAACACAGTTGTACAAGTCACTGCGATTGTGCCATTTCAAGTAGACAAGCCATACGTACATTAATAAACAGATATCTTATTCTCTGAAAAGCAACTCCAATATGTTCATTGGACATGACTGCAAGGATAACTATGTGTGTATAGTATATACTCTCTAGGGCCTACTTTGCAAATTCATTTGGCTATAATCTCTCCACGTATGCTGGAACTGTTTAACCTGTCCCCCCCATAGCCATTATTTTCCACGTAGGAATGATGGGGGAGATTTATCAAACATGGTGTAAAGTGAAACTGGCTCAGTTTCCCCTAGTAACCAGATTCCACCTTTCATTCCTCAGACTCTTTACAAAATGAAAGGAGGAATCCGACTGGTTGCTAGGGACAACTGAGCCAGTTTCACTTTACACCATGTTTGATAAATCTGCCCCTATGTTGTTGAATAATGGTGCGTTTACACAGAGATTTCTGTCAGATTTTTTAAGCCAAAGCCCGGAATGGATTTGAAAAGAGGAGAAATCTCAGTCTTTCCTTTATGACCTGTTCTCTGCTTATAGTCTGTTCCTGGTTTTGGCTTCAAAGATCTGTCAGATAAATCTCTCTGTGTAAACGCACAATTAGTTCCACCACTTCTTTTCGCGGGGCAAACCATTTGTTTCCAATACCAAGGAAAATAAGTTTGGCTACATAGTAAGGCATTTACATAACAAGCGTCTTTGATGTGGAAGGAACTTGTGTGCGCTAGTTGTGGGGTAAGTACCTTGACACCCACAATATCCCCTAACAATGTTGCCAAAAGGTGGTAATAGGAAAACTCTGTCCGTGCACAACCAGTATTCTGCAGACTAGACATCGAAGCTCACGGCACCAACATTTATGATGATGCTGGGAGTTCAGAAACTGTTTAAGAGTTTGCGCTACTGTACTAAAAGCCATGTGGATGTGTCAGTACAGTAGCACAAAGATTTAGAGTCGGAGTTCCTGGCATAATGAATGCTGATGGCAGTAGCTCCGAGGTCCGGTCTATAGAATACTGTCCATGCACGGACACTATTTTGTGGATGTGTGAATGTCCCCTTACTAAATGAAAATTGTTACCTATTGTTCTTTAAAATAGGGTTATGAGGAATTGTGATCACACTATAGTGATGTCTAATTACAAATCTTGTTAATACACAATATCATAAGTACATAACTTAATCCTGATGGAAGCTTATTTGCATGCATTTATTATTTATATCTACCAAGAAAAAACAAAAAACCTGAAAAACCAAACAAAAGAACAAACTGATATACATGATAATAATGCTAACAGTAAAGAAAATAAAAATAAGAAAGGACGTGCACATACCTGATCTTCATAGCCTTCAATTTTTACCGGGGTGAACTGATCCAAGTTGTATTGTGCAAAGGCACTAAACATACGAATAGAAAATGTAAAGATTCATGAATTCTAAAGGAAAAACATTCATGACCTTGCACCTTAAATATACCTGTCCCATTTGTGGATGTGGACTAGCTCATATAGAATGCTGCATGATATTGAAGTGTTTTCAGTCAACTAACGGTTAATGCAGACTGCGCTCTGTGGACAGGTTCTTTAGAGCAGCCAGCACCATGATTAATTATGATGTCGGAAGCTCCGATACTGTTTGAAAGTATGCGCTAGTGTACTGACACAGCCGCAAGGCACACTTCATTCTTCTAAGTCTGTACATGGAGAAGTTGCAGATAAACCCCCTCTGCATGGGTATATCAGTAGCAGATCCATACAGAAATCTGCCTGTCAACCTCTATAGCACATCAATAAAAATACACCAACAGGTGTGCTCCCATACCCTTTGATAAATTCCCATCTGAATTAAGAAAGGGGATAAATATATCTGCAAACTTGTCTCTTTTTCCCGGTATGCTGCTCTTTCCCTAAAGATTATATAAAAAAAATAAATAAATAAATTATATATATATATATATATATATATATATATATATATATATATATATATATATATATACACACACACACACACACACACACACACACACACACACACCTACAAACATACACACACTGTACCTCAGCTTTATAGCTTTTTTTTTTTTTAGCTAAAATAACAATGGGTGACAAAGCGGCATTTTATATATAAAGCTGTGCTTCCAAAACATAGAAAAATGCTTTGATTCTATAATACAAATAGTTTGGGCTTTCCAGAGATGCAGCAAGCTGTAACACCTCCTCCATCCCCCCTCCCATACTAGACCTTGCTCAAGAGTCAGCTTCTAGGTGTCAATCAAGCAAGGAAGGGGGAAAGAAGAAGCATTTTAGCTTGTAGTTTTTCAAGTCCTTTTTACCTCTTTTTACCAGAGCATTTTTCTACATCCTGGACTCAGAGACTTATATGAAAGGCACCATGTGTCTCCTTGACCTAACAGCTATCCAAAAGTGTTAGTTTGGAACGTGAATTACATCTGGCAGATTCCCTTTATGTTTTCAAGTTTCATGCAGGTTGTCCCAGGCACGACTGCTGGATGAACCTTTGGCAAGGAAAGGACAGACTTGTAGCAGCCTAACTTTATAGGAGAATTTAGTAGTAGATACCTGCACCAACTTAACACTGTCCCTGTCAAACTAGAAATTAGGGAGTTATAAAAGAGTTGTGTCCGGACTTGATACTTACTGAGCAGCACCTTCCCTGAGTAAATTGTCATTGTTAAGCAGGAACCGAACATCTGCATGGGAACAATGTTTTAGAAGAATTAGAATTCAACAATGTTTGTATTGAAAAATAAGCAGCACCCATTTAGGATCTATTTGGTAACACATACATAGTACATGCAATCATTTGAATTATGGTACTTTTAGAAAATCTTTTACAATTCTACTTTTACATTCCTATTTTATTAATCTATTGATACATTTACTAAAACTTACAATTAATATATATATATATATTTTAGCCATATGCAAATTCTGAGAAGGGACTCATCGCTATGTGATATTCTTCATTTCGTTAGATTATGTGCAAAGATTATGGTGAATATTGCAGTCAAGGATGCCAAACACTTCAAAGTTGTGTGACAAATGATCTTTGCATGTAATCTGATAAAATATTACAGAGCAGCGAGTGCCTTCTCATATTTCTTTTGCATTACTATGTTGGACAGACTATTTGTTCACAAAGGTGAAGAACACCATACAGTGATTTCTACCATATGTAGCTCCAGGTACCTATAGTCTGACATTCACATGCAGATGGACTAGTGCCACATTACTACATAAGCCCTGATAAATTTTGTTAAGGGCTCTATTACATACACAGATTAATCTAACAGATTTTTGAAGCCAAAGCCAGGAACAGACAACAGGTCATAATGGAAAGATTGAGATTTATCCTCTTCTCAGACCAATTCCTGGCTTTGGCTTCAAAAATCTGTCAGATAAGTGTGTGTGCGCGCGCGTGTGTGTGTAAAAGCAGCCTTAGGGTCTATTTACACAGAAAGATTATCTGACAGATTATCTGCCAAAGATTTGAAGCCAAAGCCAGAAACAGACTATAAACAGAGATCAGGTTATAAAGGAAAGCCTGAGATTTCTCCTCTTTTCAAATCCAATTCTGGCTTTGGCTTTAAATCTTTGGCAGATAATCTGTCAGATAATCTTTCTGTGTAAAAAAATTCAAACGGCCCCTCCTCAGCCAATCAGTGCTGCCGTGCATTAATTGGCTGAAGAGGGGAGCTGGGAATTTCAAACGGCTCCCCATCAGCCAATCAGTGCTGCCGTGCATTAATTGGCTGAAGAGGGGAGCTGGGAATTTCAAACGGCTCCCCTTCAGCCAATCAGTGCTGCCGTGCATTAATTGGCTGAAGAGGGGAGCTGGGAATTTCAAATGGCTCCCCTTCAGCCAATCAGTGCTACCGTGCATTAATTGGCTGAAGAGGGGAGCTGGGAATTTCAAACGGCTCCCCTTCAGCCAATCAGTGCTGCCATGCATTAATTGGCTGAAGAGGGGACCCGGGAATTTCAAACGGCTCCCCTTCAGCCAATCAGTGCTGAAGAGGAGCACTGATTGGCTGAAGAGGAGCCGTTTGAAATTCCCGGCTCATCTCTTCAGCCAATCAATGCGCTGAAGAGGGGAGCCGGGGATTTGAAGACCTGCTACACGGAGCAGGTAACGTATGCTCACGGCGGGGGCGATCGGAGCGGCGGCAGGGGTGGCGATCAGAGCGGCGGCGATCGGAGTGGCAGGGGTGGCGATGGGGGCGGCGCAGGGGGGCAGGCCGGGCTGAGCGATTTTTCCATACGATATATCGTACCGTCTAAACGCTGATCGTTATAAAAAAAAAATTCTTACTTCGAAATCGTTAATCGTGCGATCGGGCCAATAATCACCTCGTGTAAACTTAGCATTATGGTGGTTTTACACGGAACAATGTATCGTTCGAATCTGCACGATAACGGTCGAATTCGAACGATAATCGTACGTGTAAACGCAGCAAACGATCAAGCAACGAGCGAGAAATGGTTCATTTTGATCTTTCAACAAGTTCTCAAATCGTCGTTGATCGTTCGCAAAAAATTCGCAAATCGTTCAGTGTAAACAGTCTTTCAACGATTTCCCCTATGTGTGAGATAGGCTTAAGCGATCGCAAAACGAATATTCCGTTTGATGTATCGTTCCGTCTAAACGCCGATTGTTATAAAAAAAAATATCGTTCATTCAAAATCGTTAATCGGGCGAATTATCGCTCCGTGTAAAGCCACCATTAGACAGAGAAATTTCTACCGATTTGGCAGATAATCGCTAATGGTCCTTTTACACGGAACGATTGATCGTTCGTTTTTGCACGATAACGGTCGAATTCATATAATCGTACGTGTAAACGCAGTGAACGATCAAACGACGAGCAAAAAAATCGTTCATTTTGATCTTTCAACATGTTCTCAAATCATCGTTGGTCGTTCGCAAAAAATTCGCAGATCGTTCAGTGTAAACAGTCTTTCAGCGATTTCACCTATGTGTGAGATAGGCTTAAACAATCGCAAAACGATCGCATAGCGAATTTTCCGTACGATGTATCGTTCCGTCTAAACGCTGATCGTTAAAAAAAAATTGTTCATTCAAAATCATTAATTGTGCGATCGGGCGAATTATCGCTCCGTGTAAAAGTACCATAAGGCTCATATGCCAAATGTGTAATTCAGACACAATTTGCACAAAGTCCAAACACATCCATTAGACTCCATTAACATGATTGTAACTGATTTGGTATCTGTCAGGCTGGCAGACTTGTTTCCTCTGCTGCATAACGCTGTAGACTCTGTGCTATATACATCACAAGCACAGAAGAGCGACCAAGCCAATAACCCCTAAAGACACGTATATACCTCTGGGAGTATACATACCACAGGCTGAGAATCGCTGTAATATGGTGTAAATAAAAAATGTTGCATCCCAAATAAAATTTAGCTACTTTTCCTTTTAATTCAAGGAATCGTCTTCTACAGACATAAAACCTGTAAAACAAATGCAGCTCTAGGGTTGGAGAGCAAAATGTACAGTATTACTCACCATTAAACACTTCATTAAACTCTCCTGGTGGAGCATGAATGATGAATTTTGCAGCTACGCGTACCTAAGAAAAAAAAAAAAAGGCAAATTTACAGTAAGCTAAGCTCACTTAGTGTCTGCATAAGGCTAGGCGACAGTGGAAACCGCCCAGTTGCTGCAAAGCCCGGCCTAGGTGACAGTGTCAGTCCATGAGATGAAATGAAAAGTAACGGGGGTGACAGTATCACTTTAAATGAAAAGTGATAGGAGATCCTAGCCAGTCAGTGTACCGGGATGGTATTCTCCTCCTCCTACCATGCTCCTAAGGGATACTAGAGGCACTATGTGCCCCTGTATAAGGTTCCCTATAAGGGTAAGGTGCCCTGACTCGCCAATAGATCACCCTTAAAATTTAGTGAGAAGGAGCCAAGTGCATATTGCAGTATTCCCAGCTACTGCCTTTACACAGCTTAGCAGGCCAGGCTGTTTCTGGTGCCCTAATATGATCCTCGCTGTCAGCTACCAGATCACAAGCAGTCTATACTAATGGTGTGTTTACACAGACAGATTATTGATGGCAAAGCCAGGAACAAGACTGTAAACAGAGAACAGGTCATATAGGAAAGACTGAGATTTTTCCCTCTTTTCAAATCCATTTCTGGCTTTGGTTTCTGTCAGATAGTGCATATACACAGACAGATTATTACCATCAGCGCTGCTTGTGATCCAGCCCACGGTGCTGGATTTGTCTGTACACTGAAGATACATGCATATTTCAGACTAGCAGTACTACAACGGTTAGAAAACTTTATACTGACAAGCCACTAAAATACAAGCTTTTCCCCAGTATCCTTCCCCTACATGTTCTAGCCCCATCTGGTTTCTCCATTTTGCAACCACAGGTCTTAAAGGGAACCAATCACCTCAAAAATGCATATAAAGCTAAGTACATGTGCTGTTAGACCACACAGCACACTTCCCACACATGTTTTCATAGCCTCCTTACCTCCCCCGTGTAAGCCACAAAATCACTTTATAAAACTGGCGCCCTGTATGCAAATTATCTGAGGTAGTCATCGGGGCGGTGTGTGGATAGCAGGTAGTCACGGTCTGCTGGGCGTCTCCTATCGTCCTGGGCGTTTTTCCGCTTTAATCACGCCCACAGAGGCGTGATCTTGGATTAAAAGCAGCTTGTTTGCCGGACATATACTGCTTTTGTGCAGGACTCTAAAGCGTGTACAGCGCTGCAAACAGTGGGGGCAGCTGAGGGGCTGTGTCGCCCCTCACTGTTCTTGGGCACAGGATGTTTAGTTTAAAAAAAGTTTGTTTTTTTATTTACAAAGTTTTATTACAAAGTAATATAACTTTATTAAAGCAATGTATTTTAAATTATTTTTTGTCTCTGGCGTACCCCTTTACGTTTTTTTCTGTCTCCTTACCATGGCCACAAAACCAAAACTAAAATCATGTGGGCAATTATGGAACTGTTCAATGATAAAATGGCAAGTGTACACCCATTAACTATTAACAATATGCAGCAATTTTACTTCTTTTGGGTACACTCACATGTACAGGATGTGCAGCAAATTTGAAATATCAGATTCAAAGCAAATCGAATCTGGGCCACCCCTAAAGGGGTCAGCTCTTTGTCTCCAACCCTGCACTTCTTGGACAGCAGGGAAACTGCTCCAAAGCTGTTGCATTGCTTTGTAAGCAAGTCTAAAATTAAAGGCAGCACACTGACCTCTTGCATGATCATCACATGGGATACACATTTAGTTTTGACTTTCTTTTCATGATCTGAATTTGTCGGATTGCTGTGATTTTACAGCAATAAAATGCAGTGTCCACAGCTATAAAGAGGATTTCTCAGACAATTACTGACAGTGTTCATGGTTTCACTTTACATATATACGAACTACTACCGTCCTACTACTTCCTCCTACAACTTACACCACAAACCAATCGCATCACAACACTGTGTGTCACTGCTGAGGTGTCCATTTATGGCAATAAAGCCTTACTACATGACGTGGGAGAGGACAGGCACGCCTTCACATCTCAGCCAACACATACAACAGTATGGAAGAAGAAACACCAGGACACAATACACATGGATATGTGACAGACTCCACCTTAGCACATGTAAAGGATACCATGCACTCCAGGCCTGGAGGAACAATTCAGCAAGTGTCACTTTACTGTGGCCTTTAGTTAGGCCCTGCAGACGCGGTCATACACCAATGGTCAGCAGTCGGTGGCTTTTCACCTCCCAGTATGCATAGTTTTATTTTTTTTATGCATTTGTGTGGTACATTTAGTGGGGGAGGGTTACAATTACGACAATATATAAACCATTAGATGAAGATATCTTTCTGTGTCAAGCTGACTAATACTGGACACAATACCACTGCTCTCTTGCACGCTCAGGCTGCTAAAGTGTTGCATGAAAAAGTTTTCGAGAACCAAAGTCAAATAGTTTGGAACACTTCAGTTAAATGGTAGCTATCATAGTGACATGTCAGAGGTTTGTATGAGTCGGGGTCTGGGTGCTGACACCCCTGACACAAATTAAAGGTTTTATCCAGGCTTAGGAAAACATGGCTGCTGTCTTCCAGAAACCCCACCACTTGTTCTCAGCAGCTCATCAGTGTCAATTTGCAGCTCAGTTCCATTGAAATTAATTGAACTGAATTGCAATACCACACACAACCTGAGGACAGGTGTGGTGCTGTTTTATAAAGAATGTAGGTGTCCTTTAAGGCTGCATTCCCATGTTCCGTGATCCTGACGGATCACGGACGTGGAATGCATGTAACGGAGTCCCCCTGCGCCCGGACAGTATCTGTAATGAGATGCTGGGAGCGGGGGAGACTGTATTCATAAGCGCCGCGCTGTAGTAACAGCACCGCGCGGCTCCTTCAGTACAGCGCAGCGCTTATAAATACAGTCTCCCCCGCTCCCAGTATCTAATAACAGATGCTGTCCGGGCGCGGGGGGACTCCAGCACTGGCATTCCACGTCCGTGATCCGTCAGGATCACGGAACGTGGGAATGCAGCCTAAAGGGTTCCTATCATTTAAACAAACTTCGGACGTGTCATAGTGAAATGTCAGAGATTTGTATCAGTTGGGGTCCGGGTGCTGAGACCCCTGCTGATGGTTAGAATGAAGGAGTGGACGGAATTATTATGGATCCTTATGGAACTCCTGGTAATCAATGTACCGGAAGTTCCATAGGGCTCCTTTATAATTCTGTCCACTCCTACTTTGGCAGTGAGAGTGAGATGAAGAAGCAGAGCGTGGGCTGCTGCGCATGTCTGCCACTTCATTCTAACCATCAGCAAGGGTCTCAGCACCCGGACCCCAACTGATACAAATCTCTGACATGTCACTATGACACGTCCGAGGTTTGTTTAAATGATAGGAACCCTTTAAAGGACACCTACATTCTTTCTAAAACAGCACCACACCTGTCCTCAGGTTTTGTGTGGTATTGCAATTCAGCTCAATTCATTTCAATGGAACTGAGCTGCAAATTGACACTGATGAGCTGCTAAGAACAAGTGGTGGGGTTTCTAGAAGACAGCAGCCATGTTTTCCTAAGCCTGGATAAAACCTTTAATTTGTGTCACTTTGCTCGAATGCATTCGGTTACTGTGTGTCATGGCTCTAATGGTGCGTTTACACAGACAGATTTATCTGACAGATCTTTGAAGCCCAAACCAGGAACAGACTATAAACAGGGATCAGGTCATAAAGGAAAGACTGGGATCTATCCTCTTTTCAAATCCATTCCTGGCTTTGGCTTCCAAAATCTGTCAGATAAATCTATCTGTGTAAACCCAGCATTAGAGTGAAGTATGACCTGGTTGGCGCCAAACAAGTGGCTTGTTTTACACATGATTTGGGCACCGCTAGGTAATTGAGTCCCGTTCGCATGACTTTGGTACACACAATGAAAACGCTTAAAATTTAGGAATTTTGTGATTATCTCCTTTATTATATATTGTGTAAGCAAGCACAGGTTATGCTCAAACGCAAACCTTGTTCAGAATATTAATGTTACTAATAAGTATAGTTATTAAAGGAGAAGTCCGGTGAAATTTTTTTTCCCCCATTTCCTCCCCACATAAAAAGTTATATAAGTTCCTAATGTACACTCATGTCAGATTATAGCCCCTTACCAGACTTTTCTCTGTGTCCCCAGCTGCCGGAAGTGGCTTACTTCCGCATTCTGGGCTGACGTCACGACGAGTGCAGGGTCCCTGCTGCAGCTTGGGTCGTGATGTAGGGCTGACCACGTCACTGTGCAGGCGTTCCTATGAGCTGCTGGCACGCCTCCCAGCCTCATACATATGCATACAGAAGCCTCCCTCCTGTGTAGAGGCACCCGTTCTGTGTAGAGCAATCAGAATGCTGATGAGGAGGGGGAGGAGCGAGCACGATGGAGGGCTGGAGCAGGCAGGCTGGGAGCTACGTGTCAGCTGTGACCAGAACGCTGACAGGTGGGGGCTGCAGGGGGAAGGAGAGAGCATGGCAGGCTGGAGCAGGGTCACTGAGAGCTCGGTGCTCTGCTGCAGGGGGGGAGATACAGCATGACTGGCTGGAGGAGGCTGGGAGCCTGTGTGTGCTGGGATGAGAAGGGATGGGGTGGGGGCTGCTGGGGGGAAGGAGAGAGCATGGCAGGCTGGAGCAGGGTCACTGAGAGCTCCATGCTGTGCTCAGAACGGGAGGAGCTGTGCTGCAGGGGGGAGATACAGCATGACTGGCTGGAGGAGGCTGGGAGCCTGTGTGTGTGCTGGGATGAGAAGGGATGGGGGCTGCTGGGGGAACAACACATGACAGGCTGTGTAGGCACACTATAAAGACACTGTGTGCTGTGATCAGAAGAGGAGGAGAGGGGGGTTGTGTATAGTACCTGCTGAATTGTAAAGTGTACATTAGACACTACAAGTGATGCCACAGAGAATGCATGTGGCAGGACTACAGGCTAAGCATTAGGGGGGCTGGTAACATTCAGGGGGTGGGACACAGAGCAAGGCTTTACTGAGTGGGCTGGACAAGCAGCAGAGGGGAGTATACAGTGGGCGTGACAGGTACAGCAGCAAGGAAGAGGGGCTGGGACTTCTGACAGGAAGTGTGGAGAGACCAGCTGATAACCAGAACAGGCGATGTGGGGGTCCTAGAGTGGCGATTTGGGGCTCAAACTGTTACTATTCCAAAGGGGGAAAAGATCCTTTGTTTATTTGGTGATTGGTTTTTTTGAACAGACCCCGGAATTCTCCTTTAAGTAATTATTTTACCAAGGGTAGTTGATGCTTGAAACACTTCCAGCACATATGGTTGGAAAATCCAAAGTAAGTGGACATAACATGCCTGGAAGAAATATATAGATAAGAAAATCCCGGCACTCACCTATTGAAGTTATGCTTGTTTACATGCAAACAAAGTACAGGACTACGCGTTTCGGCATATAGCCTTAATCAGCTCGTTTTTGCACATAAACAAGCAAACGTCAATAGGTGAGTTCCTGGATTTTCTTATCTACTACGCCTGGAATGCCATCCCGCCACAAGCACCACCACTTACGATACATGGAATAAATATATATCCAAAACATGGAAATAAAATAAGGGCAGACTAGATGGAACAGGTTTTTCAACAATCTGTTTCTTCCCAACATCCACAGCACAGGTATACTGCCCATACATAGTATTATTGGCCATGTTCATATTGGCTGTCTGTGCTGACAATATGCAATATTACCCTGCTGCATACTGATGGATGGACTTTGCTTAGAATACAATCATCTTTATGTTGGTTTACAACCAATCAAAATCATTTTCTGCTTGTTTCAAGCATTAATGGCTGAAACTTCCAATGTCTAGGAATGTCTTCTCTATCACCCTCTGTTACCAAACATATGCCCCCTTCAACCCTTCTTTCCCTACCTTACTGCATGACTACCAGGTGTCCACATATTATTCAGAAAAGTTTTTGAATTTTAGAATTTAAAATTTTTCTTTATATGTCCCTCAGGCCACCTTAAAGCGAATGTACAATCAGGTACATTCATCCCCGCGCCGGCGCCCATTTATTCAGGTAAAAAAAAAACAAAGGGGTGTACCTGGTGGTACTTTTGTTTTAACACAGGTGTAATGTAAGCACACAAAAGCATTCATATAATTGTCACAACATGTAGTCCTACTGCGGGCCCAAACTGACCTATTACCCGGGGCAATGCGGAGAGCAAGCCTGTCAGGGAGAAGGCGCCGGTCTGCTGCTATTACACGGGGCGACAGCAGCAGGTTGTTAACAAGCTGATTGTTGCCGTTTTAGCCTGTTGAAAGATAACGGTCAGCTAACACCGTGCATGTTGTTGTCTTCTATTACACGAAACTATTATCAGCTGTAACAGCCAATAATCGCTTTGTGTAATAGGGCCTTTACAGTAGATTACCATAGGATCCCATAGTGACTTGGGTCTGGTTGGGCAGAATCACAGCATGTGAAGGTGGCCCCAGGGAGCACTAGTAAAACACCAGACATTACAACAGTCCTAGCATAGGAGGTTAGTCCTCAGCAGCCTATCAGTTCACTTGATAGAAAACCCATGCTCGGGGAAGCTGTACTAGGTAATAGATACCTCTGCTGTAATTCAGGGGGGCAGAGAGGGCATTAAGGCATGACTACGAGTAGAACCAAAAACTGACAGATGTGACAAGGGCACAAGTATGTAGGGACACAGCATCTATGTCTGATCAGCTCTGAAGCACAAACTGCTGCTCTAACAGGTCACAGACTGTGCATGCTAAATCACAGAGCATGAAACTGCTAAAGACTCGCCAAGCTCAGACAAGCTGCTGCCAGCTTCTCATACAAACAGTAACCAGTCCCATCAAGCCTCCAGTATCTCACCTACAGCACCCACCCCGCTCTATACCTACCCTTTCTCCTCTCCTTACTGACTCTCTTTCTAGTCATGCTTAATATTGTTCATGATACGTTTGTGCACCAGACAACGCCTTACCCTGTTCAGGAAGTAGCTCTTGACACACTGCCCTAAGCTGCCCCTTACGGACCCTTCCTTAAAAGGGTTAAACCAAGATTAGAAGTTATCACCCAACAAGATAGAGGAAACCTAGCTGAATAGTAAGGTTGCCACTGCTGACGGCACACCGATGGTAAGAACAGAATGGAGTGCAGTAGTGCACGTATTCAGCCACCACCCCATTCACTACCTATGAGACGGACTGGAGATGGCATCTGTAACAAGTTTGGTCCTGTATAGTCTAGACTTTTAAGGGGAGATATGATTATTATTATTATTTTTTTTTTTTAAATACAGTGCTACCTCTGCTCTCGAACTCCAGAACCAAGCTGTGTGTTCCCGTAAGGAACAATATAAATGTCTTTAATTGGTTTTTGCACTCTGCACTTGACTGTGGGTCACCCGGCCCACAGAGTGTAAAGACTAGCACTAGCGGTGCATCCTGCACAACTACTGACTGTAAGGGAGCAGGGATTCCTATCAGAATGACGGGAATCCCTACTCTAAACTGGTGTTCCCCGCTGCAGAGTCGCAGAGAGAGAGGAAGTAGTGGGGTGGTAATTTGCTGCGCTCCTGCCCCTGCTAGAACTTGCGCCTGTTTTGAGTTCTAACAGGAGAGAGGTGTGGAAGCTGCACCAGCTGCAGGGACTCCTCTTTAGGCCGCCGGCACCCTGGAGAGGTGTCTCTGCAGCCCTCCCCACCACTCACACTTAGGGGAACAGCTCCTCTACCCTGCCCCACCGCTTGTCTGGCAGCCGCTGATTTCACTGGTCCGGTGCTGCTTCTCCCCACAGTGGGGTATATCTCCACCGGCCTGCCCCAGCTGCGGCACCAATTTCCAGGCTGCCAAAGCATGTACTTCAGCGACGATGGCCTGGAGATGGGTGCCGCAGCTGGGGCAGGCCGGCGGAGATATAACTCACCGCGGGAGAGGCAGCGGCGGCCTGGGGAAAGCGTTGGATGGCGGTTGTAATGAGGAGGGCGGCCGGAGCAAGGGTGCCAGCGGCCCAGAGGAGGGTCCTTGGAGCTGGGCAACGGTGGGGAGAAGCAGCAGCAGCAGACCGTGGAAAGTGGCAGCTGGCAGGCCAACAGAGGAGCAGGTGCGGTACAGGGGGCAGGCTCCTTTAAACTTGGTTTCCCAACACCTCATTAACTGTCAGCTAAACAATAGCTCATCAGCTATATCCCCCTGACTTTGTTCGGATACCGAAGTGTTCGAGCACCGAGGTATTACTGTATATAAATAGCCCCTACAAGAAATTTGGGGAAGAGATGTTCCAGGTAAAACCCCCTCAAAAGACAAGAAGGCACTGCCTTCGCCTGGAGAAAAAAAAGTTCAATCTCCGGAGGCAGCATTTACCATGAGAACTGTGAATCTATGGAACAGTCTACCCCAGGATCTGGTTACAGCAAGAAGAGTGGAGGGCTTCAAAACCGGCCTAGACAAGTTGTTAGACCAGAGGTCCCCAAACTGCGGCCCCCCGAGGCCTTTTATCCGACCCCCGCCGCACTTCCGGAAGGGACAACTCTTTCATTGGTGGTCAGTGAGAAGACTTCTCTCACTGAGCACCAATAAAAGAGTTCCCCCTTCCGGATCACGCCAGCCCCTGCCTCGCATCCACACTGCTGCCGACATCCCCGCCGAAGGGATCCACCAGCAGGTACAGCGACGTCATCACTGCCCCTGCCGGAGGATCCCTCAGAGATCATGTCCAGGTTACATCCAAGGGTTGGTGGTCCGTGCGGCGCGGAGGAGGCTGGCGGCAGGGCTGACATCTCACACTGCTCCGAGATCTGCGGTCCTGCTCCTGGATCTGCGGTCTGGTGCAACAGACCGCAGATCCTGGAGCAGTGTCAGATGTTATCCCTGCCGCCAGCCTCCTCCGCGCCGCACGGACCACCAACCCTGGGATGTAACCTGGACATGATCTCTGAGGGATCCTCCGGCAGGGGCAGTGATGACGTCGCTGCTCCTGCTGGGGGATCCCTTCCGGCGACTGACCGGTTGAAGAGGCTAGAAGAGATGAACACAGTATTAGGTGAGTATAATAATTTTTTTTTTTTTGTAGCAATGCAGGGGGGCATAATAACTATATGGGGGACATTGCAGGGGGACAATATAACTATATGGGAGACATTGCAGGGGGACAATATAACTATATGGGGGACATTATAACTATATGGGGAACATTGCAGGGGGGCATTATAACTATATGGGGGACATTGCAGGGGGACAATATAACTATATGGGGGACATTATAACTATATGGGGAACATTGCAGGGGGGCATTATAACTATATGGGGGACATTGCAGGGGACATTATAACTATATGGGGGACATTGCAGGGGGTCATTATAACTATATGGGGGACATTGCAGGGGGGCAATATAACTATATGGGGGACATTGCAGGGGGACAACATAACTATATGGGGGACAATGCAGGGATACATTATTAGTATATGAGTGAGGGGGCTGATTGAGGGTGTGAAGGGGGAGTTAGGGGAGGCTGGTTGAGGGGGGAGTGAGGGGTTGAGTGTGTGGATGAGTGGATGCTTTTACTTTTTTTTTGGGGGGGGGGGGGAGGGTTGTGGCATTTTGCACTGGGATTTGATTATAGTGGGAATTTTTTTTATAGTCCGGCCCTCCGACGGTCTTAGGGACAGTGAACTGGCCCCCTGTGTGAAAAGTTTGGGGACCCCTGTCTTAGACCAAAAGAACATTAATGTATATGTATAGAACCATCATCCATGCCTCCTGGTTGAACTTTCTTTTTCAACCATACTAACTATATTAGTCAGATGCGTCCAAATACACCCTAAGGGTATGTCCACTTCCACCCCAAGCCCATCCATTACAAACTGTACTGCCACTTTGGAACTTGAAATTCCTCTGTGTCAAACAGTATCTCTATGGTAGGTGACATGTCAATTCTTTGAGCAGAGGCGCGTGAGCCCCCCCCATAGAGATGCCGTTTGAAACTAAGGCAGGCGGGATTCCATGGTGGAGCCCCCCCGGAATTCTGCGACATTTACTCAGTGTGTAGTAGGCAGGGCTGGGGTACAATAACAGGGCTGGGGTACAGTAATAGATAGGGCTGGGGTACAGTGTGTATTAGGGCTGGGGGACAGTAATAGATAGGGCTGGGGTACACTGTGTATTAGGGCCAGGGTACACTGTGTATTAGGGCCGGGGTACAGTAATCCATAGGGCTGGGGTACAGTGTTAGGGCTGGGGTACAGTGTGTGCTGTACAAGCCGGGTGGGCAGGGCACTTTCTGGCACTGGGGTACACTGTGTGCTGTACAGGCCGGGGTACACTGTGTGCTGTACAGGCCGGGGTACACTGCGTGTCAGGGCCGGGGTACACTGTGTGCTGTACAGGCCGGGGTACACTGCGTGCTGTACAGGCCGGGGTACACTGCGTGCTGTACAGGCCGGGGTACACTGCGTGCTGTACAGGCCGGGGTACACTGTGTGCTGTACAGGCCGGGGTACACTGTGTGCTGTACAGGCCGGGGTACACTGTGTGCTGTACAGGCCGGGGTACACTGTGTGCTGTACAGGCCGGGTGGGCAGGGCACTTCCTGGCAGGCATAAGGAAGCCCTCTACCTGTAACAGTCCGCAGCGGGAGGCCGGGGGAGCCCCTCTCCATGTAGGGCCCAGCCTCCTCGCACACAGCCGGGGGCCGGGTCTCCACCCTCCTGGCTCCTATTTTCGGCTGTGGCCGTACAAGGAGCGGACACACTGCAGAAGAAACGGGCCGCAGCCCGAGCAGCATGGGCCCAGCGGAAGCGTGCCCCGCCGAGGCTGTCAGCCAGTACTGAAGTCACCTGCAAGCCCAGACCGTAACCGGCCTAACAGCGGGGCTGGCCGGCAGCCAGGACACAGCGCCCCCACTGTCTGACCCGCGTCCCTACAGAGCGGCGCACAGGACAGTGTATACATAGAGCGCTCTGTTTGCCAGCACACACATCAGCACACCAACCTTGTCCTCATCGGACAGCTGATCTTCCACGTCCGCCATCTTCTTCACCCCCTTTTCCTGACTGACGGTGCGCGCCCTACGGGCGGAGCCTGACGTCACGGAGCGGCCCTGCACTGAGAAGCGTGGCGAGAGTGCGCCCAGGAGACGCGGGAGCGCGCGTACCGGCAATCCCTGCCGAGCGTCACGTGAGCCTGACGTCACCAGACCTGTGTGAGGAAACTGAGGCCGCTGTGTCCACTGCAGTGATTGGCCGGAGTGCCAAAAAAGTTAAACAACCAGAGGGAGTCCAGTACCGTACACCATTCGTCCTATGGGATAGAGCTGCCATGCATCTCTCCGGGTCACGGACAGGCGGCTCCCACTGGGCTCTACATCTCCCCCTCATGGGCCAGTAAGGAGCAGGTGTATGTGTGCATGGCTGACCCCCTCCATCTAGCTGGCTCCATAAGTCTCCCCTGTTATATCCTGCACTGAGGGGATGTGCACACTATGGAATCTGTGTGGAGAATTTCCAGTGGATTCCGTTGCTCACGCTCCCACTTGACTCTCTGGCCGTCCCATAGGCTCCCTTCTATGCTCAGGCAGATTCCGCCGTCCGCCCACAGAATTGGCATGTCAGTTCTTTGGGTGGATGGTGGAATCTGGCTAAGCGCAGGAGCGCGCACATAGCCTAAGGTAAAAGGCCAGAGAGAAGTGCTCATGGCGTGCCCTTCCCTGCTGTATCTCAAAGTCTGACTGAGCTGTGACTGATCTAAGCTTTGACACATCTTTATAATAAAAATGTTTTTTTCTTTTTATAATGACAGCAGGGCCATGACAAGGGGTAGGCAGCAGCCTGGGGTGCCACCACCTACCCAGCCCGGGGCACTTACCCTGCATCCCCACTGCCCGTGAGTGTTGCCCAGGGACGCATTTGGAGGTGAAAGCTGGTGCAGTATAGAACCACTTGTTTCTCATACCCTCGCTTATCCTATAAGCCACAATGAGCCTGCAGTCTACAGGTGACCCAGCATGGCACAGGACCTCTGCCCTCTCTATATCATTATGGCTGACCCCTCTATATCACTATGGCTGACCCGCTCTATATCACTATGGGTGACCCCTCTATCACTATGGCTGACCCGCTCTATATCACTATGGCTGACCCGCTCTATATCACTATGGCTGACCCGCTCTATATCACTATGGCTGACCCGCTCTATATCACTATGGCTGACCCGCTCTATATCACTATGGCTGACCCGCTCTATATCACTATGGCTGACCCGCTCTATATCACTATGGCTGACCCGCTCTATATCACTATGGCTGACCCGCTCTATATCACTATGGCTGACCCGCTCTATATCACTATGGCTGACCCGCTCTATATCACTATGGCTGACCCGCTCTATATCACTATGGCTGACCCGCTCTATATCACTATGGCTGACCCGCTCTATATCACTATGGCTGACCCGCTCTATATCACTATGGCTGACCCGCTCTATATCACTATGGCTGACCCCCTCTAGATCACTATGGCTGACCCCCTCTATATCACTATGGTTGACCCCTCTATATCACTATGGCTGACCCCTCTATATCATTATGGCTGACCCCTCTATATCACTATATCTGACCTCTATATCACTATGGCTGACCCCTCTATATCACTATATCTGACCTCTATATCACTATGGCTGAGCCCTCTATATCACTATGGCTGACCCGCTCTATATCACTATGGCTGACCCGCTCTATATCACTATGGCTGACCCCCTCTAGATCACTATGGCTGACCCCCCTCTAGATCACTATGGCTGACCCCCCTCTAGATCACTATGGCTGACCCCCCTCTAGATCACTATGGCTGACCCCCCTCTAGATCACTATGGCTGACCCCCTCTAGATCACTATGGCTGACCCCCTCTAGATCACTATGGCTGACCCCCTCTAGATCACTATGGCTGACCCCTCTATCACTGTGTGTGACCCCTCTATATCACTATGGCTGACCCCCTCTATATCACTATGGCTGACCCCCTCTATATCACTATGGCTGACCCCCTGTAGATCACTATGGCTGACCACCTCTAGATCACTATGGCTGACCCCCTCTAGATCACTATGGCTGACCCCCTCTAGATCACTATGGCTGACCCCCTCTAGATCACTATGGCTGACCCCCTCTAGATCACTATGTGTGACCCCCTCTAGATCACTATGTGTGACCCCCTCTAGATCACTATGTGTGACCCCCCTCCATATCACTATGTGTGACCCCTCTATATCACTATATGTGACCCCCCTCTATATCACTATGTGTGACCCCCCTCCATATCACTATGTGTGACCCCTCTATATCACTATGGCTGACCCCTCTATATCACTATGGCTGACCTCAGGAACTATCAAAAGCAGAAGCAAATCCCTATAGAAAACCTCTCTTGCTTAGAGGTGGCAGCAGAGAACACTGTGTCAGAAACGGAAAAAAACCCACTTCCTTCAGAACAGATACTGATAAAAGTACTAGAAGTACTTTTAAATAGAAGTAATTTACAACCCTTTAACTTTCTGAAAATAGTTGATTTGAAAGAAGGTTTTTTTTTTTGTCGGAGTACCCTTAAAGGGGTACTCCAGCGAAAAGCTTTTCCCCAGTAATTGAAACACATTACATAGTTATATAACTATGTAATATGCTTCAATCACCTATCAGCCCCCTTTCCTATCTTTTCCCCGCTCAACCCCCCCATCAGGAAGTGAAGTAAACTCATTCTTACCTAATGACTGTTGACCCCAGGCTTTTCTGTGGCAGCCATTTTGTGACAATGACATCATCAAGAGGGAGGCGGGTCTAAGCCCTGTTAAGCCAGCCTCCCTTTGTCATATGACTCAGGTTGCTCAGCTCTGATTGGCTGAGCAAGCTGTAAGCCATCTAACAGTTTTACAGTTAGACATCACAGGAGACAAAGTGCATCATGGGAAAGCCCAAACTAGGAAGCAAAGAAAAAATGAAGACACCAACTAGAGCTTCAGGGACCTGCAAACAGTGGGAAATTTAAACAAATTCAAACTATGTTTATGATCGATTGATACAGGTTTTTTATCAGCGCCAGAGTACCCCTTTAAATACTTAGAGGACATAAATTTTTCATTTTTCCATTCTTGTTGTTTGCTCATCGCATTCTAAAATTCATAACCCCTTCATCTTTCCAAAAAAAAAGTCATATGAGGGCTTATTTTTTGCAAGACTAAACTTAATCTTTAATTACACCATTTATTTTACCATAAAATAAATGGCGAGACAGAAAAAAAAACTGTGGGTTAAAATTTAAAAATATGTAATTTTGGGCACTTTTATTTTTTTTATTTTTACCCAATGCAATTTACTTTTAGGCCATGTTCACATGGAGTAAGACACCGGCCATTCTGTGTCTTGGCTGGGTCGCGGAACGGCCGGTGTCAAAGAAGATTATGCCGGCCCGTACTGCAGTATCGGCCGGATGATCTTCATTGCTGCTGAATTCAGATACGGGCGCATCCATGCGCGCCCGAATCCGAATTCCCCGTTGCACACAATGGAGCATGCAAGCCGGAGCCGCATGTCCATTGTGTGCACTGACAGGTTCTCTGCGGCCGCTATTGAATGAATAGTGGCCCTAGAAAATTGACAAGTCAGTTTTTGCGCCACTGCTAGGGATCCCAGCCGCAGTGTTTACTATGTTGTATACACTCCGCCGGAATTCCATAGACGCAAATCGTCAACAACGTCCGTGATTACTACGGAACTTACGTAGTGTGAACGTTCCAAAAAATGAATAGGCCTAAAATGCCATGTTCAAACCCTTTTTTCCATTTATTTTTTCACCTATGAAGCTATACGAGGGCTCATTTTTTCAGTCTGTACTTTACATCGGTACCACTTAAGTCTTGATCAAACATTTTCATCTCTTTTTATTATGTTAATTTATTATATAAAAAAAATTTTTGCAAAAAAAAAAATCACAATTTTGGCTTTTGCAATTTATGGAATAATGTTATATCACAATAGTTCAGGCAATTATAACCACATGTTTATTTAGTTATTTATTTACACTTTATTTGGGGGGGGGGTGATTTAAACTTATTATGGGAGTAATTTTTTATATTCAACTAAACTTTATTGGCAATTTTTTTCAAATATGTGTTGTCTCCATAAGGGTGCCCTCACACCCTTTTTTTTTTTTTTTTTTTTGGCATTTTTCTGGCCTAAAAAAAAACACCAGTGCGGTGCATGACATTTTTTATTGGATTTTTTTTAATCATGTATTTTACTGTGAATAATCTTTTTGTGGTTTAGGCCTTTTTGTGTTCACCAAGATGGCTGAACTTCCTTTTCTTCTGCCACCACGTGACATTTTGAGATGACCAGAAAATTCCCACAATTTGCAAAAAAAAAAAAAAAAAAAAACTCTCAGCATGCTGCGTTTCGGAAAAGCTGCCAAAGAGCCTCAAAAGTGCCAGAAAGGAGAAAAAACACCACCCAAAAAAGTGCCATGTGTAAGGCATATCATAAACTTCCATTGACATCTGACTGCTGGTGCTTTTTTTAAAAAAAAAATGCCATGGCATGTTTATTGGCGTTTTAAGGCATTTGGGGCAGTGTGAAGCCAGCCTAAGAGACTATTATAAGGCTGGCTTCAGGGTGCCCTCACAGCACTTTTGATTGCCGGTTTTTGCACCCTAAAAAAAGCCAATGCGGCAAATAGAGGTTTTTTTTCATGCGGTTGCGTTTCTTCTGACGTTTTTCACTTTTTGACATCGGCACAACACGCTTCAAGACCAGTTCAATCTCTTGATCAGACCGGTCTCGAAACGTGTTGTTTCGCTGGCAAAATTCTTAAAAAAAATATTTTATATCACTATTACCCCTTCTATCTGTTTTACTCGCCTTGCAGTGGTGGAGGATACTGATTGTCTTTAAAGGGGTTGTCCGGCGATAAAAAATTATTCACAGAATAACACACATTACAAAGTTATACAACTTTGTAATGTATGTTATGTCTGTGAATGGCCCCCTTCCCCGTGTCCCACCACCCCCACCCGTGTACCCGGAAGTGTGGTGCGCTATACATTACCTGTCACGTGCCGACCACGGTCTCCGATCCTCAGCAGTGACGTCTTCTTCGGGAGGCCAGCGGATCTTCCCGAGTGCCGGCCGCCCTCTGCAGCGTCATCCGAAGCTCAGCCGCGATTGGCTGAGCATAACTGTGCTCAGCCAATCGCGGCTGAGCAGCTGATGACGTGGCCAGCACTCGGGAAGATCCGCCGGCCTCCCGAAGAAGACGTCACTGCTGACGATCGGAGACCGTGGACGACACGAGATGCGGTGAGTATAATGCACCACACTTCCAGGTCTAGCGTGGGTGGGGGGAAACACGGGGAAGGGGGCCATTCACAGACATAACATACATTACAAAGTTGTATAACTTTGTAATGTGTGTTATTCTGTGAATAATTTTTTATCGCCGGACAACCCATTTAATCCCTATAGGGATTAGTCAGGAGTGGCTGAGGTTCATTCACATGCTATCAGTAAGAGATGTGCCTTACACCAACACAACCTACACTGGTGAGAGTTCTATGCGCTTTCTTTTACCACTTCAGCCCTGTCTGAATTACACTATGAAGTGCTGTCTTATATTTTGTTTACGTGTGAATGTCTTTTGTACTTTGGGCGTGTTTCAGGTTGGCGTTTTTACCTGAACATAGACTTCACAGCCGAAGTGCGTGTTTGGGTCAAAATGCCATCCCGAATGCAGCCAATTCAGCAAGGAAGGGGTGAACTTCACCCACTTCCTTGCTGGGATGGGTGCAGTGCTGGGGGGGGGGGGGAGGGGGCATATTGATACTCACCCCCAACGTCTTCTTTCTTCCCCCAAGCCTGGCACCCTAAGCTACAAGAGTTCTGGGCTCTGCCTCTTCAATTTCAGTACAGCGAATCAGCGGCTACAGCCGAGACATCGCTGCAGCCTGTTAGATTGTCTGAGATGATGATGTATGAGCGCCATTTCAGCCCATCAGCGGCTGGAGCAGTGTCCCTGCTCAGCTGCTTATTGCAAGAAGATGGGGAATAGACCAGAGGGTAAGTTAACCCTTCTCCACCCTCCCCCAACATAATGGTGCACATTCTGGCCCACAGTTCATTTAACCTCATGGGGACCAGACTGTCACCCCCTGGCCCACAGGGAGTTAAGTTAACCCCCTGGAAACCAGACAGTCGTGTTTATCTCATTAACCCCTAGACGACCCAGGGCGTATAGTTACGCCATGGAAGTCTGTCCCCAGACGACCTAGGGCGTAACTGTACGCCCTGGGTGTTTCTCCTGCTATGAAGCGTGCTCCGGAGCGGAGCGCGCTTCATAGCAGGTGGGGGCCGGCTGCAATCAGCAGCCGGGACCTCACGGTAATGACACGCTGCAGCGATTGCGCTGCCGCGTGTCATTAACTCCTTAAACGCCGCGATCGTTTAAGTGTAAGTGACAGGGGGAGTCCCCTGTCACTTACCGATCGGGACCCCCGCAGTGTGACTGCGGGGGTCCCGATCGGTAAAACGGGCCGCCGGAGGTCTCTCACCTGCCTCTGTGCGGTCCGATCGGCGATCTGCTACACTAAGCCTGCACAGGCAGGCTCAATGAGCAGAGCGCCGATAACACTGATCAATGCTATGCCTATGGCATAGCATTCATCAGTGTAGAAATCAAACTAATCTATATAAAAGCCCCCCAAAGGGACTTCAAATGTGTAAAAAAAAAAAAGTTAAAAATACTAACACACTACCCCAAAACCCCTCCCCCAATAAAAGTTGAAATCACCCCCCTTTCCCATTATATAAATAAAACATATAAAAATAAATAAACAAATAAACATATAATATACCGTAGCGTGCGTAATTGTCCGATCTATTAAAATATAACAAGCGTCATTGCGAACGGTAAACGGCGTACACGAAAAGAGGGAAAAAAGTGCGCGGAGTACCGATTTTATGTTACATTATATATAAAAAAAAATTAATAAAAAGTGATCAAAACGTCTGATCTTCACAAATATGGTATTAATAAAAACTAGAGATCATGGCGGGAAAAATGACACCCCATACAGCCCCGTAGGTGAAAAAATAAAACCGCTATAAGCGTCACAATAGGCCCATTTTATTTATAATTAATTGCCAAAAAAAAGGATTTCATTTAAAAAAAATATATAACATTAGAGAATCTGTGTAACCTGCATATGGCTGTGTTCGGACTGACCTATAGAATAATGGTATCATGTCACTTTTACCATATAGTGCATTACGTAGACACAGGAACCCCCCAAACGTTACCATATTGCATTCTTTCTTGCGATTTCACCAATTTATATCTTCATAAATAATATATTTGGAATTCCATCATACATGTTATGGTAAAATGAATGACGCCATTACAAAGTACAACTATTCCTGTAACAAATAAGCCATTACATGGCCTTGTAGATAGAAAACTGAGAGTGCTAGAGCTCTTAGAAGGGGAGGAGGGAAAAACGGAAACACTAAGATCAAAATTTGCGCGGTCCACTGGGTCATTTTGGGCCTGGTCCTCAAAGGGTTAAAGAGTGCCAGATGCATAGGCTATGTTTTTTTTTTTAGTGGAGCAGAAGACTTTCACCACAGTTTGCTGAAAAAAGCCTCCCCAAAAAATGGCATGTGTGTAAGGCAAATCATAAACTTCCATTGACTCCCAGCTAACATCTGGCCGCTGACATTTTTTTTACTACAAAAAAAGAGGCAGTGTGAAGCCTCACATTGCCCTTTTTTAGTGTTTACAAAAATTACAGCTGAGAGTCAATGGAAGTTTATGATTTGCCCTAAACACATGGCGTTTTTTAGGGGTGGCATTTTTCCTTCCTCCTTGGTGTTTTTTCAAACCACAGCATGCTAAGAGTTTGGTGTCTTTTTGGCAAACTGTGGTGTTTTTCTCCCATAGACATCAATAGAAGTCTTCTGTTGCATTAAAAACACCATAGCCTAAGCATATGGCTGTTTTCAGTGAGAAAAAACTTAATTTTCTCTGGTGCAGGGGGTGACATTCTTGTCCCCAGGGGGTTAATTGAACCCCCTGTAGGCCCGATTGTGCTCTATTATGTTGGCGGGTGGAGGAGGGTTCACTTACCCTCCAGTCTTCTCCTGTCTCTTTTTGTAATTAGCAGCTGAGCAGGGACACTGATTCAGCCACTAACTGGCTGAAATAACCTTGTGCATCGTCATCACATCAGTGGCTGCAGTGATGTTCTGCTGATTTGAAGAGCCATAGCCCAGCACACTTGTTCCTCAGTGTGCCAGGCTCTGGTGAAGTAAGAAGACGTCAGGGGTGAGTATCAATAGGACACTTAACATTGACAATAACACTGTGACATCAATGTGGCACCCATGGGGTTATGTGAGTTTGGCTTACGTCCACAACCCCCTGGGGGCCACATAATTCAGGCTTTTACACAAAGGGTTAAGTGTAGGTGCCATGCATCCTCAATTAACCCCTTGTGTGGCAGACTGTAGGCAGCATCTGTTAAGATGCTGCATACTTTAACCCCTTAAGGTCAAAGCCAATTTTCGTTTTTGCGCTTTTGCTTTTTCCATTTTATGTTTAAAAGTCCATAGCGCTTGCATTTTTTCACCTAGAGACTTATATGAGCGCTTATTTTTTGCGAAGCCAATTGTACTTTGCAATGGCAGCCATTATTTTTCCATAACATATGCTGCGAAACCGGAAAAAAAATCATTTGCGCCTTCAAATTGAAAAAAAAGACGAATTTGTTTTGATTTCGGGGAGTTTTGCATTTACGCCGTTCGCCCTATGGTAAAACTGACTTGTTATATATGTTCCTCAAGTTGTTACGATTACAACGATATATAACATGTATAACTTTTATATTATCTGATGGCCTGTAAAAAATTCAAACCATTGTTAACAAATATATGTTCCTTAAAATCGCTCTATTCCCATGCTTATAGCACTTTTATCCTTTGGTCTACGGGGCTGTATGAGGTGTAATTTTTTGCGCCATGATGTGTTCTTTCTAACGGTACCTTGATTGCACATATACGACTTTTTGATCACTTTTTATTACATTTTTTCTGGATTTGATGCGACCAAAAATGCGCAATTTTGCACTTTGGAATTTTTTTGCGCTGACGCTGTTTACCGTGCAAGATAAGAAATGTGATTAATTAATAGTTCAGGCGATTACGCATGCGGCGATACCAAATTTGTTTATTTGTTTATTTATTAATTTATATTTATAAAATGGGAAAAGGGGGGTGATTTGGACTTTTATTAGGGGAGGGAATTTTTTATTAATAAAAACACTTTTTTACTTTTTTTTTTTACATCAACTAGAAGTCCCCCTGGGGGACTTGTATTTCCACAGCAATGATTTCTCATAGAGATCAATGCTGTGTATATACACAGCAAAGATCGATGAGATCGGTCATAGATTGCTATGGCCTGCTGCAGGCCATAGCAATCTATTGCCGAGCCGGGATCAGCGTCATTGCAACGCTGAGTGCCGGCCCGGCCAGAAGAACGGATCTCCCCCGCGATGCGATCGCGGGGGGGAGATCCGACCCACTAGACACCAGGGATGTTGTGCATGAAGCACTTCAATGCAGCTGTCAGGTTTGACAGCTGCATTGAAGTGCTTAATTAGCCGGCGCGGCAACGGGACCCGCGCCGGCTAATAGAGGCACTGCCCGGCTGCACATGTCAGCCGGGATCAGCGCCGTTCAGAGCGGGGTCCCAGCGGGACCCCGCTCTGAACACCCCCCGCAGCACCATGACGTACCAGGTACGTCATGGGTCGCTAAGGGGTTAAGGATAAGAACACCTGTCAAAATGATGGGTTTTCTGCACCTGTTTTTTTTTTCTCACTGTTCTTTTTTTCAGATATTGGTATCCAAAAGGTGGATTCCGTGGGCTATGTCACTGACCAGCGTTGTTTTTTTTTTTTTTTTTTTTATGAAATGGTCAACAAGGGAGTTTTTTGAATAAAATAATTTGCTCTATTGTGTTGTGTTTTATTATTTTTTGCAGGCTTAGTACAGGCTTAGTAGTGGAATCTGTCTGAAAGCTGTCTGATAGACAGCATCAATTACTAAGTTGGGGCCTAGTGCTAGCCGATGTAAAATGGTTAACACTAACCCCCCTATTATTACCCCAGTACCTACTGCACCAGGGGTATTGGAAAGAGCTGGATACCAGTAGGCCTGGAGCGTCTAAATTGGCACTTCTGGACTGGGCAGTAGCAGGCTAGTATTATGAGGCTGGGGAGGGCAAAAAAATGTCCCTTCCAACCCTGGTACTACTAGTCTGCTGCTGTTTGGTTTTTAAACCTGGCATTTTTTTAAACCATGCATTTTTTTCTAAATGTATTTACTAAAAGAATGCCTAGGGTTCCACCTATTTCCATAACCAGCCAGGTTTGAAAAACAAACAGCAGCAGCCTAATAGTACTAGGGTAGAAAGGGACTTTTTTGGCCCTCCCCAGCCTAATAATACCAGTCTGCTACCGCCCAGTCCAAGAGTACCAATTTTGACACTTGGGACTACTAGCACCCAGCTCTTTCCAGTACACTTGGTGCGGTGGGTACTTTGGTAATAATAGGGTGGGGTTAGTGTAAGTCATCTTATACCAGATAACGCTAGGCCCAACTAAGTAATGGGCTTCCACTACTAAGCCTGTATAAAAAAAAACAAAAAACAACTTAATAGAGAAAGTTATTTTATTCAAAAATTAACCCCACACCCCTCGTTGACCATTTTAATTAAAAAAACACAAAAAAAACGCTGCCTTTGGATACCGATATCTGAAAAACAAAAGGGAAAAAATGCAGCACAAAAAACAGGAGCAGAACACCCATCATTTTGACAGGTGTTCTGCACCTTACAGTATACAGCATCTTGGCAGATACTGCTTAAAGCCTGCCACACAAGGGATTAAATGAGGATGCATAGCATCCATACTTAACCATTTGTGTGCCAGACTGAACAATGTGGCCCCCAGAGGGGTTAAGTGAGACATTTGACAAACCCCGCCAATCATCAGGGACATCTGTTAGGAGGGATTGGTTATACAGATCCACCAGGGGGCAGCAATCACAGATCTGAGCTCTTTAAGAAACCTGGACACCATCTGAACCCATCACCTTATTCAACTTTAAACGGCCGATTTCCTCTGAAACATAGGCCTCTGGAAACACAGGAGCTGAAGCCATACAACTCCAGACAATGCCATACTGTGATTGTGAAAGCCTTCTTCTGAGAACACAGCAGAAGTAGCTATCCAAATAGCCTTATCTCCGTCAATAACCGTATTCTCCCCATTACGAGAGTCCATATTACACCAACAGATTATCTGACAGATTTTTTTAAGCTAAAGGCAGGAATGGATTTGAAAAGAGGATAAATCTCAGTCTTTCCTTCATTACCTGTTCTCTGTTTATAGTCCATTCCTGGCTTTGGCTCAAAAAAGTCTGTCAAATAATCTGTTGTTGTAACAGGGCCCTTATTTTAGTAATGCTTCAGCTATTCTTCTTCTTCTTCCTGTCACTTATATAACTGAAGAAGGTTTTATTCCCCTCAGTAACAGATTTTGCCTTTTTATCCTCTTTTGAGGCTTTAGCAACATTTATAAACTGCTTTGCCTCCTTCTGTATAATTTTATACATCTCTCTGTCAGCTACACCCACAGTCTCTTTATACCTCCTATAGGCTCCCTTTTTTCTTATACTATAGCCTTAACATCTCTAGTGAACCATAGTGGTTTCTTCTTCCTTTTGCTAATTTCTCATACATGTAGTCTAGTTGCCTTTAATATGGCATTTTTTAGTATTGACCACTGAGCACTTACTCCCGCAGCTTTGTCCCACTTAATTTATCATTTAAGGAAAAGACATCTGCCCTCTAAACCATTGTCAGCCACATTTTGCCTAAAACTTTGAAATTTGTGCGGATGTTTTAGAGTAAAACAGTTTCTCTCACCACTTTTCTCATTGCTCCTCTTCCTTTTTTTAACCCCTTCAAGACCAAGCCTATTTGCACCTAAAAGACCAGGCTCATTTTTCAAAATCTGACCTGTCTCACTTTATGCGCTTATAGCTCAGTGATGCGTTAACGTATGCTAGCGATTCTGAGATTGTTTTTTCGTCACATATGGCACTTTAAATAAGTTGAAAAATTTGGTCACTACTTTGTGTGTTTTTTGTGAAAAACATCAAAATATGAAAAATTAAAAAAAAATGCATTTTATGAACTTTGAAATTCTCTGCTTCTAAAAAAAGAAAGTTGTATCACATACATTAGTTACTAAGTCACATTACCAATATGTCCTCTTTATTCTGGCTTAGGCTACAAACCCACTTGGCGGGTCTGCAGCGAGTCCCCTTGCTGCAGATCCCAGCCTCGCCTCACTGCAGATCCCAGCCCTATACTTTCATTAGCAGAGAAACTTGCAGCAGGAATGTACATCCCTGCTGCGATTTTGTCTGCAGCCCGCCCCATTAACCCCCTAGCCGCCGGACATTATACATTACCGGGTCCCCGTTCCTGCTTGCTTCGGGGCTCCCGGTGTCTTCACGGCCTGCCCGGCCAATCAGTGCGCTGCCCTGCCGCAGCGCACTGATTGGCCGGGTGGAACGTGCCGGGAGCCGCCGAAGCAAGCAGGAGCGGGGACCTGGTAATGTATATCCTGTCCGCCCCCCCCCCCCCCCCCCCGCAGCCCCCGGCCGCACGATCGCCCCGCGCAGCCCGTGCGGCCGGGGGGTGCGGGGGGCGATCATGCGGCCGGGGGCTGCGGGGGCCGATCGTAAGGCCGGGGGGTGCAGGGGGCGATCATGCGGCCGGGGGCTGCAGGGGGCGATCGGGGCTGCGGGGGGCGATCGTACGGCCGGGGGGTGCGGGGGGCGATCATGCGGCCGGGGGCGATCGGGGCTGCAGGGGGGGGCGGGCAGGATATACATTACCAGGTCCCCGCTCCTGCTTGCTTCGGCGGCTCCCGGCACGTTCTGCCCCGCCAATCAGTGCGCTGCCCTGCCGCAGCGCACTGATTGTCCGGGCGGGCCGTGAAGACACCGGGAGCCTCGAAGCAAGCAGGAACGGGGACCCGGTAATGTATAATGTCCGGCGGCTAGGGGGTTAATGGGGAGGGCTGCAGACAAAATCGCAGCAGGGATGTATATCCCTGCTGCGAGTTTCTCTGCTAATGAAAGTATAGGGCTGGGATCTGCAGCGAGTCTCGCTGCAAAAACGCAGCAAGGAGACTCGCTGCAGATCCGGCAAGTGGGTTTGTACCCTTAATTTCATGAACATATTTAACTTTTTTAGGGTGTTACGGGGCTTAGAAATTTATCAGCAAATTACCACATTTTCGTGAAAGTTTCCAAAACTGATTTTTTTTAGAGACCAGTTCTTTTTTTAAGTTGATTTAGGAGGTTTGTATACTGGAAACCCCCATAAGTGACCCCATTATGGAAACTACACACCTTAAAGAATTAATCTAGGGGTATAATGAACATTTTAACCCTACAGGGGCTGAAGGAAAGTATTCACCATTAGGCCGTAAAAAAATGAAAAATTAAAAATTTCCAATAATATATACGTTTAGATTAAAGTTTCTCATTTTCAAAAGGAACATGAGAGAAAAAGCACACCAAAATTTGTAATGCAGGTTCTCTCGAGTACTACGGTACCCCATATGTGGGCATAAAACCACTGTATGGGCACACAGCAGGGCTCAGAAGGAAGGGAGCGCCAATTAGCTTTTCCATTGCAGATTTTGCTGAAGAAGTTTCTGAGCACCAGGTTTGCAGTGCCCCTGTAGTGCCAGCGGAGTAAAATCTCGCCATAAGTCACCCCATTTTGGAAAGTGCACCCCTCAAGGAATTCATTTTGGGGTGTGGTGAGCATTTTGACCCCGCAGGTATTAGAGGAAAGTATTCAAAAGTAGACAGTAAAAATGAAAAATCAAATTTTTACAATAATATGTTCCTTTAGTTTGAAATTTCTCAATTTCACGAGAAACAGGAGAGAAAATTCACCCCAAAATCTGTAACGCAGGTTCTCCTGAGTAGAACGGTACCCCATATGTGGGTATAAACCACTGTATGGGCACACAGTGGGGCTCAGAAGGGAAGGAGCGCCAATTAGCATTTTCCGTGCAGATTTTTCTGAAGTAGATTCTGAGCGGCAGGTGCGTTTGCAGAGCCCCTGTAGTGCCAGCGGAGTAAAATCCCGCCATAAGTCCCTATTTTGGAAAGTGCACCCCTCAAAGAATTCATTTTGGGGTAAGGCGAGCATTTTGACCCCACAGGTATTAGAGGAAAGTATTCATAAGTAGACAGTAAAAATGAAAAACTCAAATTTTTCCAATAATATGTTCCTTTAGTTTGAAATACATGGGCATAAACCACTGTATGGGCACACAGCCGGGCTCAGAAGGGAAGGAGCTCCAATTAACATTTTCCGTGCAGATTTTTCTGAAGAAGTTTCTGAGCGCCAGGTGCGTTTGCAGCGCCCCTGTAGTGTCTACAGAATAGAACCCCCCCCAAAAAAGTCACCCCATTTTGGAAAGTACACCCCTCAAAGAATTCATCTTGGGGTAGGATGAGCATTTTGACCCCACAGGTATTAGAGGAAAGTATTTATTGGCCAGTAATAATGAAATACTCGATTTTTTCCAATAATATGTTGGTTTAGTTTGAAATTTAAAAATTTCACAAGGAACAGGAGAAAAAATGTACCCCAAAATCTGTAACGCAGGTTCTCCTGAGTAGAACGGTACCCCATATGTGGGCATAAACCACTGTATGGGCACACAGCAGGGCTCAGAAGGGAAGGAGTGCCAATTTGCTGGAGCAAAACCGCAGCTAGTAATAGTTATTAGAATAGTGCCGTTACTTAAAAAAAAAAAAAAAAGAGATTACAGGTAATGTGGGGTGGTTACGGACAGTCTGGGGTGGTTACGGGTAATCTGGAGGTGGTTACGGACAGTCTGGGGTGGTTACGGGTAATCTGGAGGTGGTTACGGTCAACATGGGGTGGTCACGGGCAACCTGCTGTGGTTACCGCAACCTGGGGTAGTTACAGGCAACCTGTGGTGGTTAGAGGCAACCTGGGGTGGTTACGAGAAACTTGGGTTAGTTACAGGCAACCTGGGGTGGTTAGAGGCAACCTGGGGTGGTTACAACAAACTTGGGTTAGTTACAGGCAACCTGGGGTGGTTAGAGGCAACCTGGGCTGGTTACGTGCAACGTGGGGTGGATACGGACAACCTGCTGTGGTTACAGACAATCTAGGTTGGTTACAGGCAACCTGCTGTGGTTACGGGAAACGTGGGGTGGTTAAGGGCAACTTGGGGTGGTTGTGGACAATCTGGGGTAGTTACGGACAATCTGGGGTGATTACGGACAACCTGGGGTGGTTACAAGAAATTTGGGTTAGTTACAGGCAACCTGGGGTGGTTAGAGGCAACCTGGGCTGGTTACGGGCAACGTGGGGTGGATACGGACAACCTGCTGTGGTTACAGACAATCTAGGGTGGTTGCAGGCAACCTGCTGTGGTTATGGGAAACATGGGGTGGTTACGGGCAACGTGGGGTGGATACGGACAATCTGCTGTGGTTACGGACAATCTGGGGTGGTTACGGACAATCTGGGGTGGTTACGGATAAACTGAAGTCCTTATAGGTAATCTGCGGTGGGTACCTGTAATCTGGTGTGGTTACGGGCAATCTGGAGGGGGTCATTGGCAATTTGGGGTAGTTAGAGGCAAGGTGCGGTTGTCAGTGGCAAGGTGCGGTGGTCAGAGACGACGTTCGGTGGTCAGAGGCGATGTGCGGTGGTCAGAGGCAACCTGCGGTGGCTGCGTGCAATCTGGGGGGTTACATGTAATCTGGCATGATTACGGGCAAGCTGGGGTGGTTATGCGCAACCTGCGGTGGTCACGGGCAACCTGGGGGGGGGTTACAGACAATCTAGGATTGTTACGGATAAACTGAAGTGCTTATAGGCAATCTGGGGTGGGTACATGTAATTTGGGGTGGTTACAGGCAATCTGGAGGGGGTCACTGGCAACTTGCGGTGGTTAGAGGCAACGTGCGGTGGTTACGGGTAACGTGCTGTGGTTACAGTCAACGTGCAGTGGTTACAGTCAATGTGTGGTGGTTACAGTCAACGTGCGGTGTTTACGTGTAATCCAGGGGGTTACGTGCAATCTGTCGTGATTACGGACAACCTAGGGTGGTTACGGGTAATCTGGGGGGGATTGGGGGAAATTTAGGAGTAAACTGCAATTATTACTATAATAAAAAGTGTGTGTTTTATTTTTTTGTATGTTTGTCACTTTTTGTACTTTGCACATTCATTTTCACTGTATTACTATGATTACTGTGATATTTTCTATCACAGTAATCATAGTTCAGTGACAGAGACCAAATTGGTCTCTGTCATTTTAAATGGAACGCATGCGCACTTCATAACCAGCCAGGACGCCGAGGAGGAAGGACCTCCCAGGATCAGGTGAGTATATGGGGTGGGGTGGGGGGGTGACTGGGGGGGTGGGGGGCGACTTGGGTGACGGACACATCACTTTTTATCCCCTGTCACCAATCATTTATGGGGACGGGATAAAAAGTGCCGGCGGCACATGGCACAAGCGATCAGCGGTATATAGTATATACCGCTGATCGCTTGTACTGGGACCCCACAGGGGGGTCCCGATCACTGCCCCATGCTCTCCGCTACCTCCGGTGGCGGAGAGCATGGGGCTTTCATTCATTTTTTCTTTTTGATCACTGTGAACAGACTTAGGTCTGTTCACAGTGATGGCGGCGGCCATCTTGGATCTGATGGCCACTGCGGGAAGGGGGGGTTAGTGACTGGGGCACTAGAAAGGCTGATCTGGGGTCTGATTTTACTTATTTCATCTCCGTGAATCCACGGTGGGGGGAGATGAAATACAGCGGCGGCAACGGCCCATTAGTGACCGCCGTATCGGTGGTCACTAAGGGGTTAATGAGGGTCGGCTGCGGGATCGCAGCTGATTCTCATTACCTCCGGTGCTGCAGTCAGATGAGAGCGGGATCACTATCTCTGCAGCGATCCCGCTCTCATCATAAAACCCCGTCAGAGCAGGAACGTATATATACATTCCTACTGCACGGGGTATGTGCAATAGGAATGTATATATACATGTTACTGACGTGAAGGGGTTAAATACTACATTTCATGATTCCTATAGAGTGACTTTTTTTTGAGAAAGGAAGTCTGCTTGTTTTTTGTCTTGATGGATAGGCCATACATTTTTGATCAGCAGGGTGCTAACATTCAGCACCCCACCCACTCCCTAGTGTAGTGCTGTTTGGCACCAGCATGGGAACTGAGGTACATTACCACTGCACAGTAAAGAGAACCAACTGCTTCCAGTCTGAGAGTAGGCCATCAATAAACATATACTGCAGCTTTCCTACAATAAAATAACAAGGAAATAATATAAGAGCAGACTAGATGGATCAGGTGGTCCTTTTCTGTCAATAATCTTGTACGGCAGAAGGTTGAACACTAGATGGCAGCATTGTTACATTTTCATAAAATACATCTCTAACTAAAACTGAAGCTTTTGACTTTGTTTTTTAAAGCATTTATAGTTGTTTTATAAGATACATAGTAATTACTAACATTTCTGCCATGGATGCATAGAACATCCACCCAAAGATTACCTCCATTCAGTGGGGTTAATCTGTGATGCAATCTGCTTGGTTTTATTTTCATCCAAAAGGTATTTTGTTATTAAGTTTGATGAAGATTTATATCAAATCAGATGAATAGGGCCTTAGGGTGGTTTCACACACAGTACTTTTCAGTGTCTTTAATGTTATATTTTGAAAATTTAGATAGTAAAATATAAGGATATATACAAATATAACACCAATGTCTTTCTGAACTTTTGGGTGCTTTAATGGCTTTTTTTATACCACAAAATAACATGTTCTAGGTTTGGAATTTGATGGGGTTTTCAGCCTAATGTAATTCATGCCCTCTCTTTAGGATAGGCCATCAGTCACATTTAACCTACACTCCAGTGTTTGGCGCTGAATGGGAGCTGGGCTACAGTAACCTGATGGGACCACTACACAGTGATTTAAACTAACTTAAAGGAAATAGATGTTCATGCCTTATCAGTACACTCACTATTTATAAGCACGCAGATAAAAAGATAATGATGGAGATTTTTGAAACCTTGCACAAAGGCACAGTAAAGTAGATGCTCAAAACAACTACTTAGATTGCTTCTATAATTTTTTAAAAGGCATGTGAAAAATAAATGTTGAAATCTGATTGGTTGCTATGGACAACTACTCCACTGTTCCTTTATACAGATTTTACTAAATCATCTTCATGTAGTTTTTTTTACTATTGAAATGTGTCATTTTAATAAAAAATGGGAAGAGTCAGCTTGCTTCCTATAAAAAATCCATCTTGTCACTAATGAATCAAGGCTGGCGATTAAACATGTCTTTGCACCTGCTCTAGCCCTTCTAGCGCACAGATGTACTTGACTGGATGGCTTTAATCATTACTTATTATAGCTAATGTTTTCCAGATGTGGCTTCTTTATTGAGTTACCTTGTAATAGCATTTTAGATCTTTTCATTTTTGAGATTGATAAAGGAAATAACTAATCTTATATACGATAGCTGGCATGATTCCACTCCTGCAAATATGTAAATAAAGGACAATATTAGTTTACTATTTACATGCTTGAAGCATTGATAATTTATAACCTGCCGTGATAAAAAGAAATAGTATTCCCTGTGAGCAGTTATATACCTGCTTACGTTTCTTCACGGCATCATTTACACATTTTGCACAACTTGTGCTGATTGTAATACTATATAGTCAGAAAACCAATATTTTACAGTTAAAGGCAAAGTTCACACAACCTAAACTTTCAATAAATAACAGCCGTTGCGACACCGGCTGCTATTTATTGAAAATTAGAATAAGATTGTGTCCTATGGAATCCCGGCCGGAGTGTATACACTCTGGCTAGGATTCCTTGTGGCCACATAGAAAACTGACATGTCGGTTTTGCACGGCCGCTATTCATTGAATACCAGCCACGCAAAACTGACAGTGTAGACAAAGTAAAGTGCCGCACTGCTATGGTGATTTGGAATGCGGGCACACCCGAATGTGCCCGCATTCCAAATCAAAAGAAGTTCATCTAGCTTGTATGGCGTAAACTTCACTGACAGCGGCCATTTTGTGATACGGCCATGTCACAGAACAGCTGCTTTCTTACCAAGTGTGAACACGGCCAAAGGGTTTATCTGGAATTTAAATACATTTAAAAAATGTATAAATTGCTAAAAGTGGTTTAAAAATAAACCCCAACCTATTCTCACCTCCTAGTGGCATAGCTACTATAGAGGCAGGGTAGGCAGTTGCTATGGGGCCCGTGCAGGAGGGGGGCCGAGGGGAGAAGGTGTGTCTATCGGCTTAACACCTTATGCACCAGCAGTAAACCACACTATATGGAGGGGGCAACTAGAAGACGTGAGTATAGGTTGATTTTTAAACACACCCCCCCCCCCTTAGCCATATATACACATGTATTTTGTAATTTCAGGCCAACCCCTTGATATACAATGTTTGCTGCATCATCTAGGCACTTATACAGAGCTGGCCAAGAGCACTAATATGACTGCATAAGGATAACATCAGTTACCACTTCAAATTGCTGTGGTTTTGGAATATGGTTATTGGCCTCATGTATGTTTCACCATGGCTAATACCTGCATATGCAATTTGAGGTATATTGTCTGCTTTTCAAACTTGTTTTTTAAACTGTTTTGACGCAGTTCTCAGCTGCATAATGTGAATATACACTTACCAGAAAAAAAGGTGGAGCAGTAGTTTGAATTCTTCCCAAAAAGTAACTGCAAGAAGAAAGAGTGATAGTAATAAGCAGAGAACATAGCAATGTTTAATAGATAATGACCCCCATACTAAAATAGCTATATAACTATAATACATTTGTGCCATTCTAGTGCGTACATTTGCCTGGTGAATACTGTAGTGTGATGTGATCTACAGTACCTATATATTTACTTCCCTATAGTACATGCATACAGTACACAGACCAGGTATGCAGTGTCCTAAAAGTGCCAAACATTTCCCCGCCAACTTTAGTATATAGTCTATGGGGGTCTTTAGACTTTAGGAAATTAAAAATAAATTTTTATTTAATCAAACTAGATATTTAAGTAAATTGGCTTTTTCTGGGCCACATTCACAATTTTGAAGACACTAGATATTTGTATATTTTGATAAGCTACAGCGAATACAATGGTAATTGCTTTTCATCAGTAAGTGTTTCTTAAGGCAGCAGGGCAGACATTTTTAGGAGGATTGCATTACATTTTCAGGAAACAACAGAAACCCCTGCGTTTCCCTTTACGTTTATTATGTCATCTATATGACTATTCATCTATATGACTAATGTTTTGAAACAGGTTATTCTTAAAATGAGGCTTTTCAATTCCCTTGCACTACCCCTCCCAGTGATATCACTTTGGCACCAATGCATGTATCTCAGCCAACTCTGATTGAGGTTGGTTATCTGTCTGTGCATGCTGTGAGCCCCACCTTCATGTCCACATTGATATGACAGTATCTAAACTATATTTCTAGCTATTTATTAGAAAGAAAGTTGCAAAATTATGCTTCAGAGTGCACTCTGTAAATATTATAGGCCCTATGAATGAAAATTGTTAGTGTTTTAGGTAGTAAATTTGATCCCTGATATATAATTCAGAAAGAATAATGTTTTAATTTGCAGTGTTTTTTGCTCCTTTAACCTCTTAAGGACATATGACGATCCCGGGTGCCGCGAGTAGCCCGGGACCGCTGCTATTAGCGGGCACGGTCTGATCGCCGTGCCCGCTAATTAGCTAATCGGAGGCAGCTGTCAAAGTTGACAGCTGCCTCCGATTACCGGACGCAACGTTTCCCTGGGGTCTAGTGGGGGAGATCGCTCCTCCGGGACCTTGTCCCGGAGGAGCGATCTCCGTTACTGATGCCGGCCGGGGACGCGTCCAAGATGGATCTCTGCAGCATATCTATGCTGCAGAGATCTCAATGAGAGATCACAGTGTATATACTAGAAGTCCCCCAGGGGGGCTTCTAGTATATGTGTAAAAAAATAAAATAAAGTGTTGTTAATAGTAAAAAGCCCCCTCCCCTAATAAAAGTCTGAATCACCCCCCTTTTCCCAGGTTTTAAATAAAAGTAAACAAATAAATAAACATGTTTGGTATCGCCGCGTGCGTAATCGCCCGAACTATTAATTAATCACATTCCTGATCTCGTACGGTAAACGGCGTCAGCGCAAAAAAATCCCAAAGTGCAAAATTGCGCATTTTTGGTCGCATCAAATCCAGAAAAAATGTAATAAAAAGCGATCAAAAAGACGTATATGGGCAATCAAGGTACCGATAGAAAGATCACATCATGGCGCAAAAAATTACACCTCACTCAGCCCCATAGACCAAAGGATAAAAGCGCTATAAGCCTGGGAATGGAGCGATTTTAAGGAACGTATATTGGTTAACAACGGTTTGAATTTTTTACAGGCCATCAGATACAATATAAGTTATACATGTTATATATCGTTTTAATCGTAACAACTTGAGGAACATGCATAACAAGTCAGTTTTACCCCAGGGCGAATGGCGTAAAAACACATTTCCCCCAAATAAAAGAAATGCGTTTTTTTTTTCAATTTCACCACACTTTGAATTTTTTTCTGGTTTCGCAGTGTACTTTATGCAAAAATTCAGCCTGTAATTGCAAAGTACAATTAGTGACGCAAAAAATAAGGGCTCATGTGGGTTTCTAGGTGGAAAAATGCAAGTGCTATGACCTTTTAAACACAAGGAGGAAAAACCGAAAACGTAAAAACGAAAATGGGCCACGTCCTTAAAGGGTTAATTACTTTAATAGAAGGTCCAAGCATCAGGTGGATGCCTTAAATAACCAGGGCAGGATTTTCTTCCCCGAGCAGCGAACGTTTTTCACCAGCATCCGCCGCAAGGTTGGTTGGACTTCACTGCAGGAAACTCCCAGGTCACTACCTTCAGGGAAGGACCTTGACCACTGACTCAAGAACTAAAGGAGTGCCGGAGTCTGGGACTAGGTGCTCTTCCTCTGTGGTAGAAATGCAGGAAGTAGCGTTAGGACGTAGTTCAGACTGGAGCTGAGCTGGAACTAGGAATGGATGGAGATTTAAATAGCAAGAAGATCGCTGGGAAGTGGAGGAAAGCCAGGGAGCACAGACATGGTTGCTGACTGACAACAACTGAACCAAGAGGTGAGGAGGTGGGAACTATATATACCCTTAGGAGAATATGCCAGAAGACTCCAGAGCTTGTGGGCAGAGCTTATAAATATAGGTGGACAGGCGTATGTCTGCCACTAGAGGGAGCCCAATCCTCCAGTAGGCTAAGCTCAGAGCAAGAGAAACTGCCAGAGGACAAAGAGAAAGGGAGATGATCACAACTCAGAGCAGGTAGGGGATAATGGACACGGCCGCATGTTGTTACAATTACAGTACAGTTATGGAAGATTCTAGAGAAGAAGGTGCCAAAACATGCAGAAGGATGTTGCAGTTTAGTATTATTAATATCATTCAGTACTGTGGTGATTTTAAGAGTGAATTTCAATCGCTATTGGTTGTAACTAGCCACTACCACACTGGCAGCACCTGGAATTGCCGCTGATTAGAGCCACCTGTTTTCAGAGTCAATGTAAATTTATTCTTTTTTTCCTCAATCATTTAAAGTACTGTACAATAAACTATTTAAATTTGCTATTTAAATTAATCTTCACTTATTCACAAAAGGTTACACTATTGTGCACTGAATAGCAGAATACAGTTCCCTCCTCGGCTTTGCAGGGAATAAGGAGGGAGATGAAACATATCCCCACTTAATTGTTACACAATTTGCTGTTTGGAAAGGATCTCAGAACTTCTTCCTACTGAGTATGCTGAGAGTGTACACTCCCCTGGGTGCGATTTTACGGTTATACAGGATAGCTGCTGGTGAAATTGATATGGGGTATTGTGTACATCTGATTCAATTATTTCATGGTTATCTTAGAACCACTCCAATCTCCATACCGTTAATAAACTGGAAAAGACTTTAGGAACAATATTCTTTGAATCAATGTGCAAAGTGATATCAAGTGTAGATGTTATTAGGGAAAGCTTGGTATGGAAGAGTCTTTGTCTGAATAGGGCCACCTATTTTTTCTACACTTCCTGCAAATTAGCATTGCCATATTGTGCTTTATTTATTTATTTTTACTCTATTATTGACTTAGGGAAACAATGGGGTTTCTTCTTTCAGCTATATATTTGTAAATTCAATAACAATTTGCTAACAGCTTGAGAGATACTCTTTAACTCATATTGTGAAATAGAATATTTTGTTAAGAAAAACTGAAAAAATCAATCAAAGGATGTCATTTTTCTGATTCACTTACATTTTTGAACAGCACTGGCGACTGAATGCGCAAAGAGCATTACTGTAATTCACTTTTAAATTTACATTGCCACATGGGTCAGGAGGTTCCGAATAACAAAAGAAGGTAATATATTTTACTATTGCTTTTGCACACAATAGCCAGAAAGGTATGTTTTATTTAATAAATAAATAAATATACATAGCAGATTTCATACATGCAAACAGGCCAAAATACAGCTGTCAATTTGATGACAGTAGTGGTGCGTTTACACAGACAGATTATCTGACAGATTTTTGAAGACAAAGCCAGGAATGGATTCAAAAAAGAGGAGAAATCTCAGTCTTTCCTTTATGACCTATTCTCTGTTTATGACCTGTTCCTTAATCTGTCAGATAATCTGTCTGTGTAAGCACACTAAGTATTTCCTGGTCGTGTCTTGGTTAGGGTAAAAAAACGATCTTTTAATCTACAGCAGCTGAGTCAATGTGGCCTGGCCTAGAGTGTCTGTACCCTAGGCCTATGACGCCTCTCCTTTCCTCCTCCCCACCCTGCTCATCATTAGGAATGCCCCTTGCAGGATTTCTCCTATTCATTGCTTGTCTAAACAGTGCACATGTGCTGCTTTGGGTTGTTATTTTAAAACAACAGCCATTATTTGCCATTGATGGCCATCCACTCAATTTCAACATTGTGTGACCAGTGACCATAGCCTTTCTGTGTTTTCAATCCACTCCTGGTTTTGGTTGCAAAATACTGACCAAACAAGTTTTTAGTTGTTTGAAATCTCTTCCATTTGTAGAAGATCTTCTTGTCAGTGAATTGATTGATGTCTCATAGGCATCTATAGGTTTCTTTCCAAATGACCACTATGGTCTCTTTAAACAGGTGATGAGCATAGACTCTGACTGTTCTAGAATTCATGACCTGTCCGCAGCTCACTGGGTGGCTATGTCACTGTGGGTATGAAGGTAATGTCCCTAGAGTGAGGTCAATAATACCTTTTTATAGTCCTGGACAACCCCTTTAACATTTTAAATTATATGCAAGGTCAAAAGGACTGGCACATGATTTGGTCATTTAAGGAACTGACAAAAGACTAGTGGTTATCCTTTATGTGAAGGAGTTATTCAGCGTTAGAAAAATATGGCCACTTTCTTCCAGAGACAGCACCACTCTTGTCTCCAGTAGGGTGGGGTTTTGTAACTCATTTCCATTAAAGCGACTCTGTACCCACAATCTGACCTCCCAAACCACTTGTACCTTCGGATAGCTGCTTTTAATCCAATTTAATTTAATCTGTCCTGCGGTCCGTTTGGCAGGTGATGCAGTTATTGTCCTAAAAAATTACTTTTAAAATTGCAGCTCTGTGCCCTACGGGCGTATCTGTGCCCTACGGGAGTATCTGTGCCCTAACTTTGCACCACCCCTCCATCCCTCCTCCCCGCCCTCCTCATCATTAGGAATGCTCCAGGCAGATTGCCTATTATTCACCACCTGTGTTACCACGGCACATGGGCTGGATCATTAAGACACCTGTGCAATGTTCAAACAGAAGTAAATGTTACAGTGGAATTCCTAATGATGTAGAGGGTGAGGAGGAGGGACAGAGGGGTTGGTGCAAAGTTAGGGCACAGATACGCCTGTAGGGCATGGAGCTGCAATTTTTATTTTTTTTTATTTTTTTATGGGGATCAAGAGAAATCTGAGTTACTTAATGGCTTCTTCAGTTCTGTATATACAAAAGAAGAGGATGGAGCTGTTGTGGGTGTGGCCTGTACTGAGGTGGGTGGGGCCAATGTAATGTACTTAACTGGTTTACTATAGATATGGTCCAAGATAAAGTAAATAAACTCAATGTAACCAAAGCTCCAGGGCCTGATGGATTACACCCCAGAGTTCTTAGGGAACTCAGTTCTGTAATTTCTCTACCCTTGTATGAAATATTCAGTGATTCTTTGCTTACTGGTATTGTGCCGAGGGACTGGCGTAAGGCAAATGTAGTGCCGATCTTCAAAAAGGGCTCTCGAACTTCCCCAGGTAACTATAGACCTGTAAGCTTAACGTCCATTATGGGGAAACTATTTGAGGGTCTTATAAGGGACTACATCCAGGAATATGTAGTGGCTAATAGTATTATAAGTGATAACCAGCATGGTTTTACTAAGGACAGAAGCTGTCAAACCAACCTAATATGTTTCTATGAAGAGGAAAGTAGAAGCCTGGATGGCGGCGCGGCTAAGGATATCGTGTACCTGGATTTTGCAAAAGCGTTTGACACAGTTCTTCTTGGACGTCTGATGGGTAAGTTAAAGTCTATCGGTTTGGAAAATTTAATGTGTAACTGGATTGAAAACTGGCTTAAAAATCGTACCCAGAGAGTGGTGGTCAATGATTCCTACTCCGAATGGTCCCCGGTAATAAGTGGTGTACCCCAAGGGTCAGTACTGGGCCCTCTTCTGTTTAACTTGTTTATTAACAATCGCGGCTGAGCAGCTGATGAAACGGCCGGCACTCGGGAAGATCGTAGGTGTTCGGGCCGGCCGGCCGAAGATGACGTTTGGCACAAGATAGCGGACGCGTGTCGGCACGGATCAGGTATGTATAATGCACTACACTTCCGGGTACACAGGTGGGGGTGGTGGGACACGGGGAAGGGGGCCATTCACAGACATAACATACATTACAAAGTTGTATAACTTTGTAATGTGTGTTATTCTGTGAATAATTTTTTACCGCCGCACTACCCCTTTAAGAAAATTTCCCTACCATATTTGGGAGTGTGATAAAATAGCAAACCAAGTGACACACACCAAAGGAATCCTTGTTCTGTTTAGCACCAGTCCTGGGTATGCCCACCTTTAACGCTGCTGTAAACCCAACCTAAGTATATATGCAACAAAATAATATGAGCATAAATCTTTCTATTCTGCATCTATAATTTACCTTGTAGCAGTTTTCTCCTGGGGACATTATGAGATAAACAATAGGATGCTCTCAGAATACAGGTGAGGCTGTTGGTCATTCACTTGTGATGCACTTCTATGTTGTTCTTACAGTTATATCCTGATAATGCTTATGATGCTTATAATGATATGTTAGATTCTTGAAACCTTTTATTTGTGAGCACACAACAGAAGCTTTGTGTGGTGTAGTCCACTTGATTTCTAACAAGTTTGCTGCCCACTGATGGGGTTCAATAAGACCTTGCCTGGGATCATTCTTTATTTCCTTAAACAACAGCTGCACTTTAGTCCAAAGACTTGTGACTCCAAGCTTTCTCTAAGATGACTTTGATCCAGCTGAAGAATACTGACAATATAATTAACGTAACGTGAGTAATGTAGCTGCTCCTGCCAAACATTGTTAAACAGACCTAGAGACCATCATGCGGAACACAGAGCTGAATCACTGAAGCCAATGTGATAAAAGGTCAATGTAACAAATAAAAGACACTTTTATCAGGGAGATTATGATGAGGCCACATTGCTACTGGCATGCAAACAGAAATATTGACTAACTATTTTACAAGGTCTTACTCTTGGAACTAGTGAGTTATTTAGTCACCATTGAGTAAGATGAAAGAGATGTAAAGTGTCTGTAAATTCACCTACTATATATAGTGGTATGCCTGCCTGTTATACATGTGTGCAGGGGCGTAGCTAGGATTTATGGGACCCCATAGCAAAAAACTGTACGGGGCCCCATGAATCTTTTACGCTCCCCTACCCCCCCCCCCCACGCCAAACACAGACATTGACACACATCTACACACACAGAGGCACCATTAACATATATACAGTTATGCCACTGACATGCACACATATATATGCTGTAATGTGATTACACTAGTGCTGATGTATACACAAGTAGACTGTACACAGGGAAATCATCTCAGTGTAATAAGAAATACTCAACCAGAAATAAAAGAAAATGCAGCAGATATTAATGGTGGGTTCTTTTATTAGAGCCCAGCATTAATAGAAGCTGCTGCAGATCATCTTTGGGAGCAAACCTGTCAATCACACTACTGACATACACAAACACACACATATACACCAGTGTTACAGACACTACTGACACACACACACACACACACACACACACACATATAACCACAGATACATACACATACTGACATATAAATATATACACATATATATATATATATATATATATATATATATATATACACACACACTGGCATATACATATATACCCACAGATACATACATACACTCACTGACACACATACACAGCACTTACAGCTCCCAGGCTTCCCCCCTCCTCCTCCTGTAGTCCGGGCTGAGCTTCACATAGAAGTATTCAGGACCTTTGGGTCATGTGATAATAAGGTCCTTCATCCCTCTCCTGTGCTGGCAGGTCCTGCTCCTCTGTTCCTCGTCTTTTGATGTTCAGCCCGCTTACCCGGCACTACAGTGAGGGGGCTGAACAGTGCAGTGGCGGGTCCCTCTTCCCCTCTGGACCCCTGGGGGAGCGGGGTACAGTGGTCGGCTGTCAGTGGCATGCAGTACCTACCATGAAGGCAGAGCAGGCTTCCTCGGGCCCCCTTCTTGCAGGGGCCCCATAGCAGTCGCCTTTCCTGCCTGCATGGTAGCTACGCCACTGCATGTGTGCATTTCCACCCTTTATAATGCATCATATTAAACATTCTTGGCTTATTAATACATTTTAATGTAGTTGCCACTCTAGTTTTTTTTTTTTTTTTTGTTTTAACCAAGGCATATAGTTTGGGTGGCTCGTTATATTTCTGGTACTCCTAGAGTGATGGCTTAACCCTTTAACTCCGCTGCCACTTTTGTCATTAAGGAGGGAGCCATATTTTTCAAATCTGACCAGTTGTCTTTTATGTGCTAACTTAAACTTATCCAAGTGATTCTGAGATTTTTCTCTCATGACAAAATGTACTTCGGGGTACATTTATCAAGACTGTCATACGAGTTTGCTAGTCTTAAATAAAGCCCCACCCCCTTTTCCCCAGCCAGATTTACTAAGAGGCTCTTAATGTCAAGTCACCATTTCACAATCCATATTGCGAGGATATGTTCTACATTCTACTTTATTCCAGGGTTAGAAAATTTGCTCAAGGCTCCCCTTACATTGCTGTGTTTCATCAGTGCTCATCAGCTTCCATATTGTTGATAGTGTTCCTGCACGTGTCCCTCCTGATATCCAGTGACAGATCTGCAGAGTTCTTATGTTGTTCAGAGTTGCCACAGACAGCCAAACTGTGAAGATCCTCATAAGCAGAATTCAGTCTAATTGGACTGAGATCTCTTTAAGTAGACCGGAAACCAGGCTACATATCTCTACCAAAGTACCTTAAAGTTAAATTCTTCAGTTAACCTCCTATTGGCAGTGATCTTAAAGGGAAAGTGACCAAATTTTCTTTTTCTTATATAAATGTACTATACGTTTATTCGATTTTTTTGTATAATAACAGTTCAATAATGTCTATAGTTGTTTCATGGCATCCCAGTGTCAGAAGTCATTTTCTTGCAATTTGCATTACTGAAACAGATTATTGAAAAGGAGTGGTGTGTACACAAGGGGCGCTAGCATTGCCACTCTTCCATGTGACATATACAGTATATAGTGCAATGCAATTTTGCACCTAGTTAGCTCAGCACTATATCATCTGTTGCAGCCCCTTATGCTCACACCTTATATGTCCCTTTGTCTTACACAAATGCCTCCTGTGTTTCCATATTTTTCACATAGATGCATTTTATGTTTCCATTTCCCATACACACGCCTATTTACCCATTTTCACACAAATGCCTGTTATGTACCCCTGTTTCTTATACATTCTACTCCCATATTCTTCATCTCCCCTTCTCCTGGTCCTCACATTGCCTTCATGCCTCACATAAATGCCCCCCCCCCCCCATTTTTCACTCACACTGGCCCTATATGCCCCCCCTCCCCCTTCTCATCGTCATCCAGTGTTTTAATCCACAGCCTGACCTTTTGCTTCTGTTGGCTTAAAAATCTTCTAACAAAAATGCAGCATCTCTCCCAAAACACTGTGTGCAAAACTAATCTTATCCTCCCATTTTTCTTTTTACATAGGATTCCAAATTACTGGCTTCACTCCACACTGTCTTGCCACATGCCTTGATCATATGAATGGAACATGTGGCTTTAGGCAGTCAATATTGAGCATATTGGGAGCTGCATTCAATGTGCTCTCTCTAGATAAATTGTGTCAGAATCAAATACACAGCGGACCAAAATAAACCTTGATTTCCATTGAAGCGTACGTGTGGCATTCCTGGCACTGTCATTGGTGTGCAACGTTCCTTGTATTGTGAAAGCAGTGTCTCCTGCCATTGTGTACTTTGATAAATTATATTATAAATTGCTATGCCATAACAAGTATAAAATAGGATGGTACAGGGCAAGTATAGGATAGTAAAGTTTAGGGAGGAAAGCATCCACGCTTCTGCTGCATGTACTGCCCATGACACACATACCGACATCCTAAGTGGATGGCTGAGCTGCAGCTTAGTATGCTGGCTCCTAATATGATGTAGACGCAAGAGGCAGGTTAACTGTACTATGGGCCCCGGGCTAATCACAGAACTTGCCCCCACATGCCATATTTATAATTCACCTTAGACACTGCACTTTCCCACAAATTCCCACTATAGTGCCCCACAATCTTAATACACCAAATAATGCCCCTACAAACAGTGAATTCCCACAATAGTTCCCCTAACACACAGTTAATTACCCCAATAGTGCCCCCACAAACATCCCCCCTATCCTGGCTCTCACAACGCAGCTCCTGGGGCTGCAGGATGCACCAGGATGTGATTCATTCACTTCTAGGCCGCGGGCTTAAAAGTGCCGACTGCCTAGAAGATTATAATATGGGTCCATATTATAATCCACAGCAACATCCTGCGGGCCAGTTTAAGGAAATCAATTGATTTCCTCGGTGGGCCAGAAATCCTGGCACCATGGGCTTGAGTTTGCCATGCCCGCTCTAGATACAGCAACAGGTAAACTTTAACATAATGGAAAGCAGAACTGTAAGCAGTTCATCATGGGATCCTGTCTCTCCAGTGGCCTCATAATGGCAATGTGATATGCCTCTATGGCTGCCGCTCCACTGTGTAGAACTTTGCAGAAGCAACGGCTTTGTATTAGAGATGAGCGAACCTGCTGAGGTTTGGGTTCGTATGGCTATGGCTGTATCCCAGTTTTCCAGGCGGTCCTCAGGCTGTATCCACCCTCTCCGTGGAGCGGGCAGACAGCAGGAATCAGACGCCGAGAGTTCAGGTTTTCTCATCTCTACTTTGTATCACAATTCCACTAAGCAGTAATTGTGTATTAGATTTACGGTGAGAAAGAAGGTTACATTTAAGAACTTTAATAGCACTTTCAAAATGAAAACATGACATGTATACCACAATATTATAACCATTGCACATTGAAGTCATATTGTACATAGCATTAAAAATAAAAAATTTTTATAAAAATATAAAACTTTAAATGTCAGACTTGAAATCAATAAATCCAGTTACATCCCACACCAAATGATCTGTACAACATCAAACAATTCCACAGGAACAAGCATTTACTTCTAGGTACTGTGTAACGTTATGTAACAAATGTGCTGCTCCAGTGTTTACATTACTAACATTTTAGAATCCTAAAAACTTTACATGATATACTAGTGTAATGGGTCTATCTTACATGGTGCAACCGTGGAAGCTTTTGAGAAATGTTTATATACTGGTAATAACAGGGCGTATCCTTGCCCATACTGGGCTCCTTCCTCACAGCTACTTTGGTAGCTGTAACTTTTGGTCCTGTTGAAAGAATCAGCAGACTGCCCTTGCCAGTCCATTTATTAGAAGAAACTTGAACTATACGGCTGAATTCCAGTGATTAGTGACATATGACAGAAGCAAAAAAAAGCAACTTATATTTAACCTTATATTTATTGTACATCTATCAGTTACATAATTTACTCCTCCCACTGAACCTGCAAGCACTCTCTAGAAAAGGGGGGGGGAGAGTAGTTTGTGCAGTACACTATTCAGTTTACATGAGATCACAACACACCTTTCACAGGCTTTAAAAGAATTGTGTAAAGCTATTTAGTGTTCATTACAAATTACAATATCATCTATACTGAGACATGACAGTTTGAAGTTTCAGGCTAAATTGTAATACCACACACAACCTGAGGACAGGGGTGGAGCTGCTTTTGCAAGAAAGTTGCTGCACTTTTTCTGGTCCTGGATTACCATCTTCAGCAATCTTATCTCAGAGTAGAAGTTAATAAAGTGAATGTACCAATTCACTTTCTGAATGTAGTTTTTTACACTACCTTGTTGGTGCAGGTGCAGAGATCCCGGTGGTGCAGTCCATTTTTCAAAATGCTGCCCATTCCAGTGATAAATGCCGGTTTCTTCATGTGCACTTGGGCATGCTCTATGCACTGGAGGTGGGCCCAGTGTAATATTATCCCCCGTACTGGCCCCAACAAGGTAGTGTAAGAAAATTTAGTAATCAAATTGCTACATTCACTTTAAATGGGTATTAGGGTACAAACCCACTTGACGTATTTGCTGCGTGAATCAGTCTTAAAAATAAGCAGGCAAAACGCAGGTTGGCTTTATACGATTGTTCTGCGTTAAAATACGCAATTGCGTATTTTTGAAGCGTGAAGCTTGTTGTTAGCAAAGCATCAGTTGTTAACAACCTGTGCGAAAAACGCATGTAGCTTCACGCTTCAAAAATACGCAATTGCGTATTTTAGCACAGAACAATTGTATAAAGCCAACCTGCGTTTTGCCTGCTTATTTTTAAGACTGATTCACGCAGCAAATACGTCAAGTGGGTTTGTACCCTTAAGGTATAACAAAATGTTGCTTAGGTTGGTGTAACAATAAAACAAGTGATTCTTACCTACCTACCTAGTCTCCTGCAGCTCCTGGATCAGCACCTTACGATTCCTTGCTGCTCACTGCTTCCAAGAAAAGACATGAGAGCAGGAGCTGGCTGCCCAGCCAATTACTAGCCACAGTGGTGTCCCATCTCTGACTGGCTGAGCAGACATGTCCTGCTGAAACATCAGAAGGAAGGAGATGAACAGGGATCAGAAGGCTCTGGAAAGGGAAACCTGGGTAGATGAATATCACTTGTTTTATTTTTACACCCGTCTCAGCAACATATTAAAACAGTGTTATACGACAATACCCCATGTGTCCAGCAGTCTTCTAGCAGATCTCCTATAATACAGTGACTTCCTGTGACAGATTGTTTTATATCTCTGAGCATTTACTTATACCTGATTGATGTAGCATTTTAACTCCATTTTCCATTAACAGTTTTCTTTATTGACTACCAAAAGTTTGGAATCAAACAGAAGTGCTACTATGGCACTACAACGTGTTAACTCAGTATCTACTATGTCTCTGTCATATAATCCTGGTCCAGTATGGGTATTCATGACAGGCGAAAATTAATCATCTTCTGGTGTGCTGCTGAGATCACTTCCAACTGGTGTCCTGTTCCACCATCAATTGAGTTGTTATACACTTTCCTTATTTCCTGGCCTTCCACCTTTCCACTATTGCATTTCTATGTGTTTCATATGTTCTTTTGCAGTGTTGCATTTTTCACATACTTGCTAGAAACAGTATCAACCTGTTTCATTCTTCTTCTACCATATATATGCGTTTATTGTCCACATTTTTCTTCAGTGAATGTGATATCGACCCACTTATTAAGGTAGCAGTTTTTGCTTTGATAAAAGTGCTATACAGACAACACCAAATAAGATAAAATACAGTCCTCACAATAACAAGAACAGCCATGTATACTGTCCACTTTTTCTTGTTGGGCCATTTCTTTGTATTGTGTTGAAAGCAATTGAAGATTGAACAAAGGAGAAAATGTAAAAAAAAAATCTTGCTTTTCTTGTACCGTCCTCTGGACATCAGTCTGTAGTTGTTATTATTGATAAGTTCTGCTTCTAGTGCAATAAAACAAAGCTGAACTCAACGCCAACAGCGCTGACAAACACATTGAAGAAGTAAATGAACAAATACTTAGTCTCTAGTTGAAAATCTATACTAAGGTATTCAGTTCTAAGTCTCTAAAAAAATGGAAGAATCACGTATCAAGATTAAAATCTGTGTTTTCATCTGTCGGTAATAAAGATGGGTAGGGAGCAGAACATTTTATGTTGACGTATGTTGTGTTGATAAGCACGTAATGCTCCCCAATGAACGTTGAGAAGATGGATGAAATTCTTGAGACCAGTTCAGAAAATGTTGGACGTAGCTCTGGTTTTGGATGCCAACATTTTAACATTACGTCAAACCTGTTTTGGAAAAGAAAATGATATTGTTTATAGGATCTAACAGCCTCCTTAGTCAGCTCTTTTCTGTGTCTGTAAATACCATGAAATCAACATACATTTCCAGATTAATTATGCGGAACACAGAACTGTCTATTCATTACATTACCACAGGACACTGATGAACTGGTTCCTGACCAGATACCTGGTTAAATTATTATCGTTTTTCTCCAAGATAAATACTATAGCTGACATCTCTACCAGTGAGATACCACAGGTGTTCGTCTTACTATATAACAGACCTAACTTACAGATTGCAAAAATAGGAATATTCTCAGATTATAAATTATAAAAATATCCTCCCCCCTGGGAAATATATCCAAGATTGCCCCTGAAGTCAGAAGTACAACTACATTTCTTTCAACACCTATGGCTTTCATTGTGTGCAGGAATGTGGTATAAATATTTATGATTATAAATCACAGATATGTCAATGTGGTTTAGCTGGTAGATTGTAGGAAATTATTTTAAGCGGAGTTGTTCCTATAGTAGCCCTAAGTTACCCTATCAACTACAGCATAGGCATCCAAAAAGGGCTCATCCTATTAATGTACATATGCGACCCTCAGATGCCTTTTCAGAGAATTTAGTGTAACTCATGGTTACTCATTTCTCCATATTCCATGGCTAGGTCACCACTGGCATCAATGGCTCCTGGTGTTGGTTACTGGTGCACAGTTACTAGACAACCACACTCATCTCTCTAATGCTCTGAGATACCTAGCCATCGCTGTCCCCCTCTTCACCATCTAAGTAGGGCCTCCTCAGCAGTCAAAAGCAGCTGATGTCAGATTTGGTGGACTATTTAAAGGAGTATTCCCCCCAAAATTATTTTTGCATTAATACGTTGCCCACCCGTAGCTTTCCATCTTTCCAATATAAAGTTATAACGGATTCTGCACAGTTTTGCTGTTATCTAGTTGCATTCACCCCCACAGATTGCATAGAATCATCAGCTCTCAGTCCACTCCGACACGCTCCCTGCTCCTGGCCCCGACCCTCCGAGACGGCATCACGTGTCATCCATCTCTTCAATGGGCCGGGTTAGCACTTCTATCCCAGCCAAACAGAAGTTATGGAGGACACTGACAAGGGATGGCTTTTGTAAGAGAGGGAGACAATGATCAGTGCAGCTGTCACTGTCTCCCTTTCTAACAGCAGCCACCCCTGTCACCCGCACCGTGTGGCCCCAGCCCCAGAACTCACCCCCTGACTATGCCCCCTCACTCGTGTCGGCGCTTACCGATGGCAACCTCCCCCCCGTCACCAGCGGCTCACTCACGCCGGTCACCCGCGGCAACCGGCCTCATTTGCGGACCCCCGTCACCCGCGGCGGCGCTTACCGGCAAACGGCCGCCCGTTTGGTATCATTCGCGGCACAGGCACCCCTATACATATTCATATACAGACGGCGCTTACCGGTGGCAACCTCCCCCCCGGTCACCAGCGGCTCACCCGCGGCACCTGGCCTCAGCTGGGCCCTTTTGCGGACCCCCATCACCCGCAGCAGCGCTTACCGGCAACTGCCCTCTGGCCCCCCGCCCGCTGGTATCATTCGCGGCACCGGTGCACCTCTCCCCGTCACTCACGGCACCCCTGTCATATACAAACAGCACAACCCCCCCCCCCCCCGGAGGTTCGCGGGTGACAGAGGTGCCGCGGGACTCAGGGATGGACAGACTAACCACATAGCAGGACAGCACAGCCTGGAGGAGGAGAGTCTGATTTTAGCTCTATGAGGTACACAGGGAGCTTCTGTCAGTGATGTGAATACACTTACGTATACTACACACAAAACTATTTCACTATAAAGTGGCCAACCCTTTAAGGATCAAAAATTGGGTGTCAGGACTGGGAGGCAGGGACAAGACATGACAGTGAGCCCTAATACTGAACCTACCAACTGTCCCGCGGACAACCACAAAGACCTTCCCTGTACTGGATACGTGCACACAGAACAAGACAGACAAACAAACACAATATAGGATAGTCAAACAAGCAAGGTCAGAACCAAACCGGCAGCACAGTACAAAATCAGGTAACAATCGGATAGTCAAAAAGTCAAGCAAGAGGTCAGGTGACAAAGTCGAGCAAGCAGAGGGATTAGGTACGGGTATTGCAGGAATAGACAAAGGGAGCTAAGATCAGGGTATGCACCTAAAATAGCCAGCGCTGGGAGAGTGCCTCAGCTTTCTTATATGCTGAACAAGAGCCCGGTCCGGATCCCCATTGGACCGGCGCTCTGATCTTCCAGGTTTTAGATAGGCAGAGAAACCAGTCTAAAGACCTACTCATCTGCATTAATCAAGTCTCCCAGTAATCAGTTTAACTCCCGCATTGCCAGGAATCTGAGTAGCAAGCGGGTGTGGCACATAGAAGTAAAAACAGGCCCATTTTACACCAGGTTACTGCACAATCCTGACATTGGGAGATTCCATATAATCTACACAATTTTTTGCCATTGCAAAGGTCCACATCTTCATGGAGTTGCATAACACTTGTTTTTTAATTTTGACTTTCTCATTCTACTATATCAGTTGGTCTTTTTTTTATTATTTACATTTTTAGCATAATATAAAGAAATGCGAGTAGTAAGTAATTCTAGTCTATACATTTTAATAAACTAATACAATAGTTCTGACTAGAGATAAGCAAATCTTTTGAGACTCATTTAGGAACCCACTTCGGAATTGCCCAGATTGCCCTGCAGCTGCCCAGGGTAATTAATCACAAACATTTAGGATTCTAGCATCCAATATTTTGGTAAAATTTCAAATGAATTCAATTTGTTCATGATATTTTTGACACAGTACAAGGGTGCAGTATAAGGGGCCTATTACACGGGACGATTATCGTGTGAAAAATCGTCATATCATTCGAATTTAAACAATAATCGTTCTGTGTAATTGGAGGCAACGATCGAAAAATCGTTCATATTTCGTTGATCATTGATTTAGATCTGAACCTAAAATTATTGTTAATCGTTCACCAATTGTTTGCTGTAATTCCACATTCGTTCGCTCAAGTTCCGCATTTTTTGACTAATCGTTCAGTGTAATAAAACATTGTCCATTGTTTTGCTGGCATCAGAGGGAATAAACGATCATAGTAACGATCACAATAACGATCATAGTAACGATCGTAACTAACGACCATCGTTCTGTGTAATATGGTGAACGATTTCAGGTTAACGATAAAACATTCTCGTTTGCGAACTTTTATCGTTAGTAGTAAATCGTTAAAAATTGCTCTGTGTAATAGGACCGTAACTGTGGTTTTGCTATCAATATGAACAGAATATATAAACATTGTGTGCACAATTACACATTGAATGCTGTAAGAACAATATAGTACATGTTGCATAGGAAACTTACAGTGCATCAGGGCAGTATTCTGGCTGTAGAAGTCTTCTTCCTTGTAGTAAATATATAGTTATATCAAACGAGTTAACATCTGCATAGGGTGGTGCACCCCTAGTCATTAACTCCCACAGCAGTATGCCAAATGACCACTACAAAAAAAAAACCAATGTGACATTAGTTCTACAGAGAGTTCAGTGGACATCTAGATTTTTACCTCTAAATGTTGCAATTTATAACATGATTTACAGTCTTAGAAAATGGCAGTATTTGGTCAGCATTTTACACCAGTTTGGTGGCCAATACCACTCCTGGTTTTGGCCACCAAATACTGATGTAGACTACTGACTGAATTCTAATTGATTTCAAAGTTCTGTAACATAATGCTAACATAAGACTGCACATGTCCCATGTTTATTTATCTGGTAACCAGATGTCTAATGCCAACGGTTAAAAGTTAGCATTATGTAATTTATAGAAACGTCATAAATGCCTGTATTCTGCGGAATTATCTAACACAAGAGTACAAACTGTCAGTATTCATGAGGTCCTAAAACACTAAGGCCCACTTCACCTGGGTGATTTCTACAGCAGCTGCACATGAATATATCAGCATATACACATGTGAATAATAAATGTCAACCCCTGACATACAAGAGGAATATAGAGAACGGCTTCCCAGGATGAATAATATTGTTTCCCATGTTATACAACGAGATGCTATCATAGAGCATATTTTGATATATTTTTTGCATATTGTTTGCTAGGATTCATACATTTGAGAAGTTTAATGTGACCTCAGTAGATTTGTATCTGGGCTGTATTCACTTGAATGGGGCAGAGTGCCCAGGGCAGCACCCTGCAGGGGGCAGCACTAGCAACTAGTAATAAAAAATTAAGCAGGGACTCCAGCTGACTGTCACAGCATCTAAGCAGCGGTATGCAGCCACCAACACTGTAGTGGGGAAGGTAAGAGCATGTTATTTCTCTTATCCTCCCCCTCCACAGTTCTTACTAAAAAGATTGGTCTGGCTGGACTTCTCCTTTAACTTGTCTTAACACAAAAACTACATTAAAAAGATGAAAACAGCAATGAAAAAAACAAAAACAGTTACCACATCAGATTTCATGGTGAATTTCTGGGTCTGCAGGCTTTCCAGGGCCATCCATTTTACTGGTAGTTTGGCTCCAGTTTTGTTGTGGACACTGTAGTACTCCTTATCATACACATCTCTAGCAAGACCAAAGTCTGCCACCTTGACAGTGAATGTTTCATCAAGCCTACAGGAAAACATTAAATGAAGAACTTTATAATTTTGCATCAACTTGTTCTACATCAAACCAGATTGTCTTATGAGGAATTCTGCATGTATAAAAGTCATTGTAGAATCTATGTTCAACTTTTTAATTCTCCTCATAACTTTAAAGGGACAGTAATCATCCTTGATCTTATGAGAAAAAGTTTTGTACATGTGATCAAGAGGACTGCAAGTTTGATTTTTTTCCCCCATTCTCAATTTTTACGATTCTTTAGAGCATGTGAAACATAATTTTAAGGCAAATACTAAAAATCTGCATGGTCAAGACACCAGAAGAAAGACATTACTGCGCAGGGGCCACAAAGTATCTAACCTACAATACACCAAACAGCACAGAGACAAGCCTCAAAACTTCTGGAACAAGGTCATTTGGAGTGATGGGACCAAAATCAAACTTTTTGGCCACAACAATAAATGTTACAGTTGGAGAGGTGTCAATAAGCCCTATGATGAAAGGAAAACCATTCCTACTGTGAAGCATGGGCGTGGATTGCTGATGTTTTGGGGATGTGTGAGCTACAAGGGCACAGGAAACTTGGTCAAAGTTGAAGGAAAGATGAATGCAGCAAGTTATTAGCAAATACTGGAGGCAAATTTCCACTTATCAGCCCAGAAGCTGCACATGGGATGCTTCAACATGACAACAATCCAAAATACAAGGTTAAGTCGACCTGTCATTGGCTACAGCAGAACAAAGCGAAGGTTCTGGAGTGGCCATCTCAGTCTCCTGATCTCAATATTATTGAGTCACGCTGGGGAAAACTCAAGCACACAGTTCATGCAAGACAGCCCAAGAATTTATAGGAACTGGAGGCTTTTTGCCAATAATAATGGGCAGCTTTACCATCTGAGAAAATAAAGAGCCTCATCCACAACTAACACAAAAGACTTCAAGCTGTCATTGATGTTAGAGGGTATTAATACATGGTATTATAGACTGGGGTATATATACATTTGATCTGGGTCATTTGGATGTTTTTGGTTGTCATTATGATAAAAAAAAAAACACACAGTAAATTAATGCCTTCACCCAACCACTAACCATGAGTGGAAACAAAGTTTTTGTGTTATCATTTATATTCTCTGAAAAAAGGACAACAAAGCAAAAATTATGCAGGGGTAAGTATACTTTTGAGCACAACTGTATATTTCAAATGGACCTGTCAGCAGTGTTTAGGAAGTGTAAAATATGGCTTCATAGGGCACCCCCTGGACTGCAAAAGCCCAGTATCAATTGTCCCTTTCTCTCGTAACGCCCCTACACTTGCAAGTAAATGCCAACTGTTAAAATTCAGAGGGGTGATTGTTATCAAATCTCTTTGCTAGAACCACTACATTAATCCTGGGGCATTGGAGCTAGCTGTGTGCTGTCAGTGAAATCTAAGTCTAGATATCACTAGTGATGAGCGAATACTGTTCGCTCGAATAGTAAGGTATTCGATCTATCGAATATTATCGAATAGTTCGGCGAATATTCGATAAATATTCAATAAGCGTTCAAATCCCTCAGCTTCCGGTTTTAAACTCCAAGTGGTCAAATAGATATTTTTTAATAATCGAATACTTGTTCCCATAGACTTTAATGGGATCGAATATTCGATGGAATATTTGAATATTTGGGAGATATTCGTACGAATATTGAATATTCGAATATTTCACTATTCGCTCATCACTAGATATCACCAACAATTTACCCCGGCATGCCGGCATAAATAGTGATAAATAAGAGGGAAAGACCTCTGCCCCTCGTGTGGCTTTATCTACACAATGACTTCCTCACTACACACACCCTTTTCCTACAACAACCGACCCATCTATTGGTAAAGGTTAATAATGCAGAACAAGCCTTATGCATAGGATTACATAGAAACAATATAAAGCATACCAAATCACAGTATAATACATTATGAAGTATAACAGAAAAAATGTCATTGCATATTAAACCCACTGTATATAAGAACAATACTTAAGAAAATCCTTGTTCCAAATCCAATGTAGACACTATTTTGCTGTTATAATGACTGTCTGTTTAGAAATGCATGCTTCCAACTATGTAACATTTCTAATGTATTGTTCTCTACAATATAGATTAAGTTACACTGCTGCAGTGTAGACTTCTTCGGTTTGCCCCTTGACCTATTCACTTGTACTTTAATTTACAGCTCGATGGCGTTAAAATCATTATGTCATAGTAAATTTAAATACTTTTTAAGTACAATGACCTGCCTTTAATTAAATGTGGATTTTATTGCTACAAGTTGAAATGAGAAATGACTCAGACATGGCATCAATCATCTGAGAATTAAAAATACAGTGCTAAAGGAGGGGTTAGCTGGGATGGTGCAGGAAACATTTGTACAAGGAGAGACAGGCAGTACAGAATGACCGAATCTGTGCTAAGTATTCTATCTATCTATGTGTCTATCTATTTTCTATCTATCTATCTATCTATCTATCTATCTATCTATTTTCTATCTATCTATCTATCTATCTATCTATCTATCTATCTATGTTCTATCTATCTATCTATCTATCTATCTATCTATCTATGTTCTATCTATCTATCTATCTATGTTCTATCTATCTATCTATCTATCTATCTATCTATCTATCTATCTATCTATCTCCTATCTATCTCCTATCTATCTATCTATCTATCTGTCTGTCTGTCTGTCTGTCTGTCTTTTTGTTTGTCTGTCTACCCATCTGCTACCTCTGTCTCTCTCTGTATCCATCTCCACAGGACTTGTATGACATGGAGTGTGATCGCAACTGCAATATTTGTGTCAGTAATGTTTTATAATGTTATCCTGACTGGCAATTCACCACATCCAATGATTCATAAAGGAAGTGCATAGTTTAAGCTCTCCTAGTGCCAGATTGGTAAAACTAACATTTCAAACCACACTATAATTATCTTAAATGCCATATCAACTTCCTAAATTTCCCCTGAAAGTAATTTACTTTGTTTGACTGGATATCCTTTTTTAGGAGACATACACATTTCCTGGAACAAATTGGGATGAAAACTGCCATATAGAGCTGTGTCAGTGGCCTTTGCTAAATCTATATTACATAGAACATGTTTATTCCATCCTGTTCTTCTGGATTTTAAAGCCTGAAATGTATTAGTCAATGAAACAGAGATGTGCTATAGAATTATATGTTTACTATGCCATCTATTGTATGAACCTAGTCATGATGGCTTCATTATTCTCTAATAAAGAGAGAAGTAAACCAAACACTTTAACCCAAAAGGTCAACAAAAATGTATACATGGGTTTATAAGTATTTAAATCATGTATGTATGTATGTAACTCTACCAGAAAGAACCTGCATCCATGACGGCTTATATACAATTCTGAAGCTAGGATACAAGTAGTAGTAAGTAGTAGTTTGCTTATGTGGTTAGATAGAAATAGGTTTGCAGATAGACATGTTACCTTTGTTGTGTTGGCTGTGGCTTTATTCCGTATAAAATTGCTTTTAACTTGCTTTGTAAGGTGTCATTGAGGAGTGGTCAGTGCCTGTTCCTTTCTGATCCACCACCACTTAGCTCTGCATGGTGAGCGGCCTGACTAGTGAAAGAATTGAGAGAAAGCCCACAGATTTTCTATGGGCTTTCTGACAATCCTCTACACTGCTCACACTGATCACTGAGCAGTGATGATTGTAAGCAGGCGCAACACTCTACTGAGCGCCACTGCCGATTCATTTTATGGATCAGTATTGAACTTAGCATCTGGACCTCTACCAAATTTTTACATTTTTAAAGATGCAGCAACCCTTCTTCACATGTCTTAAAGTGTACCTGGAGTGTGGAATTCCCCGCTTATCTGGCAGAGGTCCTCATGTCAGGCACACTTCAGCATCCATTTTCCCCTTAGGCTGGGTTCACACTACGTATATTTCAGTCAGTATTGTGGTCCTCATATTGCAACCAAAACCAGGAGTGGATTGAAAACACAGAAAGGATCTGTTCACACAATGTACAGTAAATAACGGCCATTTCAATATAACAGCCGTTGTTTTAAAATATCAGCAAATATTTGCCATTAAATGGCGGCCATCCACTTAATTTTAACAGTGTGTGAACAGATCCTTTCTGTGTTTTTAATCCACTCCTGGTTTTGGTTGCAATATGAGGACTACAATACTGACTGAAATATACGTAGTGTGAAGCCAGCCTTATTCTGTACTGGTCATGGTTGTTTTGTCTGTAGTATTTACAATCTAAGGACCTATAAAGGGGTGGGACTGGTCCAGTGGGATTACCAGTTCTGGTGCAATGTCTAGTGTTTGTAGCACTATATCAATTTTGCAGAATAACATACACAAAGCATCCCCAATAGGTTAGAAGACAATAAAAGCCATCTATTGAAGCCTTCTTCCACCCAAGGGCAGGTGTGGATGTCTCCCTTATATTTACATTTTCTGAGCTGTGCGGGTTTAGAAAACAATGTATCTAAATGTATCATAAAGCGTGCCACCTATTAAAAGTATACAAAAACCTTGACAATGGATTTTTACATTCTTAGAAAAGTAACATATATACTATGTGCAAAACATGCCTTATTATTTTACTTACATGCAGTTCCTTGCCGCCAGATCTCTGTGTACAAACTTTTTGCTTGCTAAATATTCCATTCCTTTAGCAACTTGCAGACCAAATCCTATGAGATCTTTCACTGTTGGATTCTAAAATAAAACATTAATTGAACATGATTTAACATAGGATATACTTTAAGGCTTTGTTCACACATAGTATTTCCGTCAGTTTTTTTTCAACCAAGATCAGGATTGGAACTGACAGAAAAATTATAACGGAAAGATTTGCACAGCATCTGTGTTTTAAACCCACTCCTGGTTTTGGTTGAAAAAAGACTGATGGAAATACTACCTGTGAACATAGTGAACATAGAAATATGTAACAGTTGTTCAGATTTTTTCCATATGTATAGTTTTTTCTGAGTCTTATCCCTTAGTAGCATTACTCTTATCCATGGGCTGGTTTGGGTAATAAGGCTGACCTGCATTCAGTTGATGTAATAGATCTCCATTATAAAACAGAGGCTACATCAATGTTAGAAAACTACAATACTAATCTTTATGAATGTCATCAATATATCCATAAAACAGAGGAAGATCAAGCAGAGGTGGAATAACTGTCAAGCAATCCCATAGAGCCAAGCCATATGTAAAACATCACATATACATCACATCTCAAAATGTAGCTCAGTTTTATATATTATAATTGGAAACGCTATTGTTAAAATGTATGTGTAGAAAGGTCCAAGACTAAGTGAATAAGATTTGTGATCACACTATACACTTTACAATAAACAGTCCTGTGCCATATCATGCACTGTGTGAATACCGTCCTATTCTGGGTCGCTAGTCCCAGTAATCACGAAACTCACACTGATCACACTATACTCCATTATACAGACATGGATGCCATGAAAAGCCACAGGATATTTGATTTTCTCTGGGTATGCTTCTAAAGCTAAAGATATACAGTATTAGAGAATAGTTTACATTGCTGACTCTTTAAACCAACTCCATATTGCGTATAGTTGCCCATCCTGGAGGCCCTGACTCCAGCTCCTTCATCTCCTTCATTCATGCTTTCAGAAGAAATTGGTTTGGACAGTGACTGCAGGGCCAGCAAGGTAGAGCATGATGCATCATTTTATCAATGTGCTCATGCATTATGCTTCATTGTTTCTATGCACGTGGCATATAAGGTCATCCACTATGATACATTATTGTTGATATTAAACAACAACAGTTTGGTAATAGAAATAAAGTTGTGTAATTTATATTTATTCTATTTAATTCTCACCTAAAAAATATATCTAGTGGGAGCTACCTCCTAGTTTCCATCAGACCATTTCTACTGAAAATTTTAAAATTTTACCAAACATACAAAAAAAAGAGACCCCATCCACATTTATCTATCTTCCCCTCGAATCTATCCCCTCTTCTTTCCCTCCCAATATTTAAACTATACAATACGAAGGTTATGTATCATGAAAAACCAAAAAGGCAAAAAGTTTTGCACTTCTCAAAATAAGACCTAATACACCTAGGTTGCCCCTAAAGTATACATCTTATAATATAATTTATATAGCGTCTAGACAACTTTAATATTGTAACTTATAGTAGGAGACAATGCTATCCTTATTACCATAGAGTATCAAAGCAAGGGCAGAAAGAAAAGTTTGAAATTGATATCAGGTAAAATGAAAATAGCGAGGCCAAGAACTCCACACAAACTCTTATTTTATCCTGTGGGTTCTTCCGCACAACCAATGAGGTCCAAAAAACAACATTTACACGTGGAAGAAAGGTGTTCTACAAATCAGGTTGACAATTTCCCTCCAATGCTAACAAACCTCCAGACAAGTACAGAATAGCAGGGTGACATCAAGCTGGCCACGCAGGAAGGTGTTCTATTGAGTTACATTCTTAGAGGAGCTACTAATTGATCAGACCTCTATATCTTTATCTGCCAATTTTTTATATACTTACATGGGATTCATTTCGGATAAAGTTTCTGAGATCTCCGTGCTTCATGAAAGGCAGCACTACCAGGGGAGAACCCTCTGTTGGCAGACAGATGCCCAACAAGGACAAAACATTTGGATGACTAAAATCTTTCATGATTATGCCTTCTTTGAGAAACTGTGAAACTTCTTCAATATCTGTAATACCTTAAGCATTAAGTTAAGACACAAGTCAGTCGGGTCACATAGATGAACAGTAAAGCATGAAATATGTTAAATCGTATGATCAAACTGCCTAACCACTGGAATTCTAGGGCCAATTCCCAGATTTTAATAGTAGTAATAATATATAACTTATTGGAGACATGTAAAGAAAAAAAATGACAAGGGAAAAGTGTAGCAGTTAACCCTAGCAGCCAATCAGGATAATGCTTTTACTTTCAAAATGGCCTTTGAAAAGCAAGATCTAAAATTTGATTGGATGCTATGAGGAAATGTCCCCATTTCCTTTGTAACCGTTTTGTTAAACCCCTTTAGGGTGCCTTCACACCTACCGACTCGAGACCGCTGCGAGTCGGCTAGGTCCTGGCAGATCACTGTGTATGTACCGCTGCGTGTATGTAAATCTGCCAGCCGCTTAACCCCTTCTGATGCCGGCCGGCCGCCTCCCACTCAGCTCTGTATACATTACCTCCTTGCTCCACGGGGTCCCGGCGTCCTGCTCTCGCGCCCGGCCAATCAGTGTTTTGCCCTGCTGCAGCCACTGATTGGCCGGGAGGGAGAGCAGGATGCCGGGACCCCGTGCAATGAGGAGGTATGTATACAGAGCTGAGCATCAGAAGGGGTTAAGCAGCCGGCAGATTTACATACACGCAGCGGTCGTTCAGACCGCTGCGTGTATGTACTGACAGTGATCTGCCAGGACCTAGCCGACTCGCAGCGTTATTAACGCTGCGAATCGGTAGGTGTGAAGGCACCCTTAAGCTGAATAATAAACTGGATAGTAGATTCACTTGGAGCCCTTTGAGTGTTTCATTTACACATTGAGCAATCTAAAAAAAAAACAGAGAGAAATAATATATTATTGCGTAAACAGGGAAATACTATTGTGAAACATCCCTCCACTATGTTATAATTCCCTCAGGGCCAAGCTACTTTTCAATGTTAGATGTATATTTTATATGTGTTTAAAATTAATCTATCACCTAGATTTTTTAAGGATTAGCGACAGATACTTAAAGGGGAACTCCAAAGAAAATTATTTTCTTTCAGATGAACTGGTGTCAGAAAATTATATAGATTTGTAATTTACTTCTATTTAAAAATGTTAAGTCTTCCAGTACTTATTAGCTGTTGTATGTCCTGCAGGAAGTGAAAATTCTTTCCAGTCTGACATTGTGCTCTCTGCTACCCCCTCTGTCCATGTCAGGAACTGTCTAGAGCAGGAAAGGTTTTGTATGGGGAATTGCTGCATCTCTGGACAGTGCCTGTCACACAGACAGAGGTGGCGGCGGAGAGCACCATGTCAGATTGGTAAAAAAAACACCACTTCCTGTAGAACACCCAGCAGCTTATAAGTAACATAATTTTTTTTAAATAGAAGTAAATAAAAAATCTATATAACATTCTGACATCAGTTCATCTGAAAGAAAAATGTATTTGCCGGAGTTCTTTTTTGGAAAAAAAATCTGTTACTATTTTCTGATTTTTAACTCTTACATAAATTTTAGAAAACTATTATGGGGCAGCCATCTTGCTTGAGCTGATTTAACAGCATTTAGGGATATGCTTTACAGTAAGCCCCAAGGACATAGGTACAATAGTCTGGAGCAGAACCTATCAATTGTAAGGGAGAAGTTTGTAGGCATGCTCTGTGACCAGGTTTTTGGTGATAAAACACAATTGAGTCAACCCTTATACTGATGTTTCAAAATTGCAGATTTTAACAATCCATATTATTTAAATCACCACTCTGGTTGTAATACATGATAGTTGTATATGTTATTCTTAGTTTTAACGTTCAGGGTGATGTTCTTCTTGAGGCTATTTATAGAAGTGGCTTTACCCTAAAAGTAGGCACAACAAAACCACAATCTGACTATGATGCAAAATGGTTGAGCTATCCTTCATTGGTGATCCAAATAGGTTCATATCACAGACTGGGGCTGCATTCACACTACGTATATTTCAGTCAGTATAGCAACCAAAACCAGGAGTGGATTAAAAACACAGAAAGGATCTGTTCACACAATGTTAAAAACTGAGTGGATGGCCGCCATATAACAGTAAATAACTGCCAATATTTCAATATAACAGCTGTTGTTCTAAAATAACAGCAAATATTTGTCATTAAATGACGGCCATCCACTCAATTTCACCATTGTGTGAACAGATCCTTTCTGTGTTTTTAATCCACTCCTGGTTTTGGTTGCAATACTGACTGAAATATACTGACTAAAATATACATATACTGACTGAAATATACGTAGTGTGAACGCAGCCCAATGGTGCGTTTACACAGACAGATTTATCTGACAGATTTTTTAAGCCAAAGCCAGGAACAGACTATAAACAGAACGGGTCATAAAGGAAAGACTGAGATTTCTCCTCTTTTCAAATCCATTCCTGGCTTTGGCTTAAAAGATCTGTCAGATAAATCTCTCTGTGTAAATGCACCATCAAGCAGTGAATAATTGAGACAAACTCATATGATCAGTGTAAGTAAAAGTAATTGACACTTTTTTCATAAATTTTTTACAATGCTTATAGTATATATTGACTATAGAATTAACAAGCATATGTGCTATTTTACACTTACGATTGAGAGATTTCACGGCACAATGTAATTTCTTCCCATCAGTATCTAAGAGGGTACCATGATACACACATCCAAAGTGTCCTGAAATGAACAAACATCTAGTTATTTCATTCTTTAACTGGGCCAGTATTAGTTTTTATATTTTACATGATAGCATGAAATAATTGAATATAGTAAATAGTAATAACAAAAACTATTAATATTTAGTACATTAAATACAATCTTACCTCTTCCTATTACTCTATTAAAATGAACCAGGAGTCGGTCCACCCCAATAACCATGTGCTCTATTTCTTTCACAAGGTCTGCACTTAAGGCACTTAAATCAATATGGACATATGTCTGTAGCAATGGACTGGCAATGTCCGAATCTCCACTTGACAGTATCGGGGAGAGGTCTCTATGAGGATACTGAGCTGTTCGACACAATCCACCATGAGTTGAGTTTGGGAACTGATCTATATTTTGGAAAAAAAATAAATATTTGAGACAGATTCAAACTTGGCATATAAACACTCTATTCTTGTCTTAGGCTATATAAGGTATGGGAAATTTAAGGCTGTTATTAGGAGTTATTAGGATTGCATGAAAAATCAAAAGTGTATTTTGTAAGAGGCAAAAAAAAGTTTTTGTTTAACCCCTTAAACTTTATGTAACTTAGTGTAACAGTAGAGGGATATAGTTTATATATTAGATTAAAGAGGAACTGCAGGTTATATGAAATAATGTCTGTTCAGCTTTAAGATCAAGGTTCAGTAGCTATGAAACCAAGGAAATGCCAGGAGGTGATTCATATCCTGCAGTCTTAGGAATGGGAGTTTCGTTAGCAATCTTCATCTTATCAGGAATGCAGAGAAGCAGATAGAAAAGGAAAGAAAGAAAAATATTGTTTATCAGATGGTCAGATGGAGAAGAAATAGACAAGTTATTTGGAAATCTGAGCAAGACCTTCTGTTCTGCTGAACGTGAGACCTGGGCAAACCTCATTTGACTTTACAGGATTAAACTGCCTTTTATAACTTTAGCCCTAAAAAATTATGATCTAAAAAAATCATAATTTTTAAATCAATTGGTGCCAGGAAGTCATACCGATTTGAAAATTATTTTTATTTTAATATCTCAAATCTTCAATTCCTTATCAGCTGTATGTCCTGCAGGAAGTGGTTTATTCTTTCCAGCCTGACACAGTGCTCTCTGCTACCTCCTCTGTCAGTGACAGGAACTATCCAGTAGAGATGAGCGAATCAGCTGGATTTCTGGTTTGTATGAATCAGAAACCTCGGCGTCTGACTCCAGCTGCCTGCTCCCTCTGTGCAGCGAGTGGATACATCGTAAGGAACGCCTGGAAAACTGGGATACAGCCAATGCCAATGGCTGTATCCCAGTTATCCAGGCGTACCTTACGATGTATCCACCCGCTGCACGGAGGGAACAGACAGCAGGAGTCAGCCGACGAGGTTTCTGATTCATACAAACCAGAAATCCGGCTGATTCGCTCATCTCTACTGTCCAGAGCAGGAGAGGTTTTCTATCAGGAATTACTACTGCTCTCAATAGAGGTGGTAGCAGGGAGCACCGTGTCATACTGGAAAGAAAACTCCACTTTCTGTAGGGCATTCAGCTATCTATCTGTCCTTTGGATACTTGTATGTCTTCAGGTTCTACAACCTAGGTAAAAAATTATTGCATAATCCACAACAAAAATCCCAGTCAGTACTTTACAGGGGGGCTGTTCCCAGACCCACACAGGCTGAGGGCCCCCTGACAGGGGTGAGTTCCTCAATGCTCTGCAATAGCAGAGATAACTGTGTTCCCTTTCACTGACTATATGAGTGGATATTAGAAGTGGAACTATTTCTTTACTTGTTAAGACCTTGCACATCCAGCCATGTCCTCAATACTGTTTCTTGGAAGCTGGCTCTGTTGCCTTGTCCCTCAGCTAGCCCTTTATTTTATTCCAAAGAAACTGATAGTGTAAAAGAACGTTCAATGTAGTCGGTAGTTTACTTTATTCCCCAGAAAGTCAGTCACTATTATGGCAATTCACAGCACGTTTCTGCATATCCTATGCGTTGTGTACATTATATAAAGAACGTTACTGTATAAACCCTTCCCGTCAGTAATACATATATATATATACGCTCCTACTGCACATACCACATTCAGTAGGAATGTATATACACTACCGTTCAAAAGTTTGGGGTCACATTGAAATGTCCTTATTTTTGAAGGAAAAGCACTGTACTTTTCAATGAAGATAACTTTAAACTAGTCCTAACTTTAAACAAATACACTCTATACATTGCTAATGTGGTAAATGACTATTCTAGCTGCAAATGTCTGTTTTTTGGTGCAATATCTACATAGGTGTATAGAGGCTCATTTCCAGCAACTATCACTCCAGTGTTCTAATTATACAATATGTTTGCTCATTGGCTCAGAATGCTAATTGGTGATTAGAAAACCCTTGTGCAATCATGTTCACACATCTGAAAACAGTCTAGCTCGTTACAGAAGCTACAAAACTGACCTTCCTTTGAGCAGATTGTGTTTCTGGAGCATCACATTTGTGGGGTCAATTAAACGCTCAAAATGGCCAGAAAAAGAGAACTTTCATCTGAAACTCGACAGTCTATTCTTGTTCTTAGAAATGAAGGCTATTCCATGCGAGAAATTGCTAAGAAATAGAAGATTTCCTACAACGGTGTGTACTACTCCCTTCAGAGGACAGCACAAACAGGCTCTAACCAGAGTAGAAAAAGAAGTGGGAGGCTGTGTTGCACAACTAAGCAAGAAGATAAGCACATTAGAGTCTCTAGTTTGAGAAACAGACGCCTCACAGGTCCCCAACTGGCATCTTCATTAAATAGGACCCGCAGAACATCAGTGTCAACATCTACAGTGAAGAGGCGGCTGCAGGATTTTGGCCTTCAGGGCAGAGTGGCAAAGAAAAAGCCATATCTGAGACTGGCCAATAAAAGAAAAAGATTAAGATGGGCAAAATAACACAGACATTGGACAGAGGAAGACTGGAAAAAAGTGTTGTGGATGGATGAATCCAAGTTTGAGGTGTTTGGATCACAAAGAAGAACGTTTGTGAGACGCAGAACAAATGAAAAGATGCTGGAAGAATGCCTGACGCCATCTGTTAAGCATGGTGAAGGTAATGTGATGGTCTGGGGTTGCTTTGGTGCTGGTAAGGTGGGAGATTTGTACAGGGTAAAAGGGATTCTGAATAAGGAAGGCTATCACTCAATTTTGCAACGCTATGCCATACCTAGTGGACAGCGCTTGATTGGAGCCAATTTCATCTTACAACAGGCCAATGACCCTAAACACACCTCCAAATTGTTTACAGCAGAAGCAGAAGCAGGCAGCTGGTATTCTATCGGTAATGGAGTGGCCAACCAGATCTGAACCCCATTGAGCTGTTGTGGGAGCAGCTTGACCGTATGGTACACCAGAAGTGCCCATCCAACCAATCCAACTTGTGGGAGCTGCTTCTAGAAGCGTGGGGTGCAATTTCTCCAGCTTACCCCAACAGATTAATAGCTAGAATGCCAAAGGTGTGCAATGCTGTAATTGCTGCAAAAGGAGGATTCTTTGACGAAAGCAAAGTTTGATGTAAAAACAATGTTATTTCAAATACAAATCATTATTTCTAACCTTGTCAATGTCTTGACTCTATTTTCTATTCATTTCACAACGTATGGTGGTGAATAAGTGTGAATTTTCATGGAAAACACAAAATTGTTTGGTTGACCCCAAACTTTTGAACGGTAGTGTATATACATTTCTGACTGAGGGGCTTACTGATATGTGCGGGACCGCTGCAGTGAGAGCGGTCTTACACACATCAGTGTGTCCAGGGCCGGAGGTAATGAGAGGCAGCTGCGATCCCGCAGCTGCATCTCATTAAACCCTTATAACTTATTAAACCCTCTATAGTGATTGCGGTGTTTAAGGTACTTAGTGACAGAGCTAGCCATGCTGCGGGGTCGCATGTGCCGACAGGCGGGGGTAAGCTCCTTACCTCCGTCCTGTCGGATCGGCGAGCCATGTATAGAGTCTACTCTCAGGCAGGCTCTAGGCATAGATTGCCAATAACACTGATCTATGCTATGATATGGCATTGCATAGATCAGTACATGCAATCTATTGATTGCATGTTTTACAGTGAAAAAAAGAAGTTTTAAAAAGTGCTAAACCCCTTATAAACCCCCCTCTCAATAAAAGTTTTAAATACTCCTTTGTCCATTATAAAAATAAAAATATAAAAAAATGAATAAACATATTACATATCGTAACGTGCTTAATTGTCTGATCTACTAAAATGTAACATTATTGTTCCTGCACGGTGAACGGCATAAATGAAAAAAAAACACACACACCAGGATTGCTGATTTTAACAAATTATATATCAGAAAAAAAATTATAAAGAGCGGTCAAAATTTTTCTGTTACACCAATATGATATTAGTAAAACTAGAGATCATGGCGCAAAAAAAGGCACCCCAACCAGCCCTGTAGGGGAAAAAATAAAAGCGGTATGGCTCTTAGAAGGCGAGTGTAAGGAACTTACCTTGTCCGGCTCCAGCGGCGTCTCCTTCCAGCTCGGCTCCGGCTGTCGGCTCGGGAGCGCGCCGCGGCTCCGCCCGCCGGAGCCGAGTGACGTCACGGAGACCCGACGGCGTCCCTAGCAACCGGGGACGCCGTGGGGTCACGTGACCGTCAGCTGGCCGGCCGGCACGCAGCTGATGTGTTTTGCACTCAGGCTGAGTGACAGGTCGCCCGGCCGCTCAGCCTGCAGTGCAACAGCTGCAGTGAGGCTGGACTCAGGAGGCCGGACCAATCAGCCTTTGGTCCGGGCTCCTGGTCCAGTATAAAGTTTCAGTGTGGCCAGCAGGTTATCGCTGGCTATTAGTTGTCCTGATCCCAGCTCCCCAGTCCCTTGTATTCTGTCCTATCCTTCTCCATTTTGTCTTGCCTGGATTCTGACCTTTTGCCTGTCCCCTGACTCTCCGCTCGGTTCTGATTTTGTACTGCGTTGCTCGTTTGGTTCCTGACTCGGCTAGTTGACTCTCCGCATTTTGTTTGTCTGTCTGTCTGCGTTTTATGTTCTGCACGTATTCAGTATAGGGATTGTCTTCGTGGTTGTCCGCGACCGCCTAGGGTCGACTGAGGCAAGTAGGCAGGTGACAGTGGGTGGGGTCAGATTTAGGGCCCACTGTCTTGTGTCTTATCTTCCCCCAGCCACTCGTGACAGAATAGCCAGCCGAAAAATTTTTTTGTGACGTGTGCCAACGATTTGTTATCATGGATCCTATGAAGGCACTAGTGGAACAGATGCAGAATCTGAACACATTGGTTCAGAATCTCGCTGAACGGGTTCAGGAGCAGGAGGCTGCTCCTCGACAGGTTACGATGACCACGCCCTCTCCCCCTGAACCGCCTGTACAACTCCCGGAAAAATTTAAGGGGGATAGAAAGAGTTTTCGAACCTTCAGAGAAGGGTGTCGGTTGTTTTTTCGACTGCGTCCCCGTTCGTCAGGAGATGAGGCCCAAAGAGTGGGAATAATCATGTCCCTCCTGCAGGGTCCCCCACAAGAGTGGGCATTCTCTCTCCCTCCTAACGCCATAGAACTAACTTCTGTGGACTTTTTCTTTTCGGCATTGGGACTATTGTACGATGACCCTGACAGGACTGCAGTGGCCGAGCGACAATTGACGTCCCTAAAACAGGGGAAAAGACCAGTGGAAGATTATTGCGCAGAGTTCCGCCAGTGGTGTATCCCATCTGGTTGGAACGACTCCGCTCTGTGCTACCAGTTCCGAGTGGGTCTCTCTGACCAGTTGAAGGACCTGTTAATAGCTTATCCTCCCCCTGAAACGTTAGAAGAGACAATGACGTTAGCCATTAGGGTAGACCGCCGGATGCGAGACAGACGAAGGGAGAAGGGCACCTCTGAACCCTGTAGTACCTCTTTCTCTCTTGTGTCTTTTCCTAAAAACCCCTCTTCCCTGCTGCCACCACCGGAGGAACCTATGCAAATTGGCGCCACCGATGCAAGAACTAGACGAGCCCATCGGATGCAGCATAATCTTTGCTTATACTGCGGCAAAGCTGGACACCGGGTTCGGGAATGTACCTCCAGGCCTGGAACATCGTCGGAAAACTCCAGCGCCTGAGTGACTATCGAGGGGGTCACTCAGGCGCACAGGTACCACTCGATAAGAATAAATTGATGGTTCCCATCTCGCTATGCTTGGGCGAGAGATGTATCTCGGGGTTTGCCCATGTTGACTCAGGGGCATCCGCTAATTTTGTTAATTCCGGGTTTTGGTCCGGTCTGGGGGTATGCCCGCTTCAGCTTAAATGCCCGCTGAGTATCACGGGGGCGGATTTTACCCCATTGGCCCAAGGAAGGGTAAAATATATTACTCCTCCTCTCGAAGTGAAAGTGGGGTCGATCCATTCTGAGTGTCTAGATTTTTTGGTTATGGACAATTTGTCCTCTGATGTTATTTTAGGTTTACCGTGGTTGACCCAGCATAACCCTGTGTTTGATTGGGTAAACAGAGAACTTGTCCAATGGGGACCAGGTTGTGCCGCCCATTGTATTTCTTTGAATTTAACCGAATGTTCTTCGTTAGAAGGAGAGCTCCCTGAATTTCTATCTGATTTTCTTGATGTCTTTGATGAAAAATCGGTGGACGAGCTACCCCCTCATCGTCCATACGATTGTGCTATTGATGTAGTTCCTGAATCCAAGTACCCGAAAGGACGCATTTTTAACTTGTCTAAACCAGAGAGAGAGGCTATGCGTGATTATGTTAAAGAGAGTTTACATAAGGGTCACATCCGTCCTTCCTGTTCTCCCCTTGGTGCTGGGTTTTTCTTTGTGGGTAAAAAGGATGGTGGCTTACGCCCTTGCATTGACTATCGGGAATTAAATAAAATCACGATTAAAAATCAACATCCACTCCCTCTGATTCCTAATTTGTTTGATCAGATTGTAGGGGCCCGGTGGTTCTCCAAAATTGACCTCCGGGGGGCCTATAATTTGATTCGTATAAAGGAGGGCGATGAATGGAAAACTGCCTTCAATACCCCCGAAGGACACTTCGAATACCTTGTCATGCCCTTCGGGTTGTGTAATGCACCTGCAGTTTTTCAACGTTTTGTTAACGATGTTTTTCGCGACTACCTGGGACGTTTTTTAGTGGTATACCTGGATGATATCCTGATTTTCTCTCCAGATTGGTCTTCGCATGTTGGTCATGTTCGTAAGGTTATGGAACTCCTAAGACTTAACCATTTGTTTGCTAAATTGTCAAAGTGCCAGTTTGGGGTTCAGGAGGTCTCTTTTTTGGGATATAAAATCACCCCTAGTTCTTTTGGGATGGATCCCCTTAAGGTGACGGCCATTGCCAAGTGGGAGCGCCCAAGGAATCTTAAAGCTTTACAGAGATTTTTGGGATTTGCTAACTATTACAGAAAATTTATTAAGGGGTTCTCAGTGATTGCTAAGCCCTTAACAGATCTTACCAGAAAGGGAGCTGATGTGGATAACTGGACTCCTGAAACCATTCTGGCATTTGACAAACTTAAAAGATGTTTTTCTGTAGCTCCGGTGTTGATTCAACCTGACTTTGAGCAACCTTTTATTGTCGAGGTGGATGCCTCAGAGGTAGGGGTGGGGGCTGTTCTTTCACAGGGTCCTGAAACTCTCACCAATCTCCGACCCATTGCCTATTTCTCTAGAAAGTTCTCCAAAGCAGAATGCAACTATGATATAGGCAATAGGGAACTCCTTGCCATTAAGTGGGCGTTCGATGAATGGAGGCACTTTCTAGAGGGGGCTAAACACAAAGTTAAGGTTTTAACCGACCACAAAAACCTTGTTTATTTGGATAAAGCTAAGCGTCTTACTCCACGACAGGCCAGATGGGCACTCTTTTTCACACGGTTTAACTTTGAAATCACCTTCAGACCGGGTTCCAAAAATGTAAGGGCAGATGCTTTATCTCGTAGTTTCGACGTCAATGAAGTCCCCATAAAGGAGTCTGAAACCATCTTATCTCCGGGGGTGGTGGTGGCTATACTGCAGCCCGATCTGGCTGCCCAAGTCGTCCAGTCTCAATCTATGGCGCCTAGAAATACCCCGGAGAACAAACTGTTTGTTCCCCCAAATCTTCGTTTGAGAGTCCTGGAAGAAACACATTGTTCAGTTTTGGCAGGTCATCCAGGTATTGCTGGTACTAAGTATTTATTATCTCGTCATTATTGGTGGCCATCTTGGGTCAGAGATACTAAGCTGTTTGTGGAGGCTTGTGAGATTTGCGCCAGGTCCAAGGTTCCGCGCAGATTACCCGAGGGACTTCTCCAACCCCTACCGGTACCTGCTAGACCGTGGACCCACATCTCAATGGACTTCATAACTGATTTACCACCCTCTAAGGGTAAAACTGTGATTTGGGTGGTGGTTGATAGGTTCTCTAAGATGTGCCATTTAATTCCTCTCAGCAAGCTTCCTAACGCTCGTACCTTGGCTTCTCTTTTTATTAATCATATCTTACGTTTACATGGTGTACCAGAGAATATTGTTTCTGACAGGGGAGTACAATTTGTGTCTAAATTCTGGAGGGAGTTTTGTGGTCGCCTGGGCATATCCTTGTCCTTTTCTTCAGCTTTCCATCCGCAGTCCAATGGTCAGACGGAAAGGGTTAACCAGTCACTGGAGCAGTTCTTGAGATGTTTTGTTGCAGGGTCACAGGAGAAATGGAGAGAATACCTGTCTTTGGCAGAGTTTGCCCTGAATAATCGTGAAAGTCAGTCTCTCAAAATGTCACCATTTTTTTGTAATTTTGGGTTTAATCCTCGTTGTTCTTCTGTACATGCGGCCGAGTCCATTAATCCATCCGCCGAAAAAATCTACAGAAAACTGTGCACAGTTTGGGCCCAGGCTCTTCAGAACCTGGTTAAAGCCCAAGAAAATTGTAAAAAACAATCAGACAAAAGACGTATATCTGGCCCTGAGTACAGGGTAGGTGACAAGGTATGGCTCTCTACTAAAAACTTGAGATTGAAAACACCATCTGGTAAACTTTCTCCTAAATATATTGGTCCTTATGCCATAGTAAAAGTTGTCAACTCAGTTTCGTTTAAGTTACTGTTGCCTAAGAGTCTAAAAATTCACGATGTCTTCCATAAGTCTCTGTTAAAGAAATATATTAATCCCGTGTTACCGTCTGCTCCCCCTGCTCCTTTGATTATTCAGGGTGAACTTGAATATGAGGTAGAGAGGATTCTGGATTCTCGCCGAGTTCAGAGTTCTTTACAGTATCTGGTTCATTGGAGAGGATTTGGCCCAGAGGAGCGCACTTGGGTAGCAAGTAGGGATATGCATGCACCACGTCTCATTCGGCAATATCATTTGCACAACCCGTCTAAACCAGGTCCTGTTACTAAGGGTCCTGAGGCCCCTCATAGGGGAGGGGGTAATGTAAGGAACTTACCTTGTCCGGCTCCAGCGGCGTCTCCTTCCAGCTCGGCTCCGGCTGTCGGCTCGGGAGCGCGCCGCGGCTCCGCCCGCCGGAGCCGAGTGACGTCACGGAGACCCGACGGCGTCCCTAGCAACCGGGGACGCCGTGGGGTCACGTGACCGTCAGCTGGCCGGCCGGCACGCAGCTGATGTGTTTTGCACTCAGGCTGAGTGACAGGTCGCCCGGCCGCTCAGCCTGCAGTGCAACAGCTGCAGTGAGGCTGGACTCAGGAGGCCGGACCAATCAGCCTTTGGTCCGGGCTCCTGGTCCAGTATAAAGTTTCAGTGTGGCCAGCAGGTTATCGCTGGCTATTAGTTGTCCTGATCCCAGCTCCCCAGTCCCTTGTATTCTGTCCTATCCTTCTCCATTTTGTCTTGCCTGGATTCTGACCTTTTGCCTGTCCCCTGACTCTCCGCTCGGTTCTGATTTTGTACTGCGTTGCTCGTTTGGTTCCTGACTCGGCTAGTTGACTCTCCGCATTTTGTTTGTCTGTCTGTCTGCGTTTTATGTTCTGCACGTATTCAGTATAGGGATTGTCTTCGTGGTTGTCCGCGACCGCCTAGGGTCGACTGAGGCAAGTAGGCAGGTGACAGTGGGTGGGGTCAGATTTAGGGCCCACTGTCTTGTGTCTTATCTTCCCCCAGCCACTCGTGACAGCGAGGAGGAACATTGCTTTAATTTGATCAGGACATCCGTGCAACAAAGGGCTCTGTCTTGAAGGGGTTAATTAAATTAGTAAATTCAAGTACCATAGATAAAATGGGTGGACACTGCAGAAAAGTAATCTATTTGAATAGGGTATGACATAGATCCATGTTTAGACTGTGGAATAACAATTTTCTAAACCTCTGGTAAAATATAACTTCATCTTTTAGAAATTCCACCTCTGCAAATACTGTGAATCAACAGTTCTCCCACCTATTCCCTTATCCTTGTACTTGTTGGCTGAAAACTGCCTAGATCTTGGGTTAAAACCAGCAACAAGATATATCATAATGTAAATAAGTAAGCAGGCCCAACACACTTTCTTGAACAACATACATGAAAAAAACACATAAAGCTGACCAGAAACATAAGATTTGTGACGCTATGACAGGTTCCATAGGTGTATCACAAAATATTTTTTTATTAAGTTTGCCAGATATATTCAATAGTAAATTCTCTGACCCTATATTGTTTTTAGGAGATCTGTGGCCCCAGGTCACTAACAGGTTATTACTATATAAAACATACCAGGTTATTATTATATCATTGCAAAAAAACTATGTAGGACAAGTCTTTTCAGATCATTGTACAGCAAAGTGAACTGTGATAAATAAAAAGGACTCTTACCTTCTGGAAATGTAGAGCGATAGTCCACAGATTCACTGGATACCATTTCAGTTGTAGGACTTACACTCCTAGCACTCACAAGTCTATCCAAATGAGGAGTATGTACTCTGCCATCAAATAGGACCCTCTCGCTGCCTATATCTGTAAAGAAATATAAATAGAATGCAGGTAGTAGTCTCTCACAAGCTCAAGCAGATGAATGCATGTTAACTAAACCATAAACTCTTTTTTACCTTTGCGCTGCTTTCTCTTTCTCACACATATGAAAATTCCTAGTAATAGCAAAACCAGCGTGACACAGGACAGAACCCCAATAAAAATTCCAGTGTAATTGTGGTTTGGTTGGATTTTCACCTTTCCAATGACAATGGAGGAGGTTTCCTGTAGGAGCTAAAATTAAAAACAGCACATAAAAAGGATTTCAGCATATAGTTCAAAAGAATCACTCTGCCCCAAAAAATTTTAAAGCATTACTGTCACTTAAAAAACAGTTGGCATGTCACACAGACAAGTCAAAAAGTTTGATTGGTCAGAGCCTTGGTGCCATGACCCCCACTGAGCAATAGATATAGCTTGGAGAATTGTGCGGCTATGTACTTTACTTCTGGATTCACAAGAAGTTAGCAAAAATTAGGCATCATTTACTTTTTTGCAAACTTCTTGAAATTTGTAAAATAAAGATGACAGCTGCACAAAGAACAACAAAAAAAATGGTATGCTCACCTGTCCCCAATCCCCTGTCTCTGGTGTCTCCAGCCCGCTAAGCCAATTGCTAATTGGGATGGGACAGCACCGAAGCGAGTGATTGGCTGAGCTGGCTGTCAATCTCATCTCTATCGTGACTGACCGAGACAAGGTAGACACAAACTGTGATCCTTGAACTTGTCCCCGTCTACTTTCCCTGCATATGTGCCTCGGACAGCCCTAGGTGACTACAAACAAGAGATAGTCAAGTGGCCTGGGCGAAAACTAAATGGACAGCAAGGTACAAAATTAGAATCAAGGTAGTGAGGTCAAGGTACAATAAGCCAAAGTCAGGAAAGCAGAAATAGCAGAGAAAGGCACACAAGATATGCTGGCATGCCTCAAGGAAGACAAATAGCTGGCAAAACGTTAACAGACTGAGGAAGTATATACAGGATGTCAGGGTTCCGGTACAGAACATGATTAGAACAGAATCCAGCAAGAGTGAGAGGAAAGAGACAATGTCAATCACATAGGCAAAACAGAGGTGTGAAGTGGCCAGAAGGAACTAAGCAGAGGAGAGATGGGTGTGGCAGATAAATCAATCAGTGAAGCAGAACGAGGAGGACAGTGGAAATGCTGGAGCTCAGACAAATGCAAATAAAACACAGAATAAGTACTAATTCATGGCCAAAAGCGCAGTCTCTGTCATAACATAAACACCTGCAATTGTTTAGCTGTTTTAGTGCAGCTTGTTAAGGTTTGGTTTGGAAGTTTGTGAATTTTACGACAAAAATTTGTGAACCTGCTGAACCAAAATCTTTGAAAAGCTTGCTCATCTTTATCTTTAAAGATTTAAAGAAGTCTCTTGATGAGAAAACTAACACAATGAAATTGCTTTTCCAAGTTTCCCAATCCTAGTTTACACATAGATAGATAGATAGATAGATAGATAGATAGATAGATAGATGATTATGTCAGCAGCACAAAAATCAGTTGAGTGGGTGCCAGTTGTAGTTCCAACCACGAACTCCTAATATATTGAAGGAGCCTCTTTGATTGCTGTGCTGTTAATGATTTGAACACTGGAATAAATCATCCTTTGGATTTCACTGCATCTGGGTGTGCCGTTGATTCTACTTCAATAGATAGATAGATAGACTTTTTTTATTAGGTCTTTATGCAACTGCTTCTATTATACCCACCATACCTTCTACTAAAGTTAGCCAGCCATCCATGAAATCAGTGCTCTATTACTCTGATACAACTGACCAAATTCATGGATTGCCAAGAGAGATCCCCCACCAGACACCAGAGACAGGGGGCCAAGGACTTTTTTAATGCAGCTGTCAGCTTTGACAGATGCATTTAAATGGTTTATTAGCCAGGAGTGGCAATCGGCCGCGCTGGCTAATACCCATGGCCCCCGGCTGCACATAGCAACTGGGGACCGTGGGCTACAGAGAGGGCTCATGCCGTGAGCCCTCTCTGATTACCCTTAACGGCCGCATGACAGTAATACTCGTCATGTGTCGTTAAGGGGTTAAACAACAGTTCTAGCAATTTCCTTAATAACAACTGCAGTTATAGGTTGTACATGTTAGCCACACTGAACGCCCAGTGAGGGGGTCTTAACAGCCAGAAGTGCACCTGCCTTGTGTAACTTCTTCAGATAATTACAAGTGAGCTCTACACATGCTACAAGAGATAGAAGATTGTAATTCACAGCAGGAGTGCACATTAATTATTCATGATTTGCCTAAAACATTCTCAAATTTCAATCAACGTTGGCCAAACGGCTGCTGAACAAACACTGTAGTGCAAAATGATTACGAGGAGAGAACACGCTGACCTTCAGTTAGATATATACACATATATATGAAGACAACAAATATTTCGGATGTTGAGAACTCCACATACACAGCATACCTCTATTTTCAGCTCACTGTTGCTTTTGATCAAGTCATTGGAAACAGCACAAGAGACAAAATCTGATTTGGATTGAATAATTTCACAGCTCTTGTTACCAACTTTCAGCACTTCTCCTCTTACGGCATCAGAATCAATATTATCTCCCTGAAATCAAAAGGATCAGCACCAGTTATATAAAACATCAAGTCCTTGAGTTTGTCTTCAAAGTTCTCTTGACTATATTTAGTGAGAGTCGCTGCTATACCAAATAATTTTTGGGGATCCTTGTGATAATAACACATTCACTAGGAATACAAAGGAACATCTACAGATAAAGCTAATCTAACTGGGAAGATTATTAGGATTTTCAGTTTGATTTGTATATATGAGGCTGTGTTCACACAAAGCATTTAAAGCCAGTTAAATTAAAGTTAATTAGCAATATTTTGGCTTTTGCAATTTCGCAGTAAAATACTAAATCATGTGATCCTCATAATGAGTATTGTGACTGGATGTGAATATTTATGTAGAAAGATTACTCTGGGAATAGTAGAGAACTTTTCTGAAAGATATTAAAAAACATCCAGGTAAAATATTGTAATGCTAACGAAATATACCAATCAGTCATAACAATAAGACCACCAGTGTGTAGCTCCATTTTTGCCACCAAAACAACTGTGACTGATCAAGACATGGAATCCACAAGACCTGTAAAAGTGTCCCCTAGTATCTGGTAGCGAGATGTTAGCAGCAGGTCCTTTTAGGGTCCATTCACACGTACAGGATCCGCAGCAGATTTGATGCTGTGCTCAGTTATGACAGCAGGATAAGCATGTCAGAGATAAGCATGTCAGTAACACTTTTCTTAACACCTGATATATCCATCACCTTGATGTGTCCTATTGCTAGAAGATAACTCATGTTATTCACCTTAAAGGGGCTTTAAAGTTTTATTCCAATCTCACCTAACATAGTTAAACTTGAAGAAGTCTTTAAGTTAAATATTTTTGCAAATAGATTCTTTTACCAAACATGTTTCTTTTTACTGATATGTCCATTCTTTCCCTCCCATTGTTGACAGCTGGTTGTCTAGGTTACTGACCACCACTCTGTTAGGCTATGTTCACACAATGTAAGTTTTATATGAATCACGGCCGTTGTTGCCGATTTGCAACAACGGCCGTGATTAATACAAAACTTACATTGTACTGCAGTCAATGGGATCCCGGCCGGAGCGTATACACATATCAGTATACTGACATGTCACTTTTGTGCGGCCGCTAGTCATTAAAACAATATTTAACTTGACAAGTCCTATAAGTTTATATATATATTAGCTGAGATAGGAATACCCCTTTAATGTTATGGCTGGTTAGTGAATAGTAACACAGATAAACAATTTAGTTTATTTTATTTCTGATGAACTGCAAAGCTTACCTTTATTTCCAATATATTTCCTATTGAAATCACCAAGGGTTTATCTAATGGTTTAAATACAGGATTATTTACAAAAATGAATTCAAAAGAAGCAGATATGGCTCCATCGAAAACGAAAAAAGCTTGGGTTCTAATTGGTGGCCTCAGATTTAATTCTTTCAGAGATGGAGTTGAAGCGCAGATGATCTCAGATGAAGATCTATAAGCACAGGTCTAGAAAAAAAATAGGATTTATTTAATATAAGTTAAGGATTGCACAATATACAAAGAACTTTGGACAACCCTTTGCTGTAATTGCTATATGTAACACAAAAGAACTGGATCAACAACTAGAGACACGTCTCCATTCTTCATTATAAAACACAGAACAATGTGGGCAATCTAGACACATAAGCAAGGGTCTTGCTGACCTACTTTTTAATGGTAATGTCCATGGAAACCTGTAATAAAAACATGTCCATTTGGTTTTCCAGCAAACTCATTGTACAATGATGCTGCCATTGATAACCCATTCTTGTATGGTACCTAATACTATTGCTGACGTCTTCCCTAACCACAAAGAAACCATTAATCACAGTAATGCACACTGTTAACCTTTGCAAAGACATAGAAAGATACTTCCCACCAGAAGAGAAGCTTTTATAAGTAAGTGTGATGACTTTATTAGTGTCAAAGTTTACGTCCCAATGATTACAGCAGCTTACTCTCAGGGAACCCCTCACAGTGTCTGAAATCATAGTTAATGCATAACTAATCACTCAACCACACACCGAGCAACAATTCACACCCAGTGGGGTCTTTTTCTTCTGTACATCTAAACAGTTGAACATTTCAGATTCCTTATTTATTTATTTATTTTTGGCGGGTGGGGGGGTCGGGTTGTTTTTATTACATGCACATATATAGTCATACATATATTGATATTTTGTCATTTTTTTTAAATAGATCCTGATAACTTACATCCAATATCACTGGCCACTGTTTTGCATGACTATTCTGAAGCATAATATAGTTCTATAAAATATAAAATTAGTAAGCTTAATAATCTGGTATAAACGTTCTTCATTTCCCTTGAATCTTACCTCAGCCAATGTCATTTTAGTTTTTTTTTTTTTCAAAAAATCTCCTTAAAGCGGATGTACCACCAGGTACGTCCTCTTTAAGCTGAACTCACGGATCGAACGGCGCTGTCACGGGAAAGCCAGTGCCGCGGTCCGTTTTTCGGACCGCGGCTCGGTTCCCGTGCACGGCGCCGTTCTATGCACCAGAACCGGCCGGTGCTCAAGCACTGGAGGCCAGCCGGGCCGCCCCCAATGGGAGGGAATTCCCTCCCCTGTATGACGCGGCTCCATACATTCTAACGGAGCCGCCTCATACAGGAGAGGGAATTTCCTCCCACTGGGGGCGGCCCGGCCTACCTCCAGTGCTTGAGCACCGGCCGGTTTCGGTGCATAGAACGGCACCGTGCATGGGAACTAGGCCGCGGTCCGAAAAATGGACCACGGCAGCGGCTTCCCTGTGACGGCGCTGCTCGATCCATGGGTTCAGCTTAAAGAGGATGTACCTGGTGGTACATCCTCTTTAAGCTCATTGTGTAACCATACTTGCTCTTTAAGGCTATGTTCCCACTCAATGGAGCCTTGTCATGGAGGGGCGGAAGTTTCCTCCCACTGGGGGCAGGCCGGCTTGTCAACCATTAATTGAAAAAAAGAACTGCGGCACCGGCTTTCCCGTGTCGGCAACGTTCGACTCATGTGTGATTTTAAAGAGAGTGTACCTGATGGTACATTCTCTTTAAAGATTCTTATGACATAAATAAATAAGTTATAGGTCTCACAAAAGCTTCACATAGTCCCATTCTAAAAACATACCCCAAAATGCAGCATGTTCTCACTATATCATGCTGCCCTCAGAAAGGATAACTGTGCTGAAGGTTCCCTTTACATTCCTATTATTAGCATCTATGCTGTTTGAAAGGGTTAATATAAGCATATAAGTTTACTTTCCACTTCAGTTGCCAAAATGAATCCACATAATGTAAAACTGTAGCTCACAGATTGTAAAATGTCAATAAAAAGCTGCAATAGCTGCCATCAAGAGGGTAGCATTTCATCATACAAGGTTTCAAAGAAGGACTTAGTCATAGACATGAGCTGCACACACATTACCACAACTCCATAAAGGAAGTACAGCATGGGAGGTATATTACTTTGAAATAACTTAAGACCTTGAGGCTCATAGCCAAATCGAGGTGTCTGTTTAAACATCAAAAGCTTCAACAAGAGCGCTGAATGACGGATTATTATGGTCTGCTGACTTTTTCTATTTGTACCTTGTACTTTCACTGTCTAACGTTCTTATAAAAACAAAGTAAATAAAAAAAGATAAGGAATAAAAAACAAAGGGGAAAATAAATACATTTGTACTGCTTCATAAGTCCAGTGGCGGTCTTTGGCACCAAGCATCCCAAGCGATCGCTTGGGGCCCCCAACATCCAGGGGGCCCCCACGCCCCGCTCTTGTGCTCAAGACCGCTGGACAGGGCCGCTGCCCCTTTCGCTGCTGCCATCTGAACTGTAACTATGAGCACTCGTAATGAGCGCTCATAGTTACATGCAGCAGCACTGACAGGGCGGGAGACATTGGCTCCCTTCCTGTCAGTCGCTCTTGTGGCCGCAGGAAGGGTTTTCCCTGCGGTCACAAGTGGCAGCTTTGTCCTTGTGGTTCTGGCGCTCCAGTGACATCACTGGAGCATTGGTGCCAGCACAAGGGGAGTGCGATCTCTTGTGATCGCAAGGAAAACCCTTCCTGCGGCCACAAGAGTGAAGAGAAGAGGAGACGCCCGGACCCAGGTGAGTATAAGTGTTTGTTTTATTGTGTTATATACTATATGGGAGGGGGAGCACACAGGGGTCTGTTTAACTGGGGGAGCGCACATCGGGGGTCTATATAAATGGGGGGAGCACACAGGGGGGCTATATAACAGGGGGAGCACACAGGGGGGCTATAGACTACTGGGGCTTCACAGAGGGGTCTATATACTACTGGGGGCAACCCACAGGGGGTCTATATACTACTTGGGGCAGCAGAATGGGTTGTATATACAACTTGGAGAGCACAAAGGAGGTCTATATCCAAGTGGGGGAGCACACAGGGGGGCTATATACTACTGGGGGAGCACACAGGGTTCTATATACTACTGGTGGGGCACACAGGGGGTCTATATACTACTGGGGGAACATACAGGGGGTCTATATACTACTTGTGAGCACACAGGTGGTCTATATATAACTGGGGGAGCACACAGGGGTCTGTATACAACTGGGGCAGCACACAAGGGGTCTATATAATACTGGTGGGGCACACAGGGGGTCTATACTACTGGGGGAACCACACAGGGGGTTTATATACTACTGGAGGAGCACACAGGGGTCTATATCCAAGTGGGGGAGCACACAGGAGGTCTATATCCAAGTGGGGGAGCACACAGGGGGGCTAAATACCCCTGAGGGAGCACACAGGGGACTTATATACTAGTGGGGGAGCATACAGGGGGTATATACACAATTGGGGGCAGCACACAGGGGGTCTATATACAACTGGGGCAGCACACAGGAGGTCTATATACTTCTGGGGGAGCACATAGGGGGCTATATATAACTGGGGGAACACACAGGGGTCTATATACTACTGGGGGAAGCAAACAAGGGGTATATACTACTGGGGGCAGGACACAAGGGGTATATACTATTGGGGGCAGCACACAAGGAGTATATATTACTGGCGGTAGCGCACAAGGGGTATATACTACTGGGGGCAACACAGAGCGGTCAATTGTTTTGGAACTCGTGTCGAGGGGGGGCCCCAGACATAACTTCGCTTGGGGCCCTAGAAATGCCAAGACCGCCCCTGCATAAGTCTTCAACCTCTCTGTTACACAGAGAATTCTTGAAGACAGTCTCTGTCTATATACCTCAGCAGAAGGTACATTATGGAGGGGGCAAAGATTGACTTTTGTTTTACGTGATAGCCCATGGAATTCAATATATCTTAAGTAATGCTGCATTTCCTGCTGCTACACTGTGCCACACCAGCAGCGCTAGCTGTAGGTCACTGCCAGGAACAGGGCTTAAGCAGCCCTGCAGTTTCTGACATAGCCATTGGTGGCAGTGTTGCCTTTCTCTACTGCCCTTCAATGTAGAACTACAATATATACCTTTATTAAAGAAATGTAAAAAAAAAAAAGAATCACTTTAAACATCATTAACTCAAATTAATTTCAAGCCTCTAGGGAAAATTATATCAACCTCATAAAATATGATGAAGCTAGACAAAGTAGAACTTTATCAATCTTCACTATCAACTTTATACAATTCAAATATTTAGAGACATTGCTGGCTGTTAGCAGACAAAGATATTCCTGCTGCTACCTCATTCATATTCTGCTAGTGGCTATAGTGAATTACAAGTCTCTCGTCTAATATTCATTGCATGGGAAATAATTTAAAAGACAAACAGTTCTGTGAGGAGTTTTATTTATGTTAGTCGCCAAAGACATTATGACAAATATATCGGGCTAATTAGCAGATGGTTTATGTACATATATGTATGGCTTTGTCCCTTCATCCTCTTGACTTATTTCCTTGTAGGACCTTGGGTTCAATGCAGAACAAGTTCTTATGGCTTTCTTTGTATTTGTTTGGTTCGTTTTTATTGGGTTATATAATGGGTTTTGCAGTATTTGCAGTATTTTCCAAAAAGAAAACACGTTTTAGGTTTAAAGTCCTTTTAGTCAGGACAATAATTCGCAGGTAGGAATGCTCCCTGTTAATAACCGACCCATGATAAAGGACCAGCGATTAGCTGACGAACGAGCCCGTTAACAAGCTGACTGCTACGTGCCTAACCACCAGGACACCCACCGATCTTGAGAACAGGGGCACAATGGCCCCGCAATGAAAAGAGCACTCACTGTGACTGTGCAGCCATTACAGCTTGTGCTCCAGTTATTCTCTATGGGGCCACCGATGTTTTTATCAAAATGGGTTCACACACCACAATGTCATATTGATCAATAATTATTTTTATGTTCACACAAGTGATTATATACATGATCAACAACCATTTTATCATTACCTTATAGTCATAAAAAAATCAAGTGTCATATTCTTTTGCCAGTTCTGTAGGTTGCAGATCTGAGGATGCATCTCTAAATATATGCATTAAGGTTCATTAAAAGGGTTGGCCACTTTATAATAAAATAGTTCAGTATACAGTATTAGTAAGTGTACTCACTGTATATACTGCAGCAGCTCCCTGTGTACCTCATAGAGCTAATATCAGACTCCCCTCCTCCAGGCTGTGCTGCCCTGCTCTGTGGTGTTTTGATCCATAAGATGGCCGACATGGAGGAGCATGTGACCATGCCCTGCCCCTAGTGTCTTCCACTGAGCCTCTATATGTCTATGGAGGACAGTGGGGGCGGGGCATGGTCACATGCTCCCCCATGTCAGCCATCTTATGGACAGACTCACCACAGACTAGGAGAGCAAAGCCTGGAGGAGGGGAGTTTGATTTTAGCTTTATGTAGTATACAGGGAGTTGTTCTCAGTATATACAGTTAGTACACTTACTAAGGCCATGTTCACATGCTGTAAGAGACTGGCCATTCCGTGAAAAGATCATCCCGTCTGGTACTGACGATCTTTTCAGCCGCAGTGTTCTGATGCGGGTGCATCCGTGCCAGAGCCACTCGCATCATAGTGTGTACTGACATGGTTTTCTGCAGGTTTTCTGCTATTTGATGAATAGTGGCTGCAGAAAACTGACATGTCAGTTGTTTGCGGCACCGCAAGAGATCCTGGCCGGAGCGTATACTATGTGTATACGCTCTGGCCAGGATTCCTAGGCAGCAAATGACATATATTTTCATATAAATCACGGCCTCTGTACAAAGGCTGTGGTTTTGCGTAAATATACGGTGTGTGAACATAGCCTAATACTGTACTATGTAATAGTAATATTTTACTGTTAAGTGGCCAAACCCCTTAAACAAAATTCCTAAATAAAAATTAGCAACTTATATAATTATCTATACTCTGCCTTACCTTAATGATGACGATAAATCATAGAATTAGTTATTTCTAATAAACATTTTTTTTCCCCCAGTGCAGAGGTTGGGGAAAATAAGGTTGTAAATGTATATTTTGCAAATTAACATATTGGAGGAAAAACATGACTATGAAGGGTTATTTGTCATTGTGGAATTATTTGCTGTGTCTCTCAATTAATTGTGGTCTTAATGTAGGAATATGATTAATATTTCTGAAGAACATCCTATTGCTCAAAGAAAGACAGTTTTCTTATAGTTAGGAGGCCTCAAACTCTACACCCACACCAAACCATTTCTTCTAAGAAGAGGATCACATATTCCTTGAACTGTGGCAGCTTCAAATATTCTGTAATCCTTTCTTTTATTGTATTATTGGTGAATTCATTGCTCTTGTTATCAACTTGAAGAGCAGTGATGTCCTTTAAATTAATAATGGTGGTATATGTAAGTCTCTTTGAGGCTGTTCTATAGAAGTGGTTCATGAGTGCAGACCACACATTTTACCAGGCAGGTCAGTGGAGAAGATGCTCTTATGGAATGATACAATCTAATAACGCTCTTTAGAAGTGATGCAATATGACTGATTGGTCGGGGCAGGAAAATCTCATTTGCGATGACCTTGCTGTTATGTGATTTGACATGACATTTTAAGCTCCAAATTGGTTTTAGCAATTGAAGAATACTATGGTTTTAGTTTTCAAGAAATATTGGATTGCAGAACAATGAGGAAATGCTGTAATTTAATCTACTGGCTACTCAATTAGAACTCAGCCCACATAGCAGCACCTTTGGTTATGATTAAATTAAGTGTCTTTTAATGGGAAAAACTGAATTTCCCCTCTACTGTGTGTATTTGTTATAGGGGAAAACTGAACATTATCGGTTTGTCAATTCTTGAGGACCTCAGAAAGGTCCGTAGAGTTATTTTCCCATGAATCTCTGAAACGTTAACAGTGGCAAGCAAAAGGTACTAAGAGGCAGACAGTTAATAAATAATGTTATTTATATGTAAGTGGCTGCTTTCTGTGTGAACTGAATGGTGGAGTTTACTGGGCATCATAAGGACAAAAGTACAAGAGAGAAAGATACGGGTTTTAGTTCTAGCACTGAGCTGTCTAACTCAGATAGTACTTCTGTATGTACAGTACAACAAGGATGTATTCTGAGGCTCCCATAAGAATAAGTCCGGTCAAAATTTTTATTAAAGTATTGTATTGCCCCCCAAAAGTTATACAAATCACCAATATACACTTATTATGGGAAATGCTTATAAAGTGTTTTTTCCCCCCTGCACTTACTACTGCATCAAGGCTTCACTTCCTGGATAAAATGGTGATGTCACTTCCTGGATAAAATGGTGATGTCACGACCCGACTCCTAGAGCTGTGCGGGCTGTGGCTGCTGAAGAGTATGATGGCAGGGGGACACTGAGGGACACAGGGCACTGGAGAGACACTGAGCATCCCTCTGCCATCATCCTCTCCAGCAGCCACAGCCGCACAGCTCTGGGAGTCGGAACGTGACATCACCATTTTATCAGGGAAGTAAAGCCTTCATGCAGTAGTAAGTGCAGGGAAAAAAAGCACTTTATAAGTATTTCCTGTAATGAGTGTATATTGGGGATTTGTATAACTTTTGGGGGGCAATGTCTGTATTGTATACCCAATGAAATAACAATTCTGGAGCATCTTTTCTTCTAGCTCTGTGTTGTCCCTCTGTTATTCCTCCTAGATGAATGTTGAATACATTGTAAATTGAATACATTGTGGGTGTGTACCTACACTGCCTTATGGTGCATTTACACAGAGAGATTTATCTGACAGATTTTTTAAGCCAAAGCCAGGAACAGATTATAAACCGAGAACAAGTCAAAAAAGGAAAGACTGAGATTTCTCCTCTTTTCAAATCCATTCCTGGCTTTGGCTTCAATAATAATAATCTGTCTGTGTAAATGCACCATTACATTGTCCAATCGCTGCTGACAGTGTCATACCGTTTACAGCATGGGTCTCCAAACTGCGGCCCTCCAGCTGTTGCAAAACTACATTTCCTATCATGCCTGGACAGCCAAATCCAAAGCTTTAGCTGTCCAGGCATGATGGGAGTTGTAGTTTCGCAACAGCTGGAGGGCCGCAGCTTGGAGACCCATGGTTTAAAGACACAGCCCTCTGACAAGGGGAATAGTTACTGTAAGTTGTCAATTTATTCATACATTGCCAAGAAGAATAAAAAAGTAATAGCACACCACAAAGTCATGAGATAATATGGTGCATTAGAAATGCAAATACTAAATGGACCTGCCATAAGAGCCATCAGGTCCTCTTTAAATATTTCATTTATGTAAAATATTATATATATTGACAAAATCAATTCCCTTTCTTCTTTTCAGTACAGTTTCAAGCAGGTGCCTATGGCTTAAAGTCTGTTACCTTGGATTGGTTCACTGCAATATAACCTCTGTAAAGAGAAATGTCTGACTCATAGCAGGTGTGTCATAGCAGTAATTGAACTTCATGCTGGGTTTAGTTCTCTTATCATGGGAAAAGATAACACTGAAGGGTGGGACAACATGACTGTCTTCAATGGAAAGTGTAGTTCCTATAAGAACACAGAAACACAGGTCTCGCAATCACTGGGATGAGGGGCAGAATCTTGGCTGAGATTTGAGATTGGTTTGAGATTTTTCCATGTTTTGTTTAGTTCTGCATCATGAGAAGTGCTGCCTTTTTTCCATGTCACATTATTTTTAGGGCACTTACATTCCTATGATATTTCTTATATTCCTTGTAAACAAGTCTGCTTTTATTGTCCCTGTAGGAGGGTTAAGCTTTTACTTGTAGGTTTATAAGGTTGCATTTATCATAGATTGTAAGCCTTTTCAAGCAGGACCCTCATTCTTCTTGCTATTATAATTAATGCGTATCTCTGTAATGTCTGATTGTCTGTTTATGTACCATCTGAATTTTTTCTATTAATCTCAGGCTGTTTTACATGTTTAGGCTTTTAATCCCAATTATTTAATACAATGTCAGGAATGGATTTAAAAACAGGTTAAAGCTCAGACTTTCTCTTATACGTATGCTGCGTTCATGATTTGTTCCTGGCCTTGTATTCAGTAATTGCAGTTAATGATTGGCCCAGACTTATTAAACTGCCTGACACTCACACCATCAGTTCTTTCCTGCAGCAACCAATCAGAGCAGTGTTTTATTTTACCACAAATCACTAGTATAATGAACATGAGCTGTGATTGGTTCCTTTGGGGGAAAAACAGAAAGTATGGGTTTTCAGGCAGCTAGATAAACCTGGCCACTCTGTCAGCTCCATTTGATGCTAAGAGCCAGAGACACCATCAGAGTCTCAACGTAGTGAGCTAGCTAGACATTCCTCCGGGAAGGAAAAACCAAGCCAAGGAATGTCTCCAGTCAAGGAAACCACTCAAGCAAGGTATCCATCCACAGACAGTGCTGTTTCGGGGTTTACCCCTCATGAGTGTGGACTGATGGTGTCTCTGCAGTGTTCTTTTGCATATTTGATTTCCCAGGGGGCAATGTCCTAGAATACACTGACGTTGAGACACGTGATGGTGTCTCTGTGGTGTTTTTGGTTGATCTCCCTGAGGTCAACGAGCTGGAGGAAGGTCTGGCTAGCTCACTACGTTGAGACTCTGATGCTGTCTCTGCAGTGTTCTTTTGCATATTTGATTTCCCAGGGGGCATTGTCCTAGAATACACTGACGTCTAGACACGTGGTGTTTTTGGTTGATCTCCTTGAGGTCAACCAGCGTCCTTTTGCATGTCTTACAATAAGGTTGGATTATTATCAGTAGTCTGATGTGCATCTGAAATCACAAACCATTGAGCCCCTTGCACAAGCTTTTTCAGTTTAGTATCCAAACCTGTCTATAAGACATACAACATATAAACTAAAAGCCTTGTCTCACCAGTTATTTTTCACACCTAAAACTGTACTTTATGTATAATTCTACAGCACATAGAAAACAAATGCATAATCTGTACACAAGCTTTCATGTATTATACTATTATTAAATTCTTTGATTTCCATGAATATGTAAAAGCAGACATTTCTAATATGCTGATGACATTCATCTATTATTGTTATATAATCACACAATACTTACCATATTGTAATGTATGTGCTGTTCAGATAACTGGATTACCATTCGGGGAGAAGCTGCTACATTCAGATTTGTTCCTTGTGCTGTTATTGTGCTTCCTCCACTGTTGATAACATTAAACCTCATGTCAGAAAATACATCAGAACTTAACAATGCAGAGGTCTAAAACAGATGGATAGATGTTGTATACAGATAAAATTAGCAAAGTTATGATGTAAAAACCAAAAACTTGTGCTTATATTCAATGCAAATGATTATAGGGACATTCCAGCAAGGAGTACGTGGATAACAAAATATGTGTTGTATCTAACATCTCATTTATTGCTTATCTAAAACCAAAGCTTTGGTGAGGTATGGCAGGCATCCTTGTCCTGCACATGAATATATCCTAATCCACCTTGTTTCCACCGCACATAGCTAAGCAACACACTCATCTCAATCCTATCAAGATAACCACATAAACTATTCAGGAAGGAATCTGCTAATACCAAAAGTCTCACACGTTTGGAATGGTAAACCCATTACCTCCCCCAAAATTCCTGCCAATCTGCAAAATTGCAGCCCACCCATCATATCTAGAATTATTGATTATCTCTAGATGTAATGACAGCTGCAATACATTCACTTAGTTTAATATACTACTGCAGAGTGAATTAAATAAGCAAGATCTCATGTCAATACAATTATTCCGGACTACAGATGATATAATGGTGCACCGTGGGCAATTTTTCCTGGGCATGTAGCCTGCTCATTGCTGCTGCTCCTATCTAACAGAAAGCAAGCAGAAAATGGAGTGTGAACATGATTATACTGCTTTATTTCACTCTACTTCCCTATATACCAAATATCTGTACATTTTTATATCTTCTCTTTATTTCTCATAATATAACTTTCAGCACATAATACAACCTGTCTGTATAAGGAGCACAGACACTTTCTTCCCTTACATTTGTTGTAATCTCTAGTGAGGTTTTCAATCTAAATTCACAGTCTCACACAAGCTAAGCTCAATATCATAGCCAAAGGGGGAGATTTATCAACTTGTATGCCCCATGCAGTCTGCTGGGGTTACTAAGGCTGGGTTCACACTACGTTTTTGCAATCCGTTTTTGCAAAAAATGCATGAAAAACGGATGGAAAAAAACGGATGCAACTGTGTGCTTCCGTTTTTCCATTGACTTCCATTATAAAAAACAGATCAAAACGGATCCGTTTTTTATTGTTTTTTGACAGGTTTTTTTTGTGTCCGTAAAAAAAAAGGGTCCGTCTTGATCCGTTCTTTTTATAATGGAAGTCAATGGAAAAGCAGATGCACACAGTTACATCCTTTTTTTCCATCCGTTTTTTTTTGCAAAAAACGGATTGCACAGAACGTAGTGTGAACCCAGCCTTACATGTGCTGAAATAGGACAAAATAAGCTGCTGCCAGAGCTGTCTGGCGGCAGCCTGCCCCTCCTCATACTATAGAGGACACATGAATGTATGACAAAGCCAAACATTTATGTGTATGGGGAGATCAGGAGAGTAAAGGCTCTATTACACGAAGCCATTATCGGCCGTATTTGCTGATACCATTCGTTAAGGCTGATAATCGTTTAGTGTAATAGAAGACAACGATCAGCCAACATGCACAATTTCAGCTGATCGTTGTCTTTCACCAGGCTGAAACTGCAATGATCAGCCTGTTAATGATTTGCTGCGGTCGAACATTGGGAGCAGACCGCTGCTTTCTCCTATGGGCTGCACGGACAATCTGCCGATCGCGCGGGCAGCTCCCCATGCCCCCCCCCCCCCACTCTCACCTGCTCTTCCTCGCTTGTTGTTGGTGCGTGTAATAGCTCAGGCGGCGGGCCAGGGATAGAGGAGAAAAAGAGCGCCCACCTGTCAGGTCAGCGCTTGCTTGCTCCTCGTTCCCTGGACCGCTGCTGGTGCTAATACACCGCTCTCAACATCACCCTGTGTAACAGGGGCTTTATCTACTGTCAGCCAAACAAATGACAATTATTGAAAGTTTCTATCCACCTTAAAAGTAAACATTACCTGAGGAAAGACTTGGTTGGGTGGATCTTAGAAATGGTGGGATCATCTTTATATGTAAATAAAATGTTTGACTCCCGACGGGCATTGTCAATTTTTAGCATGACACGATAGGTGCTACTTTTTTTTCTTGGTGTATAGCACTCAATAGCAGTACTGGATACACTAGAAGAGATGTGATTAGTTAAGTGAAGATAAAGTAATCAAGCGTGAATATTAAATAATAGATGGATAATGGAAATGGATCATAATGGTAAATGTAGAATGATACATGTAGTGCAACTGTCTGAATATATGTAAGAGTGCTTTCACACCACAATTGTGCCTTCCTTGGCATGTTAACATCAGACCCTAAAGTACAGCAAACCATTGTTTAGTCAATACAAGTAAATGTTCACAAACCTGCTTCTCTGATGGATAGGCAGGGGGTTGCGGCAAGGCAGGGAGGAGACCTGATTTATAATGATCATTGATATACATGATAAGATGGACATACAATTTAAGCAGGTTGAAAACTTATGCATTCTGTGGAAGGCACAATGGTGGTATGAACCTACCCCCTGACAGTTACCTCTTTGTTGTGCTGTCTTGTAGCTGGTTTACTTTACATTCATATTTGTACTAGGAATACATAAATACATTTCAAAGCCATAATATAAGCTTTTTGTTTCAATACATATTTTACCTCTTGATGGTGCAGATTTCATTACCAATATACACATTTCTGTCTAGTCCACTGTTTAAGTAATGCCCTTTCAAGGTAAGCAGTGTTCCTCCTGATTGTGGTCCATAGTTTGGTGTAATGCTTTCTATCAAAGGATTCTAATAAAAAAAAGAATAATTATAGAAAATATATGTGTTATCTCCTAGATAACTGCACTGTAAATTTTCTATTTCAGTTTAGGTGGTACTTACCACAAAAGAGAAAGTATTAAAATTGACCACTTTCCTTCCATTTGACACACTGCTGCTTATATTAAATCTGGCAGTAACTTCTTGGCCTAATTTGCAGACCAACCTTAAAAATAAAAAACAATCCTAGGTTCAGCACTTATTGGAAAAAAAAGATCTGTGGTAGAGCAAGACCTGATAAATAAAGGGATATTCAGTGCAAAAAAAGAAAAGGATATTTTTCTGGGGCTGCTGTAAAATAGGAAAAAAGTTATACCTACCCCATTGAGACTTCTTTCAGTCCCCAGTGGTGCTGCTCTTCTCCCTGCTTCTGAGACAGTAGGTCTGTGTAGGATCTGCCTGCTTAGCCAATCGCTGGCCACAGTGGTGTCCTGTCTTGGTCAGTAATTGGCTGAGTGGACAGTTTCTGCTCTGACTTGTCTCAAACACAGGGGGAAGAAATGAACAGTGGGACCAGGGTAAGTATAACTTTTTTTCTTTTTATACAGCCAAGGCAAAATATATATAAAAATTTACTGAAATACCCATTTAAGACCATATAAAATGCATAAATGTACCTATATTGTGGACTGGCATTATGATTACCTCTTTATATTAGGAGATAACTATGTCCTAGCTCTATCAAACCATGTAAAATAGAAACTTGCGTAAACTGCCCATATCAACCAATCACAGTGCAGCTTTTTATTTTACCACAGTTGAGGTGTGATTGGTTGCTATGGTGTTTACCACAGTTTCTATTTTACACAGTTTGAAAAATCTAGACCTATATTTCAAAATTTCCCAATTTTACATATTATTCGCCTTGCTGCTGCCTTTGTTGCAATTTAATTATTTGAATTTATTTTGTTATATTCTCCATGGGTTAACTTTTGGTACTGAATACTGTCAGACAATGAATATTTCATCTGATGTATGGTTCTTTCCAATAACACCTATTCACACATTTTATCAACTGCATGAGAACAGTAAAAACCGTGCCTAGCCAGTAAATGGCCACTGTGGAATTCCAACATATACTACTGTATACATGTGAATTGTGAGAATAGCACAGGGTGGTGAGGCACGTCACCTGTGAAACGAGTCAACATAAACACTTGCTGGGAAAAAAAAGCTATATAACTTCACTATGATGAAGGGACAGCCATTATAATATTATTTAACAGGAGAACCTGAACTACGGGAAATACTTTGAACCAGAACACCTCCTGGCCAAGTGTAAAAAAAACAGGGAGCAGAGGGGGTGGTGGGAACATAATAAATAAGTTATACTTACCTGTCAGTGCCATTACTCATGGTCACCCATGGTTCTCCTGTATCATCCAGTCCTGTGATGTCATGACCTGGCTCAGAAATGCCTGCCCAGCCAGTTAGAGACTGAGAGGGACTCCTCTGCATTCATTGACTGGCCGAGCAGGTAGTTCCTGTGGCTTGTTATGACACAGGAACTAGAAGAAAACTGGAGAACTGAGGCTGACTGGCGCGCTGGTAGTGCTGCAGCTGCAGGGACCTGGGGGCGGGTAAGTATAACTTCTTTATTATGTTGAACTTGGAGTTGTCAGGAGTTCTCTTTTACATATTTGAACAAAATACTATTACATATAGGGAGAAAATGTTTTTGCTGGCTGAATATCATAGAATGTTTTATATATGATATAAACGTAAGCTATTTTACAGCATTACTTTTAAACATGTCATATGTAACTATGAAATGTACAAAAAACACTTACTTGTTTTGCTTGCTGTTTTTTCCATCTATTTTGCAAGTACTCTTTCCAATAAGGACTGAAGCATGTTTAAATCCAAAATTATCTTTTCTGAAAACCAGGTCCCATCCACATATTGTCAAAGGAGTGCCACCATCAACTGGAGCAGCTACTGGAAAGATCTGGGAGGTAAACACAATAAGGCATCACTTATAAATAAAAGGAAGAACTTAGGTGATTGTAAAGGGTTATCCCCATGTTATGCATTTAAGGCAATGGGGGAGATTTATCAAAGGGTGTAAAATTTAGACTGGTGCAAACTGCCCACAGCAACCAATCACAGCTCAGCTTTCCTTTCAGCACTGCCTAAAGCTGAGCTGTGGGCAGTTTGCACCAGTCTAACTTTTACACCCTTTGATAAATCTCCCCCAATATGTACAGAGAAATCTATTAGAGCTAATAGTGAGCCACCAGCTCTGTACTGAACTCAAAGAGGAAAGTTGCAACATAGGGTAGTTTGCAGACATGCTGCTTTTGCACAATTATATTTACATCACAAGTATTTTATTCCAGTATTCCATTATTTTTTCTATTCATAATGTAGAGCTTATGATAACCTTCTGGGGTATTCTCATGGTTGCATTTTAATAACAGAGCATGCACTTTATTTATATTTTTTTACAGAGGCAAACACCCTACGGAGAACAATGAAAATACAGATGCATCTGTATATGATACATATTTGACCCACACTACATCAGAATTGTCATTAGTATGTCATCTGTATTTCATCTATTCAATTTCCTGCCAAGCAGACAGACCATTAGCATTACTGATCAGTATCACTGATGATATTTCATCTGTAATACGTCAGTATTACAGACATTTACAAATATGCTCATGTATAACAGGCCTAATTCCACTTTTGGACTATGTGCCCACAACGGGAAAGGCGGCCACCATTTTAGCGCCAAAAGATGCTAATGCTCATAATGATTATAATGTTCATGATCATTATTTGTGGTGGGCATTTCCCCATTGTGGGAACATAGCCCTAGAGAGCAGTATTTTGGTCAGGATTTTTAGCCAAAAACAGTAGTAGAAACTACTAGAAGGGGGTTTATCTCCTCTTTGTTTGAATCCCCTTCTGGTTTTCCCTTACAAATACTGATACAAAATGCTGACAAAAATAAAGATAAATAATAGCTAGAGTCCAAAAAATTCAATTTTTCTGTACAAACACCTCATGTGTTCTTGCATTAATGATACTGCACAATTAATGTCTGTAACCTGTAAGGACATTAGAGAACAATGAATAGTATGGAAGGAAGTCCGAAACCTGTTCTCCTCAATTAAGTATATATAGAAAAAAAACAACATATTCTGATTTCTGTGCATGCTCCCCACATGGCCATTCTTCCTCTGAACTTTGTTTACCTCCTATTCTTTCAGTAATAGAAATAGTGAAATACGCCAAGCTGTGCTGTGACAATTATTAAAGGAAGGGCTTTTTCTATATTGTAAATTGTGTTAAAATTACAACAATGGTGGGAAAAATACAAACATGTGTAGATGATTTTACAAAAGCTGTGCCAATAAAACGTGCCATCTGCATGGCACTGGTATTGTTCTTTAACAGCTAAATCTCAAATAAAATAAAAATACTCTAATTATTCTAAAATATTTCAAAACAATCTAAAGTACCTCACATGCGACTTTTAAATACTACAATACAACTTTATACAAGAATATATAAAACAGGGGTGTTGGCGACGGGAGGTAACAACAACTAATATGAAATGCATCCAATTCTGATATATGAATTGCTTTCTATAGTTGGAGTTGGACTGCCATCCATGACAAGACTCTACACTCAACACTCTCTATAAAAATTATACTTTCTTCTTATGAATTCCTTTGAGCTGCATGACATTACTTTCTCTATTCAAAGGAAATTCTGCAAAAGTTTAGAGGTTTATCTTTTTTTTCCTATCTGACCTGTCATACAAAGCTAGAACTGTGCACCTGCCATGTGGATTCACACATATCACGGCTGTCTGACGATTGCTAGTGGAGATCTGAATGCAGCTTTGTATGTGAAATGTATCTGTCATGTTCATATACTTCCCTGAGCAAGGGCAAAGTAATACAGCTACAGTTTAGTACTCCTAGTAGCCAAACTAGCAATACAAAGTGCCATTTGATTATTAGGGGCACAGGAAGAATATGGTGGACTCATAGTTATTAATCTGATCTATTCATGAGCAACTCATTTCTCCTGCCCCTCAGGGACAGTGACACGCAGCTGTGTATACATGGATGTATAGAAGTCTGTCAATCACCACTCTGAGAGGTGGAAGAACTACTCATGAGTACACCAGAATCACGACAATGAATCTGCATTATTTTTTCAGTGTTCCTAATAGCCAAATGGCATTTTTTTTTTTTCAAATAATTTTGGCCACTAAATTTAAAAACATGTAGCTTTAATAATAAAATAATTTGCACCAACCACATAGTCCTTAGGAGAGTGAAATCCTGCAGACACCCTCCTCACTTAATAACACATAGGATGAGACCAATCAGGACTAGCCTCCCGCTTATCAGGGACTAATAGCAGCCCATGGTCTGACTATCTGTGATGTACGGCCTGAGGTAAGGAGCTTGTGCATGCTTTCAGGCAGGATGAAATACTTTTATTTTAAGCATTGCAGTATTTAACAGAATATCTAATACCAATTTATTAATTTCAGCTACAATACCACACCTAACCTGTGGTGGTACTGTGTTTGATAGACAGCTGCTATGTTTTTCCAATCCTAGACAACCCTTGTAATAATTATTACAGACTACATAATAATAAATTGAAGTGAAAGTGATACACTTATGCAGTAAAATAGTTTCCCAGTCCTTTTTATTATATCATGAACTGTTTAGCTTGAAGTGACAAATACTATGAGAGATAGACAAGTAAAATATTCCGGTGACAGATGCATTTTATAAAAGCAGTCCAGCTAATAAATTGGCATTTCAGATGATTTGTCTAGCTGCATGAATCATTCCCATCTCAAAATGAATCTAATTAAATACCTTCACATGAATAAAAATAGTAGGAAACAGTAAATAAGATAAAGGACTAAAATATGACGATGGGTTGTGGAAAACCTAGCTCATTATGCGCCATCCATTGCTGATGTGAAATACTCTGAAATATATCCTACAAACACATTTCTTTATTTAAAGGGAATGTACCATCAACAAATGATCGACAGTATTAATGATAAAAAGTAGGTTGCTGAAAAGTGATCTGTAAATCCTATATATGGGGCTTGCTGTAAAGCATATCACTAAATGCTGTAAAAAAACACCTCAGGTAAGATGGCCACCCCCCATAATAATGTACTAAATAATATAAAAAAAATTACAATCATAAAATACAAACAGATTAGAAAGAAAATAATATTTCAATATCTGGATGTAATTAGTAAGAAAAACCTAGGCAGCACAGTTACATCAGCAGTTTAATTTGTCCAGTATTTATAAAACTATGAGATGCAAACTAATTGTGCACCATACAGATCACATGTAAATCTTTGTTCCACTCATTATGTTACTCATTGTCAGGTTAGTTTTAGGTTAGGGTCACATGTAGCAGAAATACTGCAAAATGCCCAACAAAATAAGTTTAGTGTGAAGAACACAACTGATTTATTGCAAATTTCACCATTGACTTCAATAAGGTCATCATCAGCATTAGATCCGCAGACCTGTTGCAGATTCTGTTGTGGAAATTCTGCAGATTCATAGCATGATCCGAAAGTATGGATTCTAAATCTCATGGAAAATGAAATATTCAAATGTATTTTATTTGCACTAAAATCCACAACAAACCTGTACCAGACGGCAAGTGCTGCTCTATTCCTCCCACCAAACTATGGACACCACTTTGGAGCCTAACAGACCCCAATATAGATCAATGGGGTTTGTTGGGAACAGTTGGTGTCTTTCACTTAGTGGGTTCAGCTGTTAAAAACACTTTGGGGGAGATTTCAAACATGGTATAAAGTGAAACTGGCTCAGTTGCCCCTAGCAACCAATCAGATTCCACTTTTTATTCCTCAGAGACTCTTTGGAAAATGAAAGGTAGAATCTGATTGGTTGCTAGGGGCAACTGAGCCAGTTTCACTTTTACACCATGTTTGATAAATCTCCCCCTTTGCCTCCATTTTTAAGGAAAAATTTGTTGAACATGTTACTTGTGTCAGACCAACTTCCTGCACTTTAACATCAAGGGCACTCCAAACATAGACATCTTACATGGTGTGCCCAGGGAGACCCACTACCAGCAGTATGTGCTGCGCTTCCCCAATCACTGCACTAACCCATGGATTGTGAGATAACCCTGTGGAAGCCCCTATTCCAGTGTGACCAGCATGGCAACAGCTGTGACTGGTTTAAGGTCCCAGCCATCCCACAGGTGTTCTGATGTAACACTCTAGGCTGCTGCATAGGTCTATCATACAACCAAAATATGTTTAATGATACTAAAACTACCAAACAAGAAATGGACGGCACATAACTGTCTCATATGAGCTATGCCCAAACCTACATGAAGCTAGACAAAGTTTTAATAATATAACCTTCTGATGCTTTTTAGGTCCGCTTCCCCGACTGTTTTCTCCAACAGCTAAAGGATTATAAAATGATGAGTTCACTACATGCCTATTTCCAGTGTGGATCCTTTGTCAGAGGAGTGAGATTTTAGCTTGCAGAGCGCTGTGATTTATGAGTGTTATCTGGGTGACTAACAGAGATTATTTCCACAGAGGAAAGTTAGACAATATGCACCAGGGGAGGAAATTATTACAACTAACAAACAATTCAAACCCTGATAATAGTAGTGGCAAGCAAAATTCACCAATACTCTGGCATATTTAAGCAACTTTAGTGTAGTCATCATATTCTTTACCTTGCTTACAACCGGAGAGCAGATTTCTTGAGTCCATTCTTCATTTGAACAATCTCTTTTTGTGGAACAGTGATCTTTGCACCAGCCACACTTCATGTATGCAGGTGTTGAGATGCAGTTGCTGCAGGACCTGTGCTGTTCACACCCAAGTCCCATCAATGGAACCTTCATTATCTGCAATACATAGGTGGAAATGGGCAATTACCTCCTGCAGTCAATTTCCTGCACTGTCCTGCAGCTAATCCCTGTGCCACAGAATAGCAGAGAATATTTCTTACTCCTGTTAATTCAAGCATTGGTTTTCATCATATTGATAATTACATTTTAGAAATCTTGTAAAGAAGGTAGAAACTGCACAGAGATTCTGAAACTCCAATAAGACTAGGGCAACACAGGGTAATGGCTAGCATGAAGGCAATCGCATGTATGGCAAGTCATGCAGCCAAAATCTTCATGTCTTTAACTTGGTGTTGTTTGCCTTTTTACAACTGTGATTTGACTGTAAAAATTGCAAAAAAAAAAAAAAAAAGAAAGGGACAGATTGATTTATACTATTAACCAGTTCAGGTTTATGTTGAGGTCAAGTGACTATGGCACAATAACCATCTACGGCTGATGAACTAGTCCAATGCTTCATTTAATTACAAAAAGATTTTTCTGTACTCTAAGTGGTAAAGTGAAGTCATTCTTTTATTTGACACTCAGTAAATGTTAGATTTTAGCAGAACAATATTCTTCTGTACTCAGTAAAAGTAAAGTTTTAACATATCTTTAGCAAGTCAGTCAGCTCACCTTCCAAGTATTCTGCCACTTTCACAGGTGCTAGAAGTTGTCACTTAAAACTTCATAACTTTATTTATTTTTGTCCATCTTAAAAACAAAAAAATCTCATAAAGACCTAACTCTAGATGTGTAAACATCTAGCATTAGATCTACATGGAATTATTTTAGTATTTAAAAGGGAGCCTATCATCACTGGTCATGAGTCATGGGACAATCCTTTTCCCCACCACCAACAGCCTTGATTGATGGATTAATGGAGGCCAGCTGGGCAGACAGAAGCCACCTGGGACTACCCCAAATACTTGTGGTTCAGGCAGCATGAAAGTGATAACAAGTTCCCTTAAATATGGATCTAAAGAGACTCTGTCAGCAGGTTTATGCTGTCCTACCTAAGGGTCACATAAACTAGTGACAGAGAAGCTGAACAGAATGATGTATCACTTACATTGTTCTAGGCAGTTGAATAACATAGACAATAAGTAGTCCTCTCCCTTATGTGCATGAGCCCAGTAGTCCTGGATATTCATGAGAAGCAGAAAACTCCGCCCACCAGCTGCTGATTGGCAGTTATCTATCCATGCTGTGTATTGGCAGTCAGCTGTCAATTAGCAGCTGGAGGGCGGGGGGAGGGGTGCAGCAATAATCTGTTCAGCATTTCTCTCACTAGTTCATGCTGCCCTCATTTAAGGCAGAATAAACCTAGTGACAGATTAAAGAGAATTATATGAAGTGTTAAGCGATAACTTCCAGCGCTGGTTCTTCACTTCGTATGTGTGTCCTGATCAGATAGGAATACAATAAAGAGTACTGCCTTTAGAATGGCCTTTTAATGATGATGATGTAAGCCAATTAATTTGGGTTCTATGTCTGACTTTTGCTATTGTACAAAACTGGGTGACCTACTGAATGAAATAATAAAAACTGTATGAATTTAATATAACAAAGAACATATCTTAGAATAAAACATTTTGTTCAGATGTGTACAGATGCAATCCCAAGCAGTGTTCCCTCTAAGCTGTGAACTCTAGAAAGGAAAGAGTTGAAATAACATGCTAATAAGGTTAACAAGCCAACAGTCAAGCTGATGGAAATTTCCAGAGTGCCCAGCTTAGATGGAAGAGTGATCACAATGTATTTTATTATATCCATTTCTATATTTAGTGATGCTCATAGACAGAATCCTATGTTATAGTTTGCATTCAATGATATTAGCTTAGGTTAAATCTGCCTTACCTTTAATCCAGTGCTCACTAACATGTATCCATTATCCTTTGATGTGTCATTAATCACTACCATTGGAGAAACAGCATGTGTATCAAGTGGAATATCTACATGGGGTTGAGCATGACTAGAACGTGAAACAACAACCTAAAAAAAAAAAAAAAAAAAAGGAAAAAATGGCATTAAACTCTTGACCTAATGTTCCGCCTTCTGCTACTGGTGGTGTACTCACATGTATCAAAAAGTGTTGCCATTTGTTCTTTTTTTTATCTTGGAAAAACACAAAAAAGCCAGACCTAAAGCATTCTTTCCTTTGAACGAAACACCACTGACCCGAATATTTTAAAGTGATTTTTAGCGACTAAACTGAGCTAATATGCATTAGAATAGACATTAGAGAAATCTCAGTATCGCTAGCACTGCATACAACAACGCTAATTATGTGTACCTGTGCTGGGACTAGGGCTTGTGCAGCTCTGCAGTTCCAGACATAGGCATTGGTAGAAGTAGAGAGGCCATGTCGCCCCTTATTACTGTCACTCAATGTGAATATGTAAAAAAAAGTGTTACATTTTATTTAATAAAGTTATATTATAAAGTTATATGAATTTATAAAAGAAAAAGAAAAAATATATCAATAATTTGTATTCCCAGTATACCACTTCAAAATGTTGCCTCTGTTAACATGTGAGATCATGGTGTGTATCACTGTTTCTGTAATTTTAGGAACATATGGAGCTGTATGAAAACTAATTGTAATCTGCAGTTACTGAACAGAAGATATAGAAATGGTCCATGGTTGTTAGACTTTGCTTTAATGTTTCCAATATTTCAATGTTCATTGTGTAAGAAAGAGCTGTCATTCCATCTAAAAATTTTTCGATGCCTCTTATGCTTCATGCTCTGATTCTTGCACTTACTGAACACAACCACTATGTGACCCAATCTTCAGTTTAACAAGTTCATCATGAAATAAATACTGACATGCCTTTCACATTTCCGCTGAAATATCTAATTACCTTGCTGACATTCTTTAACAGTGTAGAAGTGATATTAACTGGCTATGCAACTTGGTTTTACGCTTTCCAGAAATCCAGTATCCATTGTAAAATACCTGATTCACTTTGCACCCAACAGCTGTACTCCTACCACTGTTTCCCAGCCACAGCCTGCAAACTAACAATGTGAGTGGCTCAAACAGCTGCAACTTTTCAAAAAAAAAAAAAAAAATAAAAAATAAATCTAGCATGGAAAGCTTTTCACCAAGTCCCAGCATAGGAAGGAAGTAAAATTGTTTCTCTTTTCCTTTTTCTACTTGGCAGCTGCCTCAAGAACTATATTACCCGTCTGCTTTGTTATAATCACACTGTCTAATAAAAAGCAGCAAGTGAGCAGGAGACAAGCTCTAACACTTGTTTAGCCAAAACATCTCGCTCAATACGCTGCAATTAACAACTCCAGCTTCTCTCTAAAAACATCTGTCCTAGTTTAGAAATAATGAATTTTTTGTCACCATCGTAAAATCAATCCACACACTACGCAATATTATATTTGAGCTCAATATGTTCAACACTTAGAGAGAAACTTCAAGCCACTTTATCCACTATATTAAAGCCAGAACCTCATAGTTTAACCATAATTTCACTAGGTAGCTAAGTCTATAGAATACAGTATACATGTTTGTTCTTTGTTAGGCCGGGTTTATATTCATGTGTTGATGCTGATGGCAACTGATGTTTTTTATATAAAAAAAAAAGGATTGAAAACCTGATGACAATTGATGTCTTTTTGACATCAGTTGTGAGTGACATCAGTTGTGGTCAGTTTCTTACAAAAAAACCCTGAAACAAATGCAACTGATAAATGTAAACTTAGCCTTATAGGTTGTAGCTGTTTATTTTTAATCACCTTTCCTGTAGGCGCACACTCCTGCATTGTCTGTGTATTTATTTTACAATAAAGTACAAAGAAATATTTTTCTATAGTTTTCAATAGGGGTGATAGAATCTGATAGGAAGAACAAGATTTTTGAACAATGGTGGATAACAGTTTTCAATATAGATACTCTGTGCAGGCAAAGTTTGCTATTAAACAGAAATCCAGGAAAGTTAAAATCCTTACAGCTCAATCATCCCCAAGCCCAATGTTTCCTAAATTAGGACAAAGCCTTGATGGGTTCTGTTTTCCCATTGAACAGTTTCCATTCTATGAATTGGGACTTACAAAGCCTTATCTGTATACTGTATATCTGTAGTATATGGTACTGCTGTTCTGCCTTATCTAGGCCTTGGCAGTACAATACAATAAAATACAATGTCATTAATCTCCACACTTTAATGATCATTTGATGACAGTCTACATAGCATAGCTGACAAATGACGCCCAGAAAAAAGCAAATGTCAGCCTGTAGTGTGTGCTGTAGTAACTAGTGCAAAAAGTTCACAAAAAGTTCATTATAGGACATCTCTGGTTGCTATTGTATAGCTGCAACTGTTCATAAAAACCAATATGCGAACAATAAGAGCTTTTTATAAATGGCCTTTAAAAATACTACACCTATATACCTCTAAGTACTTCGACTAAACTAAAAAAAATAAAAAAACAAACTATTACATTAGCTAATATCATGAGTGAAGTGACAGACTTTTTTTACTCTGATCATGGCTTGCAAAGTTGGTGTCTCCCTGCAAAATACATTGGGAACAAATTATCAGAACCTCATGGTTTATCAATGTCTACAAGATTTCTGAATCTTAAAGGAGTTGGGGTTGGTAAAAACATGCCAAGTAATGTATAAAGGATTTGTACCAGTTACTGAGCTAGAAAATGAGGTTCCTTTATGGTTACTAATGTTTGCATATAAGACATCAGAATAATATGTAAACCGTACAGCTTATGTTTTGAAGTGAAAAATTGTGACTTCATAGTTTTGTTTTGCAAATTGTAATACTTGAAATGACATCTAAAGCACTGGAATGTGATGACTAATGTCAGCTAAGTGGAAATTGGAATACTGATGCTTAGATAAACTGTTATCTACAATTTGACTGATGTTGTACGTCAACGGTGTCTCAAAGAAATGTGCAAAGAGCTAATGATCATAGTGAAATCAAAGAGATGTAATCTCTGTACAGTGGAAAATCATTGTGCTGTTCCACATATAATTTATGTCTAATTGCTACTTATGAGAACATAGTATTTTTAGTATAGCAACAACAAGTCCCTATCTGATCCCACAGAAGAGCTACTGTAGCACAAATAGTTAAAACAGTAAATACTATCTATCATGGGAACTTTATGAAATGTTTCCTTTTACCACTTAACTGGGGAAGATATGGCACCAGGATACACTGGGCATGCTGGTCTTAACACCAAGATCTTTAAAGAGAACCTATCACCTAAAAATCACTTTCCCTATTATCAAAGTACATCTCTCCCTAAGTCTATCTATAAAGATACAGGCTGCCTTTGCAGTCTGTATCTTATACTTTACCCAATTCCTGGTTTTCGGTGCAGCAAGGCCGGGCGCCGCCATCTTGATTACGTCACTTGCGTTCCACAGCGGTGGAACGCAAGTGACGTAATGAAGATGGCGGCGCCGGCCTTGCTGCACCGCAAAAGAGGATTGGGTAAAGTATAAGATACAGACTGCAAAGGCAGTCTGTATCTTCATTTTGTCCATTTATGAAGGTACAGACTGCCTTTGCAGTCTGTATCTTATACTTTACCTGATCCTGTTGTTCTCTGCAGTAAGGCCGGCACCGCCATCTTGATTACGTCACTTGCGTTCCAGCGGTGGAACGCAACTAATGTAATCAAGATGGCGGCGCCGGCCTTACTGCAGCGAACAACAGGATCAGGTAAAGTATAAGATACAGACTGCAAAGGCAGTCTGTACCTTCATTTTGTGTATCTATGAATATACAGACTGCCTTTGCAGTCTGTATCTTATACTTTACCTGATCCTGTTGTTCGCGGCAGTAAGGCCGGTCGCCGCCATCTTGATTACATTACTTGCGTTCCAAAGGCAGTCTGTATCTTCATGGTTACACTAACAGGGTGAGTCAGGACAGACATACACAGCGATCTCACACTGTATAGCGCGAGATCGCTGTGTATTCACAGAGCGGAAGGCAAAGGCTCATGGGAGCCCTTCCCGCCACTCGGCATGCCGGGAGTTTCCTGTCTTGAGCCGACTCTTTTGAAAAGAGCCGACTCGAGACAGGAAATGAAAAAGATTACAGTACCAAAACGAAGCAATAAAAATAATTAATTATATTTACAAATATTAATAAAATCACAATTGACATCTAATTAGCAAAAAAATTTTTTTAATTTTTGCTCATGATTGGTTCTCTTTAACAATCAAAAATTCTGACATGTCTGACATGTCAAAAGATTTTGCAAATTACATGGGCACTTTACGGGATCTGGTGCCCACATCTTGGTGCCACACACCAAACAACATCTTCTGTGTTCTTGTACAGTCTATGTGTTAGAGCTTGAGCCGCTTGCTCGGCTCCTGGTTCTGCCGGAGCGCTCGGCCGGGCATGTGGAGCCGCCGACGGTGTCCCTGGTAACCACTCAGGCCAGTTGCTGGGGGTACGCTAATGGTGTCCCTAGCAGCCGGCCTGCTTCTATATAGCACTACAGCGCTTTTCTTTGAGTTGGCTTAGGCCAGGGTTTCCCTGCTTCCGGCCGATCGACATTAGGTGTTTGTAATATGTTTTGATTGCCTAACAGCTGACACACCAGTCAGCTGTCAGCACCAATCACTTCTGGGGCTGGGACTCCAGGTGCCATAAGTATCTTCCCCTCTGCCCCAGTCCTTGCCTGCGATAGTGCCTAGTTTACTAGAGTATCTTGACCTAACATTGTTTCCGGCATTGATTTTCTGATTATCTGACTTCTGTCTCTTGACTGTTTAACTACCCTTTCGGATTCTGTACTGTGCTGTTCGTGTATTATTGACCCAGACCTCTGACATTGCCTTATTGTGTGTGTTTGTCTTGTTTTGTTCTGTGTTGCACCTAGCTGAGTACAGGGTCTTGCCGTCCAGTTGTCCATTGCCATTTAGGGCTTCTGAGACAAGTAGGCAGGGACAGTAGGGCAGGGGCCAGCTTTAGGGCTCACCTGTCCTTGTGTCATCCTGTCCCTATCCTAACACTATGCCTCTATGGCTGAGAGCTGGTTTGCCCACTTAAAGAGGAACCTAAACAATGTTAGTTTTTCATGTTATAATTGATTAGTTTATATCCAAAACTAGGCAAATTTCAACCAGTATAATTAGGAAATCAGTATTATAAAGTCTATTGATTGAATTTACCTGTATAAAACGCCCCTCCGATGTGCCTAGATTGGCTATGGTTAGGTCACCTTGTATGAAGACAGAAATAGATGTCAGTAACACATTGTTAAACTGTCCCATTAATAAATCAAGGCGCTGTATTGGCAAAGTGACTTCAAATCGATTTTCTTCAATTGGTGATGAACAGTGGGAGACATTCTTTAAGTATGTCTGGAAAAGAAACATACAATTAATTACCATAAAAGTACACAGCAGGACTGTATTTACAGGGGATCCCTATGTAGTCAATGGGATGCCAGCATTTCATCCTTAAACCATAAGCCCATCTATTGGCACCTTTAAATTAAGAACTGCAAATAGAATATGTATATATGTTTGCACGTTTGTCAACTAGTGATGAACAAACATGTTCGTAAATGTTTGTATGTTTGTATGTACATATGAACATAACGCTAATTGTTCGTGTTCTCTGATCGAACATATTCAAACTTGCGAACGTACGCAACTGTGTAATTTATGCTTTGTGCCTGATAATCTGTTCACCTGTTCACTCTAGACCGAAATGTACGCAATCTGTTCGCAACTGTGTACACAAATGCCAATGAAATGTCTACGCAAATGCCTAATTTACTATTTGAATCTCATAATCTGTACACATGAGCGTCGACCAAACTGTATGCTTCTACTGTACGTTCATTATTTGTTCGTAAATGGTTGGGGAAACACAAACCGATCACAATAATTTTTTTTTATGTTCGTGTTTAGGATCCGAACAGAACATTGGGATGTTCGCTCATCACTAGTGTCAACCAACATCAAAGCAAACATGTATTAAATTGAGAAAATATAATTAATTTCCAAGGTAAGGCCCATTCACTTCACATCACATCAAAAATATATTCCGTATCACACAAGGCATAACCATAGGCTTTAATAAACTAAACACAGTCTACTTTGCTTTATTTTACACCAGTCTGCATTATATTATCTATTAATATAAGATATTATTTACTCTTGTATTGAGTGAGCATTAATGTGTGTAGGGGAGAGAAAGCTATTCCAGACAACCCTGGCATTGGCTTACCTTTCCTTCTTTCCCTAAAGAATTGTTGGGCTTCCCCTCAACACATTAAATTATCCACCAAAGGTTCCAATATCAGTGGTTTAGACAATGTTGTCACATTATGTAAGCATGTAGTATTAAGCTATTATTCTTTAAAATTTAAGATTTTGGGGGGGTTTCGTAAGGACATTTTTTTTTTTTGATAACTCCTCAAATGTGATCATACGTTTTAATTATTAAAATTATATATAATTGTTATAAGGTTAGTGTATCTCCTTTTATCAGTTTATTCCAGTTACTGTAGTGCTACTAATAGGTCAAACTATGCACTAAGCTTAGGTCTCCTGTGATACATTTTGTTCTATTTTCAGGTGTTTAAGATAATTTTATGCACGCGCCTCAAATAAACTCCTCTAATGTCTCTTCTGATTCATCATAAGTTTCATCCTCGTGTTGTCTAGACAGTTCATTTAAATTCTGTAGCGGTGTATTGTACTTCAGGATTCTTCTCGCTGAGCAGGTTATCTGCACTGAGAATTCAATAGGAATCTATTAATTGGTAATGTGGTTAATATTGATGAATGTCTTTCATTTCAGACAGATGATACTGACCACGTATAGAAAGCCCCATGAGAACACTCATCAATGAAGTGGTCTGCAGCTTGAGGTGTGCAATTTTTTCCCCAACTTTAACTCAAATTCTGTTATCCTATTTTGCAAAGATTGCAAGGTTGTGCAGCAGTAGAAGAAAAACCTGGTGATGCTGGATTTCTGACCTTTCTAGTACTTCAACTAAGATATTGTGTTAAATATTTATGGGGTAAATAAGTACATTTTTTTGCAGTTCTATATATTAGGGGTAGGGAACTTTGGTTGGCTCTTCAGCTGTTGCAAAACTACAACTCTCATCATGCTTGGGCAATCTTTGGCCGTATTCATTATCTAACAATGTGCAATATTAAAGGGGAAGTTCAGCAAAAATAAATTCTTTCAAATCAACTGGTACAAGAAAGTTCTATAGATTTGTAATTTACTTCAATTTAAAAAATCTCAATCTTCTGGTACTTATCAGCTGCTTTATGTCCTGTAGGAAGTGGTATTCTTTCCAGTCTGGAGTGCAGGAGAAGTTTTCTATAGGGATTTGGTACTGGTCTGGTCAGTTCCTGACATGGACAAAGGTGGCAGCAGAGAGCACTGTGTCAGAAAGAATACACCAGTTCCTGCAGGACATACAGCAGCAGTAAAGCTATTCCTTAGCAGTAGGTTTGGAGAACGCTTTGTGGCCAAATGTAAAGTCAACTAAAGTTTAAAGGGGTAGTTCACAAAATAAATTCCTTTCAAATCAACTGGTCCCAGCAAGTGCCAAAGAATTTTAATTTACTTTTATTAAAAAGTCTTAAGTCTTCACATACTTATCAGCTGCTGTATGTCCTACAGGAAGTGAAGTTTTCTCTCCATTCTGACACAGTGCTCTCTCCTGCCACCTATGTCTGTGATAGCAACTGCCTAGAGCAGCAGCAAATCCCCATAGAAAACCATTTCTGCACTCCAGACTGGAAAGAACACCACTTCCTGCAGGACATACAGCAATTGATAACTAAATACTGGAAGACTTGGCTTTTTTTAACAGAAGTAAAATACAAATCTCTGCCTCTTTCTGGTACCAGTTGATTTAGAATAAAATAATGGTGAACAACACATTTAATGAAAGAAGAATAATGAGTTCCTAATGCTACAGCATATAAAAACACAGTGACTGGCCTTACATACATTTATGATGTTATGATGTTCAGGGGTCTCCATACTTTCACCTATGTTATTGTATATTTCTGGTACTCAGCTGTAGCTCTTAAAAGGCTCATAAATGTGCTAAAATTTTCTGAAACCATAAAAAAACTGACATGTATACTGACATAAACTGGCAACGTAGCTAAAAAAAACCAAGCAAACCTGAAGACACCCTGTGTAAACCTGGCCTAAGCCCATTACAGGACTGTCTGCAGAAAGGGCTGTTGTCATAGCCGTTACATCACATAACCACTTGGTAACACATTACAGGTAATTGATTGGCGGATTAGTGGAGCACACAGAATGAATTAAAGGGGAATTCTGCTGCAGTTTAAAATAATAAATGCTGAATCAGCCCCTAATCTAATAACTGCCTGTACCATTCATCTTACTGAAGGTGGAATAGATCACATTACCATTCTAATGCTCTGACAGCACTGTCTATCTCTTTCCTTATTCACTTATTGGAAGGCATTTGGTTTCCTTTGCATTAATCTGCATTGCCCTAGAGCAGTCTAGTGTCACTGCCTCACAGTGCTGGAGATTTTACTTCACGTACAGATATATCAACAATAAAATGACAGAGAGTAAAGAAATACTCCAATCGTTAACATTTGTAGTGTCAATGGGATTATTCATTTAAAATCTATCTATCTCCTATCTATCTATCTATCTATCTATCTATCTATCTATCTATCTATCTATCGATCTAATGCCCATCTGTGTTACATATAAACTACCGTTCAAAAGTTTGGGGTCACATTGAAATGTCCTTATTTTTTAAGGAAAAGCACTGTACTTTTCAATGAGGATGACTTTAAACTAGTCCTAACTTTAAAGAAATACACTCTATACATTGCTAATGTGGTAAATGACTATTCTAGCTGCAAATGTCTGGTTTTTGGTGCAATATCTACATAGGTGTATAGAGGCCCATTTCCAGCAACTATCACTCCAGTGTTCTAATGGTACAATGTGTTTGCTTATTGGCTCAGAAGGCTAATTGATGATTAGAAAACCCTTGTGCAATCATGTTCACACATCTGAAAACAGTCTAGCTCGTTACAGAAGCTACAAAACTGACCTTCCTTTGAGCAGATTGTGTTTCTGGAACATCACATTTGTGGGGTCAATTAAACGCTCAAAATGGCCAGAAAAAGAGAACTTTCATCTGAAACTCGACAGTCTATTCTTGTTCTTAGAAATGAAGGCTATTCCATGCGAGAAATTGCTAAGAAATTGAAGATTTCCTACAACTAAGCAAGAAGATAAGCACTTTAGAGTCTCTAGTTTGAGAAACAGATGCCTCACAGGTCCCCAACTGGCATCTTCATTAAATAGTACCCGTAAAACACCAGTGTCAACATCTACAGTAAAGAGGCGGCTGTGGGATTTGGGGCTTCAGGGCAGAGTGTCAAAGAAAAAGCCATATCTGAGACTGGCCAATAAAAGAAAAAGATTAAGATGGGCAAAAGAACACAGACATTGGACAGAGGAAGACTGGAAAAAAGTGTTGTGGACGGATGAATCCAAGTTTGAGGTGTTTGGATCACAAAGAAGAATGTTTGTGAGACGCAGAACAAATGAAAATATGCTGGAAGAATGCCTGACGCCATCTGTTAAGCATGGTGGAGGTAATGTGATGGTCTGGGGTTGCTTTGGTGCTGGTATGGTGGGAGATTTGTACAGGGTAAAAGGGATTCTGAATAAGGAAGGCTATCACTCAATTTTGCAACGCCATGCCATACCCAGTGGACAGCGCTTGATTGGAGCCAATTTCATCCTACAACAGGACAATGACCCTAAACACACCTCCAAAGTGTGCAAGAACTATTTACAGCAGAAGCAGGCAGCTGGTATTCTATGGGTAATGGAGTGGCCAGCGCAGTCACCAGATCTTAACCCCATTGAGCTGTTGTGAGAGCAGCTTGACCGTATGGTACGCCAGAAGTGCCCATCCAACCAATCCAACTTGTGGGAGTTGCTTCTTAGAAGCGTGGGGTGCAATTTCTCCAGCTTACCTCAACAGATTAACAGCTAGAATGCCAAAGGTGTGCAATGCTGGAATTGCTGCAAAAGAAGGATTCTTTGACGAAAGGAAAGTTTGATGTAAAAACAATGTTATTTCAAATACAAATCATTATTTCTAACCTTGTCAATGTCTTGAGTCTATTTTCAATTCATTTCACAACATATGGTGGTGAAGAAGTGTGACTTTTCATGAAAAACACAAAATTGTTTGGGTGACCCCACACTTTTGAACGGTAGTGTATTATCTGCATAATCATAATATTTTTTGTCTGGAAAATTTGCACAATTTTTGGTTCTTTCCATTATATCAATGGGTATCTATCTATCTATCTATCTATCTATCTATCTATCTATCTATCTATCTATCTATCTATCCATGATGCTTACATGGTGTTTTTTTTTTAATGGCCAGGCTGGTAAAAAAAATAAAAAAAAGTTAAGACACTGACCTTGCTCACTTCCTATTGCACCATCATAAAGGCAGTGGGTGGGAACTGAGCATCTTTTTAATCTATTTTTTTCCCAGCCTGGTCACTTAATCTGATTAAATACCCCTTAAGGCCAGGTTCACACTATGTATGACACTGAACGTTCTGTGACACAGCCGTGTCACAGAGCAACGGGGTCAGTGAATTTCATCCCCACCGCTACTGCAGTACTGGCTGGATGATCTTCATTTCTTTTTAATTGGGATGCGGGCACATTTGGGTGCGCTCACATCCCAATTCACCATAGCTCACAATGTAAAGTGCGGCCGAAGCTGTACTTTACATTGTGTGTCACACAAAACTGAAATGTCAGTTTTCGTTGCGGCCGCAAGGAATCCCGGCCGGAGTGTATACAGAGAGTATACACTCCTGCCAGGATTCCATAGGAGTAAATGTAATGTATTCCTATAATAACGCCCGCTGCTGCAAACTGCAACAACGGGTGTTATTAATTGAATAAATATGTTGTGTTAACATAGCCTCAAAGTGTATTTGTCTCCATAGAGGGGGTAGGAAAACAGCCTTTTGAGTACAGAAGGAAACTCTTTTGCTTAATAAACCTATTACAGAGGTTCTTAAAATCACTTGTACTATTGATACTTATTGATTTCTGAAAAATGACATTTAAATGGCAGTTACGCATTAAGGCTATGTTCCCAGTAAGGGATTTTGTGGCCATTTTTCCAGCTTGTCCAGCTATTAAAATAAGAGCAACTACGGCTGTAAATTTGAGTAAAAATAAAACAATGTGTGAACAGGTTAAAAAAAAAAGGGAGTATTTTGCAAAAGCAGATGGTAAATAATGATTATGTTCATTATTTGGACAGCTTTGATCAATTATGAACGTTATTCTATACACTGGGTGCACTTCCGCACGTATTCCGTAGTGTGCACATATCCTTACCCAGGCTGTAACTGAGTATTAAAGAGAAGTCTGGAGAAAATGATAATTTGCCAGCAGGCATGGGGGAACATAATAAACAAGTGCTATTTACCTCTTACTATGCCTCCACAGAGCCACGTCACAGGCTCCAGGACCCCTACTAAAAATCATTTTTGCAATGTTAACATGACCTGGCTGATGGATTGTCCGCTCAGCAAATCAGTGACTGCAGCAGTGTCCTTCCCCAGTCACTGACTGGCTAAGCAGGCAGGCTATCATCCGGGTTGTGGTGTCACTGCAGAACCAGGAGCCCGGTGGGAGTCCTGGAGCAGTAAGGCATTGCTGCAGAGGCATAGGGAGGGGTAAGCAGAGCATATTTATTATGTACCTCCCTGCCCTGTCTACTAGAAAATTATCTTTTCTCCAGATTTCTCCTTTAAGAAGCATCTAGCAATCTATGAAAATAGAGAAAACATCCAAGATAAGGGCATCCTGTGACTGTATGATGATTATTAGGTCTATGTCTATTCTATAATATTGTTTTAGGAGCACTGTAGAGTTTGTGTGAGTTGACTAAATACAAATGACAGCCCATGATACATGTTAATGAATTGAATGTCATATGTTATTTACGTCATTATGGTATATGTGGTTTATTAGGGGGCAGCACCAGTTTTCTACATGCATTTACAACAATGAAACATTATGCAATGTGCAATGAAATCCAGACCCCTCGTTTTCCACTCTCCGCTTTATTTTGACTAAGTTTTATATTACTGTTGTCAGATCACCGTGATTGGTGTGAAGTCTTTTTATTATGCAGCTGTGTTATTACTTTTAATTTAGTCAAAATTACTAGACCAAATGATGTGTGGGATTCAGCTGATAAGGTCCCTGAGGAACCATTTGTCTTAGTTTAGTTTATTTTATCTTATTGGAAAGGCTTAGAGGAAGATAAATCTTTGTGAGCTATTGTGGTTTTTTTTTTTGCTATAGAACATAGCAGTTGCAGTATGCTTCAAGTTGCAGTATGCTTTCATTAGACTGCACAACAACACTAATGCTTCTCATATATCATCTTTATAGGAAGAAATAAACATAAAGTGGTTTATACTTGGTTTATACTAATTTTTCAATACCTGCCTTTTTAAATATAAACATCTAATATGCAGCTAATGTGACATTATCTATCAGTATAATAAATCATCAAAATTATCATATAATTTAGTAAAGAAAAAATGACATTATTGGTGTGCTCCCAGACACTGCCTAGAATTATAGATTCTCTATCCTCCTGATGCTTACTATGTAATTGACATCTTTCTGGTTTTATCTAATTTATATTGTATATATTGTACTTTAACAAGGTCTGTACCATAAAACCCAACTGAACTGCAAAACTAACCTTTAGTACCTCCTTGTCTACACTTCCAGTTTGGGTGTTAGTCTGTTGGTCCCAGGACAGCGATGAATTGGGCGGTAGGCACACACGGATGCCCCCGCATCCCAATTAATCAGAAATTAAGATCATCTGGCCAGGACGATCTTCTCAAACAACGGCCGTTCTGTGACTCGGCCGGATCACAGAACGGCCAGTGTTTTACAGAGTATAAAAATGGCCTTAGTCAGTATTTTATGCCAAAACCAAAAGTAGGCAAAAAAACAGAAAAATGTGCTACTCTTTCAGCTATAATTTTTCCCTGTGTCGGTCCAAAATGAGAACTTAATACCGGCCAAAATACTAGGTGCACAACGTATTTTGTCCTTTATAATTTTTTTAAATGATGCCTGTAATTTTGAGTTCAAAATGGGGTCCATTAGTTTGGCCACCCATCAGAGCAATGACAGCTGTTAGTACATTATTCTAGTTCAGGTGGACTGATTGCCCTCTGGGTGTGTCTGTAATTGAAATGTCCATTAAATTTATTAGTAAAGATGGTGAAAGGACGATGGAAAAAGAAAAACTGTGTGAAAAGCTAAAAAATAATGTCAATTGTTTGCTAAAGATGTCCAAAAATATCATGATCATTATTTTGACATAATGATATTTTGCGCAAACAATGTCCATCATTTAATACACTGTGTGGATTGCACGTCCATCCGGCATTCCATTGTGGTCAATTAAATGTAGCAATGACTATGTACTATGTACAATGTACTATGTACATAGTACATAGTACAATGTACTATGCCTATGCAGCAAGCAGGGGGGAGAAGTGCTTAGTCAAGTCTGTCTCCCCGGTTGTTCTAGTAACTGGTGGTGGTCTTAAAAAAAATATTTTAAATTAACTGGTCACAGCAAGTGCCAGAGATTTGTAATTTACTTTTATTATAAAATCTCCATCCTTCTAGTACTTAGCTGCTGTATGCCCAGCAGGTAGTGGTATATTCTCTCTAATCGGTCGCCTCTGTCTGTGATAGGAACTGTCCAGAGCAGTAGTAAATCCCCATAGAAAACCTCTCCTATTCTCAAGCCTGGAAAGAGTACTACTTCCTGCAGGATATACAACAGCTGATAAGTACTGGAAGACGAGATTTTTTTAATAGAAGTTAATATGAAAGACATTTTTTTTGGTAAGCTACCCCTTTAACACCTAAATCTTACTGGTCAAAACTGTAATGTCTCTATAGGCTGTGAGGGAAATTTATCATGGCCTTTGTGCCTATTTTTAGGTGAATAATTGGATTTTCCGCCCATTTTCTATTTATGAACCAGTATTCGCCAGCCAACAGGCAAATATTTTTTAAATACATCTTCTTTAATCTGCCTGTTTTGAGAATTCACCCAAAGACTTGCATAATTTGGGATTTGTGTCCAATTTATCATTTGAGACTTTTTAAAAAGTCGCAAAAGCTGATGCAGGCCTATGTCTGGTGAGTACCAGGTGAATATGTTTGCCACTTTTTACTTGACAGTGCGACTTTTCCATTTATCACACACACTATATTGGACCAAAATAAACACCAACCCACATTAGAATAGTCGCACACATTAGACTCCTTAGTAAAGGTCTCCCTACTTTCCCACAAAATCTTTTTATGCAAAATAACGGCCATTGTTTTAAAAGTAAGAAAACTTTTTTTTTTTAAGTTACAGTGACACTTTAACATTTCTATATCCATGATACATAGCATGCATCATTTCATGTTCCATGTGTAGTTAGCAGTCTGCCATCTTGTGAGAATTGCCATGTAATGTGGCAATCTAGAACGATCACTAAAACTAAAACACCATTTATCTGCTTTCATTCATGACAAGAACGAGTATTCTCATTGTTTCTTTTATGTTATTTTATGTATATTATTCAAGAAGTGTAAAAATAACATAGGATGGTCCATTATTTTTTTCCCCTAATATCAGAAATTATGTCATCATATAATAAGATTGATTTCCAAATGGCTTGACTTAAGGCATAAGAAGTATGTTCTCTGTGTATGTCACACAGTGTATTAAAGTATAACAGGCTTAAGGTTAGCAGGCCTGACAGTATTTTGATTTACTCATCGTTTTCAGCCTTAAAACACATAGAACACATTTACTTTCACTGATGTAATTTCAGTGCAGGATACTATGGGACATAACCTTACTGTGACCTTGTGTATCTGTGATCATTCTAGCCACATCTTGGTTAACATACAAAAGCCAATAAAGGCTATTTCCAATATTAACAAAGGCATTTATGATGTAATGACAAATCTTAAGAGGGTTGAGTTATAAGAGTCAAGTTTTTTTGAATTACTGTTCCCAATCATATGATGTTTAAAGTCTGGCTAGTAGTTTTACTTACATTTATTGTACTCTGATACTCACCCTTTAACACCTATTTACATAGCACACAAATGTTCTGCAGATCTCATCCATAGGGTATTTAACATGGCTGCTAGGATAATATCCCTACCAGTCCTGGTTTATTTGAACGCACTCAGAATTAACAGGAAACCAATTAAACTATACTCACAATGGAAATGGGGAAGGTCATGTATAAAATAAGGATTCTTTTTCCTCTGGACATGATTAGGAATGTGCTCATACTGTAATATATGCTATGTGAAGAATCTCTCAGAACTAGCAGACAGAATAGGAGAAGCTTGATACAACGCTACATTTCATTTCCTTCTTCAGATTTCAATCTTATTATCTTCATCTGACAATTTAAAAAAATGAAGTCTTTAAAACAAAGGGACATTTGATTTCTTAGGTCACCGGGGATATGAGATTTGACCTTTTTAGAACCGTATTTACTCATTCATTTATTCATCCTCCATTTAGTCTAAAATCCAAGCTGGTTCCAATGTAAATCCCTTGAGTCTGTGCTTTAGAGTGTGTGTATGTGTGTGTGTATATATATATATATATATATATATATATATATATATACATGAACTCCGAGCTAAATCCCACACTACTATCTGTAGCAATATGTATATGCACTACAATGTGGACATTGAGGATTTGTTATTTGAGACAGCACATTGAAAGAGACAGCACATGTAGTATAGTATTTGATAGATAGCTTATAGTTAATTCACTAAATGACCATTAAATCCTCTATTTAAAAAATATATTGCCATGGAACATTAAAATGTTTGACAAGAAGTAGATATAGTAAGGTAAAACATTCCTAATATTGCATGGATTGTCACTGATGTGATGAATTAACTCTTTACTAATCTGGACCCAATGTGCACATCATTATAAAGAAACAAAAGATTTGGATAATCATGACAAGGATTTTTAACTTAAAGGGGTACCCTGGAGATTTGGATACTTTGTAATATAAATGTATTTGAAAAATAACTTTAAAATAATATATATATTATTGTTTTTAATTAAGAATCTTACTTTCATTGACTGGCAGCAGTAAGGCACGAGGCAGCAGATTTATAAGACATATATACAGTACATGGTCGGGGAAAGAGGCGGGACCCTGCTCTGTATGTCGCTGTGGCAGCTCTACATCAGAGCAGGGATCAGGAACTTCAGGGCTTAGATAGCAGTTCAAGGCTGCACAGGGGTGGTGTCGCCCCTTAGTGCTGCCAGTCAACGAAAGTGAAAATATGAAAAAAAACATCATTTTTTTTAAAATGAAGTTAAATTACAAAGTAATATAACTGTATTAAAGCTGTATATAGGGGGACCAGGACAACAGAACAAAAAAAGAACTTGGTAGTAGTAATGCCAAGGTTTTCTCTTGCTACTTTTTTATTGTTGCAAAGAAAATTACAGCAAAAGTAACATTGTAAAACTGGTGACTAAACTAAACTAAAGCCTAAAGAGAGGGATTGCAAAATAACATATAAAAAAAGTTATTCTGGTTCAGATTGCATGAATTAGTGTATGAATGTGCACTCGTGTGTTAGATCCGTCAATAAACTAAGCAGCGGACCCTTGTCAGGTAAATGCTTAACACTGAATACATTATTAGCTAATCCACTTGAAGAGAACATTTTGTTTTAACATAAACTATTTTTTATACCTTCAAAGAGTTTTAGTCATCAGATTAGTCATTCCAGTTATTATTTACTGGACTGTTGTCATAGACCAGGCATGTCCAAAGTCCGGCCGGAGGGCCATTTGCGGCCCGCGTTCCAAACTTTTACGGCCCCCCAGGTATCCAGCTTGCTATTATCTGCCTGTGTTATAAAGCATATAGCATGTAAAATGGTCGGCCCTCGCACATGTTCACTTCATCAAATTTGGCACTCTTCGAAAAAAGTTTGGACATGCCTGTCATAGACAGAACTGAAGCTTGGTTATTAAATGTGTAACTAAAGAGGAGACACAAAGTTGGCTTTAACACCACATTGTACAGGCTGAACTAATGTGACACCATGCTTTAAAGAAAGGAAAGAAAACTGTAAGGGTTAAACCTAGTTTCATTATGTTCCTCTAAGAAATGTTCTATCAACATGTAAAGAGTCTCCTAGGGGGCAGCAGCTGGTGACTGGGCACAGGGTGATAGCCTAATTTTGTTATAATTCACTTGTACTCTACAAATGCTTTTTATCTGCCACACACTTTATAACCATGATCCACGCTTGGGTGGATTCATCTGTGTGAATTATAATGACATCATTGGCATGGCTGCTGACCCCAGGATCGGAGTGATATCATAAGCACTTCTATCAAAGCACAGGATGTCTTCAGTGTTGACCCATGTACTAATCCTTATCGGAGATCTGGATCTTTTTATTTTATATATTATAATCTTTTATTTCATGTATTGTTTAACTTTGTATTCTATGAATATTTTATAGTTTTACATTGTGATGACTGCAGGGAACACACATTTTCTTTCAATACAAAAGCTGGTAATAAACAATATTTCTAAGATAGACAACAATCTAACGTATCTGGGGGAAGGGGTGGGTAAACAGACTAAAGGCCCTATTCCACGGGACAATTATTGTTAAAAAAATCGTAAGATCGTTCGTAATTGAACAATAACCGTTTTGTGTAATATCATACAATGAGAAATTGTTGGTCGCTTGATAGAATTTGGACCTGTGTTAATCGTTGAACCAAAAGTTTGGTTTAATAAAACGTCGTTCAGTGAAACGAAAACAGTAGCGACGACAGGATGACCGCAAGAATGATCATAAGTAACGATCATGTGATTGGATGAATGATTTCGCCATAGCAGTTGTTTCAGATCCTTTATTGATATTTGTTGAAAAATTGCTTTGTGGAATAGGACACTAATTTCATATCTCACCAATCCCCTACTGCCCCTTGGCTGCTCCAATAACGTCTCATGTCATGTAGGACCAGGCAGTATAAACTGGCATGGGACCCTGGAACATTGGAGAGGGAGTGGCAAGGGATCAGTAAAGTGCATATGATATATATATATATATATATATATATATATATATATATATCATAAGAACATTTTTACAAGAAAATTTTTTAGATGATTTTGGACCTTTTTTTGTAAAAATCAACTCACACTTGCTGCTAACATCACTGAAAGTTTTATAATCCAATTGAAAGCCTTTGCCTGTAACAGTTTACAAGTCCCAACAAAAAACTTTACTGTTGCTTGGATTTCAAGGTTTCTTCTCAAGGAATGCATTGATAACAAAGAACAGAGTTGTCACTGTGAACACTTGTCCCTATCACTCCCTGCTCTTTACTGTATTTTTTTCTTTCATCGTAAACACACTGGCAAAGAAGGTCAGAAAAGGGAAGAAGGAGAATATTCAGTTTAAATGGACTATGAACTGACAATATGCTAATATTATAATACTGGATTGTTTTAAAGTGTATTTGTCTTTTGAAAAAACTTTTGACATGACATAAGTTTTGATCAGTCAGTGTATGAGTGTTCAGGCCTGTACGGATTGTGTGGTCCTCTACTGGCTCTGTGTCATGTGATGAGTTGGGCTCCTAATAAGTCTAAGGAGCCTGATTCCTTACTGACACAGAGCAGAGAGCAGACTGTGCGCCAGTCTTACAATCGATATGGGTCTTGACACTATTGACATGTCTCTATGAAATGTCAAAAGTTTTTCCAAACGACAGTGACACTTTAAGTTATTGGGCAATCTACTGTACATCCAGGGAGATAACTTGTAAAATAAGAATCAGGAGCACCACAGAACACAATAAATACTCTTATTACTCTTATTACAGAGTCTCATTTCTCATACAAAATGCAACGTTTAGAAGTTGAAGTAATACAAATAAGCTAAATGCTCAATCCAATCTTAGTGCTAACCAACACTCTGCCATAGTTTATTTTGTAATCCGAATAATGTGGATCATTTACATGTCATAAATATTTACCCTCAGTCTCATTTAGTTCATTCAGTATCTACATTATAGGAATAGGATACCATTAAAACAAGCTAAAGAAAGGAAAAAGTATGGCTAACAGAAACTGCCACCTACTTAACCATATACAACAGGCTAGTCTGATGATAGAAGGAAATCTGCACCACAGACTCATTAGGATATACAAATCAAGGTTATATAATATGATTTGTTCTTATTAGCTAAATTTATTCTGCAGTATTGGCTCTCCTAAAGCTTTACTATAAATCTGATTTTCTAAATCTAATAAAAAATGTAATAAATCCCATACGAGCATTTAAAAATTACCCTCCAATTACAATAAGCAATTTCTAGGGAAAAAATAATATTTCTACCACGAAGAACAGAAGTCTTGCAAACTAAAAAAGGAAACAACAATGTAGAGCAGGTCAAGTATGTGGTGCATTGGCTTTAGAATAACAAGCAAAATAAATGGGTTTGAAGTGGCTTGGTTCTGATTATATAATAAAGATAGATAAATAAATAGATAGATAGATAGTAGTAAGCAGATAGTTCACGGCACTCAAAAGGTTAACGGTGCAAATATCGTAGATTTATTCAAAACAGCATAGTGCAGTACATCTTAAGGCACTATGATGCACTATAGTGTGGATGTACTGCACTATGCTGTTTTGAATAAATCTATGATTTTTGCACTGTTAACCTTTTGAGTGCCGTGGACTTTCTGCTTACTATGTGAATACGAGTCGGGACCAATACCGCAGTGTTGCTTATTTTCTTATTACTAGATAGATAGATAGATACAGTAGAAAGATACAGTAGATAGATAGATAGAGTGGATAGATAGAAGGCTTAAATATAAGGAAGCTAAATCTTTTTCACAAAAGGCACAAATTCAAAGCATTTTATCTAATACAGCACAAAGAATGAAGGAATACTGTATATAAAACTTACTTTTTGGGTGCATGCTTGGTTGTCTCTTCCATAGAAATGCTCCAGACATTGGCTGTTTTTTTCAGCACCATTGTCAAAAAAGTCATTGATCATGTTTATGGACACAGCACACAGGGCAGATCTGTTTGATGCTTCGGCAGAGTCTAAATTACTCTGAGCAAACACTGCATATAGGATATCTTCAGTTTCATTGAAGCTCAACTCTTTTGCCAGAGTCTTACCAGCCTTACCTACATATGCAGCTTGTAAAACATTGAAGTACTCACGGTCAGCCAATCTCTTTCTGCGTTTTTCTGTATAAATACAAACTATGGGCATCTCGATATAAGAGCGCAGCTCTGGATCTGCAGAACAAAATCTAACAATTCTAGTGTGGTAGACTGGAGAGGTCAGGGATTCTCTTTGTACTGTCAAAAAGTAAATAAAATTTCCACTTTCAAATGTGTGAACGTAATGGATAGGATAGGAATCTCTGAATTGGGGGAGGACATCCATGTAGGAATGATCTGTTAGGAACTCAAAGCCATCCTGGGTCTCTTTTTGTCTCCTGACTGACAAGGAATGGAGACTGGATTGTGACCTAGATAAAGTATTACCTACATAAAAGTTTACAAATCTGTCTTTTACTGTAACAAGGATTTTGCTTCCCAGTTCACTGACAACACAATCCGGACAGGCGCCTGTGATGTTTTTAACTGGAGTAGAGTATAAGCAATGAACATCACTTGATATGTCCCAAGGCTTCTCAGGGTCCAGCATGTGCCGCTGACATGTTCCTTGGTTTACACTTCCACAGCTGATAAGTTGATCATCATAGAAGTCTTCAAAAAGCAGTGCTACATTGACATTGTCTTTCCAGGTGCCATTTAATGAAGGTATCTCATTCAGGCATCCTTCACATGGTGACGCACAGTTTCCATGGTCTAGCACCGGACCGGTTTTGTACTCCGATATCTTAGTAAGGTTTTCATTGAGCACATAGATTTTATTTACTGCTCCTACATATACATAGCCTTTGTGCTGGAAGAAATTTTGTATTTGTGTGTCAGCGGTGAAGGACTTAAAGTTGTATTTTACATCCATATTCATCTCTGACATCTGAGCTGCATCCTCACATTGTTCCAAGCTGTTTTGCACTAATCCCAAGATGATTATTAGTACCGAGGTAGTATGGACATGTCTTAGCATCTTGAAGCAAAGTACCTGCATGAAAGACAATGGTTCAAGAAAAGGTAAATAGACAACATCAAATAACAAGACCCAAGTCTAGATGGTATAAAGAACACAAGACATTGGCTAAAATGTAATATACTTGGCTATAGCTCAATATTAAACAATAATAGCCTGTGTCTTATGTGGTTTCAGATCTAATTTTATCCCTGCTGCATTGATGAAGTTTACAGAGCTGACACTTTTCTTTTATCCTACATTACTATAGTGTGGTTTGATGTGGCTCAGACTGATGACCAATGTGACATTTTAGACTCTATTAGAAGCTAAGCTGTGGCTTCACACAAGCGTGAGTGCCGCAAACATAGTTTGAGTCATATATCATGTTGTTCTAGTGATACTACATTACAGTCCTTGAGTAAAAATTAATCACACTATGGAAGAGGAAAGTCGGATGTTGTTTGCAAGGACAATTGTGAAGAAAAACACATATTCATAGCTCCATAATCCACCCCCACCCTTCTACTGAAAATAACCTACAGACAGTATATTGTTTAGAGAGAACAGTGCACTGAATAGTGGAGGTCACAATGGGTCATACATTTACTGCATGTCTTTTAGCCATTTTTTTTATTATTTATTTTAGAATAGGTAATAATTATGAATACAGTATTTTTCTATGTTTGCAGAATGATTTATACATTCATATGCTGTTATACTTGTGCAATATTGATTTGTATTGGTTGTATAAGATTAGAAAAAAGGGTGTTCCAGTTATCTTCAGAAACAGCACCATTCTTGTCCATGGGCTGCGTCTGGTAGAGCAGATTAATGTAATAGCATATTTTATTACAAGTGATGTGATTATAAATAATGGCATATTGCTAGGATACACCATACACTACTTAGTAGGGGTCCGGCTGGGAGGACCCACATGAGAAATTCTTGCATCTGCCTACCACAAATGACTGACAGCCAGTAGATAAAGAAGACATGGGCTGGGTCTTACCATGCTGGAGAACACCCCCCGGGCTTTTGAGATTTGTTTACAATAACAAACAGGCCTATATCTCTGATGGAGAGGACTGTGGCGATAAAGCCCTGAGTTTATTTACACTCTTGTTTTTCTGCCAACAGATCTACTAATCTCGAAGGAGTAAAATAACTGTTTCTAAGAATCCATGAGAAGTTGATGTATACCAAACTGTTGTCTATGTGAGATTTAGGGCCATTTTACATATCCATGCAGAACCCTTACTGCCGAAAATTGACTTGTGTAGTAGGGCCAGCAATTAGCTGACGTGATCACATCTTTTGTACAAGCACTAAAATCATCAGTAGTCATCTGCATATCTTTCTGTTGGCAACTAGCATGAAATTAAAGGGCTGCACGATTGATTGAGCCTTGTGAAGACCACTATCCTTATATACCGTGTGAGGTCTTAACCATAACTGTCCCTTTTGAACTTTTTCAATGAAATGGAATCTGTCAGTAGAAATTCATGTTCCAAACTGCTGACATTGTTTGATAGCTGTTAGGTTGTGACACATGCTACCTATCATATATCCATATGTGCTTCCATAACATAGAAAAATGCTTTAAAGGGGTACTCTGGCTGGGGTACTGGGGTACTCTGACTCCCCTTTTAAGTTGGTGTTGAAACCTGGATGTTAAAAATTCTCTCTTGTTAAAGTTATGGTATGACTGGGATTAGTGACTGGATTGACCTTTCTCAGAACTAAATAATGTTAATTGTGATCTTTCTGGGCTCTGTAGTCCACCAATTCTATTTATTACGTTGGTGGCCCACCTTTGAACTCTCTCAGGCTCTACTATGTGGTTTGACTAGTCATTTGTACAGTGGTAGAACTATATTTTAAGTTGTACATTTGCATTTAGTTAGCATGTAGCACAAGGTGACGGCAAATAAAAAGCGCATGAAAGTATAGTAGTAGCTGTGTCCTTCTTGTAACCTTATCAGCAGTGTGGCCACATCATAAAGCTAACAGTAGTGATGAATGATATCACTGTTTACTACAAGTGACTAATGACACATTCTGGTTACCATTAATAGTTGGCAGTGGAGTCTGTGAGTTCAGGTGTAAGTTGTATGCAGGCTCTCACCAGATGTTTAGTTTTCTATCACCATTAATTCTAAAAACATCAGAAGTAAAAAAACATCTAATAAAGGCAACAACTGAAAGATTATAGTGATTCTGCATGGGACATGGTATTTCCATGCTAGTCTGAGTTACTAGCATTGAAAGATAAGCCATGTTTTCTGCCCCCTTAACAAACAGGTCCTGGGGCTACAAGGTCTGTGGTTCTGATGTAGCTAAACACACTGTAACTTAAACCAGAAGATAACAGTGTCATTTATCTCCCAGGGCCATTCAGAATCAGTACACAGAATATAAAAGAATATCTGTCTCTTTGATGATCTACACCAATTTCTCTTCATTTTTGTCCTCATGAACTTTCCCAGGACAAGTCAAAAAATTGGATTCCTTGTGAAACTGATCTATTCTAAACAGGTGTTTCAGAGTCCCAGTAAAGCAAGATATTTCCTCTCATTACATTTCAAGCCTGCTTATAGTTTATAAGAGGGAGAAAGATGAAGAGCAGCAAGGTTACAGGTCACTAATACATCAGGGGTAGAGAATGGCTGTCATCCAGGGTGGAAAAGAGAGATGGCATGTCCCAACCAAAGGCTGTTCAAAATGTTCAAACATTGTATTTTGGTCAGTATTTGTAGACAAAATCAGGGGTGGAAATGACAGAGAAAGACTATAATGGACAGATAACCCACTCCTGCTTTTGGTTGAAAAAATACTGACTGACAGAAATACTATGGGTGACATGTATCAACAAAAAAAGGCGTACTTTTTTGCGGAAAGGGGCAATTTAAAATTATTTTATTCGCAAATGGCCACTTTCCGCTTGGTACACCAGGGGAGCGGGGAGGGGGTGTGGAGGGGGCGGAACGGGGGGCGCGGACTCAGAGTCCGCGTGATTTTTATTTTTTAAACTAAAAGATACGCCGAAAACCTACTCCACCTTTCAGGTGGCGTAGGTTTTTGGCTGTGCGCACCGACGCGCACGGGATTTATGTAGAGGCAATCCGCCTCTACATAAATCTCCGTAGCGCCAGAGATGCGGGGACATTTATAAGTCCGGCGTAAAAAACGTCGGACTTAATAAATGTCGCCCTATGTGTGAACATAACCTAACTGTGTTAGTACATACATGTTCTCAAGGCAAAGGCTCTTGGAAACGGAGTACTACAGCCATCCTATTGATCCATACAATGCACTCATTTTTAGCCACAGTTTATTATTCACATTGTATCAAACTCCTAATGTGTGTGGGTGTTTTCAAACCTTGAACTCTTATAGTGATATATTTGTACCAAAAGGCTATGTCATTGCTATGGTAAAATATTTGGGGAAGGCAGTTGTCTCGCAACACAGATGGCCGCTGAAAATGATCATGATCATTATTGGAATCCGTCTGTTTAACAAGATGGCTGCCTTTACCCGATATGTTCCCAAATTGGGAACATAGCCATAAGGGTGAATACCTGTACACCGATCTTAAATAAAACCCTGCCCTCATACACCCCACCAGATTTACTAAGAGGCCCTGGTGTAGGTGCAGATGCAGGTGTAGATGTCTGCCATGATTACTTTATAAGGTAAGCAGGGCTTACACATTTTTGCACACATATCCGCACCTTTTCCCTGGCATATGCCCAGGGACACCATGATAAATCCCCCCTTAGTGTCATTGATTGTTGTAAATTCAGTAAAATGATGATGATGATATTACATTAATATGGGTTTATGAACCCAACTCGACACAGAGTACAATATGGGTCTGTACTGTGGAGCTCTAGTGCGGTCCACATACTCTTGTACGCACTGGCGGAACTACCGCCATAGCAGCCCGTGACGCGGGCCCCTGGAGCTTACATATCCTGCAGCACCTGGCGGCTGAGCATGCCTCCCGGGTGCTGTAGCCGGGGGCCGGTCCCGTGCTCCTCCCGACCCGGAGACTCCTTTCCCCAACCATAGGGAAAAGGAGTCACTGCGCCAGGAGGAGCACGGGACCGGTCCACAGCGCTCCTGTCACCCCCTGTCTGATGCGCGGCTGCCGTCTGATGCCGCGTCCTAGCCCCGGCAGCGCGCGTATCATAGAGTTCTGTGTGGGCTTGTGCTGCGGTTCAACTTCCGGCACAGAGACGTGTGCCGGAAGTCGCGGCCACAGGCCCACACAGAACTCTATGATACGCGCGCTGCCGGGGCTAGGACGCGCCATCAGACGGCAGCCGCGCATCAGACAGGGGGTGACAGGAAAAAGGCTCGACGGGGGAGCGTGTTGTTAGGTGAGTTTTTTTCTTTTTTTTAAACTTGCTTTCCTCGGAAGGGGGCATCTATAAGGAAGGGGGGGGGGAGAGAAGGGGGCATCTATAAGGAAGGGGGCATCTATAAGGAAGGGGGGGGAAGAGAGGGGGGCATCTATAAGGAAGGGGGCATCTATATGGAAGGGGGGAAGAGAAGGGGGCATCTATAAGGAAGGGGGGGAGAAGAGAAGGGGGCATCTATAAGGAAGGGGGGGAGAGAAGGGGGCATCTATAAGGAAGGGGGGGCAAGAGAAGGGGGCATCTATAAGGAAGGGGGGGGAAGAGAAGGGGGCATCTATAAGGAAGGGGGGGAGAAGAGAAGGGGGCATCTATAAGGAAGGGGGGAGGGGGACATCTATAAGGAAGGGGGGGAGAGGGGGGCATCTATAAGGGAGGGGGGGAGAGAGGGACCATCTATAAGGAAGGGGGGGAGGGGGACATCTATAAAGGGGGGGAGAGAGAGGGCCAGCTATAAGGGGGGGACACCATAGGGGGAGAGCAGGCCATCTATAAGGGGAGAACATAGGGGGAGAGGGGGACAACATAGGGGGAGAGGGGGATATAAACGTACAACATTGGGGGAGAGGGGAACATCTATAAGGGGACAATAAAGGGGGAAAGGGGGCCATCTATAAGGGGACAATATAGGGGAAGAGGGGGCCATCTATAGGGGGGGCAACATAGGGGACCATCTATAAGGGGACAACATGGGGGGGCATCTATAAGGGGGAAAGCGGGGGGGCAACATAAGGAAGCTATCTATAAGGAGGGGCGACAGAGAGGAGGGCCATATACTAAAATGGGATCACATAGAGTCAGCCTACCCACTAAATGTGGGTGTAAAGGGGCCAATACAGATGTGCAGTTGGTAGAGATGAGGATGGTGACAGAGTGTGGAGCCTAATATGTCTGTCTGGCAGGTTCTGTGGATTCGTGGCCCGGAAAGGTTCTCATAACGGCCCAGGGCAGATGGAAAAGAAAATGAAAAGGGAAGAACTCCGATCAGAGAAGACGTCTCCTGTAAGTCACCTGATGTAACTGTACTGTAATTTATATAGTGTACAGAACCTGTGTAGAGCTGAGTGTGTTGATGGCATAGTGGTCGATCGAGAGGGGGTGGGGCGTGGGGGCCCCAATCAAAAGTTTGCTATGGGGCCCAACCATTTCTAGTTACGCCCCTGCTTGTACGCCTCTAAGCCTTAAATTTGCCAAGTGTTTTAAGCCTAAGGCCAGTTTCACACATACAGTATCGCTGTGGGCCTGCAGCGTGAAATCCACTGCGATACTATATGCGTGAAACTGGCCTAATTGTAGATTGTTAGATATGGAGCATGTAAAGAACTCAAATGTGTAGTCTTCAGCCAGAGATTACTGCTCAGTAACGCTCTAGTGTAGTTTCTTACAGGATTTATTTGAATATTTAGAGTTTATATAAATATCTTTGTTTGATTACTAAGCTGGCAAATAGTACTGTACGTGTATTAAATACCTTTCACCTTCAGCTCTCAGCTTCAAAGCAGTCTTTCTACCTATGCTATATACCAAGCTTTGTGCCAATATTGCTTTTACACTAACCAGGTTTAATGTCAGTTGTGCTCCATATTTGCTATCCAAAGTTCCTGTAACTGGATGTCCCTGTTTACTTAGCAGACTACTGTTTGGATAATAGTTAGCTTGTGGGGAAGTTAGAGATTAAAGGGAATTTGTCAACAAAGGATTTTTTTTTCCTATAAATGTCCCTGCATTTCTCAGGACAGGTTTACAGATACTGCTGCACTATTATTGGAATATGTTTCCTTTGTTGTATGGTGTGAATTCCATCCCTGTTGTCATAACTGCCATCATTTTTTAAGAAATGAATTTTATAATAGTGATTAAAAAAAATGTGATAACAGAAAAAATCCATGCATACTATTCCATAATAAAATTGTTACTATATTTTTTAGATGCAACTTTTTTTTTTTTTAAATCTGCCTGTTTGTACTATTCACCCAAAAGTATGCATAATCTGGGCACCCAATTTATCATTTGCAACTTTTTAAAAAGTCACGAAAACTAGTGCAGGCCTACATCTGGTCAGTACCAAGTGAATTTGTTTGCGCAATTTTTTACTTTTTGCTACTTTTTTTTTTTACTTAGATGGATTCACTATCGCAGTGCTACGTTTTAATAAATCAGTCACAAGATATTCCAACAAAATACACACTAACCTTCATTAGAAGAGTCACACAAATTATACTCCTTAGTAAATGTCCCACCTTGTTCTTTGCCTCCTGGACTCTTCCTGCTTTATTGCTCCTTTGCGCTTTTTGGCTACTAGCCTAGAATGACTGCAGGTCCTCACTTTTCCTTTGGATACCACACCTAGAATTTGTAGTACTTTTTCTGATCTTGACTTCTGACTCTGCATCACCCCTGACCCTTGGGTACCATGTGTGGTTCCTGAACTGCTTTCTTGGTATTGGCCCTTAGCACTGTTGCTATGTTCCTGTGCTGAGGCCACTTTCCTGTACTATGACCATGTTACTTTGCTCCTCTGATGTGACCACTTTGCAGGAATGCTCTTGCTTTTAGCTTCTGATTTATTCCTGGTATTTATACTTTGAGCTTTGTCCCTTTCTTGTGCTTGTCATGTCTTTCTTATCCTGTTCCATGCTCTACATTAAAACTTTCTGGTGCTGTTACATTCTCTGGCCACATTCCTGTGACAAATTGATACTGCTTCTGATTGCCAACTGGTAATTATTCTGGGGTCTGTGACCAGGGGAATACCCCGCAGTAAAGCCCATACATCTTTATATCCACACATAGTATTTCCGTCAGTCTTTTGGTCAATCTTTTTTCAACCAAAACCAAGAGTGGGTGAAGGATACAGAAACTGTGCAAATTTATTACAACCTACCATTCCATGCAGCTATATTGGAGGTTAAGTTAACTTCATTAACTGGTATTTCAATTGAGGTGTTTCTATGAAAGAAGAGCCAGATTCCCCAGCCTGTGGGAATTTTTGTGTCTCATGACAGGTAAACGAATACATCTGTATGGCCCTAGTACTAATCCAATTGTCAGATCTGTCAGAAAAGTCCTTTAATGTGTGGGCGATTGGGCATATTTACAACCTGTAGTCTATAGTGCCTAGCTGTAGCATTTAATGTCAATTCTGTATTGCTTCATTGCTTTACCTGGTAAGTTATTTAGTTACATGGCTTGCTGTTTTTTCAATTACTGAGCAAAGTAAATAAAAACCATCTTTCCGACTTGTTAAGGAGTGAGAATAAAAGCTTGGCAGATAATTAACATCTTCAATAATCGGGAAAGAGGCAAAGTAATTCATCACTGTAATGTGCTCATTGCAATTCCCTCCCTCTCCATTGTGTTGTATGCATCAGTCAGTCTTCTCAATTGATCTAAAGTAAAGCTAGGATAAAATGTTTTATGAGGTTACAAAACACTGAGCAGTGTATACGCTGCTTTATACTCTAATGAATATCAAATTTTATCTACTTTTAACGGCTTGGAAATTGAAACAACTTTTCTTGGGTTAATTGAAGCTTGCATGTATTAGCAGAGAGTCTAAACTCAGAAGAGACTCAGCAAATAGCTTACTTATAATAATAGCTCACAACAACTTTACATCAGCAATTTCATCGGGCCCAGCCTGCTGCCAGGCATAGCTCATTTATCCAGAATTTTACAGGTGGCCCTCTTTTATTGCCTTTATAAAATGCAGGTGTTACTGTAGAGAAATACAGTGTCCCTCTTCTTCATGTTATTGAAATGTCAGTATATTAATAACTGCACCAGCTAATAAATGGCACATGTACTATGCAAATTCTTTAGGCGCTATGTAAAATACAGCCACTTTATCCAATCTGTGGCCTCAGCTTTCACATGAAGAACTAGTGGTATCACCGTTGAGTGATAGGAGCCATGATGCCAGCCATCGCAGGACTGCGGATGCCACTGATTGGGTGCAGCTGTAACAGGATGTCCTAACTGGAGCTGCTGTGCTGGATCATTGTGGGATTGGAATGAAAAGGTGAGTACAGTATAGGATTTTTCATGTTATTTTATGATTAGACTGCTTTTTAATTTTTTTTTAAGGTTGGATTTTTGCCTTCAGAAAAAAATTCAGATGGTATTGATGCACAATACTTAAATTTTCTTTAAGGGGAAACTAACAGCAGGTTAGAAGATTCAAACCTGCCGTTATATTCCTATACTGCACAGAATGCTGAGTTTAAAGTAAACTTTCTTACCTTTATTCTCAGAGCCATTACTGGCATCTAGACCTCAATAAATATGTAAATTAGGTGGATTGGTGCTCTGGGGGTGGAACTACCAGTTTAAGTGCACCAATTAGCCCTACAGGTTTGCACCACGTTAAGGTGTCCTCAGAGGTGACATGGTACACTCTGATCAAATAGTTTGCTAAGATCCTCATTTTTAATATCTTTAGAGCAGGTTTTCTTTGTGTGTATACTGGGGGAAGTATATACAGTAGGCACTTTCACCTGTAGGTTGCTGTTGCACTTTCAGGTTTTTTTGTCTGTCTTAAGCCACACGCAGCGTACAACCTGCAGTGTGAACAGAGGCATGGAGGCGCTGCCACTTTCACTGTTTCTATGGGACTAACATTGAGTGCCCCTTAAAGAATGAATAGTGAACATGTGTTCCAGCTCTCACAACAGATGCTGATTGAATATGCAAGTCGAATGTGTGGTCGTGTGTCGTAACAGCCGGTAGTACCCCTTTAAAGTAAAAAAATACACTGGAAAGGGAAATACCAGTCCAGCTATATATATATGTACATTATACAGCTTGCTGTCAGAAAAAAAAAAGTTAACTACAAAACACCAATGCACAATTACAAATCCTCTACAAGATAGGATATTCTAAACTGGTACACCTGGGCACAGCAATCCAGAAATAGTTTTGCTTTCAGAAATTCAGGGGCGTTATTCTGATTAAAGGAAAAGCTTCAATTATGCCCATGTTGGGAAATGTAAATGGATGGCACAAGTTAAGCTTTATCGCAGTCAAATAAAGCACGTATCTATTTAATAAGATTGAATTTGGGTAGAATAATATTGTGTCTGCGTGTAAGAGAAAGCAACAGGGGGTACATTATGTCTACCAGAGCTCAAACTAGAAAGGATCTGATTCAATATGACTTGTCAAGCTGGTAGCAACAATGTCTCATAGGAGACAGCAGCACAACATATCTGCATAAGAAAATCCCCTGCTGTTTCCTTTCATATAATCACAAGCGGCTCTGCTGCATAAAATGAATTTTAATAAATGTCGTCTATTGTGAGATGTGGCCAGATTTCAAAATGTATCAGTACAGGTCAGAAACCTGAGGCAGAACTGATGGGAACGACATATCTGCAGAATTTCCAGGCATCACAACTAGATGATGTTGACATTAATATGACACAGAGAGCAAGCCTAGAACAGATAGAAAACTGCTGAAGAAGAGACATTTCTGCTGATATTATGTGCTGCTGAAAGGACAAATTATACACACTGTAAAAGCTTGGCCATAATGTCCTGCTTCATATTATTCATAGCAAAAGCCTGAAGTCAGGGGTCCAAGAACCTAGCTAACCTAGCTCTGGCCTGACTATAGCCACAGTAAATTATGTCAATCACTTTGTGTACTCCCTGTTTTTATGGCAAATGGCCAATAGGGTTTTAAAGGACATGGTGGACAATAACAGGTACAGGACTTTGGTATACTGTAAATCATCTATATCTGTAAATCATGCAGTAACTCTGAAAAAGATCATGTGACATGCACTTTAGCGTTCCTCAGCAGTTCTGAAGAAAGTGCAGGACACTCGATTTGAGGTCCCCTAGTGTCCAGCAGCCATTCCCTAATGATGCAACCTCAATGAGCCGGAGCATTGTCGTCCATGAAGATGAAACTAGACCTGTGTTGTTAAGAGAGTTTATGGTTCCCAGCTGCACAGTATAGACCTAGTCATCTGGGCGGGAGCCACCCGTGACTAGTCCACTAATGGGTCTAGTCACGGGTGACTCTCCGCCCAAATGACTAGTTGCCGCCCCTCTTTCGGCCTTGTGCGCCTAAATAAAACTCCTTTTCCCCCTTTTCTGTAAAGCTACTGGTGCAGCCATGGCCGGTAGTCTCTCGAATCTGCCAAAGATTTGAAGCCAAAGGAATGGATTCGAAAAGAGGAGAAATCTCAGGCTTTCCTTTATGACCTGATCTCTGTTTATAGTCTGTTTCTGGCTTTGGCTTCAAATCTTTCAGATAATCTTTCTGTATAAATGGCCCCTAACTTGGAATGTTTTCTAAAACATTTACATATTTTCCAATTAAATATTAAAAACACTTATTACCCCAGACAAATATTATAACATTTATACATAAATTAAATCTTAAGGCCCTATTACACGAGCCAATCTGGAGGAGCAAGCGGGCGCCAACCTGTCAGATCAACACTTGCTTGCTCCTTGCTCTCCGCTCGCTGCCATCACTATTACACGTGCCAACAGCAAGTGGATAAGAACAGGCGTGGGGGTGGGGGGTGTTGGTCGGTGAGCTGTGCGAGGGGCTCCCTTGACGATTTTTAGATCATCCAGGAAGCCCATAGGAGATAGTGGCAGCCGCCACTCCTATTACATGGAGTGACGGCCAGCAGACCGTTGTTATCGTAATTTTTTTCAACATGTTGAGAGGGAAGGATCAACAGATATTGTAAATGCTAGCTATTACACCAAGCGAATAGGACCGATATAATCGCTTGGTGTAATAGGGCCTTTAGCAGCCAAAACACATACCCTAGTTAAATAGTACCAGGATTTGTGTCAACAATGGAAAACTTATTAGAAGGATTGGCCTTTTTGTTTTACAAACCTTTGATCTCTATGATAAGGCTGTAATCCACTGCATGCTTACTAGTCACACGACAGAATACAGGCCGCAGTGGGCTACATAGCGCCCTATTTATTAAAACTGTTTTTGAGGTGAGTTATGCCAAATTTATAGACAGAAGTTCACCTCTTAATATAGTTGAAGCCTTTTGGACTGTCTTGAACTCAGAAGAGGAAATATATGCTTTCTGTAAGGCCATATTAACACATCAGTAATCCTGTCTGTAATTACGGACCTGCATTCAGTTGCATATCCGTTCCCATCTGCATAGCCCTTTTACAGATCCATAACAACTATGAATTTGTTAAAGGTTCCATAGAAATCAATGGGTACTATACTGTTGGCAATTATAGATCCATAATTGCAGTCAGTAATTTAGTAGTGATAAATCTGCCATTTGCTATTGTAGCCATAGCTACAATATGACTTTTTTGTATGCTTGTGTTCCATGTGTATTTGATTTCTGGACATAATTTTAGCTGAAATGTATGTAATCACCAGGAGGTACTTCTGGCAAAATACTGTGCATGCACATCAAGGTGATTAGGGCACATGGGTTCAGGGCTTGACAGCTAGCCTCTCACTCCAGTGGCTGGTGTCAGAGATAACTCAGATCCTGACCATCTACCTCTTTAGATGCTGCAATCAAGAGACCTTGGCAACAAAGTGCTTAAAGCAGCGGATTAAGTGAGTATTATTATATGGGGCACATCAGGGCAGGGGACATAATTACCATAAAGTAATGTACAGCAGAGGGCACTTTACTTTGAGGGAACAGCAGGGAGCATTATTACTATATGGGGTGCACAGCAGGGGACATTATTACTATATGGGGGGCATTTTACTTTGGGGCGCACAGCAGGGAGCATTATTACTATGTGAGGTACAGCAGGGTATCCTACTTACAGGGGGCAACCCATTTACCTACTCACTTTACTGACACCAAAAAGCGTAATTACTACTGGGACCCTATAGGATGGAGAAAGGGAAGGAATGGCTGGAAAAGTGCAAATCCTAAGATGTTTGGCAGGTCTGCAGAGATTAATTGTAGCTGGAGGAAATAGTTATGGTGGTCTGGGCTGGATGTATGAAAAGGAAAAGTGTACAACTCAAATCCGAGAAGATGTTGTTTTTTGTATATTTTAGAACATTATTTGTTAGGGGTGCCCCAAGGTGGATAGAATTGGGAAACACTGGTTCTGGGGTTTACTCTATAAACCCATTGGCCTTTCATGTACAAGACAGAAATGATTAAAATTAACATAAAAGAAGTATACTAGTATTATTGCATCTATAAATGACTCAAACTATAAATAAAAGCTACAGAATAATGCCAGAATAGTTTCTTTTTAAGTTTTGGTATTATATATCCATTTACTTAGAACTTGCTGTAAGACACATGAGAAAAGAACAATCAGTAGGTGTCCTGCATTTATATTCTATACAGCATGATGATAAATCTGGTTTGGAATAAATTCATACTGATACGAATAAGATATTAAAAAGCTGTCTCAGATACTAGACCAACATTTATATCCCTAGATAACAAACTAAAATAATGCACATATAAATAACCCTGTCATCGCCGCCAATGCTCACCGCTGTCTTCCCGGCCCTGCAGCCGCTCACCTGTCCTGCCGCCGATGGGTTGTCCTGCCTCCAACGCTCACCGCTGTTCCCTTCCGTGCTCCCGCGCCGTCAGCCAGCAGCTGTCATCGCCCTTCAGCGAGTCGTGAGTGCCCGGGGTCAGCAGGGGCCGTGATGCCCCCACTGACCCCGGGCACTCATGACTCGCTGGAGGGCGATGACAGCTGCTGGCTGACGGCGCGGGACAGCGGTGAGTGTTGGCGACGGGACAGCTGCGGCAGGACAGGTGAGCGGCTGCAGGGCCGGGAAGACAGCGGTGAGCGTTGGCGACGGGACAGCTGCGGCAGGACAGGTGAGCGGCTGCAGGGCTGCTGTCTGCCGCCCCCTGCAGGGGCGCAGAATCTGCCGCCTGAGGCAGAATACTCATTCCGCCTCATGGCAGAAACGGCCCTGATGCTAGTTAAAAAACCAAAAAATGCCCCCTCTCTACATGTTTCATTGCCATAACAATGTCATCAGGAGAAATATAGGCAACCTATATGGTATGGTATCGTTTGTGCCATTATAGTAAATCATTCAGGCTGTGAGTGGCCCCACTCATCATATTAAACCCAGGACACTTTTTCAAAAGGTGGTGAGAACAGTTCAAAATAAAGAAACAAAATCATAAGTGGTAGTTTACATTTTATAAACAACACTTTGTAAGCAATATTATACCATCCAGCTTACTACAGAAGGGTACAAAGGTCTGAACCATAAGTAAAATAATGCTAAAATACAGCTGTAATTTTGAGGTACAAATATGGTCAGATTTTCCATATAATGTGAAGTCAATGAAAAATTGGCCATCAGTGCTCACATAGTGGTCATAAGGGCCATATTGATTATAAATGTCAAAATGATGAACATGCTCATCATTTACCACCTGTCTTTGCAAAAAAAACTGCTGTTTTTTCACCTGTTTACACATAGTTTTATTACGGCTGTTTTTTATGTCTGACACATCAGTAGAGGAACAGCAAGTCCTAAAGTCTACGCAGCACACTGTCTCTACCTACTTGGACGTATTACATTAGATAGCATACCCCAACTGGGTGGCGGTCCCTACGTTAGCTACAGTATAGGCAGGGCTGTCAAGGAAAATAGTCAACAGCCAGGAGGGAATGACCAATCATATTCAGACAACAGGGATCAGATCAGAGTCAGGCCAGGGGTCAAAGCCAGGATAGCATGCCAAAAAACAAATCAGAGTCAGAAGCCAAAAAAGCAGGAAACATAACAAGGGTCATACACACACAGTATCGAAGTACAAAATCTCGATCCAGATACATAGTCAGAAAAATAGGCAGAGATCAGGAACACTAGGGAATCACTCAGGAGGAAAAACACTGGTTATGTAGTCAAGGACCAGCAATCACAGGCAGCTATGAGCACATTAGCTTCCTTGTTAAACTTTCTCACCAGACGTCACTCCGGAGCATAAGGCAACCTGTGATTGGCCTGACGTTCTAGAGCTCCTAGTAGGCTGCAGGGACGCCTCCTCTCCTGGCCTAGCCACCTTAGACTTCCCCTAGAACTGATTGGATACTCTGCCATCGGTTGAGATGGCCGGGTATCCATGACAGCAGAATCCTGCCTCCAGCAATGTACTGGAGGTGAAGTGGGCACTGTGGGAACAAGGGCAGGTAAGTTCCTGACATTAACAGAGTTCTTCACTGCTGTAGCTTTGGCATTCTATTCCAGAACCAGTGGGCTCAAAGAGTATGATGCCATATTTGACCTATAAACAGCATTTATAAGGTAAAACTTATCTTATTCAAACATGATACATCTTAAATTGAAATCTATACAAGACTTTTTGAAAAATGTGTCATAAGCAATTACAAAGTAACGAGAGTAGCCACAATTTCTTGTTAGGCAACTGCAATTGCACCATCCAGGTAAAATGTACCTTATAGTAACAAAACATGGAGTTTCATACATCCTCCAGCTGAACTGAACTGTACAGATAAATAAGGTCACTCATCATCTAGAGTATTAAAGTATTTAGAGAAATAGGCCCACGTTTACTATGTGCAAACTTATGGTGCGTTTACATAGACAGATTTATCTGACAGATCTTTGAAGCCAAAGCCAGGAACAGACTATATACAGAGAACAGGTCATAAAGGAAAAACTGAGATTTCTCCTATTTTCAAATCCATTACTGTCTTTGGCTTCAAAGATCTGTCAGATAAATCTGTCTGTGTAAATGCACCATTAGACTAGTCAATCTTCAAAGGGGTATTCCACGCTAACATAACTTTTGATATGTTGCTGCCCATGGTGAGACTAACAATTAATTCCATGCTTGTTATTATCTATCCAGTCTCCTTCCCCCAGTTATTAGCTGCTGCTTTCTGCTGAAAACACAAAAATCTGTGTGTAAGCCTTTATCTGTGTCTCTCCCAAAGTTCTCAGTGTTCACATAACTGTCGAGAAAAGAATCCAGATAAATAGTGCCTACATCTTACACTTAAATAGTGTAACTCAGTAATTTGTGTATTTCAATGTTATCTTAAAAGTTAGGCTGAAAGTACTTTAAACATACTTTGAGTTTTTTTCCCTTAATCCCCTTGTGAAAGATGGAGTCAAGAGGCTGTTCATGCAGTGTCCTTCAAGTTCAACTGGGATTACTGGAACCTCAGCATGAGAGGTTTTCATAAATTACAGATAACCTTTTTATGCTTAGATTCAATCAAAGCTTTATGGAGTATAAGGGTGGTTTCATACACTGAAGTGTTTGTGATTGTAACATGTGTTGTTTTACGACCAATGGTCTTGGAAGTGAAGGGGGTACTAGAAGAAGAGCAAAATGGATTACATTGACTAATTTAGGAATCATCTATTCTATTCTGTTATCAATTCATTTGGGTAATCTGGAATAGAAATTTTCTAGTTAAATAAACTCTAACATTAAATAGAATCAAGCATCGATATATTGTCAATGACATCAAGTAATTAAATTAATATTTAATCCAAAATAGAGCTAATTTAACATGTATCTAAAAAGCAATGTGTAGTTCCCATTGGAATATTGGAATTAGGTTTATGTCCCTAAATGAAATGATCTAAACCTTAATATTTATTTGTAATATGACATTGAGCAGCAGGATCTTCTATCTTCATTACCTAAGTGAGTAATGGAGGAAATCCTTCACAAAACAAACCCAATTATACCATAAGGGATCTTTACTCTTTAACAATAATGTCAGATACACTTTATGTCCTCCTTATATCCTTTAGGGCATTTTAAGAAATTGTACTCACTTTGTTTTTGTCTTTTAAAGGACTGATATCGTCCATTTTGTCATTCTAGGGTAACATGAGGGTTAGAGGGGGCTTCCAGACCACCTTCTTTCCAGGTAAACTTTCAAAGACACAATTAAAGAAGGTGTATAGTCACACCTCAGAGCCCCCTCTAGTCCCCTCTATAATGAGTTCTTTAAATGATGCATGATAGTTGGGGGGCTTTGGGACTTAAGAGCTTGAAGTTACATTACTAAAAATATGCAGTTGATTGATGTATATACTGTATATTGGAAAGATTCCTGTGATATGTGGGTATTGAGTAGAGATGAGCGAACCGGGTTCGGGTCGATTCGAACCCGAACGATCGGCATTTAATTAGCTGGGGCTGCTGAACTTGGATAAAGCTCTAAGGTGGTCTGGAAAACATGGATACAGCCAATAACTATATCCATGTTTTCCACATAGCCTTAGGGCTTTATCCAACTTCAGCAGCCACCGCTAATCAAATGCCGAAAGTTCGGGTTTGGAACGACTCGAGCATGCTCCAGGTTCGCTCATCTCTAGTATTGACCAACAGATGTATTGCATTAAAAAAACCTGTGACCGAATAGTAAAGATCACTGTTACATCCATTATACATATAGGTAGGGGTGCACGGGGTGCACGACCCATAAGTGTTTGAAAGCAGGATACAGCATTTTGGCACATACATAGTTTGTGAGCATTCTCCACCTTCAGTTTGGCACTATTTAATTTTTTACCCCCCTACGAAAAATAAAACAAAAAAAATAAAAAAATAAATAGCTCTTCATCAAACCTGCAGGTGTGGTCCTGCATAGTATGATCTAAAATGGCTGGAAATTCAAAAAGAAATAACATGAGTGTACTGTATTGATGAGATAACATTAAAGGTAAATTAACTACAGATTCCAACAAACTAGCCTACTGTTAGGTTTCTTAGTTATCATACACATGTAGGGTATTCCCTGCACTGGGGCAGTAATATACCCCCTGGGGCACTAATCTGCCTACCTGCTGCCTCCTCATGAATATTCATCTGGTGCTCTACAGAGATGACCACCCTGATGGTACATTGGTGAATATTAATAATAAGGTGTGTAAACTGGTGCACCAAGGGGTAAAGTACAGCCTCCAGGGCACTAAACACCCTCACTGGTATATGAATAAAAATGAGATCTAACCAAGACAGTGCTGCAGATGAACATAATACAGGTACACTTGTAGTCGGGATCCCCTGCCCTATGAGAACATAACAGCAGGGTACATTCTTCTACCCTGTGCCTAGTTTCCCTAGTATAACTGTAGGTGCATTCATCAAGTATTCAGCGTTATATTAAAAGTCACTGAAAACAGAAAAAAATAAGAAAACAAAGAAAAATAAACATGCATTGTTTTACTATTCCTTGATGAATAACACACACAACAGACCTAGGTATGGATGCAGTAAGCTGAATTACCTCATACACATTATTGGACTACAGAAACCTGGGGTGTTGCATGATACTGACAATGTATCAGTGTTTTACATTAATAACAGCAAATTGTAACCAGAATATAAAGGTTATTGCACTAAGCTCAGCAAATAAAAAGGCTCTGTCCATGCATCACATTTATTAACATCCCCTGCATACATGTCATATCAAAGCAACTGAGGCTAAAGGGGTGTCCTTTCTGCCTCTGTCAGGTCAGTATATGCTGGTATACCTTTCCTTCTACTTTATAGGAAAGTACAGCAAAATGGACCTCCCTATACAGGGAGGCATCACACAAAAGAAATATTGCACATTATACAATGGAACATGTTGGAGCCTTCCTTTAGAGTTGTATGTCAGGATTGTTGGGAAGTTGGAAATATATTACTTGATGGAATGTATGAAGTGATCATAAGCCACATATACTTTATTTACTAGGTATTGAGATAGATAAATCAATCATTTAACATTATTATCTAGATCTATCTATCTTCTATCTATCTATCTATCTATCTATCTATCTATCTATCTGTCTATCTATCTGTTATCTTTTTATCTATCTATCTATCTGTTATTTATTTATCTTTCAACTATCTATCTATCTATCTATCTATCTTCTATCTATCTATCTTTCTATCTATCTATCTATCTATCTATCTATCTATCTATCTCACATCTATTTATCTCCTATCTATCTATCTATCTATCTATCTATCTATCTATCTATCTATGTATCTATCTATCTATCTATCTATCTATCTATCTTCTATCTATCTATCTATCTATCTATCTATCTATCTATCTATCTCCTATCTATCTATCTATCTATCTATCTATCTATCTATCTATCTATCTCCTATCTATCTCCCATCTATCTATCTATCTCCTATCTATCTATCTTCTATCTATCTATCTATCTATCTATCTATCTATCTATCTATCTATCTATGTGTCTATCTATCTATCTATCTATCTATCTATCTCCTATCTATCTATCTATCTATCTATCTATCTATCTATCTATCTATCTATCTATCTATCTATCTACTCTGTATCACCTACAGTAACTCTGACAAGGATCTATCTAACCATCTCTACCTACTTTCTTCCCTTGACTAATGTTGCAGAGCACACCTTGCACAATGCCCCCTGCACCATGGCAGCAGCTTGTTCTCTGCTATGCCAGTCTTTGCCCTCACATATGTCTCAGACAATCCACCTCAGCCCATATCTCACGTAGTAGTAATCGGTGCCCAGTCCCCCCCACTATTGCTGGCACCGGCACAGCACCGTCACACTCCAATACCAGGAAATCACTGTAATTACTTGAATACTCCGAATAAGTCTCCCTGTTGTCATATGATATCAGATATTAACCCCTAGGTCGCCTCTCCGCGCAGAATCAGCTATCACAGCTTATAGTACTTGTCCATACTAATAAAGCTTACTGGAAAGTTTTTCTCACACACCAGGTTATACCCGCAGACACTTCTATCAGTGACCCCGTAGTCTCCTGTGACTGCCCTGCTCTGCCCACCTGTCCCACCAGCCATGCCAATGCAGCAGTGGGGGCATTGCCTTATACCAGCATAGATAACGGTGCCCTGCAGCCCCTTCCCATGTGCTCACTTACCTGCACCAGCTGTCTAGTGGGAGAACTGGAGAGTGTCACAGGTCCCGGGATCCCTCCTCATAAGCAGCCACATGTGTAAGGTGCTGTGTCCACACGTCCTTCCCAGAGAGAGAGACTCCGCGGAATGTGCTTCTTCCCACATGAGCTCCTGTGCTGTGAGTCAGTCTGCTGAGGAATCTGTAGTGCAGGATCCAGCCAGGAGAGGGAGGGGGCTGCTCCTCACCCATTACATGCCAGGCTCTGCTCCTGCAGGGGGGTGATGGTCACACACAGAGGTGCATGGAGAAGTGCTGGGGGAATCACACTGACCCATTACATGCCAGGCTCTGCTCCTGCAGGGGGGTGATAGTCACACACAGAGGTGCATGGAGAAGTGCTGGGGTAATCACATTGACCCATTACATGCCAGGCTCTGCTCCTCCAGGGGGGTGAGAGTCACACACAGAGGTACATGGAGAAGTACTGGGGGAATCACACTGACCCATTCCATGCCAGGCTCTGCTCCTCCAGGGGGGTTATAGTCACACACAGAGGTGCATGGAGAAGTGCTGGGGGAATCACACTGACCCATTACATGCCAGGCTCTGCTCCTGCAGGGGGGTGATAGTCACACACAGAGGTGCATGGAGAAGTGCTGGGGGAATCACACTGACCCATTACATGCCAGGCTCCACTCCTCCAGGGGGGTGATAGTCACATACAGAGGTGCATGGAGAAGTGCTGGTGGTGGAATCACACTGACCCTTTACATGCCAGGCTCCACTCCTCCAGGGGGGTGATAGTCACACACAGAGGTGCATGGAGAAGTGCTGGGGGAATCACACTGACCCATTCCATGCCAGGCTCTGCTCCTGCAGGGGGGTGATAGTCACACACAGAGGTGCATGGAGAAGTGCTGGGGGAATCACACTGACCTATTACATGCCATGCTCTGCTCCTGCAGGGGGGTGATAGTCACACACAGAGGTGCATGGAGAAGTGCTGCTGGGGGAATCACACTGACCCATTACATGCCAGGCTCTGCTCCTGCAGGGGGGTGATGGTCACATACAGAGGTGCATGGAGAAGTGCTGGGGGAATCACACTGACCCATTCCATGCCAGGCTCCACTCCTCCAGGGGGGTGATAGTCACACACAGAGGTGCATGGAGAAGTGCTGGGGGAATCACACTGACCCATTACATGCCAGGCTCCACTCCTCCAGGGGGGTGATAGTCACATACAGAGGTGCATGGAGAAGTGCTGGGGGAATCACACTGACCCATTACATGCCAGGCTCTGCTCCTGCAGGGGGGTGATAGTCACACACAGAGGTGCATGGAGAAGTGCTGGGGGAATCACACTGACCCATTCCATGCCATGCTCTGCTCCTGCAGGGGGGTGATAGTCACACACAGAGGTGCATGGAGAAGTGCTGGGGGAATCACACTGACCCATTACATGCCAGGCTCTGCTCCTGCAGGGGGGTGATGGTCACATACAGAGGTGCATGGAGAAGTGCTGGGGGAATCACACTGACCCATTCCATGCCAGGCTCCACTCCTCCAGGGGGGTGATAGTCACACACAGAGGTGCATGGAGAAGTGCTGGGGGAATCACACTGACCCATTACATGCCAGGCTCCACTCCTCCAGGGGGGTGATAGTCACATACAGAGGTGCATGGAGAAGTGCTGGGGGAATCACACTGACCCTTTACATGCCAGGCTCCACTCCTCCAGGGGGGTGATAGTCACACACAGAGGTGCATGGAGAAGTGCTGGGGTAATCACATTGACCCATTACATGCCAGGCTCTGCTCCTCCAGGGGGGTGATAGTCACACACAGAGGTGCATGGAGAAGTGCTGGGGGAATCACACTGACCCATTACATGCCAGGCTCCACTCCTCCAGGGGGGTGATAGTCACACACAGAGGTGCATGGAGAAGTGCTGGGGTAATCACACTGACCCATTACATGCCAGGCTCTGCTCCTCCAGGGGGGTGATAGTCACACACACAGAGGTGCATGGAGAAGTGCTGGGGCAATCACACTGACCCATTACATGCCAGGCTCTGCTCCTGCAGGGGGGTGATAGTCACACACAGAGGTGCATGGAGAAGTGCTGGGGCAATCACACTGACCCATTACATGCCAGGCTCCGCTCCTCCAGGGGGTGATAGTCACACACAGAGGTGCATGGAGAAGTGCTGGGGTAATCACACTGACCCATTGCATGCCAGGCTTCACTCCTCCAGAGGGGTGATAGTGACACACACAGAGGTGCATGGAGAAGCGCTGGTGGTGGAATCACACTGACCCATTACATGCCAGGCTCCACTCCTCCAGGGGGGTGATGGTTACACACAGAGGTGCATGGAGAAGTGCTGGTGGTGGAATCACAGTGACCCATTACATGCCAGGCTCTGCTCCTCCAGGGGGGTGATAGTCACACATACAGAGGTGCATGGAGAAGTGCTGGTGGTGGAATCGCAGTGACCCATTACATGCCAGGCTCCACTCCTCCAGAGGGGTGATAGTCACACACAGAGGTGCATGGAGAAGTGCTGGGGTAATCACACTGACCCATTACATGCCAGGCTCCACTCCTCCAGGGGGGTGATAGTTACACACACAGAGGTGCATGGAGAAGTGCTGGGGGAATCACACTGACCCATTACATGCCAGGCTCTGCTCCTGCAGGGGGGTGATAGTCACACACAGAGGTGCATGGAGAAGTGCTGGGGCAATCACACTGACCCATTACATGCCAGGCTCCACTCCTCCAGGGGGGTGATAGTCACACATACAGAGGTGCATGGAGAAGTGCTGGGGTAATCACACTGACCCATTACATGCCAGGCTCCGCTCCTCCAGGGGGTGATAGTGACACACACAGAAGTGCATGGAGAAGCGCTGGTGGTGGAATCACACTGACCCATTACATGCCAGGCTCCACTCCTCCAGGGGGGTGATAGTCACACACAGAGGTGCATGGAGAAGTGCTGGGGCAATCACACTGACCCATTACATGCCAGGCTCCACTCCTCCAGGGGGGGGATAGTCACACACAGAGGTGCATGGAGAAGTGCTGGGGTAATCACACTGACCCATTGCATGCCAGGCTTCACTCCTCCAGAGGGGTGATAGTGACACACACAGAGGTGCATGGAGAAGCGCTGGTGGTGGAATCACACTGACCCATTACATGCCAGGCTCCACTCCTCCAGGGGGGTGATGGTTACACACAGAGGTGCATGGAGAAGTGCTGGTGGTGGAATCACAGTGACCCATTACATGCCAGGCTCTGCTCCTCCAGGGGGGTGATAGTCACACATACAGAGGTGCATGGAGAAGTGCTGGTGGTGGAATCGCAGTGACCCATTACATGCCAGGCTCCACTCCTCCAGAGGGGTGATAGTCACACACAGAGGTGCATGGAGAAGTGCTGGGGTAATCACACTGACCCATTACATGCCAGGCTCCACTCCTCCAGGGGGGTGATAGTTACACACACAGAGGTGCATGGAGAAGTGCTGGGGGAATCACACTGACCCATTACATGCCAGGCTCTGCTCCTCCAGGGGGGTGATAGTCACACACACAGAGGTGCATGGAGAAGTGCTGGGGCAATCACACTGACCCATTACATGCCAGGCTCTGCTCCTGCAGGGGGGTGATAGTCACACACAGAGGTGCATGGAGAAGTGCTGGGGCAATCACACTGACCCATTACATGCCAGGCTCCACTCCTCCAGGGGGGTGATAGTCACACATACAGAGGTGCATGGAGAAGTGCTGGGGTAATCACACTGACCCATTACATGCCAGGCTCCGCTCCTCCAGGGGGTGATAGTCACACACAGAGGTGCATGGAGAAGTGCTGGGGTAATCACACTGACCCATTGCATGCCAGGCTTCACTCCTCCAGAGGGGTGATAGTGACACACACAGAGGTGCATGGAGAAGCGCTGGTGGTGGAATCACACTGACCCATTACATGCCAGGCTCCACTTCTCCAGGGGGGTGATGGTTACACACAGAGGTGCATGGAGAAGTGCTGGTGGTGGAATCACAGTGACCCATTACATGCCAGGCTCTGCTCCTCCAGGGGGGTGATAGTCACACATACAGAGGTGCATGGAGAAGTGCTGGTGGTGGAATCGCAGTGACCCATTACATGCCAGGCTCCACTCCTCCAGAGGGGTGATAGTCACACACAGAGGTGCATGGAGAAGTGCTGGGGTAATCACACTGACCCATTACATGCCAGGCTCCACTCCTCCAGGGGGGTGATAGTTACACACACAGAGGTGCATGGAGAAGTGCTGGGGGAATCACACTGACCCATTACATGCCAGGCTCTGCTCCTCCAGGGGGGTGATAGTCACACACACAGAGGTGCATGGAGAAGTGCTGGGGGAATCACTCTGACCCATTACATGCCAGGCTCTGCTCCTGCAGGGGGGTGATAGTCACACACAGAGGTGCTGGTACTGGTGGTGGAATCACACTGACCCATTCCATTCCAGGCTCTGCTCCTCCAGGGGGTGATAATCACACACACAGAGGTGCATGGAGAAGTGCTGGGGTAATCACACTGACCCATTACATGCCAGGCTCCACTCCTCCAGGGGGGTGATAGTGACACACACAGAGGTGCATGGAGAAGTGCTGCTGGGGGAATCACACTGACCCATTACATGCCAGGCTCTGCTCCTCCAGGGGGGTGATAGTCACACACAGAGGTGCATGGAGAAGTGCTGGGGTAATCACACTGACCCATTGCATGCCAGGCTTCACTCCTCCAGGGGGGTGATAGTGACACACACAGAGGTGCATGGAGAAGTGCTGCTGGGGGAATCACACTGACCCATTACATGCCAGGCTCTGCTCCTCCAGGGGGGTGATAGTCACACACAGAGGTGCATGGAGAAGTGCTGGGGTAATCACACTGACCCATTGCATGCCAGGCTTCACTCCTCCAGAGGGGTAATAGTGACACACACAGAGGTGCATGGAGAAGTGCTGGTGGTGGAATCACACTGACCCTTTACATGCCAGGCTCCATTCCTCCAGGGGGGTGATAGTGACACACACAGAGGTGCATGGAGAAGTGCTGGTGGAATCACACTGACCCTATGTGCAGGCATGGGAATGTTATGTGACATCCTGGATCTACCTTCATAGAATTATGGCTGTAGCATGCATGTCCAGTATATTCTGTGTTACACTCTGGTCCCTGGACTTTTGGGCCTGGCTGAAGAGGTTAGATGATGATGTGGATAGCAAGCAGGCAGTCTCAGATCTCATATTTATAGGGATTTAGGAACTTCTTTGAAAGCTCCCTACAATCTGTGCCTTAACAGTTGTTGCAAAACTACAATTCCTATCATGCAGACAGCAGAAGGGGAACACTGCTCTACACTACTACTACTAAATATTAATAAATAGGTTACTCAAATTTACCTAGTTCTGCTATTCGTAGCAAGTAGTCAGAAGTATTCTGGTATGTTAACATGAAGGTAATGATTTAATAGGTTACAGGTTAATATGTCTTACATCACTTTGTTAATGAATAACTTTAGTGTAACTCTAAAGGAAGTTAGTAAGTTCCAATGTAACTGGTTGGCAGGAGAATTGTGTCAGTGTACTGAAGATGTATTACAATATTTACAGTCTTCAGGAACCACTATGTAGGAATTTATTCTACAGGGAAACTTTAGCAAAACTATAAACAGAACATGTGACTATAGGTAACACTGGACTCTTGTGCAGGATCAGCCACATTGAAATGAAGTACATGTAATATGTCTTTGTATATTAGGGAGTGTTCACAAATCCTTGGCTTTGACCACAAAATAATGAGATAGAACACAGAATTATCACAGTTGTTGCACATAGTCAGTCCCCTTGGATATCCACGCACTTTTGACTGCAGTGTTGCGACTTCTTATACCTATCCAGATGGAATTTCTTTTATTAGGTGACAAACCAGGAGTCAGCTACTGCAATTGTGTCAGAAATGGTCAGACTTGGTTCTCTTGAATTGTGCACATTACAAGAGCTAGTACTGGGCATTACTTGTGTGCCATGCTGGAAATGCCCACAATACCTAAGGTATCAGTATGACACCATCTTTTGTCACTATTAAGTGTCAATAATGGCCTGGAACACACAGTGATGCCACTCCAATCAATCCCATATAGGCATACTACATAACCCAACCCAGTCCAAGAATGCAAGTGTGTACTATATGTATATAGTATACACTTGCATTCTTGGACTGGGTTGGTGTATACTATATGTATATAGCCACATATGTGTATGAAGACTATGCACCTTGGTTAAATTATTATTATTATTATTATTAGTAGTAGTAGTAGTAGTAGTAGTAGTAGTAGTAGTAATATCACTATTACAAAGTGATAAAATGACTGTGCAGGAGACAGTATACTGTAAGCGAGGCCAGTGAGGAATGACTCACTTAATGTTCCCCATTTGATCACCATTAATGTACATATATCATTACTTTGTATTTCCATAATTTCTGTGGTCAAGCATTACTGAGCTCATCTGCCACTTGCAGGAGTTACATGGGAATATTATAAAGAGTTTCTGTGTATTACATTCACCATCTGTAGTATAACAGGTTAAGGTCAGCAGCACATTAACAGATAAGATTAACCTCTTTACATATGGAGGGCAAGTGACCTCAAGAGGTTGAGCGGTATATACTTACCCTCACATTAGATAAGAACAACTGATGGACTCCAAGGAAATGTATTTATTTTCACCTGACAGTTTTTTGCTCACATTAGTTATTTCTTAAGACAGTTTAGTTATTAATAGTCATAAATCTGTCACTTGTGCTTTTATCCATTTTATTCAGCATGTGTTCACCCCGAGAAGTGTTCTCATCATGCACCATTCAGGAGTCCCAAAGGGTGGAAAAAAGTCAGATATACAGTAAGCTTGTGTTAAGGTTAAGGTGGTAAAATGATAAGTAGCTTTGAATCATATGGTCAGATATCCAGTTATTAGCTGTTCCCTAATATATAGCTGCCATCCTGGCTCTGTCATCAAAATTAGCAAAACAACAATATACACTGGGGGGATTACTATTACTCATTAACAATGAAGCCTGGACTGTTTTTGTACTTTGCCATGATTTGTAAAAACATGGTGTTTTTTATGTAATTTTACACAAATCATGGCAAAAGACTACTGTATTTTCCAGCGTATAAGAAAATTGGGAGTAAAAGATGACCCCCCATCTTTTCCAGTTAAAATATAGAGTTTGGGATATACTCTCTAGTCTATATAAACTATAGTCTATATAAAAGACAGGGGCTATATGTTGAGGCTATGTGTAAAAGAGGGGGCCATGAGTGTGTCTATATGAAGTCCATGGGAAGCAATGTATGGAAGGGGTCTTTTGGTTTTATTTTTCCTCAGGGACCATCATTTTCCAGTTTGGCCCCATGTGATCTCTGTCCTTATCCTCAGACTTTGTTATATCTGGTACTGGGGGTATTGGGAAGAGCTGTAGGTAAATTAATGGCAGCAGGCATAGTATTGGTGGTAGCAGGAGACAAAAGTATTATAGGATAATAGGATTGTGCTGCTGTAGAGGGTAGGGGTGGCTGAAGAATTGAGGGACCACAGCTGTTTTAGTAAAGTCTGTATTCTGCAATAGAAGTCACTTTGGTCGTGTGATCCAGATGGAGGTGAAAACAAAGAGTCTACAGTGAGAGAAGACATCACATGTGAGTCACCAGATGTAATATAACATAAGGTGGAACATGCACAGAGGACAGTGGAAGGCATTGGACAGTGGGAGGTCAGTGGACAATCAAGGGCATGCATACCGGGGAGGACAGTGGACACTAAAGGACCGTAAGACTATTAGAAGGTATTGTAGAGGATTATGCAACCTATCTAGGGTCTCTAGAAGTTTACAACCCTGTGTTACTTTAAGGGCTTTTCAGTGAAATAAAATAATTGAAAAAAAATCACCAAATATTCATTACCCATGCAGCTCCAGCTCCCCCATACCAGGCCTCCCCACAGGTTTACTTGGCTGCAGTTGTGATGTGCCTATATATAACCACAAGACCACTGCAGCCAACCAATGGCCTCATGAGTTGTAAACAGTGTGACCCAGAACAATCACCCAGTGCACTTACGGTGTTGCTATTTATCTGTTTTTGTGGAGGGGGATATTTCATGTTTGCTAATGGAAGTAGTAGGGCTGCTTTATAGTATCACTTCAGCTCAGGTGGTGGGAACTTTATAACCCACTTGGTACATACGGCCCTTACAAAATTACAAAAATTAACACACACAAAATAAACGAAAAGCATGGAATCCATATTTACTGGAAAGCTAAAATTAAACTATTGGTACGATTCATTGAAATATCAACATATACAAACAATATGTACTATTTATTTTGGTTACAAGGATAGAGTAAGCTGAGCGTTCCTTCTGGTGTCCCACTGCTAGACCATTAAAGGGGCTATCCAGTGCTACAAAAACATGGCCACTTTTCCCCCTACTGTTGTCTCCAGGTTAGGTGCGGTTTGCAACTAAGCTCCATTTACTTCAATGGAACTGAGTTTCAAAACCCCACCCAAACTGAAGACAACAGTAGGGGGGAAAGTGGCCATGTTTTTGTAGTGCTGGATAACCCCTTTAACTGTGACTATCAATAGTGTTCTTAGGGCAACCCAGAAACAAGTATACTATTGTCACACAGCACTGCTGCAGGAGAAACTTAGTATTGCATGTTGCTTTTTAAAACCAATGGCCTGTCAATGTATTACATTGATGTACAGCAAAACAGTATCACCTTGTAGCTGTTCTTCTCTCTGGCTAATCTTAAAGGGAAAACTGAAAATTAGCTGGAATGATCTTAAACATGTACTGTATATGGAGTTGAATAATATGAATCCTGTACTCTATCTACACAGGTCAATAAACTTGCATTATGCTGCTGGTCGCTTTGTATTGTATTCCTAAATACAGGTATAGCAGGTTAATAAAAACCTCTGCTGGCTGCGATGCAGCAGCTGTCACCACTAGAGCTGCCCTAGGCTTTAACGTTCCTGTAGGGCTACTATCAGTAACTACTCACTTAACATATGTGAACCATGAAAAATATAACATCTGTTTAATAAAGAAAAAATGTTGTAAACAATCATTGTTTTAGGCAGTTCTGTTCATCCATTATATAAGAATATGCAGTTAAGAGATTAATAATCCAAGGAATTAAAAGTAATAACAATGTTATAATCCTTATCATCAAGCTCAACAACAATAATGTCAAGGCCATTACCAGCTCCTAAAATATATGTTAAAATGTAAGTTGTAATAAAATATATAAAACAACATTAGGTATGATCTTCACAGACTGTATATTTCTAGTTCTAGTCTGAACTTCAGTAAAATGTCCACATCTATAAAACTGAATTGCTCTCTGTCCTTTACAGGCATCCAAACACCTCAACTGTTTGACCCTAAGTTTTGGAACATAGCTGCATTGGGTGCCTGAGAAAGGATGTGTGCAAGGTCCTGACATTGCTAAATGTACACAGCACTCACAAACTGCTGATCCTTGATAACAGGCATTTGCAGAGCCTTTTCTCCATAGGCATCTTACAATAAGACAGCTCAATAAGTTTTCCCTTTGGCCCCAGATGTGGCTAGAAAGTACATTGGGTGTCCTGGGAATGTTTTCGTAGAAGTCCCAACCTTGCTAGCCAGCCCATAGTAAAACCCCTGAATCTTAGGAGTGGACAGGCATAACAAGCTTTTTTAAAGCTCATCGCACTAAAATATACTTGCATAAATCTGTGGCTATACAGTGTGAAACATGATCTGGTATTAGTGGACATAGGTGTTTTTGCCCATCATGGAAACATTTATCCTTATGTGTAAGCTATTAGGACAGAGTCCACATGGCGGATTTCCCTTGTCATTCTGCCTGTCCTATTGCTTCAATGGGATTTCTCTTGCACATCTGCTCTCCACTCAAAGAATGTACATGTTCATTCTTTGAGCGGAGAACAGAGGTGCAATAGGACAGGCAAAACGACGAGCGGAATCTGCTGAACGGACTCTGCTCGCAAATTCCGCCTCTTTTACATTCTGTTCACACACAGTAAAACAAATCTCTTTATCTTCCTACACCCAGGTAAAAGTGTTTCTGTCAGGTGTCACAGTTAATGCAGATAGCTGCTGTGCCCTACTCCAACCACTAGGTGTCTCACTCCCCCTGTGCACAGCTGCAGTTATGCAGGAAGGTTTAGTCTGCCACACACTCTCTTACACACTTCCTTCCTGTAGTTAGTTAGTTGGAGCATGGCCTAGGCCAGTGAGAAGGTGTTCTAGCTTAGCTATAGGCCAGTCAAGTTGTGTTCCTGTTTTCTAGTGCTAGAGACTACAGCAGTCATGCACTGCTGAACCTAACCTTGGGGTAACTGGAGTTACAGGAGTAACCCCCTTGCCTATGCTGTGGATTCCCATTTTAGGACAGTCACCCCCTTAAGAAGGAGAGGAAAAGAAAAAGGCTTATCTGCAGTATAGCACAGATGTAAGTAAGCCACTCTCTACTGACTATGCTGGAATAAGTAGGAAGGATTCTACTAGTTGGCTTCACCCAGGGACAGAGGCCTGGGACTTGTACTACCTATCAGGGCAGTCACCAAAACTGAGAGGTAGAAGATGGTCAGATAAGCAAAAGCTATCTAAACGTGAGTACAAGGAGTTCTCCAAGATTTTACTTCACACACACATCCCGACAGAGTACTAACACTAATTAGGCAAGGGCCTCCTATTCAGCCCCTATCTCCTGCTACAGCTAACATTACCAAAGCACTGTTACTTTTTCTATTGCACTTTACTTCAAGTAAAATTCAGCATTGTTTGAACTGGGTCATCTCTGTTGTTGCACCCTGCACCTCACAATAGTTCTTCCAAAGGTCTGGTTGCCGGTGTGTCCCCAGGTGGGTATTACCACTCCTGGCCTCAGTGACAAGTAGCCCCAAAACACCAGAGCCCACCGGCTGGTTCAACACCAGTATCCAGCATCCAGTATTTTGAGTTTTGGTTATGTTTACACGTAATTAACACTCTGACTTACGTTGTTTACTTTGAACAAATACTTTAAAAGATTCTGACATGTATACATTTGCATAGTTCTTTTTTAAAGACTTGAACAATATCCTACACTATATATTTCATGTCATGTATTCACCATTGTTAAATCTTTAAAAAAAATTTCAATAAAAATATTGAACAAGAAAATAAAACAATGTGTGAACAGATGAAAAAAAAAATGGTAGTATTTTGCAAAAGCAGTAGGTAAATAATGATATTGTTCATTATTTGGATGGTCATAATCAATTACGTACGTTATTCTTTGCGGTGTGTGCTATAGTGTCTGTCATACTTCTCACAGTGTGGTATATACCTCAGAATTACAGCCATATTTTACCTTAAATTTACAGTGTGTGAACATAGACCAAGACTATAATTGACCTATTTATTCTGAAAGTTACAGGGATACTCTGACAAAGCTTTAAGTTCCAGTGCGACCATTCTGTGCCATGATGTCAGCTGCAATGGGCGTCTCTTCCTTCAGGTTGTGTCGCCATCCTCTTCAGACTCAGCGATGTGCTGTACTCTCGCAATATGCATATGTCTATGCTGCCAGTTTCCTGTTGCTCCTATCACAAGAGCATTGCATACCAGGGGAATAAACATCACAGGTGGTAGGCACAAGCAGGCTTTGGATGCAACAAAAAATGTTTATTGGTAACAAACAAGAAAAAATAGTCCATCATGAGGCTTTTACAGCAGCCATTCAAGCTTCAAACACAAAGAGGTTGACTTTCAGGAACATTAACAGAAAGTATACATACACCACTGTGTAGTTATGTCCTCATTCAGACCAGCAAGTCTGTAGCAGTTCTGTTGCAGGGCTTCTCTCTCCAGCTGAGAACGGCCTCCTTCCCATGCTACAGCCGTTCCAAGAAAGACAGCCCAATTTAGCCACACAGCAGCTATACTAAATAGCTAATGTCAGTAACCTATCGTTACTGACCACAAACTGCTGTCTTTCCCCCTCAAAGTCCCAGGACATCTGCAGCAAATACATTGTAGTTCTCCTGATGCAATTCAGGTAGTCCAGGATGTACTAGCGCACTGGCAATCCTGAACTCCCTGGAAGTTCCACACAGAGCACAATAACCTGCTTGGCACAAATCTACCTTCCACTATTTTCCCTGCTGGTTGCCTACAATACTTATCTTCCGTGCTGCTCTGTGATGTGGCGTGCTCATGAAAAATAAATGTGCCCCACACGACCTCAGCTTGCCCCACACAACTCTTCAGGCTGCTGCTATGCCTCCTCCAGCTGTCAATCATTCTGGAGGGTTAGGTGGCCTGAAGATAGAGAATTGGCCAGAGAGCAGGATGGGCTGAGGCTGTGTGGGACAGACACAGACACACAGACACATTTCTGTGAAACTGTCAGCCCACGGATAAAGATCGTTTTTCATGAATACACCGGTACACAGAGAGGCGCTGAAGGTAAGTATGCACGGCTTGTGTTATCGGCAGTAAAAAACTGGCACAAATATATATGCCACTCTGTGCTTTCAGTTTCCCTTTAAGAAAAAAATTATATTAGGAATTGCAGTTTATCGATGATAAGGTAGCACAGCTTTGGCAACACTGTATGGTGGAGAAAAAATTGGTAAAGGAATACGACATGAAGTAATAATTTCTTGAAAATATAAAAAAACTACTGAAAAAATAGAGATAGGACAGATAAGTGATGGGTGTATAGATTATTACAGCCTTGCTCACTGGTCAGTGATTTCCAACAGAGGTTAGACTGTTCACCATAATCCTGAGAAACCTGGATACTGGAATAAAAACGACTCTGTATAAGAATCTGCCTTAGGTTGTGAATTTTATGTGAATTGTTCTTGGTAAAAACAGTGGACTTGCAGCTTCCTCCAATAGACAGACACTTAACTCTTTAGTGACCAGAAGACCAGCTCTGTATTGTGGTAGACTGCAGAATATATACCGAAACACAGGTCTAAGTTATTTAATCTATTAGAATAATAGATAACAAACAAGTACTGTAGGTGATATATGATGAATTATGTATTAATATGTCTTCTGTTTCACTAAAACAGCAGCTGATAAGCTTTCTATACCCATCAGACAGCGACTATACAGGCAGGAGGAAGGTGATCCTGGTGATGCCACATTAGGTACGGACAGGCACCTGTGACAGCCTGCTAAAGTGGAAATGGCAGTAGGGAATAATTAAAGGGAAACTCTGGTTAAGAAAGATTTTTCCCTGTTCAATCCCCACCCATAATCTAAGCTTGTTTGTAATAGGTTTCTATTATATGAATTGGACCGTTTGTCTGCAGCACATCCTGACTCACACCCTGAAACTTCTGAAAATCCTCACTTCCTTGTCCACTCTGTCTCTACTCCTTTGACAAAACACAGTAATCATTGAACTCAAGGAGATCAGTGAAAGAATCCGTGGAGCCTTGATTGTGAGTCTTAAAACACGGAAATAGTCAGATATCCCTAGCCTGTTGCCACGGGGTGCCTCCAAGATGGGGAGAGCACCCACCACCCTGAGAGGTAGCCCCTTAAGTCCCACTCAGTTTCGAGAATTCGAACATAAATAGGGAAAACACAAGGTGGCCCCTTTTTGTCAAAGTCTAACTCAAGGTGCCAGTATTGCGACATGACAAGGGCTTGCCAAGGCAGGCATCCATCCACAGACAGCCGTTTCGGGTATTTGACCCTCGTCAGTGTAGAGCAGGATTCTGGCTAGTTGGGGCAATGACAAATCAACCAAAAAAACAGAGTAATCACTGAACTCAAGGAGATCAGTGAAAAAATTTCAATGAAGTACTCAATCAAGAGTCTCCACTGATGCCCCCCAAAATTTAAATATGCAAAACAAGAGTCCGTGGAGCCTTGATTGCGAGTCTCAAAACACGGGAATAGCCAGATATCCCTAGCCTGTTGCCACGGGGTGCCTCCAAGATGGGAAGAGCACCCCACCACCCTGATAGGTAGCCCCTTAAGTCCCACTCAGTTGCAAGTATTGGAACATAAATAGGGAAACAACAAGGTGGCCCCTTTTTGTCAACGTCTAACTCAAGGTGCGAGTATTGCAGTCATGACAAGGGCTTGCCAAGGCAGGTATCCATCCACAGACAGCCGTTTCGGGGTATTTGCCCCACGTCAGTGTGGAGCAGGATTCTGGCTAGTTGGGGCAATGACAAATCGACCAACAAAACATAGTAATCACTGAATCCCTATTCCTCCCCTCCCATCTGAGACAGAGGTCCTAGTTGTGACACCTCATCTGTAACCCCACCCACCACTGACATCACACAGTGATCACCTGGCTAAAAGTGGGTAAACAACAGCTTCTCCTGGGCAGTATAGGGAAAAGAAGACACTTGTTTTGTCTCTCTCTTTCTCTAATCTACCTATGTACAGTAAATGAATAATCCTTAAAAAAGCTGTTGCACTCCAAAATGGAAAAACAAACAAACAAACAAACAAAAAAACCTCAGTAATTTACTGACCCATAGAAATATTGATGTTTCAGTCCACATGTGGACTTTATTCAGGTAAGGTGAGCACACTAAGTCTGGGTTCACACAGTTCGTTTGACAGATGCAAAAACAAATGCAATCATGTAAATCTGTTGGGATCTGTTTTTCCATTGACTTCCATTATTTAAAAAAAGATCAAAACAGATGTGTTTTTTTTTTCTTTTTTTCTTCTTTGGGTTGGCGGGTATCGGTGATGACACTCCCTGCATGATAGCACGGGATAGCTGGCCCGCTGTCTTTCTGCCACTGTAGTAGCGGTTATGGACCTTCCTCACCCTCTGGCTGATTGAGGACATGGAATAGGAGCTATCTTCTGATTAGACTACATATATTTACATAGTCTGCTGTGTGTTATGATTATGTATGCTGTATGCTGTAATTATGCATTTCTCATATTATGAGCATTATTTACTCTTGTGCTGAGCCATGTGTGCCTTTACATAATGTATAACTAGACAAGCCCCTAGTTGTCTGGATTTACTGCCCTGGTTATCCATTTTACCACCTGCTGTGAACACGCGTCCCCCTACCTCCCCCTCTTCCCCATTTGCTACTGAAATTTTCACTGTATATATAGATCACACTGTTAGGTCTTCTGAATGTTTTATAAAGAGCCTTTTGGTTGAAACGTCACATTCCTTGTACCTAATCATGTAAAATAAAATATCAACTTTGATTTACTATGGATGTTGTTGGGTTTTGCAGAGACAGATCAAAACACACCCAGAGTGAACATTTTATTCATGTCAAGCATTTGTCAAGTCATAATGCTGTTTAGGATTTTATCCCATAAAAAAAAGGACGAGCGTTGCTTAAAGTGAATCTGTCTTCATTTTCAGTACTAAAGTGCGGACAATGTTACATAGGTCTTGGGGAAAGGATACACATAATGCCTTTCATTTAGCTGCCTGTGACTGCAATGTGCTGAAAATACTGTTTTATGTTGCAGTTGAGTGCCAAAGAGGTGTGTCGCAGGTAAAACTGTATTTTCCACACATTGCGGTTACAGGCAGCTAAATGAAAGGTTTAATGCATATACTTTCCCAAAGAGTTATGAGAATCATGTAACATTGTCAGCTCTTTGGTACTCAATTTTGAGGTGATGGGTTCACTTGTCATGTGGAACTGCTTTAGTTAAAAAAATAAATAAATAAATAAATAAAAAATAAAAAAAAATATATATATATATATATTTATTTATTTATTTATTTTTTTACACACACTATCTTTGTTAGTAAGGCAGATGGTGTACAGCCTCCTTTTGTGTTTTTCAGAGAATAGAGCTCTATTATTGCCTTACCATTATTCAGAATTTTAACATCTCTTTAGAAGCTGATAAGTTATACAGATATATAAAATTATCAATTTCCTTCAAGGGAGTCTGCTGGGCTTCAAGATAATGAAAATGTTGTGTTTATAAAAGAAACACAGAAAAACTTACACAACAGATTTTAATATGAAAAAGTACAGCATATCTTTATATCAAATGGCAACTCTTTGCCGTATCTATGATTTCCAAACTACAGTAAAATAGAATGCATTATAGGGGAAATTAAACTTATAATTTATTATAAACTTATAATACACTTTTATTAGGTATAACAAAATAGAAATAATAACACTTTCTTATATTCATATTTGCTTGCTTTTCCTGCCCATGATTATTTAAAGCAGTGGCGGATTATAATGTGGGCGGTTTGGGAGGTCGCCCGGGGCCCGAGGCTCAGGGGGGGCCCATACCGCGCTGCCCACATTAGGATATTACAGAGCAGCAGCACATCACTTTCCCTTGGGCCCCTAAGTGATGTTCTGCTGTGGCGCGCTGTTCCAGGAGTCCCGGCCCACAATGCTCCAGTCACCCCCGTCTGATGTGCGGCTGCCGGGGGTGTCCTGTGCTATCCCCGGCAGCGCACGCATCATAGAGCTTCCTGTGGCTGTAACTTCCGGTACAGAGAGTGTCCCTGTGGCGGAAGTCCCAGCCCTGGTGTACAGGGAGCTCTATAATGCGCGCGCTGCCGGGGATAGCACCGGACACCCGCGGCAGCCGCACATCAGACGGAGGCTGGAGGAGAAGAGAGAATCGGCGGGGGAATGGGTTGTTAGGTGAGTTTTTTAAATTTTTTTATCTGCTTTGCATGGGGGGGGGGGGTGAGGATAAGATAGAGGGGGCCAAGCAATCTATAATGGAGGGGAGCGGGAGAAGGGAGAGGGGGCATCTATAAGGGAGGGGGGGGGAGAAGAGAGAGGGGGCTATCTATAAGGGAGGGGGGAGAAGAGAGAGGGGGCCATCTATAATGGAAGGGAGAGAAGAGAGAGGGGGCCATCTATAAGGGAGGGGGGAGAAGGGGCCATAAATAAGGGAGGGGGAGAAGAGAGAGAGGGGGCCATCTAAAAGGGAGGGGGGAGAAGGGGCCATCTATAAGGGAAGAGGGAGAAGAGAGAGGGGGCCATCTATAAGGGAGGGGGGAGAAGAGAAAGGGGGCCATCTATAAGGGAGGGGGGAGAAGAGAGAGGGGGCCATCTATAAGGGGGGAAGAGAGGGGGGGCATCTATAAGGTAGGGGGATAAGAGAAAGAGGGCCATCTATAAAGGAGGGGGGATAAGAGAGAGGGAGCCATCTATAAGGGAAGGGAGAGAAGAGAGAGGGGGCCATCTATAAGGGAGGGGGGAGAAGGGGGCCATCTATAAGGGAGGGGGGAGAAGAGAGAGGGGGCCATCTCTAAGGGGGGGCAGAGAGGGGGGCCATCTATAAGGGAGGGGGGAGAAGAGAGAGGGGGCCATCTTTAAGGGAGGGCGGAGAAGAGAGAGGGAGCCATCTATAAGGGGGGTAGAGAGGGGGCCATCTATAAGGGGGGAGAGAGGGGGCCATCTATAAGGGAGGGGAGAGAAGAGAGAGGGGGCCATCTATAAGGGAGGGGGGAGAAGAGAGAGGGGGCCATCTATAAGGGAAAGGAGAGAAGAGAGAGGGGGCCATCTATAAGGGAGGGGGGAGAAGGGGCCATCTATAAGGGAGGGGGAGAAGAGAGAGGGGGGGACATCTATAAGGGAGGGGGAGAAGGGGCCATCTATAAGGGAAGAGGGAGAAGAGATAGGGGGCCATCTATAAGGGGGGGAGAGGGGGGCCATCTATAAGGGAGAGGGGAGAAGAGAGAGGGGGAGGGTGGAGAAGAGAGAGGGGGCCATCTGTAAGGGGGGTAGAGAGGGGGCCATCTATAAGGGGGGGAAAGAGGGGGCCATCTATAAGGGAGGGGAGAGAAGAGAGAGGGGGCCATCTATAAGGGAGGGGGGAGAAGAGAGAGGGAGCCATCTATAAGGGAAGGGAGAGAAGAGAGAGGGGGCCATCTATAAGGGAGGGGGGAGAAGGGGCCATCTATAAGGGAGGGGGAGAAGAGAGAGGGGGGTCCACCTATAAGGGAGGGGGGAGAAGGGGCCATCTATAAGGGAAGAGGGAGAAGAGATAGGGGGCCATCTATAAGGGGGGGAGAGGGGGGCCATCTATAAGGGAGAGGGGAGAAGATAGAGGGGGCCATCTATAAGGGAGGGCAGAGAAGAGAGAGGGGGCCATCTATAAGGGGGGTAGAGAGGGGGCCATCTATAAGGGGGGAGAGAGGGGGGTATCTATAAGGAAGGGGAGAGAAGAGAGAAGGGGCCTTCTATAAGGGGGGAGAGAAGGGGCCATCTATAAGTGGGGGACAACATAGGGGGAGAGGGGGCCATCTATAAGGGGGCTACATAGAGGGGGCATCACATAGAATCAGCCTACCTACTAAACAAAGGTGTAAAGGGGCCAATACAGATGTGCAGTTTGTAGAGAGATGAGGATGGTGCCAGTATAAGGGGCCTAATATGTCTGTCTGGCAATTTCTGTGGATTCGTGGCTCGGAGAAGCTCTCATGATGGCCCAGGGCAGATGAAGACGAAGATGAAAAAGGAAGAACTCTGATCAGAGAAAACGTCCCCTGTGAGTCAACTGATATAACTGCACTGTAATGTATATGGTGTACAGAACCTGTGTGGAGCTGGGTACCTCTATATGACTGTATGAGGTGATAGTGATAGTTATTCAGTAGCAGCTGCGGTATTAGTCACTATTAGTGGTGACATTAGTCAGTATGCGGTGGTATTATTCAGTATGTGGTGGTGTTAGTCAGTATGTGGTGGTGGTGTTAGTCAGTATGTGGTGGTGGTGTTAGTCAGTATGTGGCGATATTAGTCAGTATGCGGTGACATTAGTCAGTATGTGGTGACATTAGTCAGTATGTGGTGGTATGAGTCAGTATGCGGTGGTGTTAGTCAGCATGCGGTGGTGTTAGTCAGTATGCAGTGATAATAGTCAGTATGCAGTGGTATTAGTCCGTATGCGGTGGTATTAGTCAGTATGCAGTGACATTAGTCAATATGCAGTGGTATTAGTCAGTAGGTGGTGGTATTAGTCAGTATGTGGTGGTGGTGTTAAACTCAGCATGGTGACCGGGGCCAGAAGCTTCTGACCCCATTTACTGTGTTATTATCTGTAATTACAGTCATGGCTCTGATGATACAACATGTAGCCATGTTGCACTCGCAACATCCTCTCATAACTTTTCACCCCACAGCGAGTGGGCCTGTGTACTCTGAAATGCCAGGGCTGATTTTCAGTCCCAGTCCGGCCCTGCTAACATGCAAGCAGTGTGTGTCGGCACTGGGGGGCTGGGACCGGAACATGGACCATTGGGGGCTGGGGGGGAGGGGAGGCTGCCTGGCAGTGGGACCGGACAATGATTATTGGGGCAGGCTGCATAGGGGGGCCAGATGGCCATATGTTAAGGGCAACAACAGAAAACCAGGTGGCAAGGCTGTTAATTGGGAGGGGGGGGCACAGCAGAGGACCAGATGAGGTGGCAAGATGTTTGGGGGGGGGCAGGTTGGGTGGACAGCCCAGGGCCCAGGGTACATTTAATCTGCCACTCATTTAAAGCATACCCGCCAGGGACAGCATTACCAGCATTATCTCCACACAGTGAAAGTATAGTGATTAGGGTGCAGTTACATCCCGTGATTTACCCTTGATGTCTTCTCTCATCAGAGTTGTTCCCTTTTTTTCTCTTTTTGGTCCAGGCCATCGTGAAGACTTAAACATGCCTGAAACATGAATAGTTTCCCCTATTTGACAGCCACACAGTAAGTAACCCCTTCTGTTACACCTTGCTGGAAATACCTCCTTTTTCATCTGAAATCTAATAAGATCCCTTCTGTGCCTCCACACTATTATAGTGAGCCCTTCCTTTCCCTCAAATTATAATAATCCCCTCTTTGCCCTCAATGCACTATAATCACCCCCTCCTGTGCCCATCCCCAAGTAGTAAAAATCCCCCTCCTGTACCTCCAAACTATAATAATCCCCCTATTCTCCGAAGTAGCAATACCCCCCCCCACCCCAAGTAGCAATAACCCCTCTTTCTGTTCTCCCAAAGTGCAGTAATCCCCTCATGCCCCAAAGTGGGTAGCATTCTCCTCCTGGCCCCTAAGTGTAATATCGCTCCTTCCTATGCCCCCAAGCAGTAATAACCCCATCTCCTGAGCCCCCAAGTAGTAGTAATCTCCCTTCTTTGCCTAGTCCATAGCACACAGGGAGGGAAGCCTAATGGCATCAATAGATGGCAGTAAATCTATCTGCATATTTTCCATAACATGGGAACCTACAAATTTTATAGTGTTTTTTTTTTTTTTTTTAATCCTCCAGCGCCCACAGTTAACCAATGAAGTGAGAGATTCATTTTACTGTTAGGCTAGGTGCACTCACAGTATATGTTTTGCAAAAGAAATAATCACTGTATTTTATCCTTTAGTATAATAATTATCATCATGCATTTATCCCATACGTCCAGCATTATACTGTAGTTTGCTGCATTAAAAAGGAAATCAGAAGTGAAAAAGAGACACCTGTCTGATACAAATGTCCAAGATTAGGAACCTCTTTCTTGGAGTAACAAACGTGCTGATAATTATTGATTCTTGGACTGCATGTAGTCATTGTATTGTCCCAGAGAACAATCATTTAGTGAAGACTGAAAGAAACATTAGGGAAACGACCAGTGTAGTCATGCAGTGTGTTATTGACTATCAATATCCAACAACATTACAAATACATCATATTAGCCATAAACTCAATTCTATAATCCTTTTCTATCTTATGAGTTGCGTCATCTTTTCTAATTATATTTGACAATCAAATTACTTTATATTTCTTACATTTTATCGATGAAAATCAAATATGATTGTAACAAACATGGGGCACTGTTACTGAAGAAGAAACATTATTAATAGCTACAAGGAGGCCTTGTTAGTGGCTACAAGGGGTATTGTTACTGGCTACCCAGGGCATCAAATCTGGGTACTGGAGACGTTGTTTCTGGGAAAGGGGGCATTATTAATGGCTTTAGAGGGCATTGTGTCAGGCTACATGGGGCACTATATCTGACTACAAGTGGCTTTGTGCTTGCTAAAGGGGGCATTATTATGTGACATTACTTGGCCAATATTGCCGAGACATACAGGTCACTCACATTGTTATGGAGGGATCTGATTTAGGAATCATCTTGTGACAGAGACTTTAAACTGAGTCTTTGGTGGCAGTGTAAGCTTGGCCTCATTTGGTCAATGATTATACCCGATCGCATCTTTGGGGGTACCTGGTTATTACAGCTTGTCACATGGGAGTAGAGAAATACTGCTCTAGACCTCCAGGCTCTGGCACAATAATAGACCCCAAAGGTCCATTTGGAGCAGACTTGTACCCCTTTAACAGAATTTACAGAAATGCTTTACAGCAAGTCTTATGGATATAGGCAACAATAGGCAGGAGCTATCCTATTGACATGAATGGAAAACATTATGGGGCACATCCTGTGCAAAGTTCATTTCACAGGGAGAAGAGGCTAAGCTGTAAGCTTCAGCTATTGTCTTATCAATCTACTGGTGTCACCTTTTACTGTACGGCTGGGTTCACACTGAATCATGAGCATGATTGTGGCCCCCTGCACTACAGTATAGATAAACTATATATTTGGAAAGCTGCGGCTGGTAAGCTGTGAGCTGCACGGTAGATCTATACTGGGATGCTGGGAACCTTATCAGCACAATTGTGCTGATTGGTTCCCTTTAATTTTGACTTAAAGAAAGTCCTGGTCAACCACATTTTTGTCTACATAAAAACGCCAAGAAAAAATTATCCCTGCCGAGTGCACTGACAGGGAGAGAGTGGTGACTGGACATGGGTGGGGAGCTGCCCAGATGACTACCTGCCGCCTCTCTCCCTGCTACGCCGGGGGATTAAACTTGATTTTCTCCGGTATAAAGTGGACAATACGTGCCGTAAGCTTATTGTTCGCATAATCGTTAACGATAAACCATCGCTATTATGAAAGACCTGAAATCTTTCGCCCATTTACATGGAAAGATAATCGTTACTTATGATCGTTCTTGTGGTCGTCTTGTCGTCGCTATTGCGTTCGTCACTACTGCGAACAGCCGAACGACTTCTTATTCTTCACTTCTTAACGATTTGCGAACGAGCAACGATAAAAATAGGTCCAGGTCTTATTAAACGATCAACGATTTCTCGTTCGGTCGTTAGTCGTTAACTGCTATTCAAACGAACGATTATCGTTTAGATTCCAATGATTTAACGATAATCTGAACGATAATCATCCGGTGGAATAGGGCCCTTATACCGTACTAAAAGGAACCAAATCATCCAAATTGGGCTGATTGGTTCCCTTTAACTAATCGTCGGTATTCAGCCTTGGTCTGAGGACTAAGCAGCTGATGTAGAGAATAGAGATGTAGCTTACACACATGCCACTATGTACAACCTGGTGGCAGCAGCAGCATTAGACAAGAAGAGGGGTGTTGTAGGCACAGGATTATGTAATGGTCAATGGAAGAAGCAAAACCCAGAAAACAATATACATGGGATTATAATTGTACTCCTACACACTGTATATTGGATAAACAACCTCTTACTAGTTAGAGAACTCTCAGAAGCCTTCTTACTCATATATCACCAAAAAGAAGTATTTCACATGTACTCATGAAATCCACCACATAGTTATCGGTTTACATCATAGCTGAGTCCTGAATGCATTATACATATGAATATCCAGAAACCATTCACTCATCTGTTAAGATGTAATAAACTTTATTTCATTTATGACTTATTTGATTTTACATAGCAGGTTGTCTTCCCAGGAGATGTATGTATATGAATGGGAGGCATGATTGTTTGATAATTAGATTCTCCAAGCTTCCATTTTACTATTCAGTGAATCTGCCTAGAGCTATTCACCATAACACAGCAGGTAGGGATGAAGTAATGCTATGGACTGTAGGGAATAATGTGAACACTATGGACATTAGAAATATTACTGGGGAAATTTTAGAGGAAATAGTGTTGTAATGCAAGTATCTGTAAGTAATTTTGCTATGTACTACTTAAATTCTGGGAGATGTATAAATGTAAAATGGACTTTATTGTGTAAGAGATTAGTGTTTAGTTTTTGTATGAAATATTTATGTTACCTTCATAATGAAGCACATCCCACTGCTAGATCTATGGGGTGCACACCTCTTCTGTCTATGGGTAGAGTATCCGGCCGGGATCCCATAGAAGGCTGGGCAATATATCTATTCGTAAAAAGTACGTCCGTTGTTGCCGACAACGGCCGTACTTTTACGAAAAGATACGTTGTGTGAACATAGCCTTAAAGAAGATCCCCAGCTAGATCCCCTTATATGTACCTCATCCCGCCGAGTCCCGCTGCCGGAGCCGGTCCCGGGATGGAGATATCCCGGTCAGAAGCCGGCGCGCGCTGTGTGGAGCGGTCCAGTGTCCATAGAGAATGAATGGAGCCGTGCGCGCACTGCAGAGATGAGTCCGGCTCCATTCATTCTCTATGGACGCCGGACCTATCTCCAGAGCGCGCGCGCCGGCTTCTGACCAGGATATCTCCATCCCGGGACCAGCTCCGGGAGGTCTGTATAAGGGGATCTAGCTGGGGGTCAGGAGCCTGTCACCCCGGCACGGCAGATAAATGTAAGGTTATGCACTAGGGCTGTAGAAATAATAATAAGTACACTTATGTGCTAAATAATAAGACACTGGATAAAACTGCTTCCAAAAAACACCTGGGGGTATTGGTGGACAGTAAACTTAACTTTAGTGATCAGTGCCAGTCAGCAGCTGCCAAGGCTGATAAAATCAAATGCAGTACCAAGACTGCTTAACTTTCATTGCTCCTGAAGTGTGAGTACAGGGAGCGTACAGTAGCTTGTGAGCCACTGCTCAGCTACACTTTGATTACGCCAATGCACTTGACTGTGTGCTGGTGCTTGTTGTACCTCTCTTTATTATTTTGATATTGTTTTTCTCCCTGAGGATTTCATTAACTTTCAAAGAAACACGTCAGATATTTTTTAATACTTTGCACAGAGGGTAAAATAGGATAAAACAAAGGGGTAGTTCTGGCAGAATGAATGCCCCGACAGTCCCTGAGCAAGCAGGGGTAACATACTACATCTCAGTTGCAGGATGTATTAAGGATAATGTTACTTATTTGTTTCTTTCACCCGGCTTAATGAAAAACCACCCCTGTGAGGCAGACTCATGTGGAAGACAAACTAATGGTAAGAGGCAATACTTGTCTGTACCTTGCATTAGTGTATACCACATCACACTGCCCTGGTTTGTTGTGGAGCTTATGGTGACTCCTTTTTGATTCACTCTATGGCCACATTCACACAACGTATATTTTCATTAAACAATGGCCGTTGTTGCAGGTTTGCAACAAAGGACTTTATTTAATGACAGCGGCCGATTGCTTTAATTACTATAGAATCCCGGACGGAATGTATACAGTGTGCCAGTTTTGAATAGCAGCCACACAAAATTGACTGTGCAGACAATATAAAGTACAGCTCCGGCTGGACTTTACATTGTTTGCTATGGCTAATTGGAAAGCCACATTTCAATTTCAAAGAAGTGATGTTCATCTGGCCGTAGCAACTGGGCTAAACTACACAGACAGCGGCCGTTCTATTTAAATGTGGCCTTTATGTATTGTAGGAAATTTTTTTTAACGAAGATTATTAAAAGTTACTTTTAAAAGGTATATACCCTCACTGTAGTGATACCCAATGCTGTTTAAAATGTCCTTTGAGTCACAGTAGTCCAGCAGTCCAGGTGGCTGTGTGACCATGAATGATTTAGGACACATTGTTTATTATTAGGTGATTACCTTATGTCTCTTGAGACATTGGTAATACAAGGATGCCTGTAAAGGCCTGCAGAGAGACAATAGTGTAGGGAATAGTGAATGGGGGAGCTTGGGAGCTTGTTTATTTTATCCGAGAATACTGGATACTGAGTTAAAAATGTCTCTGTATAAAAATCCGCCTCAGGTTGTGAATCCAAATCATTCTATGGCACTATTTGGCCAGTGTATTACACTATTGAATAATCGGCATATTAAATATTACATTTACAAAAATAGCTGCTTTCTGCAATGCTATTACAGTATCCCACTGTCATATAAAGACCAGGCAAACACCCCATCCTCGACTGATCCTGTTTTTGGAACATGCTTCAAAATGTATCATTAGTGGCCGCACATCTTCCTGTGTAAACAGGGTGTGTGAGACAAATAGTGGTACAGGCAAAATGACAACATGGATATGCATATACATATCCATGTAAAAACAATACATGGATTGTTCATGCAGCCTTCCACAAGGGAAGGAAGGCCTTCCTCTAGTCCAGCCTTGCTACTGAGAGGAAGAGACGGAGAGCAGTTCAGGCCAGCCTGTCTAGAAAGTAAAAGAGATGTTAGTATGTGGTGTCCCACCACTGTGGTTCTTTTTCTTTTCTTTTTTGTGTTGCATACACCTGTCCAAAAAGTATTTTCGTCAGCTTAAGTAATGCTGGAGTATTTTGAATTTATTTTATTTTCCACCACTAGATGTCAGTATTGTACATGTCTGAGTATTGCACAGCTGTAGTTACAAATGGGTTACTCTTTTTTCTCTTGTACCACATGGATCTGTGAGCCAATGAGAGTTCTCGCTCTCAGCACACTTTAGATATGCTGGAGATAGAAGTCAGGGACAGCAGAACCAGTCCAGAGAGGTCTTTGGTGTTAGACATTGTAGAGATAGTACGCACCTAACAGCTTCTCTTCAAGCAACCTTACTAAACGCTATGCAGGGTTAAACCCCATCAAAGGAGAGGACAAGTCAGAGATCATCTCAACCCACGCCGAGGACCAGGAGATTCACAGTGCAGGACAGTATCCACAGACAGCAAACAAGCTAGGAACTAATCCGGATAAAGAAAAGTTGCTAAGAGCCTAGGAAATCTATCGCACAGCGCGGTTGTCAGCAGGAAACCCTCAGCATTCCACTCATCCCAGGTAACAAGGTCTGGGGCCTTGTGTCACCCTCATAGGATGGGTCACTCGACACTGGTAGGCATTAGGTGGTGAGAAGCACCTTCTTCTTCTAAGCATTCTTCTACCTCACCCTCCAACATCCCGGCAGAGAACAGTATCTTGCATGGCCAGAGCATAGGCGTATTTCATGACATGGAGAGGCCATAGTACAGTGTAGGACTGTCCCGAGCATGAGGCCACCCTAACGTGGTGGGGCAGTTTATACCATTTTCAAGTGGTAACCAAGAGCCTCATTATTTTTATGGAAGTTTTTTTTGGCAGTTGGGGGGGGCTGCTTTTAACTATTTTCATGTCTGTAGTGGGTCTGTATCTTGCCATTGCGGTAAGCTGTTGCATTTTTCTGTGTTTTTGTGTGCTTGCAACTTCAGCCAAAGCAACGTGCTCCTGCCTAGTGTGAATGGTGTTCTAGGAGAGCTGGCCAAATTTGTCTTTTTTTTCCAGAGCACAGTACTACTTGGGTTGGGAATCTCACAATATCCTTCTCTCTGCTACTCTGATTCTTTGTATCTCTCAACACGCTACTCAGCCGGCATGACTGTACTCCTCACTGTATCCCTATCACAGATCTGGTTGATGTATTGTCAAATTTCTTATCAAGTGCTTTATCAAGGGAACTATCAAGTACATTGCACCCTGTCAAAGCAAAGCTTTATAACTTGCTGCACACAAGTACTTTTCAAGTAAAAACAAGATTATTTATCATAAAGAGACTCTGTGATTCTTCACCTCACACCGACACAGTGTACACTGCAGCCTTGGGACATTTTCCCTTTCTGTGGGTGGCAGTTCGGGAGGGTCACTACACCACTCCTAACCACCGTGACTACACTAACCCAAGGGACCCCTCAGCAGCCCGGCAGGTCACTGACCACAGGGGAACAAGGTGCATCCGGCCCTTTAAACTAAAAGCAGGTGTGCTATCACACCTGTGTGCCCAACCGACACTGGCGTCATGACACAGCACCCTAGGATCCGGTTACATCTCGGCCAACCACCACCGGAGTGGCGTCACACTTCACCATCCAGCAAGTGACCGGCTGTACCTCTGCCATAACACCTCGGGGGCACACCACAAGTACAGTGTGTAGTCTAGCCCTAAGGAACTGTCCAGAGCAGCAGCAAATCCCCATAGAAAACCTCTCCTGCTCTGGACAGTTCCTGACATAAAGAGAGGTGGCAGCAAAGAGCACTGTGTCAGACTGAATACACCTCTCTCTGCAGGACATACACAGCTGATAAGTAATGGAAGACCTTGGAATTAAAAAAATAAATAAATTACAAATCTGTATAACTTTCTGACACCAGTTACCTTGAAAGAAAAAAATATCCCCGGAGTACCCCTTTAATGAGCATGTAAACAGGAGTTTGCTCTGTAAGACTACCCCTGTGAGGTTATACTTCTAAGCCCTCACCTTTTGGGTCATAATGCCAGAACCTGTCACTTCACCATAGTCCTCCAAAGAAGCAGATAGTGGTAACCGGCTCACCTGGGTAGTGCACGACCAGTGGACCTTTGGATCCAGAGTAAACGATAATGAAGGAACTTGTAGGAGTCGGCACTTGCAGGTAAATTTTTTTTTTTGTTTATTGATAATCTTGATAAAAAGTCCTCACAAAAGTCCATAAAAGTCCATGGAATTGCATACAGGACACACAGTCTGACGCGTTTCAGGTATTACCGGCCCTTAATCATAGATAGTGTGTATGAGGCCAAGCAGAGAATTTATGTGAGCAAGGGAACCTCCCTCCCACTCTCACCTGCTGGCTAATTAATGTTTCACATAGATAAACATAGATACACATAAATACAAGTATCTAATAGTTTAGTAAAAGATCCATTTTATGATTTAAGCCATTTGGAAAAGATGTAGCTAGCATAATTATTGATGCCTCAATGCCCAGGTTGGGATTTTTACATCAGCTTATGGGATCACAAGGATCCCATAAGCTGATGTCCCCTAGCTCTGCCGCCTCTCCGATGTCCCCTGCCGCTGTTACTATTTTATAATAGAGAGGGGAGGAGGCAGAGCTGAGAAGCGCGCGCCCGGCGCACGTTCCGTCCTCCCTCCTGTCCCCCACCGGCCTCCGCGTAGATAGAAACCGGAAGCCTGAGGCTTCCGGTTTCTATGACTACCATCGGGGCTCTGCGATCAGTTCGGATGGACACCGGAGAGACAGTTCTCCCTCAGTAGAGGGAGAATTGTGTCTCTGGAGCCCTATAGATACTGCGGTCGTGCTGACCGCAGTATCTATAGGGTTAACTCTCAGCACCGAAGCGCGGCTATCACTGATAGCTGGGACCCGCCGCGGATGACACAGGCGCAGCTCCTACGCCTGTGTCATCCTCAGCAGTAAATTCACGTCGCTGCAGCACCCGGCATAGGCTGCAGCGACGTGAATTTTTAATTTTTAAAATTAAAGTAATTTTTGTCTTCTATCGCCTCCACAGTCTTCTATCTCCTCCTCTCCTCCACGGTCGGGGCAGGACACTCTTTCTATGCCAGTGAAACTTAGTGCAGACACCTGCGTGAATGGAAGAAAAATGTTTTGAAAAATTCGTCCTCCAAAGACCCTAACAGAAAAAACAGGGGGCACTGGCACTGGCACCAATGTAATTTAACTATGCTCATAAAAAGTATTTATTATTCACTGATATTGTAAGCTGACCTATTTTTACATGTTTTTTTTTTTAATTATACATTTTATATTTTGTGAGAAGTCCTCTAAGTTTTATGTGGAAATAATCTTCAATATCCCTACTTTCCCTAATAAAACTAGGGAATAACAGTGTTTATGTAAAATCCAACACAAAACAGTCAAGTGTGTAATGTGTAAAACCACACTAAGCAGTTCCGAGTGTTTGAAGCACTTTACTGTCGCCACTCTTTCAGTGGTCTGAGAGGAAATTTAATAGTAAGCTGGTCAGTATATAGAGATCCTAACTAGCTAAAGAATAACAAACTTTGATACTACCGGTTACTCATTCTTCTCTTAAAACGAGACATTGCATAAAAACACAGAGCTGCTGAAAACAGTGCAAAACATGTATTCACACATCTATTGTAAAGTACCATGTGTCATACCAAGTGGCATCCACCAGGATGCAGGTGGCTCCATTTACTGCAAAACAGGCTAACATGACTAGAAATCTATATAGTCCTTTTAATTATCTAACATGTGTAAATAGTTTAAAACATCTTATACAGTATATGTAGTTATATGGTTATTTAAATTGATGGATAAGGACTGCAACCTTGTAGCGTTTTCTTGTTTTCAATGCCAACATATTGCATAGGCCATTAATTATTTATATGTAAGCTCCGACTTCTGGGACCCCATGGACAAAATGAGGTGGGGTGGCATTCTTTTAAAGCATTACTATCATCAACTGAATAAATTGGCATACTTGTCAACAATGCATGTCAAAGTTTTTATCAGTCTGGATGTAGGTGTTCCGACCCCTCACTAATCACTAGAACAAGCTTGTGAAAGCATTCAGTTGAACGTTTTATAGACCCATTATAAAATCTACAGTGATACATGGAAAGCAGCAAGCTCGGGAGGGAAGCACTGATCAAAACTTTTGACTATGATGTGAATGACATTATTGCCTTATTATGCTGTGCAGGTGGTGCAGGTGGCAAATGGTTGAAAAAATGTTTATGCAAAAATTGTGTGGCTTTTTTTTTACATTAGCACCACTCATGCCCGGTAGGAAAAAAAGAGGGCATGACCTCCTTGTGTGACAAATTTATTACAATTGACACCTGTACAAAGGCATAAATTGTTGCTGAAATCTATGCTAGTTAAAATAGATTACAGCGAAAACGCATGACAGCTCCAACATGCTGGGATTCTACACTCCGAACAGCAGATAAAAACATTTCTGTATATTTTGTGGATGATTCTATTGAAATAAAATCAATAAAGCTTTAAAAGATGCTCATTTGCATTGGACCCTATACTGAGGCATGGGTTTATCTTATAGCTTTTCTTTGAATGTATTTATATGGGGACAGCTTTTAGTTTACATTATTTTGTTTGCTAAATTAATTTGCATTAATTTTTTCATCATCACATATTGATCTAGTCAAAACCTGAAGCTTCCAAAGGACTTTGGCACAAATATGTAATCTGCTTTATCTTTAATTACAACTACATGTTACTTCATTATTGCAGCATTTCATATTGGCTATGATGAATCATCAATGGCAAATTAAAGGGTTCTATTATTGTAAGATTTCTAGTTTTCTCTATCTCTTTATTGCAATGTTTCAATAATGAAAGCAAACAGATTGACAGATTCATGTCCAATCATTGTTCATTTTGAATGTGCAACTTTTTAGGTGGGTATCATGGGTAGATATTGATAGTGCAGTCCTGCTCTTACCCACAGCCCCACCTTGAATGGTGGTCCCTAATTGGGTGATGGTCCCTACATTTAACTAAGTGCAGGAGAAACAGACAGACAGACAAATACACAAAAACAATAAAACATAACCAGAAAAGCTGAGAGTCAAGACCTAGATAACAGTGTAGTACCAAATCACAATCCAACAGTAGTAGTAGTAGATGTTAAAGGGGTGCGCCAGCATGGGGGCACTTTTTTGGGGGGACCGGGGAGGAGGTGGCTGAAATAAAAGACGTCCACTTACCTCCCCGGTTTCAGCGGCAGGTCCCGCATTACTGCGCTCCGGTCCCCGGTTCCCGGCCGCTTCCTAGTGTCTGACGCCGCCCGAGACGCTACTTCTCAGGGCTGCTCAGCCACTCAGTGAAGGAGGCGGGATCCGAGCGGACTTCAAACGGATCCCGCCTCCTTCACTGAGTGGCTGAGCGGACCTGAGACGTCACGTCTCGGGCCCGCGTCAGACACCCGGAAGCGGCCGGGAACCGGGCACCGGAGCGCAGTGATGCGGGACCCGCCGCTGGAACCGGAGAGGTAAGTGGACGTCTTTTATTTCAGCCACCTCCTCCCAGGTCCCCCCAAAAAAGTGCCCCCACGTTGGAGCACCCCTTTAAAAGATGCAAGGATCAAACCCGGATAGCATGTTGGGTTCAAATTAGAAAGCAGAAACAAGATAAGAAAACAAGGAAGGTGATCAGGATACTGGGAATGCTAAATACACAGAATGAATGCTAGTTAGGTTGTAAGACCAATCATAGGTGCCCTCTGGTAGAAGTAGCAGGTTTAATAAAAATGCTGTCCGTCGGGCAGTTGCAATAGTCAGCATGAGACTGTTGTGTCAGTTTGCAGCCTGTCAGTGTCAATCCACTGTGCCATTTGTCAGCTCATCGGTGTCCGTCTGTCACATCAATTACACATCAATTGCAGTTGCCAGCGTCAGTTAATTTCAGGTTGTGTCAGTTAGTAAGTGTAGGGTTATAAAAAGTTAAAACAAAAACTTTCTCAGCAGTGGTGTTTTATGTGCAAAAATCTACCCCCCATTAAACATAGTTGGGCTGACCCATGATGCATTAAAAACCTGACAGTAAATGAGGCCCAGTGTGTTAGTCATAGAGTTAGTTAGCTTTTTTGGTGTATATGAAAATGAAAGTGAAAAATGCAAAAAATCCAACTGGTGTAAAGTAGAATTCTCTCAGTTGCCCCTAGCAACCAGTCAGAATCCACCTTTCATTTTCCAAAGAATCTGTGAGAAATAAAAAGTGGAATCTGATAGGTTGCTAGGGGCAACTGACCCAGTTTCACTTTACACCATGTTTGATAAATTCTTGTGTCTTCACAAAGGAGACACACAGGGGGATTTACATTCATTAGGAAATCGTTTATCAGTGCAACACTTGTCCATCCAAATCCAGACTGTGCAGAAGTGGGTGCTTCCACATTTACCATACCTCATTGGATTAGAAATAAATTCCTTAAAAAAAACACCCACCCCACAGCTATTAGACTGCAGCCAAGTAACTACATGTGGCACTACCTATTAGGCACTAAAATGGCATATTTGTATAATATGCGCCATTTTCATTCTGTACCACCCGCAGCAGATTCAATTCTTAAAATCACATGTGAGGTCAAAAAGCTGTCTACACCCCTAGATGAATTCCTTACTGGGTGTAGTTCCAAAAATGGGGTCACCGCTTTGGGGTTTACACTGTATTGGTACCTTTAAGAGGTCTACACACACACACAGACACACACGGCATCTGTGTACAATTCCAGAAAAATCTGCTCACAAAAAAAACAGATGGCAGTCCTTCCTTTCTGAGCCCTGTCATGTACCCAGATAGTAGTTTAGTACAGCATATGGGGTGCTGCTGTACTCAGGAGGAATTGTGTACCAATTTGCGGGTGTCTATTCTTTTGTATTCATCTTAAAATCTTAATATGACATGTCTGATAACATCAAAGGTACTACAAACAAGAGTAACACTTTATCTCTTAAGATGCTCTAAAAGCACAAAATGGCCTCTTTGAAATAAGATCAAGGATCTTCTTAAGTCACCTGGAGGCTGAGGAAAAGTTCTTGAGGACTTCTGCTAATCTAGAAAGCGAAATTCAAACCTTTGTGGTTGCAAAATGCCCTCTCTCTGATCATAACCTTGGCCGCATACGTAGTATATACATATTGCAGAGACATATCATTTATGTGAATATCATACACTGTACATGATTACAGCATATAAATGTTCAGAAAGGGAGAAACATTACAACCCCAACCTCAGATTAGGGTGTGTTCACATTGTGGTTTTCCCTAGTTTTGTGCACACTTTGCGAAAGCTCCTGACATGCATGGTAACCATGTTCATAGAGGTCAGTTGTCAGACATTTAAAAAAAAGCACTTTTAGTTTCCCTCTGGCCAGTATATCTCGGTATACCAAAATAAAGAGAGGTTGGACTAACAGTATAATATGTAGTTGTTTAAAAATTAATTCAATTTCAAAGCCTATAGTTGACATGAATGGCAACCATCGCTGGTCTCTGTTAATGCGCATGTCATCAGCTCTTTAATAACTATTTATGGTTTATTTGTAAACTAAATGATACTACAACCTATGGGGGATAGATCTAGTAAATGTCACTGGCCACCAATAGGTTACAAATTACACAATGCATCCATTAAACGGATTCCATATTGGACTATGGGTGACAGATACCCCTGACTGACTCTCATAGCATCAATTTAAAGGGAATTTGGCAGCACCCAGGCCCTACCTGAGGTGCTGACAGTGTACTTTAGTTGGCAGTCCCCATTGTAAGCATGTTACCTTTTGGTAATATGTCTGTAGAGTTGATTATGGACAATCTTGGTTCTCCTACTGTAATAGAGAGTTAAAGAGGAGCTATGGCTCAGCCTTTGTGCCTCACTCTGGCCCACCTTACCAATGCTTCCTCCTTCTCCTTCATGAATAATCAATGCTGCCCAGCCTCCTGTTCACTCACGCTATCAGTCAGTATCTGCCAACAGACGACGTATCTGCAATCAGATATAGAGGTGGAATAGAGGTAAATCACCCCTCTAAAGACCAGCAACAGTTCTTTCTTTGGTTCGATTCCCCTGATGGAAATGAAATATAGTTATCTATTTTTTCTCATTATGATATGATTTTTAAAATTGCAAAGAATTCCCAGGTCCAATTTAGTTTAGTTTTTTTAATACAATGATGAGAAAAAAAAAAAAAATATATACAGTAATTAATAGCCCAGGAAGGTGAAAAGTGAGTACATTTTCTCGTGGAGCAATGAAATCTAGGTGAGTGTGCCAGATTCAGTGTCCAGCTCAGTTTAAAAGGCAGTTAGAAGCAACAAATGACGTATCTGCTATCAGATATAGCTGTGGACTAGAGGTAACTTTGAAAGGCAGTTAGCAGCAACAAATGTGATGCAGAGCAGGTAGTCAAGTCAGGCCTTTCACCGCAGATAGCATGCAAAATTGGTGGCCAGGATTAAAAGAAGTATGTCTTAAAATGTGTTGGCATGTTTTTTTTTATTCTGTCTGCACCTTTTTAATGGATGTGAGCTGGAGCTGTGTATAATCATACCTCCCAAAAGAGGGGAGGAAAGAGGGACATTCACAGCAATGTACCACACCACTATACACTAACCCATATGGAGGTAGATACAAACAGTGCATAGGCTCTGCACACCATATAAGTTAGAACAAAAAGGACAGAGGGCAAAAAGGGTTAAAAGGTGCTGTAAAAATTAGGCTGCCTATACATAGGCTACAGGTGTAGATGCAAGGTGGAATTACAATTGGGCATGTTCCATGTCAATACAAAAAAATATTTTGTTGTTTTAGGACACTGCTCCCTAACCTCTGGTTTTTAGGCTGTTACATACTTCCAACTTTTGTAATGCAGTAACTTATGATCAGATATGCTTCTGCATCAATAGAAATAAGCACGAATGCTTAAGTTCATGGAACATGCCTCTGGGAAACTGAGGGGACATCAGTGCAGCCAGTCAGCACACCAAGCGATTATTGGATGTACCTGGCCAATTATGGAGCGTTACGGTGATAATGGCTTGCTGTAATAGCTAGTGTTAAAAGGCAACGATAAGGCTAGGTTCACACTGCGTTTTCAGCATCCGTTTAACGCATCCGTTTTTTGCAAAAAACGCATGAAAAACGGATTGCAAAAAACGGATTCATTTGTGTGCATCCGTTTTTCCATTGACTTCCATTATAAAAAAAAACGGATCCGTTTTTTTTGACGGACCAAAACGGACAAAAAACCGTTGCTGACCCTATTTTTCTGGACGTTAAAAAAAACGGATCCGTTAAACGGATGCTGAAAACGCAGTATGAACCTAGCCTAAGCTGACATGAAAGTTGTCAGCTGATCGTTGTCTTTCTACATGATGAAAGCAAATGATGCAGATAGCGGCAGTCTAACTGTCAGAACACAATAGGGTTAGCAGTACTTATTTCTCAGTGTTACAGAACTTATCTTTCAAGAGTAGTTGCCTTAGCATGTTCAAGTAATTGTAAATGTATTTTAACATCCAGTCTGTCGGTGGTCTAACAAGAGCTGAGCTGTGAGAAGTTAGTCAGGACAGGGTTACACTTAGTCTGTAACATGCTCAGCATTCAATACTCAATATGTAGGAGTTTTAAAATGACAGTAGCAAACAATCACACTCAGTATGCAGTGGATTATTTTCTTGAAGAATCAACAAGAAAAATTCCAGCCCTCATGGGTATTTATAATCTGAAAACAGAAACAGAAGTGACATCTGTAAAGTTTGTGGACATGTTATAAGTCATCTTCACTCATAGGCAATGTTCACATAACGTTTTTTCAGCTCTGTTAAAAATGACGTCCGTTATTTTAAGGCTAAAATAACGGACATTATTTAGCAGCCTGGCCTCCCCGTAGTGCAATGACTGGTGTTTGTACATTATTCTAGTTTGGGATTACTAAATGGCCTTTGGATGCGGCTTAATTAAAAAGTCCATTGAATTTAATAGTAAAAACGGAGAAAGAACGGTGAGAAAAAAACTGTGTGTGAACAACTAATAAAAAAAGGCCGCTGTTTCCAAAAGACGCCCGAAAATATTGATCATGTTCATTATTTTAAAGTCCGCGGCAAAAACGTGAGTTATTCAACACACTGTGTGTATTGGACATCCGTCTTCTCATTGACTTCAATGCATTGCCATTGCAGTCAGTTAAATCGCAGCAAAAAATGCAGTTTATTTAAATATGAAAATCAGACGCCTTTTCATTAATTTTAACGTTGTGTGAACTTAGCCATACACAAGCTTCATAAAAATAAATGTCAAATCCACTATAATGTCTGTACTGAATCTGTGTCCAGATTTTTTATTGCAAATTTTCATTTGGATTTTGATGTGGAATTTCCATGCAGCTTTATAAATTTAATGAGAATCTGCAGCAATTGCATGTGCCAAAATGTGGCAATAGATGGATTCCATGTAAAAACCACAACATGTTTTATCTGTGTAAACATGGTTAAATACTAAGGACCTTTTTTTTTTCAAGTGCACATGCTACTTTTTAGTAATGTGCGTACATATATATTTTTTTTAATTCCCCATGTTAACAACTTTTACTCTCCTTAAGTCCCACAGGGCCACATATCATCTTAGATCAAGGTCATCTTGCAGTCAGCTCCAAGAATGTTAGATAAGGAAGACTTTACCTTTTCAGCGACAACAATTAACGCTGTCTGCTTCCAATTTATCTCTGTAATCCCTATCAATCTTTCTTGGATGCTGTTCACTAAAGTCATTTCCATTTTAAGATATTGGATAGCTGTTCTTTTGTTTTGCTGCCTTAGACAAGTCCTTAGGGTGTCCGTCTACTATTTCCAGTATCTGTAAATCCTCATTATAGTTTGTATGTGTCCATAGGTGTTGATTAGTGAATAGAAAGAAAAAACAAACCTTTGGTTGGAGTGACATATTATTTCATGGAGTCTATGTTTTACACTGTTTTCTCCTACAAAAGGCAGCATGTGTGTCAGTTTTTCCTCAGGTTATGGATAAACATTGCCTTTATATATAAATTATGCTTTTTAAATTAGGCTAGATACAAAATATGCAGTAATATTTAACTGAATCTTTGGTTTTGATACTTAAAGGCATTATGATAATCCACTTTTTGAAGAAAAAAAAGATCTTTTGGCTTCTGTGGGGGTTTAAAGCTCCTAGTTGATAATAAATGGTTCCTTGGAAGAGGAAAAGAGGTTAAATATATAATTAAGTACCCAGTTAAGGCGCGAGTAGCTCATCAGTGTGAGATCTCTGAGTAATTCAGATAGAAGAATAGTAACAGACTATCCTGCTGTTTCTATATGTATGTGGAGGTTCATTTGTGATAATAAAAACATTAAGCTATTCTCCTGCAAATGCTTCACTTTATGGTGCTATTCATCAAAATTATATTTATGATATTTAAGCTGGACTAATGACAGTATTATACGTTTTTCCTTTAAATAGAGAAAAGGGCTGTTAATTTAATGTGTAATTCCCAAATGATGTAAGGGAAAAGCTTTGGTCACATTCGAGATTTAAAGGGAAAGTACATTTAGGTATTATTTCTAATATTTCTTTTATTTTTACAGTTTTGTTAACATGATACACCAGAGCTCAGTTACAAAAAGGTAAAATAGACTAGTTATCAGTCAATGTATTGAAGTCAATGGAATGATGGTCGCCCTATACACATAGGGGACATTTATTAGGTCCGACGTTTTCTGCGCCGGACTTAAAAATGTCCCCGCAGCTCCGGCACTACCGAGATTTATGTAGAGACGCACTGCCTCTACATAAATCCCGTGCGCGCATGTGAGCACGACAGGAAACCTACGCCAGCTCAGAGCTGGAGAAGGTTTCCTGCGTATTTTTTTTGCGAAACTAAAGATGAATCGCGCGGACTCTGAGTCCGCGCCCCCCGTACCACCCCCTTCACACCTCCTCCCCGCCCCCCTGGTGTTCCCGGCGGAAAGTGCCGATTTGCAAATATTGTATTCGCAAAACGGCCATTTGCAAATAAAATATTTGCAAATATGCACTTTCCACCGAAAAAATAAAATACGCCACTTGATACATGTCCCCCATAGTGTATTGAATGACAGACGTTTACACGGACCTGAAATTAATGGACATGACAATTATTTGCAAACAATTATTTTTTGTTGTAATTGTAATACCGGACACCTAAAATGATGGATGTTATTTGGTAATGAAAATAATTTACGTTATTTTAAGAAAAGAAAACGGACACTAAAAAACGTCATGTGAACATAGCCTAAAGGTAACTATTGCATAGGCTGAAACTTATATTTGTGTAAATTCACAATACACATACCAGTGGAGGAATTAAATCTTTCATCAAATCCTTTCTGTGGAAATTGATACCCTTGGCAGTCAGCACTGACACTGGTGCAGTCAGACTATCTAAACACCTCAGTTGTATTTGGAAAGAAGCATGGTTCCTGTATGTCAAAAATTGTTTAAAAGTGGATTAGTCATTTGATTATGAAAAATTCTAAATACTTCAACAAGCATTAGATCATTAGATTAAATGATTAAATAAATCATGTAATATATTCTTTCTCTTCAGAGCAGAAAGAACATGGACACCTTTATAAGTAGAGATGAGTGAATTTACAGTAAGGCTGGGTTCACACACAGTATATTTCATTCAGTATTTGGTCAATATTTTGCTACCTCAACCAGGAGTGGATTAAAAACACATAATTGCCATTATTTCAATACAACAGCCGATGTTTTAAAATAACAGCAAATATTTGCCATTAAATGGCGGCCATCCACTCAATTTCAACATTGTGTGAACAGAGCCTTTCTGTGTTTTTAATCCACTCCTGGGTGAGGTTAAAATATGAGGACCACAATACTGACTGAAATATACTGTGTGTGAACCCAGCCTTAGGCTATGTTCACACTACGTAAGTCTCCGGATGTAGCACGTTCCGTGAATAAGCGGCCGGAGACTTACAGTACGTAGTTTGCATACAATGGAAAGTATACGATGTACGGCTGCACAGTTCACACTACGTACGAACTTACGCCCGGATCGTACGTGGCGCCGTAAAAAATGAACCAGACCATTGTTTGAGGACGGAAATGCGGTAACTTACGCCCGTAACGTAACATGCGGTCCCGTACGTAGTGGTGATTTCTTCATTTTGCAAGCTTTTTGTGCCGATCCAAAAGGTTCTGTGGGGTGTCCGGGGCTAGGCGAAGATTCCCAAGTAAAAGACCGCTGTCAGATCGCTACGTAGGGTGCTCGGGAAGCGTAAGTAGACTACGGGCATAAGTTTGCGGTCTGTACGTAGCCGGCCGCAACTTGCGAAAATTCCCAACCGGAGTTTAACAAGTATATATGCGGCCGGACATATACGTAGTGTGAACATAGCCTTATAATGAAGTGAATCACTTCTCTGCAATCTGATTATCAGCCTGCTGCTCCACTCCGGGTGCCGGGAAAAAATGGATCCAGTCCTGGGAAACTTTTCCCAGTTTCTCAGGACTGGATACAGCTTTTCCCAGCACCCCGAGCGGCAGAGAATTAAAAGGCAACAGGCTGATAAACGGATTACAGTGCTTTACTTTGTTATTCGCTGATCTCTGTTTAAAAGCATTTTGTATTCTCGCTTTGTAACTAAGGTGCTAAAATGTTTACTTCATAAGACTTTATTAAAGATAGTGCTGACTTTTACTTCAACAGCTCTAATTTCTCTTTATATTTCTATTATACTTAACATTGCATTCAGAAAACAAATCAAAGTGCAAAGGTGTCCATTGCCTCTGTAAGCCAAAACCTGGAGGAGAACCTCTTCTTCTGGTTTGGCTTACAAATAATGTTGCAAAATACCAACCATATGAAAGCTGCTATGTTATACAGGGTATTCAGCTGCTGGAAATCCCAGAAAGCAGCTGTAATCTGTAGAGGAACCTAACAGCAAGTGTTTAATTCTCCTGAAGCACTATTACAGGGAAAATGAAGTAGTACACGCTGCCCTGTGAAATCAATAGGCTGTCTGTGTGATGTATAGACATACCACAATGCTGTTTGTAGCAATCTGCTAATTTATGGGGATCCCAAATGAAGTAATACACCATATTAACCTAAGGATTCTGATATGAGAAATGCATTGTTTTCTAACACAGACAATGCATTCTTTAAATAAACAAAACTAAAACACTCATAACCATAGTCACACATTATAAGACCACATAATAATCAATAGTAAAATATTATTCATTGTGTAAACTGATTGTTATTGCTTGAGTGGTTGTAACATCTAAATGGTTGCTGTCTGACAGTCCCTATTCTACGTTATTGATGCTGCAATCAATCGTGTGTATGGAATCTTTCCAAGTATGTACAATAGTCGTAGATGTATATATATTGGCCATAACACTGTCAGTACAAAGGCAGATGAACAATGAAAGGTTGGCTGCAGATGCTGAATAAAACAATTGTTCTCAGTTTTTACCAGAGAAATTATGGACCAGAGTGGCACCCTTTGCTACTGTTTTAAAACACCTGGATAGAAGGGACACAGTACCAAAGCTCTGTGCAGGCAGGTAGCCATATCAGATCCATTACAGGTAACAGTTCCACCTGACCCTTCCCAACAATTCCCAGCATGCTCTGCCAGTCTGAGAAGCCACAGGTTATCTGGACCTGCTGTACATTTACTTGCAGATCATAGTGTCTTGTCTTGGGGTCTGTTCCCTGTTGCTCTGCACTCCCATTTATCAAGGCTTACCCAGGAATAACAATTTCTCTCTACATTATTGATGCACTATGCCACAGCTGTGTTTTGTGGAAAGAAATAACAGTGAGAGTAACGTGTAGCTCATGGGCTCCTTTTATTAAAAAGTGTGACTTGTTCTGTGTACTCAGGGTTAAGTCTTCTACCATGACATTGTTGTGTTTGAATAATGTAACAATGTAATATTTACCTGGGGCTTTGTGAAGTGCAGGCTGCAGTTATTCATCTGACAGCTCGCCTCTGGGACTTTTGTAGTTGTTTCCTTCTTTCAGCATTAAATAGAATCTAGTCATGCACAAATGGTTATACAATATAGGTTAGGCCTATACAGTAAAATACATGATCATTAGGCTTTTCAACAATAGGAACCTCTTTGTGTGTGATGTGTAATGTTCTAATGGGTTTTAGCCTAGGGTTTTCATAAATATTTACTAGACAAGTCTGTTACTAGCAAAAGGTGAGCATCTGGGACATACAGTACTAGGAATTATAAAATGCAGGGATTAATGTGGACAATAGTCAAGTGCTTTTCTGCCCATTTTAAACAACCTCCATTTATTAAAACAAGAAATCAGCTTTTACTATGTATTGATTTAGACCCAGGGTTTTATCTAGTATGGCAAGAAATTTCACTTGTTTTCTTCCTCCCTGCTCTGCGACCTGTTAGCTCTGAAAGTTTGCATTGATGTGGTAATTCAGGAGATGACAGTACATTTTTTTTCAAGAACATTTCATCACTTTGTTGATCCTGTCATTCAAAAAGAAGGCCATTTTACTTTGATCTCTGGGCTGAACACAGCATTTTGCAAACTGAACAGTAGCCCTTTTGGTGCGGGCTCATGTTTTGGTGAGATCTTTTTAATCTAATTTTAGCCTTTAAAAAAAAAATTAGATTTTTTTTTAACAGATTATGGCATATGTTATCTGATACTAGATATAATATATAGCTAAGCTAATAATAGGTGATGGCTCTAACACCAGGAAGCATTATGAGGCTGACTGTATATATTCTTTTGATGTTTTGATGTTCCCAGGTTAGCTATGTAACATGACAGTGGAGTTCCCTTCAATGTACAGAGGGGTTATTATTCAAAGTGAATGTATCACTTAGATGTTTTTTTTTTTTTACTGATTAGAACCAGATACGGTAACTTTTTTTACAAGACTTCAGACATGTCAAAATTTACTGATTGCATTGGCTCTCGCTCCTGAGACCCTTTGCAATCCTCGGCAGAGCAGGCTTCACTCTATGGTTGTCAATCAAATCTGACCTGTTTGATTCATTAAAATCTATGGACCAAATTAGTGGGATCTTCCTGCCAGTGGGGAAGTGTAGTAAACCCTGACAGGATTTTGGTATCACAGCCAAAAGTGAGACCTGGTGTGATCAGTAACTTTTGACATGTCTGAAGATGTATTGGAAGCTCCAACAGCATCCAAATTATTTGAATCTTTAAATCTTTATTCAGTGATCAAGCATACAAACAACGTTTTGGCTCGCTATAATCATTTTTCAAATATACATTAACAGTGATACAGTGCCAGTTATAAAGGAAGTGCAAATAAAACTACCCATGTCTGAAGGCAATGACATTAATGCTTTAAATGTTTTTTCTTTTCTTTTTTGTTTAATTTTTAGTATGTTAGAATGAGGACAGCAATCGTGCCTGTGTTGATTTAACAACATTTAGAGGTATGCTTTACAGCAAACCCTATGTATATAGGCACAGTACACTGGAGGGGACCCTATTCACTTCTATTGGAGAGTTTTCCGTGACCTGTGCAGGATCTTGTTCTTAATAACCTGATTTAATCTTATCTATATCCTGCTGTACTCCTGTCTGTGATGATAGGTAGGACACTGCTGAAAACAAACAGGAAGTGGCAGCTTAATATTAGGCCTAGTGACCAAAATGAAAACAGCTACATTTGGGGAAAGTTTGTTAAAAAGCCTATAGCATATAGACAATGGATGGTGCAACGGGACATTGGTGTAAGCTATCTCTTTGAGAAGCTGGAGACAGAGATAGAAGACCCACAAGAAGAGGACTGGTGGCAAACGGGGGCCCAGCCCAGAGTACCGACAGCAGTGCAGTAAGGGTGAGCAGGGCACTGAGCGGAGGGAGCAGGAACAGGTGAGCAGTGGAAGACAATGGCCCACTGGATGCCAGAAATTGGTGTAACAGTGTCCCATATTTATGTACATGCAAATTTAACGTGACAGAAAACAAACCATCCTACAAACACTAATTAAATTATCACCCAATGAAATTATTCACATGGAAAAACATACAGAAAAGGCAATTATGAGTAAAAAATGCAGCCATTAACCTTTACAGATGTTAGTAGTGAAAGTATATTCCTCTGTAAGGGTCATATTACAAAGACAGATTTATTTGACAGGTTTTTGCAGCCAAAGCCAGGAACATACTCTAAACAGAGAACAGGTCATAAAGAAAAGATTGAGATTAGTCTTTTTTTTCGGAATCCATTCCTGGTTTTGGCTTCACACATCTGTCAGCTAAATCTCTCTGTGTAATAGGACTCTAATGGTGCGTTTACGCAGACAGATTTATCTGACAGATCTTTGAAGCCAAAACCAGGAACAGACTATAAACAGGGATCAGGTCACAATGGAAAGACTGGGATCTATCCTCTTTTCGAATCCATTCCTGGCTTTGGCTTCCAAAGTCTGTCAGATAAATCTTTCTGTGTAAACGCACCCTGAGAGTTGATTAGATTTGGAGATTTGGATTAAGATCCTCACTTTAGCCCCCATGGATATCCTCTATATATAAAAAAGTTTTACATTTATCTCACCTATTATTTTTACACATGAAAAACTCGTGAATTGTGTTGCAGGTTCATTTGGTGCATTGCTCGGGAAATCGTTGTAGTAAACAATGTATTGCTATCAAAGAAAAATGAGTCATCCCAATGTTGCCTGTGTTCAATAACACAAAAACAAGGTAAATGCTACCAAGTTCATGTAAAGAGCGAGTCATATGTTTATATTCTCATTTGTGTCAAGCTTGGTGGCAAAGGTTTGCAGACTGCTTATGTGCTCACATCTAGGATATCAGCTATCTCTCTCTGTGTTTATCCCAGAATTGATTTACTGGCATTAGACACTGGTGGAAATCTTGTCCAGAGACCATGTAAATCAGGGCCACATTAGGGAAGCATAATATTTCCCTGTTCCATCTCTAGAAATATTTACTATTCCTGCAAAAACAAACAAGCAAACAAACAAACAAAAAAACAGGCAAGTCAAAAACACACCCCTTAGTTTTCTACAACAATCAGCCCAAAATACTTATAGTAATTAGAGATGAACAAATCACTCGTAAATTAATTTTGTGAAGTTTGTGAATATTCGCAAATCGCATGCAAACAAATCTAATTAATACAGGCAAACTATAGTACTTACAATAGTGGGACTATTACAGAGTAGCAATTTTTTCATAAGATGTTACAGTGTCAAAAGTCGGAAAATGTCAATTTAAAAAAAAAAAGTAAATCAGCCTGTCAATCACTCAATTTCAGCCATGGACAGCAGTAGACGTTGGTGGAACAATTTTGCAGCTTTTAACGGGATCTGTATACACAGAACGCAGATCAAGTTTACACTGGACACTGGAACCAGAAGATAAAAAAAACCCATTACAGAGGCCCCATTAAAGAGCGGTTTAAATGCTATCAGCTTAAAGAGTCACTGTCGTGATTTTTTTTTGCAGAAATCAATAGTCCAAGGGATTTTAAGAAACTTTGTAATTGGGTTAATTAGGCAAATATGCCATTATCTGCATGTAAAAAGCCTTTCCCTAGGTCCCCCCTCCTCTCCTTTCTGTCATCCACTGCTCAGAATCAGGACATCTCAATCAGATGCATTCTGTCTGTGCTATGGAGAGGGGAGGGGGAGGAGAGACGGAGGAGAAATGTCGGCAGCAGAGAACAAAGGATTACACAACAGGGGAGCTATTCAGAGTGCTTTTCAGAGGTCAGATAGGTCAGTGGTGACATCAGAGGAGAGAGCCGGGTACTTTAGCTTTTAATTAACTCTTTGTTGTCCTGTTTTGGTGTCTCACTTCCCTCTCTCCATAGGAGAACAATGAAGACAGGGGGGAGAGCGTCAAACTGCTTTTTCATGATAGAAATTAATTTTTCGGCTAATAAACCCAATTACAAAGTTTCTTAAAATCACCCGAAATTTTTTTTTTCCACGATAGTGACTCTTTAAATAAGGTGGTTAAGAATTATTGATATGTGGCACAGTGCATTATGCTGGAAGTGGGCAAGATGACCTCTCTTAAAAGATGATTGAAGCCTGGTGTATCAAGAGCACATGGACGGAGCACTGAGCCAGCGACTGGTGATTACACTCAATCTACGGACGCCTCTGATTATGTTCTGCCACGCATGCGCAGGGGGTCTGTTTACAAATGGAAAGTGTGATAGTGCACGGCGTGGAGGGACAGCTGATTGTTACTGTGTTTGGGTGAGTGACAGCCCGCTTTCTTCACCGCCATCACCTAGCACTTAATTATAATTCTATTAGTCCATACTCAAGCACTTTGTGACACAGTCCACAGTCTTTTGTTATTGCACTTGTTATACATTTTTTTATTGCACAAAACTTCTCATTTCATTACTGTCCTTTTTCCACAAAAGTGCTCTATATTTCTTTTAAACCTTGCCTTTTGTCCCATAAATGATCATGCATTATCACCTTTTCCATGTATTTATGATCATAAGAACTTAATTGTACTTCCCTTAATCCTTGAAGCCTATTCAGACACAATTCTTCATCCCAACGCGTTTCTGTGGTCTGTGGCAATAAATCATCAGGGGCTTGTTCCACATCTATTACTTGGACAACATAAAGTATCCTTGTGGATAGCTCAGATGATGGCTGCACCAGTATATATATATGTATATATATATATATATATATATATATATATATATATATACATATATATATACACAGTATATGTGTAACACTGAGATCACAATTTACCCCTGTAGAAGTAAATCAATTTATCTTGCTTTGTCACTACCTCCATCTAAAGTATTAATATATATTGCGTAGAAAAACACAAATTAATTTCGTTGACACTGTAACTCATATGGTCTGCTTATATATTCATTTATTTTGCCCCTAGACATCTTTTCTTTTGCCAATTTTCTTTTACCGTTAAATGCAGACCTTTTCTGAAAACACACTGATGTGACATGCTTTTATGATAGGTTACATTTTGTTTAGATCAATGAATTCCCTGAAATTTGTTATAAAAGAAATATTTTTTTTCTTCCTAAATGTCAAACTGGCTACAAAAACATGCATTAGACCTTCACCCTGTCATTTAATACCTGGCAAATTGAACCCTGTGTGCCAGTTAGTCCTGACAATGATGAGCAAAGCGTGTCATGACATCACATAGTAAAAGCCATTTCATATTTCACCATCATAATTAACTGTTATTGTAGACGAAAATTACAGCACTGGTCACTCAGGATTAACTCACACAGTATCCGCTAATAGCAGGATAATGAAATGTCAATAAAAGGAAAACATTTTGTTAGCTTTTATTATGGCTTTTATTCCCTTCTTTATTTGACTTGACCTAGTTTACCAGGCTTGAAAATCAGGCAATTTATTTTTCTAGTGTTTTTCCATTAAAAACCTGAAAAAGTGCCATAGATAATGAGTTGGTGTTTTTTCTTTGTATGTGTGTGCAAAAGCCCTGTGGTCAGATAGGAGTCAAAAGGAAAATATATAAAACTGTATTCCTACAAAGCCTTTTTGTTTGTAGCATTTTTCTCCATTGTCTGATGTTTTTGGGTCAATGATAGTTTACCTATAACACAGTATGCTGTAGTTAGGCTTTCCTCTAAAAACTTTTGTACAGCGTTTTTTTTGGGGCGGAAAAAATGCCACAAAAATGGCCCAAAAGCTGCCTGTAAGTTTTTTTGCATTTTTTTAAAAACAGTTTTAGTAATTTTTAAAAACATTTTAGTGTATGTTTTGTATTTTTTGCTGGCATCTTATCCTCTGTGGGGTTTTTTCAGTACAAGTCATTCTAAGATGTTAAGATTTGAAAAACTGAGGAATAAAATGGTAGAAGAAAACGACAAAATATGCATAAAGAATTTTTTTACTCTTGATTATTTACCCTCTTATTGAAGTCTATGAGAGAAAAAGAACCACCTTTCTAGGAAAAATCATTGAACTTAGGCCCTGCTGCGATCTTGAAAAACTGAAAAAAAATCCAAACGGGCCTGTAAAAACACTAAAGCAAAAAAAAAAAAACATTTCAAAGGATATTGTGTTTCATATTTTTTGGAAAAACATTTACCCACAGTTAATAAAAGCAAAATTCAAAGAAATAGGACATGTTTGCAGGTTTTACTGCAGATTGACAGAACATTTGCAACAGAATCATATAAAGGCTATGTTCCCACATTTTTGGGGCTGTTCTGCAGCTGTTTTTGGACAGCCTTCATTTTGGTGCAAAAAACAAACAAACATAAAAAGCCCATTTTTTGCAAATTATGGATGTATTTTGCATAAAACTGTTGCGTTTTGGCACAAAAATGACAGACATTGAAAAAATGTCTGTGAAACAGCGAAAAAAAGAAATTGTGGGCGCATAGCCCCAACCTGCAACAGGAATTGGCATGCTGGTAATTTATCCAGTATGTTGCACATACATAATTCACACATAGTATTTCCATCAGTCTTTTGGTCAGTATTTTTTCAACCAAAACCAGGAGTGGGTTGAAAACACAGAAACAAATATGAACATAGCCTGTAGATGGGATTTGCACAAAATTTGTACACTGCTATTTTTTTTAATCTCTCAACTATTTTGCTAGTTTGCATTCCACTACATACTTTTTTGCGTGAAAGATTTGTTTGCTACTAGGTTATTTTCACTAGACAACTTAAACCTCAGCAGCTAATTTTTAGTACATAGTAATAGTAAGTATGTCATGTTTAACATGTAGCCATCAGAAGAAACAACAATCCTTGGAACTCTGGTGGTGTGTTGTGAAAGTAAAATAATGTTGGAAAATCTGTTTCTTTGTATTGATTGTATGGTTGAATGAATGAAAATAAAGATAACGATCAGGTGAGTGTATGGCTAGAAGACTAAAACTTAGATCTGAGAATTGGAAATAGAAAAAAAAAAAAATATATATATATATATATATATATATATATATATATATATATATATATATATATAGCAGTGAGATAGTCCACGGCACTCCAGGGTTAACGGTGAATAAGTGATTTATTCAGATAAACATGATACAGCACTCCAACACACGCGACGTTTCTGTGGCCTCACGCCACCATTTTCAAGCGTATAAAGTGAAACACATGCTAAGTTTAAATACGTAAGTGTAACAAAGTGATTGGTTGCATTGATTACAAATTAAACAAGCTTAGGTAATATACAAACATAGAAAGCAAATCCGTGACGAGGATACCGGCCACGCATGGGCGTGTAAATTCACATAGGTGTAGATCGATCATGTGAAGAAAGGGGTTGCCGCCCCCAGTGTCAAAAGCCCTTTTCAAGTGGATCATTTTTTACATATAAGAACTTTTATTTTATCATGATCACTGTGTGTCACGGATTTTGACACTGGGGGTGGCAACCCCTTTCTTCACATGATCGATCTACACCTATGTGAATTTACACGCCCATGCGTGGGCGGTATCCTTGTCACGGATTTGCTTTCTATGTTTGTATATCACCTGAGCTTGTTTAATTTGTAATCAATACAGCCAATCACTTTGTTACACTTACGTATTTAAACTTAGCATGTGTTTCACTTTATACGCTTGAAAATGGTGGTGTGAGGCCACAGAAACGTCGCGTGTGTTGGAGTGCTGTATCATGTTTATCTGAATAAATCACTTATTCACCGTTAACCCTGGAGTGCTGTGGACTATCTCGCTGCTAATTATTACGGTCTATGGTCAAGACTTAGGTCTACTGGCACCCACTGCAACTTGGAGCAGTGCTGCTTTGCTTATCTACTGTACATATATCTATTGGACTGAAAGCTTGCACGCAATTTTTTCTACAATGATGGATCCGCAAATGAGTAATGCGAATATGGATTCTGATATTATAACCACATCAACAGCACATCCATTTGCATTTTCAACTTCTGAGGTGGACACCATTTTGGGAGAGGTGGAGGATGAGGCACCTTTCCTGGACACGCCAGCTGCCATCGACATGCAAAGAAATTACGAGAATCTCTCTAAAAGGACTGTTACCCTACAACTTCACATCAGCACATTGGCCAGATATTACCGAGAACACCGCATCCCTAGAGGTATGAGAACTAAACTCAGACCTAATATGTTATTAGAAGATCTAGAGTGCCGACGCAAATTTGAAGAGATATCTGACAAATACGCCTTTGAAGTAATTTTGGTACAAATTCTAAGTCTACAAAAACAACTTAAACTGGCACGTAGTAGATTAACTGATGTGGACACTTTACTTAACCCATAGCTGCACCAGGACGTTATTGAACGTCCTCGTGCCGCTATGGGAGTTCGGAGGCGGGTCGCGCGGCGACCCCCCTCTGAACTGCCGCGATCCCGGGTGCCGCATGTAGCCCGGGATCGCGGCTATTAGCGGGCACGGTCCGATCGCCGTGCCCGCTAATTAAGTACTTAGAAGCAGCTGTCAAAGTTGACAGCTGCTTCTAAATACTTGCTGATATGCATACCTGGTGGTCTAGTGGGGGGGATCGCCCCCCTGCGGCGCGATTGCGGGGGGGCGATCCCCGCATCCATCCCGGGCCGGGGTCTGCTCCGTAATGGCGCTGATCCCAGCTCGGCATTCTATTGCTTTTGGCTGCAGCAGCCAAAAGTAATAGAACACCGATCTCATGGATTCATGCAGTATAACTATACTGCATGGATCTCTATGAGAGATCAGAGTGCATATACTAGAAGTCCCCCAGGGTGGCTTCTAGTATATGTGTAAAGTAAAAGAAAAAAGTATTTTTAATAACACAAAATCCCCTCCCCTAATAAAAGTCTGAATCACCCCCCTTTCCCCATTTTATAAATAAAAATAAATTAATTAATTAATAAACAAACATGTTTGCTATCGCCGCGTGCGTAATCGCCCGAACTATTAATTAATCACATTCCTGATCTCACACGGTAAACGGCGTCAGCACAAAAAAATCCCAAAGTGCAAAATTGCGCATTTTTGGTCGCATCAAATCCAGAATAATTGTAATAAAAAGCGATCAAAAAGTCATATATGCGCAATCAAGGTACCAATAGAAAGATCACATCATGGCGCAAAAAATGACACCTCACACAGACCCATAGACCAAAGGATAAAAGCGCTATAAGCCTGGGAATGGAGCGATTTTAAGGAACATATATTTTCTTTAAAAGGTTTTAATTTTTTACAAGCCATCAAATCAAATAAAAGTTATACATGTTACATATCGTTGTAATCGTAACAACTTAAGGAACATATATAACGAGTCAGTTTTACCCCAGGGCGAACATAGTAAAAACAACCCCCCCCCAAATAAAAAAAAAACATTTTTTTTTTCAATTTCACCACACATATAATTTCTTTCTGGTTTCCCGGCACATTTTAGGCAAAAATTACATCTGCCATAGCAAAGTACAATTAGTTGCGCAAAAAATAAGGGCTCATTTGGGTCTCTAGGTGGAAAAATGCAGGCGCTATGGCCTTATATACACGAGGAGGGAAAAACGAAAACGCAAAAATGAAAACTGGCTGTGTCCCCTAAGGGTTAAAGCAGCAATTTCACAGGATGAATACACCAAGTTTTGTGATAAACAACAAGCTTTTCTTACCAAATTTAAAGCTGAATTACAGGAGAAGAAGAAACACAAATGGTACCGTGACACCTTGGATTACCAGACGGGCCGGGTATACTTGTGGACTGATCAACCGGATCACAATACCACCGTAAAGAGGAAAACAAGAAAGGACACTGTTCAGACCAATACCATAAAAAACAACACCGAGGAGATTTTTTTTAGATCAACCTCCCAGAGACTTACAAAAACCAGAAGGGGAGGACGCCGGAGGAAAAGAACCTCCAAAAGACAAACGGAGCAGAGTGAACAGCAAAGGCAGTACCCCGAGGATGAATACACGCAAAAAACTCCCGTGGTAAATATATCTTCCTCTACTTTATCTGAGAGACATTTACAATTATTGTCAAAAGGCTTAAATTTTTGTCCAAGTAGTAAACCAGATTGGTTCCAAATAGAGCTTGATATCGCTAGATTAATTCGTAGAATTAACTTAACTGTGTGGTTCGATTCTGTACCTAGACCCATGCATTCTAGTGAGACAACAGGTTCAGCATTTAATCTGACTAAATTAGGCCTGAAATTAGAAAGTGACTTTACACCCCTCACTCTACCTGCAGCAGTGGAGACCTTCTAGAATCTGGTCAAGCAAGACGTTAAAAGGATATGTGACAGTGCAGTGTTTGAAAATGTATTTCATCCTAATATGACTACGGATGAAATGACGTGTTTACAGTCCCTGATCCATGACCGCGATCTGGTTATCAAACCAGCTGATAAAGGTGGTGCGATCGTGGTCATGGATCGGGTGACTTACCTTTCTGAAGCCAATCGACAGCTAAGTGATTCTGATGTGTATCGGGTTTTACCTAATGATCCCAAATTTGTTGTCAAAAGGAAGATCGATGAGATTATACAAGAGGGCCTCAGTTTAAACATCATAGATGAAAAAGTTGCTGAATTTTTAGATGTCCCGCATCCCAAGATGCCACTCCTGTATTTTCTACCCAAGATCCATAAGAGTACCACCAATCCACCTGGGAGACCTATCGTGTCTGGTAGGGGTTCAATTACAAACAACATATCTATTTTTTTAGACAAAGTACTGAGACCTCTTGCATATAACTCTCGATCTTTCTTACAGGATACCACAGATTTTCTGAATAAAATCAGAGATTTGCCAGTACCCACAGGTACATTATTAGTTACACTTGACATCACTAGTTTGTACACTTCCATCAATCAGGACATGGGTCTGACAGCTGTGGCTTCCTCACTACACAAACTTTCTCTTAACAACATGGAATCGGATTTTATTATGCGTCTTCTTGCTTTGGTACTGTCCCACAACTATTTTTCTTTTAATGATGTCATCTATTTACAGCAAAGGGGCGTGGCAATGGGCGCGAATGTCGCGCCCACTTACGCGAATATTGTAATGGCCTATTTGGAGGAGCAACGGATCTATGTGGCGCCCCAGTTCCAGGATGCCCTGGTCTGGTGGCGCTACATAGACGACGTGTTCCTCATCTGGACTGGAGATGAGGACACATTAATACAGTTTGTGAACTTTCTCAACACCATAGATAATATAATTAAATTTACTGTTAATTATTCACAAATTTCTATGCAGTATTTGGATGTTTTAGTTACTGTTACAACAACAGACTAACAACGGACATTTACAGGAAGCCTACAGACACGAATACGACCTTACACTCTACTAGCTGTCACCCTAAAAGAATGATTCGGTCCTTGCCCTATAGCCAGATGCTAAGGGCTAGACGGATCATTGACAGTCCAACTAAATTGAACTTGGCTCTCGGTAAAATGACCTCTGAATTCCAGGAGAGAGGCTATCCCAACCATCTACTAGACACTTGTAGACAGAAGACTATAGAGATACCTAGAGAAAAATTATTAAAGAAATCCAGCAAACATGATCAAATAAGACGTATACCTTTTGTGTCCACATACACTGATTGCTCTTCCCTGATAGGCAGAACAATTAGAAAACATTGGAGAATTCTAAGTGACACTTACACGAATATTGGAGAACTACAACTACCACCCATACTATCCTACAGGAGAAACCAGAACCTGAGGGATAGATTGGTTAAAACGGATATTAGTTGCAAAAAATTGGAACGACAAACTTTCTTGGGGATTCAAAAGATGGGTTGCTATCCCTGTGTGGGTTGCGTGACGTGTAAACAACTTGTAAAGGGTACCCATTTCACTCACCCACAAACCTCAAATAGTTACAGAATTAGACACTTTCTCACATGCACCACTAAATGGATTGTATATGTACTATGGTGTCCATGTAACCTCATATATGTTGGCGAAACGACACACGATTTGAGGACACGTTTTGGACAACATAGGTATTCTGTAAGGAAATTACGACTTGATCTTCCTGTATCAAAACATTGTGCGGATATGAAACACACGGAACATGATTTAAAAATTATGGCCATTGACAAAGTGCCTCCTCTCAAATATGGGGGTAAAAGACACATACTGTTAAAAAAGAGAGAATTAGAGTGGATCCATAGGTTGGATTCACTGGCTCCTAATGGATTAAATGTGGAATTTAAAATCAGCAATGAAATGCTCAGGTAAACCTCACCTCCACTTGCCCTATTGGTTGTCCCTGGCTTTGTTGATTATGACAATGTGAAACATCTACTTTCCCTTAACATGTACTTACCTGTTTTTTCTTTACTTTGTAGATTCAAATTTTTGCTTTTGGATGGTTCCCACCACGGACTTGAGCAGTTGGCACGATCTAATACCTGGGCTTGTTGTTTCCTGTGGAGCAATAATGGAACCCTTACGGAGGTATTCACATATGGCGGTCTCTGAAGCGATTTCCCATGTAAAGGACCTGGAGAGGTCCGTGAGCATTGGCCGGTTCCGAGGGACAGTGGTGGCCTTCCTGGGAGGGTGCGGCATCCTAGTCCCAGAGGACACGGGTCTGATCTAATACCGGGTTCGGCAAGTGACGTCCCGTGGGCCGTGCTCATGTATTGCGCGAATGTCTGTATGATGCCTAACAGTGATCCTCTGGTTGCGATGAAAGCTCCTGTCCATGAGACGTCACAGGACACAGTCCGATTTTTCTAAATTCTCACGCATGCGCCAAGTGTTTGTCTTTTTCTCAAGTGGAGTGGTAGGTCCGGATCCAATGAAAGCATCAACTATGATATCTTGTTATCTTCCTAAGAAGTAATTATATGTGAACGCAAGCCCTTTTCAAGTGGATCATTTTTTACATATAAGAACTTTTATTTTATCATGATCACTGTGTGTCACGGATTTTGACACTGGGGGTGGCAACCCCTTTCTTCACATGATCGATCTACACCTATGTGAATTTACACGCCCATGCGTGGGCGGTATCCTCATCATGGATTTGCTTTCTATGTTTGTATATCACCTGAGCTTGTTTAATTTGTAATCAATACAACCAATCACTTTGTTACACTTACGTATTTAAACTTAGATTGTGTTTCACTTTATACGCTTGAAAATGGTGGCGTGAGGCCACAGAAACGTCGCGTGTGTTGGAGTGCTGTATCATGTTTATCTGAATAAATCACTTATTCACCGTTAACCCTGGAGTGCCGTGGACTATCTCGCTGCTAATTATTACGGTCTATGGTCAAGACTTAGGTCTACTGGCACCCACTGCAACTTGGAGCAGTGCTGCTTATATATATATATATATATATATATATATATATATATATAAGCAGCACTGCTCCAAGTTGCAGTGGGTGCCAGTAGACCTAAGTCTTGACCATAGACCGTAATAATTAGCAATATATATATATTTATATACTGTACATATTACCTCGTTTTTTCTTTTCACTATCATCTTGTGTGTTTACACAACACACCTATGATTTCCACTTTCCATCTTCCACCTTACTGACATCCCATATTTATTTGTCACTTTATATATAAATTTTGCATCACTCATTATTTAAAATATTTCCACATTTCTACAATCATTACCCTTATATCCTCTTACATACTCTTCTATAGCAGAGGTGTCAAACTCAAATACATAGACCGCCACAATCCACCACAACATCCTGCAGGCCAACATAAGGAAATCTATAGATTTCTTCAGCAGGCCAAGAATCTTGGCACCATGGGCCAGAGTTTAACATGCCTGTACTATTGTATATCTATAGTATATTGTCCACACATTATTCCAATTATTTATAATATTATCATTACTATTCCATTATTTACAATAGTAAATTATTCTTGTTTTCCTACCTTAAAGTAACCTTGTCACCCCCCTGCAGGCAAGCACCATGTAACCTCAGTGTCTTTATTTTAAATCCATAGGTTTATCTGCCATGGAGGCAGGGCTTTTGAGGTCCCCCTATGCCGCCTCAGTCCATGGTTTACAATCCTACCCCCTGCTGACGCCTTAGCCTAGTATTACACCCAGTCCAGATCGAAATATGGCAGGCGGCATGTTGTCCCTCCGTAGTGGTGGAATGAGTGACAGATGGCAAATAAGGACAGTATATAATTAAATTATACAAGATGTGTAAAAGGGCTTTAATGTACACACACAAAATTGAAACCCCCTTCCCCCAAGCTGGGTATAACGTAGTAGGAAATATAATTGCATACATTTTTCATTCTGCATTATCCACTGTGAATTAGAATCCTGGAAAACCTGTAGAGTAAAAATGTTTACCACCCCCCTAGAAGGTAGACATGGAGCTATATAGTTATAAAGGTATATAAAGTATATAATGACCTACAGTACATGCTGCTATTGCTTTTAAAAGTGCTTTATAGAGATCAGATGACCACTTCTAGTTTTTAACTGGTAGATGTAACATGCTGACAAGAATAGTAGGTTTTTAGTATTCTTTTTTTTAGGAACACTTACAATGAAAGTAATGAAAGTATCCCATTAACTTTCATACATCCAAAAAAATTAAAAAGAAATGTCATTTCCTTGACAACATATAGGAAACTTTAATTTAATTGTCATTTTTTGGGTCTTTGGGCTGGTGTGGGTTAATGAAGGGCAGTTCTGCCTGCTATTTCTGGTCTCTGGGTTGTGACAGTTTTTACCCATTCACTTTGCTCCAAGGATCTATAGCTGAGGAGTAATGTTACAGATGTGACCAAGTTCTCCTGAGATACTGCAGAAGGTTATAGTGAATATGAGAAAACGGGGAATGTGGAGCAGTCTATGCTTCTCTTTCAGCCTCACTGTTGTATAGTTACTAGGTAACACATGCTTGTGAAGTTAAACAATTTGTATACTTACCATTGTGCTTGAATGTTTGTGAACCCTTCAGCATTTTCTATATTTCTCCATAAATGGAATCTACTTAAGATTTTCCCTCAAGTCCTTAAAGTAAAAAAGTGGTAAATAATAGTTAATAGAGATGAGCGAACCTCGAGCATGGTCTGCATTTGATTACTGATGGCTGAAGGGGGGGGGGGGGGTCTTAGGAGGCTACACAGCACTTTTTATCCCCTGTAATTAATGATTTATCATGACAAGGGATAACAAGTCACTTAAGGTGCCAGTTGGCACTCGAAACTAGGGAACAGCGGTATATAATATATATATATATATATATATATATATATAATATATACTGCTGATCACTTGTACTGAGACCACACAGGGGGTCTATGATCATTGCCCCTTGTTCTCTGCCACCTCTGGTAAAGGTTTTTTATTTATTACACTGTGAATAGACAGCTTCTTTTTATAGTAATGGGGGCGGCCATCTTGGACTTAATTGCCACCCGGGGAGGGCTTAGTGACTGGGCCACTAGGAGTTAATCCAGGGGGCTGGGGGAGGATCTTCACTCATCTCCTCTTAGCGAGGATTCATAGTGAGGGGAGATGAAAGCATGCAGCGGTATCGGTAATGCCTGTTACCGATGGTTGCCATTTCAATGTTAATAATGTAATAATTCGGGGAGCGGATAGGACAGACCCCACACTTTGCCCCAAGGGGAGGGAGCTATGGGTCTTCTAGATGCCACTGCTTTATTCTGAGCTATTTCCGTAAATAGCTGATGACATCAGAATAAAGCCCATTAGTGACCACTGTAAAAAAGCCATATATGCAGAAACTAAGGGGTATATAAAACAATGAATGTACAAATGTAATAGGCCTGAAAGGCTCAAACGACAGTCAGTAAAAGATTGACCTTCAGAAAGTCTGACAAAACTTTATTGTTAAGGTTAATTATGTGTATGTAATGTAAAATACTATGACCTAAAACAGTGAATCATTTGATAATATTTGATAAATGCTGACTACAGTGGGAAATTACAGGTTTATCTACTGAAAAAATCTGTTTTTTTTTTTTAAATAATTGATTACATGATTAAATAATTGCAGAAAATCAGGACAGTTTTAATATTGTAAAATAAAATAAAGCCAAAGCAGTATTTCTACAGTATAGGGTTTAATCATTAACATTGCGTAAAGCATAACTTGCTCAAGTACTTGGTAAATAGAAATTAGGGAAGATTTTTAGAATTTGGACATGCCTGCACACTTTGTATGCCCTTTACTGCTACTCTCCCTCATACTTGAAACATTATAGTATTTATTTTAGAATCCATTAGCAGTTTGGTTTGAACTTGCATATTTCCTTTCTATAGGTATAGAGTTTATTATAATACAGGTTTCTTTTTTCTTTCAATTGTGTTTTTTCTTGGCTGGTGCCTGGTTACTTTAGACTGAAGATTTGGTACCTTACTCTTGTTTCTGCTTGCCTACTGTAACTAAAAACATTATGTGGAAAAAACACCTTGTGGAAAAGTGACATACTGCGCACACGTTTATACAAGGATTGCTGTCTTTAGTAACCTGTGTAGCAGACACTTTATATAGTCAGAATTATCGGAAACAAGGCCTCAGATCCGTCGATTTGAATTGCCTGTCAGTTTAATAGTAAAACACTTTCAAAATCTAAATCAACAGTAAATGTGATATAAAGCAAATTTGCAATTTACATTCATTATTTTTGTTGTTATCCTGCTGTAAAACAAAGCTGAACTTACCAAAAATCCAGGTCCAGTCTCCTGAAGGCAGATTTTCTGACTTGTGCTGGTTGAAAAAAAAACAGACTAGACGCAGGAATTCCGGCCATTACAGAAAGTCACGGCTCAATGTGTCCATCAGTCACATGACTGTCTTCTCTCTGTGAGCGCTCAGATGGACTGGGAAACACAGGACTTCCTGTTTTCTGACTCTTTGAGAAAAAAAAACTCAGAAAATAGGAAGTGTCATGTTTTCCATGATAACAAAAAAAAAAAAAAGAATGTATATTGTAAACTTACTTTATCTCACATCTACTGTTGATTTAGAGTTTGAAAGTTATAACGACAGGGACACTTTAATGTTAACAATGTGTGCCAACCAATAGACCTGTGAAATATTCCTGGTACCCCTTAGGATATTATAATCAGAAAGTATTGAGACAAAAATAGCTTTTATAATTTATAATATTTATTTGAAATACTCTAACGGTCTTTAAGCTACACATTGTATGGGCTGTTATTTTCATTACGGTTTGTCACCTATATGAGCACAATGTCTGTCTCTGCTATGAGAACAGCCCTTTATCCATCATGTTTTGTCAGGTGCTATTGTATATGAAAATATAGTTAGAACTATCTCTATACAGATGAACTGTTAGTGATACAACACCTGGGGCACTATGTAATGACCCCCAAGTCATAATAGTTAAAACAATAACAGAACGGGATCAACAATCCCTATAACAGATATATTTTAAAACAGGGAGTAGTATGTTTTAACTCTATCATTACCAGAGCATGCAGCTTAGAGGGAATGGTAGTGAGGAGCAGCCAAATGTTCCATGCATAGAGCCCTTGTATGGTTTCCTGCAGTACCCTTTTAGTGCACGAGACCATAAAATGTATATAGAGCAGGGATGGGGAACCTTCGGCCCTCCATATGTTGCAAAACTACAACTTCAATCATGACTGGACAGCCAGGCTTGTGCGATGCCCTGGCCCCTGGGGGCCACTTCCGCAGTGCTGGTGTTATGAGCGGGCAATGACCGAGGCAGCTGCAGGGGTTATACTTGTCACGGTATAGGCCTGAGGGCAGCACAGCTGTAGGGCCGGTCTGTGGAATCTGCGGGTGATGATGGGCATGCGATTCTTCGCTGCACTTAGTCAGGGCACCAGTTAGTGGACACCAATGCCAGGGTTCAGTAACAGCGGTTTTATTATAGATGAGGTAACTAGTAGCAACAGTTCTGTACGGATGCAACCGGGTATATAGCAGGCTTTGACAAATGAAGCAGGAGTGGTGCTGCATAGGCTGTGAGAATACGTGCCGGATGATGGGAGTAGGAGTATGAGAGAAATAGCGTTGCTAGGTGGATTAGCTTGAGAATAATACTTGCTGTGAATCCTTGCAGCGATGAGGAGAGATAACGGAATGACACCCAGATGAGAGAGAAGACTCCGGACACTTGAGCAGGCAGATACAGCCGAAGACTTGAATATAGCAGAGCACCTGATCCACACTTCTAGTGGTGAAGTGGGAGCTGCAGAGAAGAAGCCCAACTCCTCTGGGGCAGGAGAGGGACGACACACATCCTCCTTGCTTGGAAGCAGGGGGAAGACTCACTTGTTAGGAGGAAGTGGGAGGTCACATGGTTGTTCCTGGCCAGAACTAATCGGCCATTGGAGGAACCAGGGTTACAGGTCACGTGATCAACAGCCTTGCATACCACTGTACAACGTAATAATACACAGGAATACATGAGAATACACATGAGAATGCACATTACCAGAGAATACTAGGGGAAAAACCAGCAGCAGTTGCAGTGCAAACACTTACCAGAACAGGCATTGACACAGCAAGAGAAATGGCCATAATAGGAGTAGTAGTCTGCATGGTCTGGGACACTGCACTTGGACTGGCCCAAAGGGAAGCAGGGGAATCCTCTGGTGGGCCCTACCCCTTGGTCGGTCCCTGAGAAGGAGGTGGGCCTTTCTGTCTAGCAGCTGCAGGATGCCATATAATCCCCCAGCACTGCTGTACATGCCAATCACCCGGCCACTCACTGCTTCTATCTAGAAACCTGGGGTTTCACCTTATAATATAGAGGCAGGCAGCTACTGGGGTGACAGGCAGCAGCATGTAGTGTGCAGATTTATTGCAGTTCCTCTCCTCTCCCCTGTGACCCTCCGCCACCTCCTCCTCTCAGGCTGCCTCCATCTGCTCTATGTACTCTATATTACTTCTATTTAAAACCCTCAAGCCTTCCGGTACTTATCAGCTGCTATATGTCCTGCAGGAAGTGGTGTATTCTTTCCAGTATGACACAGTGCTCTATGCTGCCACCCGTGTCACACTGGAAAGAATACACAACTTCCTACAGGACATGCAGCAGCTGATAAGTACTGGAAGACTGGAGATTTTTTTAATAGAAGTTAATTACTGATTTCTGGCATCAGTTGATTTGAAAGATTTATTTATTTATTTGCTGGAGTACCCCTTTAATATTGGGAACTATTTTACTTTTAAACAACTAGACAACCCCTTTTGTACACTCAATGCAGTTTCCCCAGTGATCAACTAATTGTGTGATCACCGATTTCCTATGAAAGCCTGGGAGATGTAGTTTTACATGCCACCCATACTGCTTGTCTTTACTCTAAAGGGTTTCCAGGAAGGGATACTGGAAATGCTAGAAACTGTAGTGTATAGAAATGTCTTTGAACCACAAGTGTCCCTCATAAAATGGGAGGTATGGAGGAAGGGCTGACTGCAAAGCATTATGGGGAAGACTGATGTTGTGTGTTTTCAGTCATCATCATCATAAGCTTTACAAAATGGAGCAGCTTTATCAATCTGCCAGAGACTGGTTTGTCCATAGCAACCAATCACTGATCACCTTTCATATCTTAACAAGCTTTTATATAATTAAAGCTGAGCTTTGATTGGTTGCTATGGGCAAGTTAGACTTTCTAAGATGTGCATGACAACCAATCACGGTTAAGCTTTTATTTTACCACAGTAATATGAGAAACAAAAGCTAAGCAGTCTTTGGTTGCTATGGGCCACATGAAACCATATTATCAAGCTGTTTGCTTGGTCACAAGTGTGTTTAGTGACCTCTCCAGTAAAGCACATCAACAGTTACTAATGGATTAATGCTTCAGATGTGTTTGCCTGCAGTAACCATGGCAACTGTGCAATGTGATGAGGTTCCATAAAGCAATGCACCGCGCCCTGATCAGTGCCATCTTGGATGCGCCAGAGGACCTTGAGCTTGACCATTTTACTGCTCCCGACCCTAGATTTGGAGGTTCTAGAAGAGGGAAAAGGGATGGTCTGCTATAGACTACCCCTTCCTCGAGTCTCCACCTTCTCTAGAAGTGAACCTGAATCTGTGAGGGAGAAGAGATACATGGGCCTAACCATCAATAAGGTGACAAATGTTGCAGCCAGATTTCTCTCATGTCCAGTTTATTATATTTACAGTATGGTATTACCCTCTAAGCCCAGGGGAGGGGCAACTCTCCAGCCATGGCTCCCTCAAGGTTTCCCCCACAGGGGGTTTTTCATTGCCTGAGTGCTGGAGGGTGACTCTTCGTGAGTCGGGGGTCAGACATTTTTGGTGTCATGTAATTTAAATAAAATTGGCACCCATTGACACCTGATTACATGTGTTGTGTCTTTATTTTGCATTCTTTGGTTTAACTTATTATGCTTGGGAGTTGGATATACCATCGGATATACCGTTAAGTATACTTTCTTTATAAGTTCCCACCCCCTATGCTTTTCGAATAGATTGACTGACAAATTACTAGCAGTGAGCTAGCATCGCTGGTTACATACACAGCGCTGTGTCGCTATAGGAATGTGAAAGGTTTGGTGCTGGTTATATTTGGTATATGTAGGGTGGGTCCCTAGAATTAAATTTCCTGGTGGGTCCAAGGTACCCCAGTCTGACACTGGCTGGAGGGTTGAAAGTTCCCCATCCCTGATATAGAGGAATAGACTTTTTTTCTGTCAGATCCATCCAGCAATAAAATGCATTCAGACAATGAAGTAAATAAAGACACAGCAGTAACGCTTATCAGGTGTGTGTGGGGCATAGGAAGGTAGCATTTGCTAATAATAGATGATGGCACGATGAGTCCGCCAATTAATATATTAAATTTAACCTTAGACAACATGGAAGTGTCTGATTCATTGTATGAAAGTAAGAAGGTGTATGCCTCTGAGTCATTGTAGACAAGAATGTGGCATGTAAGTACAGAAGCTACCACAGCCTGAGGTCATCCCGCGTGCACAAGGCTTTGTACTGCAGCCAGCCCCAGGCCATTCACTACCTCTAATTAGGACTGGATTTCATTACCAAATAGCTGTTTTGCCTATTAACAGATACTGACAAATTATCTTTAATTCCCATCAGAACGGGAAGAAACAACATTAATATTTTTACACCCAGGAAGTGTAATGATGACAAGAAATTAATAAGTAGGTCATCCATTAATCAGAGAAAGAGCAGTCACCTCCCAAAAAGACAATAACCAAATCCATTTCCTGAATATTTGGCTCATTACTCCCTAGACAGGGAGAATGCACTATGAGAAGCACAGCCTGGCATCTTACATTCAGTACCAGTACAGTATATGTTCAGGTTTGGCATTCCTCTGATAATAACGCTGCTTAATGTCTTTGTTAGAAAGATACAAATCATATTTTATAATACTGAATCATATCAAATATGGATTTAGCATGGGGAGAAGATTTAAACGGCTCAGCTGTTATATTAGATGCAGTAAATCAAGAGGATTTGGGCACGGTGACATATATGACATACAGGGAATCTGCGCTGGGCTCTCCTTCTATACAGGCATTGTGCTATTAGCTAACCAATAAGAGAGACATGACAATGACAGGGGAAGAATGGTGACAGATAGCGAACTTTCAAGAGTCCTGGATTTATTGTGACTGTCCCACATTACAGGCCCTGTGTGATGGACTAGGTATCCCCATTGTGTCTGTCACCATAAAATATAATAATAGGCAATAACAATGCCTCTTCTGTTTAGAGTACAGATATCATCGCACATACAGTAGTAGGTCCTAGCATAACTCAATGATGCTGCCCACGGCTTGTATAAGGATGTTCATGAGGAGTAATATCCAGGAGAATGACAATGTGCGGAGGAGGGGTGCCTATGATTTGCTCTGTGTGTGGTCTGGCCATGTGTATGGGGTTACACTTCTATGAAAAGCATGTGTAGCTTGCAGTGCATATAGGGAACATGTGAATGTAACTTATGAAGGAAAGTACCTGGCACTTGTAGGCAGGGAGTGTCTGGCACTCTGAGTTATAGATGACACTGTACAATGGCTGCACTAGGATAGCATTGTATGTGGGACTCTATTTTTAAAAAGGGCATGTATCTATCACTGTATGCACTGGGTGCAACTTTATTTGTACCTCGGGGTTGGTGTTTTGCCAGTGTATTTTACCACTGCCAGTGATAAAACTTCATAAGTAGATTCCTTACAAGCCTCTTCCTTTCTTATGATAATGAAATCCTCCCAAATTTGATTCCCTCCTGATTCCCTGCCTAATTGCACACATGGTTAAAATAACATTTCTCATAGGAAGTGCACGTTCAGCTGTTCTCTATTCCCAGAACAATTTTTTTCTTTCAGTCTCATGTGTCTAATGTGAATGATTATTTATAAAGCAGACAATGTTATGTAACAATTAGAATAAAAATGACCAGTTGTCAAATGAACTAATCCCACATATATATCTATATCTTCAATATATCTTTAGGAAAAATATCTTTCAGTCATAAAAAACAGCTTAAACTTGTCTTCAGAGAGCAGACAGATCACTTGCTGGTCAGAGAGATCAGGTCACTTGCTGGTTATAGAAATCTATGGAGAGGGAAGGGGGTGATGGGAAGTAGATGGAGGAAGCCTGTTGCATAGCAGCTCTCATCCCAGAGCTTGATTCACAGATGACAATGTTAAGTACTGCTCCATAATGTCATCCATGGTGTTATTAACTTCTGAGAGTGTGCAGAAAATACCTGTTACATAATGGCCATTATAGTGCAGTTCCATGTACACACATAATATCTCTTTTTGAAAGTATTCTTACAGTAGATACTAATAATTTTTCATATTTTTGATACATTTGGGGATACATTAACCATTGATGGCATCTTTAGCATTTACGACTTCTTTTTTTTAAATTTCAGTCCTGAAACTCTTTATGGTACATAGCATTTATATATTAACTTTTTTTAAAATATTTCTAGGCAGAGGGAAAAAAAAATAGAGATGAGCGAACCTGGAGCATGCTTGAGTCCATCCGAACCCGAACTTTCGGCATTTGTTTAGCGGTGGCTGCGGAAGTTGGATAAAGCCCCAAGGCTATGTGGAAATCATGGATATAGTCATTGGCTGTATCCATGTTTTCCAACCTTAGAGCTTTATCCAAGTTCAGCAGCCCCAGCTAATCAAATACCGAACGTTCGGGTTTGGATCGACTCAAACCCGAACCTGGTTCGCTCATCTCTAAAAAAGAAGCTATTCCTATAAAACTATTTAATTTATTTTCTTTTGTATCACCATATAGGTACAATTTAAGTCAACATACCTGTATTAGAGAAATGTCCTGGTAGTATGTAAGCATGGAAACAGTTATACAATCTATTGAAGGCTTAACGCCTGATGTAATTATACAATGGTACAATTTATGTTAATACACAGTGTCATGTACATATTTTCTCCACACATGATATGGGTGCAACTTCAAAGGGCTTTTTCCACTCACTTAGATATATATATATATATATATATATATATATATATATATATATATATATATATATATAGTGGCTATGTCAACAGGTGATGGATTACTAGACCAATGTGTTAGCCGAGATCGGAGATAAATCCAATTGCTCTATACTGTATAAGGTATATGTGAGGACAAATATAAGCAAGTGTAATAATTTTAAAGCGAATGTACCAACAGGTAAATCGCTTTAAGTCTTTTACATGAATGGATGTGTGGGGATGTTGGTGCCACGGTACTTTTTTTGAACCACGGCTCTGGCATCCCCTCGCTGATGCCAGTCTATTCATATAAAAAACTTAAAGCAATGTACCTGATGGTACATACGCTTTAACAATTTATCTTTTTTTCTAATTATTATCAGGTTCTGAAAATTCTTGCAAAAACTCCAAATGTGTATGGGAGGGAAAATGATTTAATGCGTTTTAGACAGGATTGTCATCATCTTAGAGGGCAAAGTATAAGCGAGTGAGACAAGGAACCTGCATATTGGCTTAATGTACATTCTTGCTTGTAGACTTGACCTAAACACTTATTGGATTACACAGTAAAGCTGGTACCTACTATTCCCTCCTGTACTATGATATGTCTTCTGTGGATAATGGTTAAAACAGTACAAAAATATTTTCAACTTGTTTAAATTTGGTGTCTTGACCTTAAAGCAATATTTTTTAGACATCTAGAAAAATTATAATCCCATGGGTATAAATCAGTGCCATGCTACAGAATCTACAGTCATCTGAGATCTTTTGATGGTGGAACAAAATCCTTTAGATGAAATGTTCATGTTATTTCAGATTTTCAGACAATTACTATAATAGAGCGGCTATACATAATAACATTTTTAAAGTTGTGACATTTGACATTAACATTCAAATTTTCAGCAACAAAAATACATGGAAATATAAGTTATATTACAAAATAATAATGTAAAAGATTTTTGTTATTTATGGGCAAATAAACTCCAAACAAACAAACAAAAGAAACCCTATGTTATTCTCCTTACTACTTTCCGGGTCAATTTCTATGCAGTAACAGGGCCGTTTCTACAGGGCCGGGCGTCCGCACGGGGCGCCCACAGCTAGGGGGCGCCCGGCGGCACCCGACCCCTGTGCACTTCCTCTGTGTCTGTCCAGCACCCCCAGCCTCCCCGGGGGGCGGTGCAATGGACCGCGGACCCCACTGACCTCTGGGATGTGGGCACCACCCCCCCTCCCTCTAGACCCTGCTCATGTCCTCGGCGCCGCCCCCTTCCCCCGGATCTCACCCCATGCCCCATCTCTTCAGCTGACAAACTGAATTGTAGCTGCAAGTCCTCATGATGGTTTGGGCCGGATGGAGAGGAAAAGGAAAGTGACGCCTCAGATTAAAGAAGACGTCACCAGTGAGTCCATGTACTGTACAATGATTTTGTATTCAATTGAACATTACTTGTCAGGGGTGCAACACCGCTCTATGCTGCAATACACACACTGCTTCTTCCTAGTAACCCGAATCTTGATAAAAGCCCCCTTCCTTCCCCAGTGCTGAACTGGGGGAGGGGGGGGGGGCGCTTTTATCAAGATCCGCCCTCTTGCCAAAATGCCCTAGAAACTGCCCTGTGCAGTAAAATGAACAAAACAAGATGTTATCCTGGTGTGGTATGTTAGGTAAAACATAATTTTACTTTTTAGTTTCTAATAGACCTTTAAAGCGAATGTACTATCATCTCTTTGGGTTCTTTACCTTAGCATCGGCACGGAGTTGCCAGTGGCACAGTCCTTTTTTGGAACCCCCACCCAGTTCCTGCACATGGTACTGGTCTGTTCCCAAGCACTGACCAGCCCTGGAGGACTGGGTGCAGGCCTGCCTGTAGTATCCCTTAATGGGGCTCACTAAGTTTTAGGTGCCTGTCAGAGTGTAACTCTCTCCTCTCTCAGGTGTCACACCAAGTGCTGACAGCTGTGATTTCCACCTCAGCCACTAGGTGTCTTACTCTCCCTAGTGCACCTCTGGGCACTTGGGCACTTGTTGTTGTAGCCTGGAGTGGTAGCAGACCCACCCAGGTTGTTGGTACAGCCATTCACTGAAAAGGGAAAATAACCCAAGTATACGGTGGTGTAAAGGTACAGATGCTGACAGAGTAGAACAGAGTCCTATGCGTTTAGTAAAAATATAATACTTTACTGTAGTATGACTCAAGTTTGACAGTATATGTGATGACAATAGTGCAAATCTTAACACAGAAGGTTGGTGCTGACAGTGAGGTAGAACCAGTGCTTGAAGTAGTAGGTGCTTTGTAGAGAGAGAAGAGAGGAGCCCTGCTCAAAGTAGTGAATGTGCTCTGCTGGGACAGGTACAGATACAGAAGAGATAAGATACTAATACTCATGGATGCCAATAGTGGCTCTGAACCACCTTATGCCCCTCTAGCTGTGAGGTACTTATCCTAGGTGGGTAATGCGAGCCCCAGTCATTGGTTATCTGGAGAGTTTGGATGTTTATGTTTTTACACAAGAAAAGAAGCTATGTAATATAGGTGAAGAAGTCTTTTTGTAGCTTTCCAATGAATAGTAATTAATCTTTGATGAGCTGAGATAATACATGTCCAAAAGTCTAAAGAATGCTACACAGGCATGCAAGTTCTTTTCTATCCTGCTTAGTATTGCCTAATTATACATATTTATTATTCTGGACATTACACATAAAAACACAGTATTTCAAGCTATAATAAAATTACCCTCATGCTGAACTACACAAGAAGGTCTTATTACAAGGGGATATTTATACAGAGGTCATGAACAAATGTCAAATACTTATGTGTGTAGCATTTTAGAATATCTAAAATTTTGCACGCATTGCTGGTAAACTGCAGAAACTGACATTTTTTCAATGACCATTCGAGCAGCCACAAGTCCCAAGAGACAGATCTGTTTGTAGTATGTTTTAATTAGGGAAGAGATGGAAAGGAAGTCATGCCTTAATGTCACTTAGGCAGGATTTAAGACTAGAATGGTGAATACCACTATTCTCTACATCATGTAAACCTCTGCTGTGACTTGCAACCCATTTCTTTTATTACTTTTGCACAATAAAATTATCACAGGATAGGTGATAAGGAGAGATGAGCGAACCTCGAGCATGCTCATGTTCATCCGAACCCGATCGTTCGCCATTTGATTAGTGGTGGCTGATGAAGTTGGATAAAGCCCTAAGGCTATGTGGAAAACATGGATATAGTCATTGGCTGTATCCATGTTTTCCAGACAAGCTTAGAGCTTTATCCAAGTTCAGCAGCCACTGCTAATCAAATGCCGAACGTTTGGGTTCGGATGAGGTTCGCTCCTTTCTAGTGATAAGTGATCAATGGGGGTTTAACTGCTAGAACGCCACCAATGACAAGTATGGGGTCCTGAGTGCCCTTGTATGAGTGAAGCAGTGGTTGTATATGTGCACTGCTACTCAATATAAGCTCCAGGAGTCTGAAGCTTCAGGAGTCCAGGAGTCTCCAGGAGTCTTGAGCAGTCCAAAGTTTGAGTGAAGCCTCGTTCCAGTGTGTATACTGCTGCTCCATTCACCAAGATGCACTCAGGACCCCTATTTTTATGATCGGTCAGGTTCACAGTGGCTGGAACCCCACCAGTTACTTGGTTGCTTTATACAACATTACCTTCCTGTCAATTGCCTACTGCCACAGGGTTTTCTGGTAAGGACCAGAACGTTTTGTTGCACACTGTGACAAATTTTTGCACTTTCTGACAATGTTGGAGAGGTACTTTTTTCTCTTTATTCTAACTTTTTTCCTACATCAGGAAGAAAATAAAGAATATATATCTAATGTATATGTGTGTGTGTATATTTTAAATTTAAAGAAAAGGTTAAAGAAGGAGTCTCAAGTTTTTTATTAAAATAAAGTTTTTCTTTTAAATGTGTGTGTTTTTCTCTTACATACATGTGGCTTAGTGGTAATCACCTTATAGTAGATGGCATTCTTTACCAAGCTGGGGTCACAGGGGTACTGATAAACGAAGGAACTGGAAGGCGCAGTCCTACAAAAATGGTGGTCTGCGTCTTAGGTGGTAACATGCTGCCATTATTAAGCTGGGGAGGTCCAATATAAATGGCTCTTCTCACCTTGGTATTGTCAGGCTGCTATTACTTAATTTGTTTCCCATTGACTTCAATAGAGAGCATACATTTTTTGACAATATGGCCACATTTTAACCTAAAAATTATGGCCATATTTTTATTTACGTGTGAATTTATCCTAACTTGAAAGTCACAAAGTTTGTGACTGATTGCACAAGCATTTTCTACTTTTTGACAACCCCAAAGCAACATCACTCTTAAATTCCTTCTAAAGGGTTTACATTGCATATATAGTATGCAACAAACATAATAAAAGAGTGATTAAAAAACAAAACAAAAAAAAACAACCTAGCAATCTTTCAGATAATCAAACAGTATTTTAGGGTATATATATGTTTAACATTCTTACCTGTCCCCTATGGCCCATATGAGGAGATCAGTGCTATAATTTACATACTATAGGTCTTGTTACCCAAAAGGTTTGAGTATATGTCTGACAATATTCTTATAAACAAGCTCTAATTTCTATTATCTCATTGCAAGATTTCAAATGGTATTAGTAGTCTCCCATCTGTAAAACAAATTTATAGTAACAGGGGACATGTCACTTCCAGAAATAACACAGCTGTATCATATTACTCTTACTTCCACATGTTTTGTATTAGGTAATGCTAACAAAAAGCAAGGTCTTACGGACCTTGGGAAGAAAACAACATTTTAAAAGTCATTTGTTAAAAAAAAGCACAGCCTATTCCAAAGACATTCTCTCATCTTTGTTAAAACTAAGATCCCTCCATTATCATTCAAACTATTTGTAGCTTACAAGCATCTCATGTTCCCTACTCAATTCAGAAAAGGTCATGCCCATGTCCCATGGCTTTATGAGGAACAATAGTATAATTATGTAACACAGGTGGGATTTCCTAACTGCATAGTAGGGCAGCACCTTTAACAGTCCACTTTCTGCTGAACAAGGGTTACTAAGACTATTGTCTGATATGAAATATTATATACATATACTATATGCAACACTTTATCTTTATTAACATTCCCTGAGATCCAACACTAAAATCCACAATTTTAGGGATCCTACATGGTCTTGGGTATGGGTATTAAAATGCTTTTGGAAACACATCGGGTTACCGCAGTTCTGTCTGTTTTTTTATAAATAGATCTATATTTTTTAGTATATAATTTAGTATATTTGTGTAAAATGCTTTTTAAAAGCTATACCATATTTCACTGTTAGGCGAACTTGTGTGTGAATGTTCTAAAAAAAGGGGGCTACCCATGGCAGGCTGTCCAAGCAAGTCTCCTTTTTAAGAACATTCACACACAAAGGGGTTATCCAGTGCTACAAAAACATGGCCACCTTTTTTCAGAGACAACACGACTCTTGACTCAAGTTTAGGTGCAGTTTGCAATTAAGCTCCATTCACTTCAATGGAACTGAGTAGCAAAATTCCGCCCAAGCTGGAGACAAGAGTGGGGCTGTCTCTGGACGAAAGTGGCCATGTTTCTGTAGTGCTGGATAACCCATTTAATATCTTTCAACAAAAAGGAGGAGAGATCCCTTATTATCGGATCCCAAATTTGTTTGAAATATATGGAAGGTGTAGAAGGCATTTGGATCCAATTTAAAGGGAACAATGCCATGAACTTACAATTTCCTTAGTGGACATTCACATGGGCATTAATTGTACTGTTTTGGGTGCAGGAAATGCATTAATATTTCCAAACAGTGCAGATCATAACCATAGGTAGGGTAGGCTGAGATTGGGTAGAGAAGGACACAGACAGTGAGTCCTAACCTGGTCCCACCAGCTGACCCTGTCTTCTTGCCTCAACAGTCCTAGGTGACTGCAGACAACCACTGAGGCAGTCCCTACTTGTAATAAGATGATTACACGAAACAAGACAAACTTATATACAAGGGCTATTCAGCAGGTCAGGGTCAAACCAAATGGGCAGCAAGGTACTGTACAAAAACAGGATCCAATAGAATAGTCATGTAACAGAGCAAGGTCAAGGAAAGCCAGGTAACAATACAGGAAAAGATAAAGGGATACTTGCACGCTACAAAAAGCAGTCTAATAGCCAGTGTGGCTATCCAAGCTCTGATACACCTTATAGGAGATCAGGGACTCAGTCCAGGATGTGATTGAACCAGACATACACACGAACAGACACAGCAAGGGTAAGTGGAAGAACCAGATGTCAATCACCTTTGCAAAACAAAGGTTAACTGTTGGCCAAAGGGAACTCAGCAGGGAAGAGACAGGTGTGGCAGATAAATCAATCAGCAGAGCAGAGGTAGTAGAGTTTTGTTCAATGAAGTGCAAATAAAACAAAGAATACAAATATAAAATTATTGGATCAACACCCGTATAAAAATCAAAAATTTCTTTATTTCAGACAATAAACGTACAATAAAATAACCAAGAGGCAATTCCAAACATGAAAAAAGTTCCAGACAAAGTGATTAGGGAAACAAGAATGTTTTTTCCTTTTAAAGTGAGGCTATGTGCTGTAAACAGTATTCAAAGAAAAAAGTGCAAATAGTGCAAACTAATTGCTATTACAGCTGTATGTGTACCGGACCACAGTATACTAAGGCATGTCTTGCTCTACACCCACATAGTGTTCAGTCAACTGCGTCTCATCAATACCGTCTCTAAACAGCACTATCTATGAGCTTCTTAGTGCATAAAGGTCCGCACTATGCTCAAATGTAAATATAATCACACATATTGCACAAGCCATCTAAATAATCATTGCATCTTACCCATAAAGTCACCGGTCTGGTCAGTTCCCCAACGCACGTTTCGCGATCGTAAAGCGACCTTTTTGCTTCCTCAGGGGGCGTTCAACGTATATATATATATATGTGTGTGTGTATATATATATATATATATATATATATATATATATATATTCAACAGTAATCTTCTTGCTTGCCATTGTAATATATAATCATCCTATGGATTAGTCCCATAAATAAGGATACAATTGTCTAAATGCTAACATTGACAAGGAAGGATAGCTATGATTTGCTTGCCAAGGAAACAACAGGGAAATATTCAGCTTTTCATACGTAAACAGGACAAATTAATGGCCCTTGAGATCAGTGATTAGAATGACTGCAACCTTCAGATTCTGCATAAAGATACTGTATAGGACATAGAAGCAAAACATTTCATGGCAAGTATGGATAATATGGAATCCAAAGAATGTCCATTATGGTGAGTGAGCTGGTAGATCATTGATTAACCTTGTGAAAATACAAGGTAGCCATGGAGAATCACTTTATTTTTTTTATTTTTTTTTTTTTTATTCAAAATTTTATTAAATATTACACCATATAACAAGACATCATAAAAAAAAGAGAAAGCCAAGTACAAAAAGACTTACAGACCTTTTCACAAGAGGTAGACTTTAAACGTCAGGGTTGTACTACCCACAAATTGGACCTAGCCCAGCGGATCTATTACAGCCAAATTTAGGGTTACCCCTCTTATCCTCACCATAACAAAGTAACAGACCCAACATAGACCTTAACACATCAAGTAAAATAATCACACGCCCCCCAACCCTACCCCAAATAATCCCTATTTCCACAATTTACACTTGGAGAAGGACAGACCTGGCACAGCATGGCATGGCACTCCTTATTCTCCTAATAATAAAAACTACTATTATTAATACCATTACCCTTACCCTTCCCCACCCACCCCCCCCCCTTTTATCCTCTCTCAACACCTTGGGACGCCAACCCCCCCCCCTCACCCTACACTTCTCAAAACTCCATGATTAAACTACCATATACAACTCCCCCTCCTATCCTATTACTCCCCCTACCTCTAAGGACCGTCCAGGGCACGGAGGACGACGGCCGCCCACAGATCAGGTCAATCACACAATCCCATCTTTCATTCACGGAGCTACCACTTTTAATCCCTCTTACTGTCATAAGGACCCCGTAAGGATCATCCCCAACTTGGCTCCCTCCTCTCAGAAGGATACCCTCGGGAATGTTACCCTCCACAGGCCCTTTTGCTTGTGCTGGTGACACCCCGGTCGCCCCACGATGGTCAATGACCCCATGTAAAGGCCATCCCCCCGTACGGCGACCCCCGGAAGTCATCCTTGCACACTACCGTATATATATTTATTGTTATGCATTTTACATTTTCCTTTATTTATATATCCCTACTGCGCAAAAACAATTATTACTCATTATTCTCTCTATGGCGTCTCCTTTACTCTCAGTCACTCCTTTGTTCACCTACTCTCGACCACCATCTGGCGCGGCCGTCGCCCCTCCACGCCCCAAACCCGTCCCATCCCACCTACTTCGTTCTATTACTGAGAGGGAAGGCGTCCCACCCCTTAACACACACCCTTCTCCATGTACTATCCTACTACCAGCCCCGCCAGGTCTGCCCCTCCTTACACCATCTCCAAAATAAAACACCTTCTAGAACCGCCCCAACTTCTAAACATATCCTAAATTTTTACCAATCTATTATCCCCCCCCCCCAACCTACCCCAAAAGCAAAAAAAACAAAAAAAACAAAAACAGACAAACCCCCCCCCCCCCTCTGCCTGGCTATATTACCTCCTTATCCCTTTCTACCATTTTGACCATAGGTTTTCGTATTCCTCCATCTTCTCAAGTTGTAGGGCTTTTACATAATCCATCAATTTTAAACTCTTTATCTCTCTATTCCAATCCTCTAACGTTGGTAAGGTCGGGGATATCCACTTCCTTAATATACAGAGCCTAGCAACGAACAATACTCTACTGACTATACATTTTTTCACCCTCGTGACCACTATCCCTCCCATATCCCCAAGAAGTGCAGTTTCCGGACAGAACTTCAACTCCACCCCGAGTCTATTTTTAATTTGACCAAATGTTTCTTCCCAATATCTTCTTAGTTTGGGACATCTCCACATCAGGTGAATTACATCCCCCCTATCCCCTTTACATCTATCACACAAATCCGTGTTTCTAACTTTCATCTTAAACAACTTAACTGGTGTAAAGTGTAACCTTCTAATTATAAAAATCTGTGAAACTCTATGGTTCATTCTCAAACTAACCTCTTTTATATTACCCAGCACACTTCCCCAATCTATTTCACTTGTCCCCATATCTTCTTCCCAACTGAATCTAAATTTCTCCTCCAGTTTTGCATTTGCAGTATGGATTAACATCTTATAGATGGATATAGGGAGAGACCTGGGGGATGGGGTCACGTGAGCGGACGTGAGCACGTAGCGTCCGCCCCCTCCCCCTTCCATCTGACCGACGGATCAGGGATGCGTTGCTGGGGCGTAGAGCGGCACTAGCTGGGCTCGCCACGCCAGAGGCCGGGACATGGAGTGACGGGGACCCTCTTGTGAGTGTGCGGGGATCGGATGTGGTCCAGGACGAGGGGAAGCAGCCAGGCAGCGTTCACGGTGTCCGGCGACACAGGAGCGGGCGCGGGTGCCGGTGTGGAGCAAGGAGGACCATGTGGAGCCCGCAGGAACCTTCGGTTGCAGACTTATAAGGAAGAGTCCGGTGCTGGGTGAGAGATTTCTGAGGGGGCTCGGCAGGTCCAGTGGCAGCTGCTGCAGGTTGTTTGTGCTGCAGGTTGAAGGAGTAAGGGCTCTGTCAGTGAGTCCAATACCTGCAGTGTGTGGAGCTATCCTATGGGGGAGGGGGAAGGCACTCAGGCCGTTTTTTTGGTCTCTGCCTAAGCCATAATACCTCAGAAGGCTATATCTTCTGCTATCTTGACTGCTATTGCCCCCATATGACTGAAAACCAACTAGCCTTAGGGGCCTGGGGGACATTTTCTGATCTCAGGGGATTGCAAGACTCTAACCATCTGGGCCTAAAGTGATATTGTTTCTATGTGATTTAAAGAGTCTGCCGCTTGGTCTGCATGGTGCTAACCCGGTGTACCTGTGGGGCACTTACTGATCACATGGGATTGCAAGACTCTAACCATTTGGGCCTAAAGTGATATTGTGTGGTCTAAAGAGCTTACAGCTTGGTCTGTATGGTGCTAACCCGGCGTGCCTGTGGGACACTTACTGATCACATAGGACTGCAAGACTCTAACCATCTGGGCCTAAAGTGATATTGTTTCTATGTGATTTAAAGAGTCTGCCGCTTGGTCTGTATGGTCCTAACCTGGTGTGCCTGAGAGTGATTAACCCTAAGGGGCAAGATTCTAGCACGGGAACCCAAGGAGCTCATGTATACCGAGTGGAACTAGTGGTTGGAGGTCTGCTAGAAGCACTGTCAAGACATTATAACCATCTCCTTTTACATTTTGCGTGTTCGGTGGTTGAACTGAACATTAAATGGACATATAAAGTAGATTAACAGTATAATTGTACTGGAGGGGCTATATATATATGGTACAGAGTGTGATCTAAATATATTTGGTTACAGGTAAAAGGGTGAGCACAGTGACCATGCCTCCTAAAAAGTCCAAAGAGGATCCTAATCCACGTAGATCTGGGGGCGGAGGGTTACAGGGGGTAGGGGGTTCTGCCAAAACGAGTGGTCAGAAACTGGATAGATTCCTGCAGTCCCCAATCATGAAAGAAAAATCTGTAGTGTCACCCCCCGAATTGTATACATCAAGCCATGAAATAATGGATGAGAATATGGAGGGAGGTGATCCTCAGTTGGTGTCCGGGGAGAGTGTGGCCGGATCAGTTTCTGGAGACGTGGAACATGTGAAGGCTATTGTTTCCATGATCCAGAAACTAGATCAATCAGTGAAGGAGGTTTTGGCTCAGACAGGGAGTATTGGTGCTGATGTGTCCATTATCAAGAATGAACTAAGTAAGATGAGAGAAAGGATGGGAGAGGCAGAGAATAGAATATCACAAGTGGAAGATACTCAGAATAATATTAAAAAAGAAGTGCAAGATCTAAAAAAGATAGTGGAACAGAACCAAAAAAAAATTCTAGATATGGAGGATAGACAGAGAAGAGCTAATATCAAATTGGTAGGCTTCCCGGAAAAAGCTGAAGGGGAAAGATTGTGTGTCTTTCATTTACAACTGGCTGCTGTCGGTCTGTGAGATTGGTACTCTATCAAAGTTTTTTGGGATAGAGAGAGCACACAGGGTTCCGTTCCGCCCGTACCCCACCGGAACCAATCCTAGACCGATTCTGGCTAAATTGTTATTTTATGGTGATAGAGACAAGATCCTGGCATTTAGTCGAAAAAGGGGGGATTTGAGTTATGGGGGAAATAAGATCGCAATCTACCCAGACTTCTCATATACCACGAATAAATTGAGAACAAGTTTTGTTGGGGTTAAAAAAAGATTGAGGGATGCCGGGATAGGATATTCCCTGTTGTTTCCAGCGAAAATGAAAATTATCCACGGAGACAGAACCCATTTTTTTACGGACCCTGGCGAACTAGATAAATGGCTTGAGTCTAAGGGTTTGTAGTTAGAGTAGCAAGGGAAGATAGCTATTGTTGGGCCTGGTGCGTCGGTTGGGGGGGGGGGGAGGGATTGACCTAGTAAGGGGTGTGGGCCGAGCCTAGCGGTGAAGTCTAGCCAAGTAGGGGGTGGTGATGGGGGGGGAGAGGGGGGGGGGGAAGGGGGGAGGGGGGTGTTTGTTTAGTGGGGGGTCAATCTTTAGTTTTTTTTTTCTCTTCTTTCCTTTTTTTTTTTTTTTTTTCTTCTTTTTTGTTTTTTTCTGCCTGGGTACATTCGCTTCATAGGTGTGAGGTATGAAGAAAGAAAGGTTGTTGGATGGGGCGGTTTAGAATTGTGACGTGGAATGTGCGGGGGTTGGCGAGTAGAGAAAAGAGAGTGGCCATTTTTAATGCTATAAATGGATATTTGCCAGCTATTGTTTGCCTCCAGGAGACCCATCTGACACATGAGTCCCTGAACAGCACACATAGAAAGTGGGTTGACTCTAGCTTTCATTCAGTGTTCTCTAATTACTCTAGAGGTGTGAGTGTGCTTATTCATAAGGGTTTAAAGGTAAATGTGCTGCAGAAAAAGGTGGAGGAGTCTGGGAGATATGTTATCATACATTTGGTTTGTGAGGATGTTGAGCTTCTCCTTTGTGCCGTCTATTTTCCCCCACCATTTTCAAGGAAACTGTTTTTGGAAATAGACGGGATAATGGACAAAATGGCGGAGTGTCCGAAGTTATGGCTGGGGGACTTTAATGAAATATTAGATGGTGAAAGGGATAGAAGTTATGTGGGAGAAAGACCAATTAGAAGGGGAAGTTCACAGCTGGCTAAGATTTGCACAGAATTAAATTGGTACGATATTTGGCGGATCAAAAATGGGGATAGAGAGGAGTATTCATGTGTAAACAAATCACATAAATGTATGTCCAGGATAGATCTGGCATTGGGCGATGAACGGATGCTAGAGCTTACCAAGAGAGTTAAGTTTGGGCGTAGGGGTTTTTCTGATCATACCCCGATGATGATAGAGCTAGGGAATAAAGAAGTGGGTCCGGGTAGGCCGTTTAGGCTTAATGCTTCCTGGTTGAAAGTTATAGATCTAGAGTGGTTAGGCAGCATAGAGGAATTCTTTCATTTTAATAAAGGGACAGCAGAGAGTATAGTAGTGTGGGATGCCATGAAGGCAACGTTGAGGGGGCTTCTATTCCAGAAAATAGTATATAAGAAAAGAGAAGTAAGGGAGAAAGAAAGGAGACAGTATGTAGCTATAGAAACAGCGGAAAGAATTTATAAGGAGAATACCTCCCAGGAGAACTGGAGTACTTGGGTAAAGGAGCAGGAACAACTAGAGAAAGTCCTCCTGGAAAAGAATGCCGCCAGACAGATGTTTATAAAAGCTAGAGGAGGAGTGGAAGGGGAACGTCCAGGGAGAATGTTGGCGAGATTAGTGGAGAGTAATAGGGGATCGACAAGGATAGCCTCACTGGAGTGGCAGGGACAGCAAGCCTCTACAACTAGGGAGATCTTAGATATTTTTGTACAGTATTATGAGTCTATCTATACCTCAGAGGGGAGTTATAGGCCAGAGGAGTTGGAGGAGTATTTGGGGAACATCTCTTTACCTAGTCTTGAAGTGGATGAGAGGGAGGTGCTGGATGCACCATTCACGTTGGAAGAACTGAATAAGGCATTGGGGGAGATGGGGGTCGGTAGGGCTCCGGGCTCGGATGGTTTGCCAGCAGAAGTCTATAAAGTGGCAGGAGAGAGGTTGTTGGCTGAGCTTCTGGATGTTCTAAATGGGGCATGGCAGAGTGGGAGACTGCCAGACTCCATGAAAGAGGCTGTAATTATTGTATTACCAAAAGATGGGAAGGAATCTAGGGGCCCGGAGTCATACAGACCCATCTCCCTCATCAATGTGGACGCGAAACTGGCTACTAAAATATTAACTAATAGACTGAAAGTTGTGATAGGGAAACTTATAAACAGAGATCAGTCAGGATTTATCCCTGGTAGGGGGGTTTACTACAACATCAGGAGAGCTTTTAGTAATATTCAGGAGGGGAGGAAGGACCCGGGGGGTAAGGCTATTCTCACCCTCGACGCATCAAAAGCCTTCGATAGGGTGGAATGGCCTTATTTATGGAGAGTCATGAGGAAAATGGGAATAGGAGAAAGATTCATTAGTTGTGTTAGACTATTCTATTCGGAACCCAGGGCTAGGGTAATGGTTAATGGGCAGGTATCTGACCCTTTTCAGCTATCTAGAGGTACGAGACAGGGGTGTCCCCTGTCCCCCCTCTTGTTCGCCATAGCAATGGAGCCGCTCGCCGAGTACATTAGATGTTCTAGGAACGTTCGGGGCTTTGAGCACTCGTCGGGAACGGAAAAGATGGCATTATTTGCGGATGATGTGATGCTGTTCCTGGGGAGTGCTAGGTCCTCACTAAGAGAGGTAATGAAGGTAATTAAGATTTATGGGAGTTACTCGGGGTTCGCCATAAATTGGAGTAAGTCCTCACTTATGATGCTGGGGGCCAGTGATGGGGGGGACTATGGGCAGGTGAGGGTTTGTGCCCCGGGGGCTTCCATAAAGTACCTAGGTATAGCAATCTCACCTGATCTATATGACTATAATAGACATAATTGGCTCCCTCTAATTAGGAAGATACAGGGGAAAATTAGACTATGGGAGCGGTTTCCTCTTAGTATGGCCGACAGAGTGGGTCTAGTAAAAATGATAGTGTTGCCACAGGCCCTGTATGTCCTGGCCAATAGTCCAGTATGGCTGGGGAAGAAAGCTTTTAGAGAGATAAGGGGTCTATGTAATGAGCTAATCTGGAGAAGGAAAATCCCGAGGATAAAATACGAGTTCCTAACGAAAAAATGGGAGGAAGGGGGCTTTAATCTTCCTAATTTTGAATTATACTTTCTTGCGGCACAATTGTTGTACATTGTGAAGTGGAAGGAGTATGACTTTTGGGGCAAGTGGCAAGCTTTGACCGATATATGTGGTCCAGATTTACCGGCATTGTTAGAAGCAGGGAGGATCATGATAAAAAATGACCCCCTAAATGACTTATATAATAAAGTATGGTCACACTGTAAAAAGATAGTGGGTGTGGATAAGAGTAATCAATTCACGCCTTTGTGGTTCAATGTGCACTTGGCCCCGTTTAACAAATTCCATGACTGGTTATTTTGGGCAAAACGGGGGGCTATAAAGATAGAACATATGTTTGATCCAATGGGTAATTTAAAATCCTTGGAAGTCTTGTCAGCAGAATGGGGCCTTAGTAAGGGGGATACTCTACGGTACTATCAACTTAAACACATGGAGAGAGGGGTTAATGAGAAAGAATTTTTGGTGGTAGAGGATTTTTTTACTTAACGAAAATATAATGAAATCAGCTAAGGGCACGGTGGGGAGAATCACTTTATTATTTCTCTTGTGCCATACAAACACAGCAGGTGCCAACATGAAATCATGTAAGACTTTTAACAGTTTCCGTCTGAGGTAAAGGTATCTAAGAGAATTATGTTCTGTGCTACAGTTTCTTTCATTTCTATTTAAGTAGCCATTTGTTACATTTTGTATTATTTGTGTTACATATGCACTCAGGCAAGTAAATGTCTACTGATAGTGAAAATCATATTCATAGTTTAAGGGTGGGTTCACACGTACCGGAATTGCAGCAGATTTCATGCTGGGAGTTCTGCAACAAGATCTTCTGTAATTCCCACCACTATCAGTTTGAGTAGTGGAATGAAAATTCCGCTGCGAGTATGTAAAGCGCCATAATAAACATAATAGAGAATTTATACTTGCCCGTCCCCATGCCCTCACAGTGCAGAATTACCAGCTTCCTCACAGCCTTGTTCTTCTGTTTCCCTCAGCTTTCCGTGACGTTGTAGGAGCTGCAGGAGACCAGTGGCTGTGAGTCAGCTGGTGACGCAGCGCTGTCAAGGCATAGTGACGGCAAGTATAGATTCTTTATTATGTTCCCCCCAAACCCCTGCCCATATTTGGGTGGAGTTCCCATTAAAATGCACTTAAACGACTAATATTATTTTAGACATTTATAGCATAGAGAAGAAGACCATAGATGACTTATTGGTGCTAGTCTTACCTCTGAAAGTCCATGGAAAGGGGTGTAACTTTCATAGACTTTAAAGGAAAGGACTTCATGTAAGTACAGTATCATCTCTATTAATGGCTATGAATAATTTGACTTCTACTTGTACAAGTAATCACATATTTTCCTGCTGTGGACGATAAAACTTTGGCCAAAAAGCCTCATATGTTTAACATGTAAGATAATCTGGAAGTAGTAACACATGTCATAAGTCATACAAACAATGACAGATTTACAAACATACAGTAGCTACGATATTTGAAGGTATACATTTCACTGATATTTAAATGCTAAAAAAAGAAGAAAATAATTCATTACCCTTTACATTCATTGGTAAATGATACAATTTTCTAATAAATGTTTTATGTAATAAAGATAAATGTTGATCTCATTAACAGGACACCTTCATGAATTTTTATTTTACGGCACAATGTTCATTATACGTGATATATTATTCTGGCAATGACTTAACTAATTTGTTTCCATATTTTAATTCATGATTAGAATTGGCATGATTAACACGCTCTTCTGCTTGTTTCATCAAGGAGTACATGCATATGATTTCTGTTGGATTTATGAGATGTCTTGTACAATGCACCTATTCATGAATCCTTTCTTTCAAGCCTATACTTGCTTGTGATTCACCGCAGTGGAGAGATACGTGCCCGATGTCCTAGACTTGGAGAAAGACAACATAATGCAGGAATGCTTTACCCATGCCTGAACATGAATTTGGATAAAATATAGTTAGATGTCCTTTTGGGCAAAATTTGAACAAGGAAATACATTTAATATGGGACATGAACTGTGAGCAGATTTCAGGGGAAAGATACTTATCAGCATGCTTATAATGACTTCATTCAGCCAACATGTAGACTACGTTTGTACTGCACTTGAGTCTATTACAGATGTGTTTTTAAAGGTCATATGGATAAGCAAATAATGGCTTGACTTGGATCCAGAATCTTTAGGAGACTTGGTCAAAACGGATCACTATATACCCCATGAACCCACCGGACTTTTCAGCCAGTTGAAATAATATGCAGGGCCATATTAACCACTAGGCACCTGTGGTGAGCACCTTGCAGGGGGCAACATTAGAGAGCAGGGGAAAGGAAAGTTTTTTTTTATTTTTTAGTCTCCCACCTCCTGTTCAGACTTGCCAGTAATTCTGGTGTCTTTTAGAAGGGTGTGTGTATGTGTGTGTGGGGGGTGGGGTGGGGGGTGGGCGGGTGTCATTGTGGTATTGGTCAGGTCTGGTATCAGTGGTGTAGCTACCATAGTGGCAGGGAAGGCAGTTGCTATGGGGCCCGTGGAGGGAGGGGGCCAAGAGAAGATAAGAGACTCCTGTGTCCTTTTGCTTAACCCCTTATTTACTGCAGTGTGTAAGTGACCTATTGTTCTCTTCCTGACTACTTTGATAACCTCTGACCTCTGTTTTCTAAGTTCCTGCAGAGGTCAGGGGTTATCAGTGCAGGAGTAGAAGGAGAGAGCTAATTGCCTTCTGTATTAACCAATTTTTGTGTTGCAGCATGTAAGAGAACACTGGGTCACTTACACACTGCAGTAAATAAAGGGATAAGCAAAAGGTAGTTTGCTCCTGCACCTATGTATATAACCATAGGATTCTGCCTCTGGCCACAAGAGAATTTTTTTTGGCCACATCACCAAGTATGTGTATATATATATATATATATATATATATATATATTGTGGACATGTCACGGGAAAAGTGCTCGAGGGGGTGTACATCTCACCCAGGTTAATACGGAGTGTGAGATGGTAAGTCCAGGAGGCATCTGTGCTCAGCAGTGTTATGCTGCTGAGCTATTATTTATTATTGCCGGGCCTGGACTTACATGGAATGGCAGATAGGTTTTGGTAGTGGGATTTGCCATTCCCTCCCCCCGATCCAGGTCAGGTTTTGGGGTCAGGTGTCTCTGGCCCTAATCAGCCTGACAGAGAAAAGCCCTGCAGAGGATCCTTGGTTTGCTCTCAGACAGGAGTGAACAGCCTGCATGGTGTGTTCGCTGGGAGCTGGGGCTTATGCACACCCTGCAATATTACCTGCCAAGTGAAGTGTCAGAGAGGTAACCTGCTGTATTAGTAAGCGCCCAGACGGGCAGGACTTTTTGTTTTGTTTATTCTCACTGCACGGTGTTGCTGTATTTATGTTGCTGGACCGTTTATGCTACAAATAAACACCCAAAGCTGTTTTATGAGCCCAAGTTTGCTGCCTGAACTGTGTCCAAACACACCATCCCCCGGGAAGATCCCTACAATATATATATATATATATATATATATGTGTGTGTGTAGGGGAGGGCCATACAGTTTTTTTGCTATGGGGCCCCATGAATCCTAGCTACGCCCCTGTCTGGTATGGCTGTGTTGAGCTGTCACAGTATGGCAGTATTGTTCAGGTCTTGCATGGTAGTATTATCCAGTCACAGTATGGTGGTATTGGTGTATTGGTCAGGACTGGTGTGGCGGTGTTATCCAGTCACAGTATGGTGGTATTGGTGTATTGGTCAGGTCTGATGTGGCAGTGTTATTCAGTCACAGTATGGCGGTATTGTTCAGGTCTGGTGTGGCAGTGTTATCTAGTCACAGTATAGCAGTATTGGTCAGGTCTGGTGTGGCTGTGTTATTCAGTCACAGTATGGTGGTATTGTTTAGGTCTGGTGTGGCGGTGTTATCCAGTCACAGCATGGTGGTATTGGTGTATTGGTCAGGTCTGATGTGGCAGTGTTATCCATTCACAGTATGGCGGTATTATTCAGGTCTGGTGTGGCAAGGTTATCCAGTTACAGTATGGTGGTATTGTTCAGGTCTGGTGTGGCAGTGTTATCCATTCACAGTATGGCTGTATTGGTCAGGTCTGGTATGGTGGTGTTATCCAGTTACAGTATGGTGGTATTGTTCAGGTCTGGTGTGGCAGTGTTATCCAGTCACAGTATGGTGGTATTGGTGTATTGGTCAGGTCTGGTGTGGCAGTGTTATCCTGTCACAGTATGATGGTATTGGTCAGGTCTGGTGTGGTAGTGTTATTCAGTCACAGTATGGTGGTATTGTTTAGGTCTGATGTGGCAGTGTTATCCAGTCACAGTATGGCGGTATTGGTCAGGTCTGGTGTGGCAGTGTTATCCAGTGACAGTATGGCGGTCCTTCAGACAATATGCACTAATCATTGATTCAATGTGGAAATTTTTTGTATGTTTTAAGCAGTTAAAAACCATGAAAAACCCAATTCAGACAATGTTTCTACATGTAGATAAATGCATGTGGCTGAAACTATGCTCCCATTTCTTCCCCAGTAAGTCATGTGCTGTCACCAGGATTATTGGCCATACGCCTATTGGCTACCGCATGAAGCGCTGGTTGTGGTGACATACAGTAAGGCTATGTTCACAATATGTAAGAGACCGGCAGTTCCGTGACCTGGCCGGCCCACATCAGAACTCCCCACAGCAGACTATGAAGTGTGCGGATGGAGCTGCTTGCTCCATAGTGTGCACTGACAGGGTTTTCTGTGGCCACTATTCACGGAGTGTATACCATATGTATACACTATGGCTGGGATCCCTTCAGCTTGCAGCACTACGTAAGTTTTCCATGGAAGATTTCTACGTAGGATTTCCACAGAACTTATGTAGTGTAAACATAGCCTAAATGTGGGAACGCAGCCTAAGGCTATGTTCCCACTACGTATATGACCGGCCGTTCCGTGACCTGGCCGGGTCACGGAACGGCCGGTCTCTGCAAAGATCTTTCCAGCCACAGTGTTCTGATGCACACAATGAAGCAAGCGGCCGGAGACGCTCATTTCATTATGTGAATTGACAGGTCTTTCTACGGCCGCAATTCACTGAATTGCGGCCGCAGAAAACTGACATGTCAGCTCTTTGCTGCGCCATATGGGAACCCGGCCGGAGCGTATACGATGTGTATACGCTCCGGCCGGGATCCCATAGCAGTAAAGGCAGTGTTCCACACCGATGGCCGATGGCAACAACGGCCGTACTTTTACGTAGTGTGAACGTAGCCTAAGACTGATCAGATATCAATATGATGTTCAGAAACTAAAAAATCCCGATGCTAATTGGTTAGTGAAGATGGGGGTGGCTTCAGGTTTAGTGCCTAGGGCAGCAGCAGCTGGTAGTACGGTCCTGATAATAGGGAAAATACAATCACAGAAGAATACTATTAATATCTTTAGATTAGAAATATGTTTTGTGATATAGGTTTGTATTATACTAAAGTTATAAACATATACGACAAATAAAATCTAATCGTCTTCATTTTGAATGTAGCTTAACGTTCATTATTCAAGAAATGCATTAGCCCCTGCATGAGGATTATGACATAGATCACCATATAACATGTCACATAGCCAGCTACCTTCAGCACTCATACAATTAATGAAAGCACACATAAAGTTAAGCTGAATCGTTTCCTAAATGTAATGACACTTAACTCTTAAACCAGTCAAGCCCAATTACATGCTTTATATGTGAATATATATATATCCACTTAAGACACAGAACATCTTGCCCTCAATCACACAAATTGAAAGTCAGCAAGAAGTGCAATTTACCTGACATATGGAAAAGTTTAAGCATGGTAACAGTAAAACAAACACATTTGTACCTTTATTATGACACGTCAGTAAATTAACATAGTGTCAGCTCAGCTATTATGAAATCATAACGTAATTGCTTCTAATTTATTTCTGCTGATACGCAGCATTTGTTTTGTAACATCTTCAACTCTTGTCTCTACGAATGTAGATGAAGCAGTTTGAGAGCAAAATGGTATTGATCTTTTCCCAGCAGCCACCATAAATGACAAGATTTTTATTTTTTATTTTATAAAAGTCATAAGTGGGAGCCAGTTGGTAGTCAAGCTGGTGAACAGTCAGAGGAAGTTCATGACTACAATCTTTAATTATACAATGCTAAACTCATGTCTATGTTGGGGATTTTATATAGTAGCTTGTTGTGGCAAGTCATAGGGGAAGATTTATCAAAGGGTATAAAATTTAGACTGGTGCAAACTGCCCACAGCAAACAATCACAGCTCAGCTTCTGGTAAAATAAAGACTGAGCTGTGATTGGTTGCTGTGGGGAGTTTGCACCAGTCTAAATTTTACACCCTTAAAATCTCCCCCATAGAGTTTATAAAAGGCATAAACTAAAGGATGATGAACGGAAAGAATATAAAAAATATACTGTATATCACATCCGTCTTATCCTGAGAGACAAAAAATACCTGGTGCAGGTGTATAGCATTATATCTTAAAAAAGTGCTATATATATACACAATTTCTATACTTGGACCCTTCTGATTGATAGTGTGTAAACCACATCTGTCTTATCCTAAGAGACAAAAATACCTGGTGCAGGTGTATAGCAGAATATCTTAAAAAAAGGGCTATATATATATATATATATATATATATATATATATATACACACACACTACTGTTCAAAAGTTTGGGGTCACATTGAAATGTCCTTATTTTTGAAGGAAAAGCACTGTACTTTTCAATGAAGATAACTTTAAACTAGTCCTAACTTTAAAGAAATACACTCTATACATTGCTAATGTGGTAAATGACCATTCTAGCTTCAAATGTCTGGTTTTTGGTGCAATATCTACATGGGTGTATAGCGGCCCATTTCCAGCAACTATCACTCCAGTGTTCTAATGGTACAATGTGTTTGCTCATTGGCTCAGAAGGCTAATTGATGATTAAAAAACCATTGTGCAATCATGTTCACACATCTGAAAACAGTCTAGCTCGTTACAGAAGCTACAAAACTGACCTTCCTTTGAGCAGATTGTGTTTCTGGAACATTTGTGAGGTCAATTAAATGCTCAAAATGGCCAGAAAAAGAGAACTTTCATCTGAAACTCGACAGTCTATTCTTGTTCTTAGAAATGAAGGCTATTCCATGCCAGAAATTGCTAAGAAATTGAAGATTTCCTACAACGGTGTGTAATACTCCCTTCAGAGGACAGCACAAAAAGGCTCTAACCAGAGTAGAAAAAGAAGTGGGAGGCCGCGTTGCACAACTAAGCAAGAAGATAAGCACATTATAGTCTCTAGTTTGAGAAACAGATGCCTCACAGGTCCCCAACTGGCATTTTCATTAAATAGTACCCGCAAAAAAACCAGTGTCAACATCTACAGTGAAGAGGTGGCTGCGGGATTTTGGGCTTCAGGGCAGAGTGGCAAAGAAAAAGCCATATCTGAGACTGGCCAATAAAAGAGATAGATTAAGAAGGGCAAAAGAAAACAGACATTGGACAGAGGAAGACTGGAAAAAAGTGTTGTGGACGGATGAATCCAAGTTTGTGGTGTTTGGATCACAAAAAAGAACGTTTATGAGACGCAGAACAAATGAAAAGATGCTGGAAGAATGCCTGACGCCATCTGTTAAGCATGGTGGAGGTAATGTGATGGCCTGGGGTTGCTTTGGTGCTGGTAAGGTGGGAGATTTGTACAGGGTAAAAGGGATTCTGAATAAGGAAGGCTATCACTTAATTTTGCAACGCCATGCCATACCCAGTGGACAGCGCTTGATTGGGGCCAATTTCATCCTACAACAGGACAATGACCCTAAACACACCTCCAAATTGTGCGAGAAATATTTACAGCAGAAGCAGGCAGCTGGTATTCTATCGGTAATGGAGTGGCCAGCACAGTCACCAGATCTGAACCCCATTGAGCTGTTGTGGGAGCAGCTTGACCGTATGGTACGCCAGAAGTGTCCATCCAACCAATCCAACTTGTGGGAGCTGCTTCGAGAAGCGTGGGGTGCAATTTCTCCAGCTTACCTCAACAGATTAATAGCTAGAATGCCAAAGGTGTGCAATGCTGTAATTGCTGCAAAAGGAGGATTCTTTGACGAAGGCAAAGTTTGATGTAAAAACAATGTTATTTCAAATACAAACGTATACAACGTATGGTGGTGAATAAGTGTGACTTTTCATGGAAAACAAAAAATTGTTTGGGTGACCCCAAACTTTTGAATGGTAGTGTATATTTTATTTAAAATGTATTTCTAATGATAGTGTTTTAACCCTTTCCCGCACGAGAACGTAACTGTACGTCCTCTTGCGGTTGCAGGCGTTCAGAGCTGGCCGCGCAGCGCCCTGATCTGAACCGCCGCGATCCCAGGTGCCTCATGTGGCTCGGGATCGTGGCTATTAGTGGGCACGGTCCGATCGCCGTGCCCGCTAATTAGATAATCGGAGGCAGCTGTCAAAGATGACAGCTGCCTCCGATTACCGGATGCAGCCGTTCCCTGGTGTCTAGTGGGGGAGATCTCCGTTACTGAAGCTGGCTGGGGACCGCTCCAAGATGGCAGCGTCCCCGGCTCGGCACTCATTTGCTTTCGGCTGCAGCAGCCGAAAGCAAACGAGTGCCTACCTCATTGATCTTTGCTGTATAACTATACAGCAAAGATCTCAATAAGAGATCAAAGTGTATATTCTAGAAGTCCCCTAGGGGGGCTTGTAGTATATGTGTAAAAAAAATAAATAAAGTGTTGTTGTCAATAAAAATCCCCTCCCCTAATAAAAGTCTGAATCACCCCCCTTTTCCCAGGTTATAAATAAAAATAAATAAATAAGTAAATAAATAAATAAACATGTTTGCTATCGCCGCGTGCGGAATCGCCCGAACTATTAATTAATCACATTCCTGATCTTACACGGCAAACGGCGTAAGCGCAAAAATATCCCAAAGTGCAAAGATGAGCCTTTTTTGACGCATCAAATCCAGAAAAAATGTAATAAAAGCGATCAAAAAGTCGCATATGCGCAATCAAGGTACCGATAGAAAGTACACATCATGCCGCAAAAAATGACACCTCACACAGCCTCATAGACCAAAGGATAAAAGCGCTATAAGTATGGGAATGGAGCGATTTTAAGGAACGTATATTTGTTAACAATGGTTTGAATTTTTTACAGGCCATCAGATAAAAGAAAAGTTATACATGTTACATATCGTTTTAATCATAACGACTTGAGGAACATATAAAACATGTCAGTTTTTCCATGGGACACACGGCCTAAAACCACAATCCCCCCAAAGAAAAAGAATTGTGTTTTTTTTTTAATTTCGCTGCGCATATAATTTCTTTATGGTTTCGTAGCATATTTTATGCAAAAGTTCAGCCTGTCATTGCAAAATACAATTAGTGACGCAAAAAATAAGGGCTCATGTGGGTCTGTAGGTGTAAAAATGCAAGTGCTTTGGCATTTTAAGCACAAGGAGGAAAAAACTAAAACGCAAAAACAAAAATTAGCCTGGTCCCTAAGGGGTTAAGGATGAATTTCTCCCATCTTAAAGAGAACCAATCACGGAAGAAATTTAAAAAAAATGTATTTTCTAATTCAATGTAATTATTTAATTAACATTTGTAAATAATTTTATTTATTTTTTCGGCCGCGTTTTTGTTTTATTCACTTTTCAATTCACTGTCTCGCGCCGGCTCTTTTCAAAAGAGCCGGCTCGAGACAGGAAGCTCCCGTCATCCACAGCGGCAGCAAGGCCAGCCGCCGCCATCTTGATTACGTCATTTGCGTTCCAGTGGTGGAACGCAAGTAACGTAATCTAGATGCCGGCGGCCGGGCCGAACAAGAGGAACAGGTATAGTATAAGATACAGACTGCAACAGCAGTCTGTATCTTCATTTTGTCTATTTATGAAGATACAGATTGCCTTTGCAGTCTGTATCTTATAATTTACCTGATCCTCTTGTCCGTTGCAGTCTGATGCCGGGCGCCGCCATCTTGAATACGTCACTTGCGTTCCAGCGGTGGAACGCAAGCGACGTAATCAAGATGACGGCGCCGGCCTTGCTGCAGCAAACAAGAGGAACAGGTAAAGTATAAGATACAGACTGCAAAGGCAATCTGTATCTTCATAAATAGACTGCCTTTACAGTCTGTAGCTTATACTTTACCTGATCCTCTTGTTCGGTGCTGGAAGGCCGGGCGACGCCATCTTGAATACATCACTTGCGTTCCAGCGGTGAAACGCAAAGTGACGTCATCAAGATGGCGGCGCCCGGCCATCGTTCAGCAATCAAGAGAATTGGGTAAAGGGAGAGATTTCCTTTGATAATAGGGACAGTGATTTTTAGGTGATTGGTCCTCTTTAAGTTTAAAGGGGTACTTTAAAAAATAAATAAATAAATAAAAAAGTCAACTTATGTCGGAAAGCTATACAGATTTTTAAACGACTTTTATATAAAAATCCCAAGCATTTCAGTACTTATCAGCTACCGTATGTTCTGCCAGAAGTGGTGTATTCTTACCAGTCTGACACAGTGCTCTCTGCTGCCACCTCTGTCTGTGACAGGAACTGTCCAGAGCAGGAGAGGTTTTCTATGTGGATTTGCTTCTGTTTTGAACAGTTCATGACATGGACAGAGGAGGCAGCAGGGAGCACTTTGTCAGACTGGAATGAAAATATCACTTTTTACAGGACTTCAGCTGATTTTGATTTCAATGCTATTTGTTTACCTAAGTATCTGGGTCATTTGCTTCCCTAGCTGCCATTACAGACATACTTTAAGTCTGATTATCATTGAAGATACATCAAGTTAAAAAAAAAAAAACTACACTGGTGGGCTCCTTGTGCTCCTAAATAGCTTTGGTGCCACTCAGAGGTTTCTATTACTGAAAATGTTTTACATGATTAATATTTCATGGGCATCTCATGTATTTTCTAAAACAAACAGATAGGTGTGGTGAGAGGTCATGTTTAATAGAAGTCCTAATAGCCAGAATTAAAAAGTCAAGACTTGAGGATTATTTTATAGTTTACTATAAATGGAAAATTAAAAAAAAAAAAAACTGCTGGAAGTGTTGTGCAGTATACTCACCAGATTACTGTCAACCCCGGCCGCCATCTTGGGTCGAACAATGTCATCTTCGGGAGGCGAAGTTATGCTCAGCCAATCGCGACTGAGCAGCTGATGAAGCGGCAGAGGGGGGGGGGGGGGGGGAGGGCGGCATGAGGGACAAGTATGGGATGAATTGTTAGTCTTGCCATGGGCAGAGACATGTTAAAAGTTATGTTTAAGTAAAATGCCCCTTTATTATGATAATGCCAATAGAGTTGCATATGCATAAATTCAGCTTGTTTTTGTGTGTCAGGGTGGTAGGTAGCTAGGTCAACAGAAAAGTATTGTACAGAGTTCTGAAAATGGTGTATAGCAGGGCTCCAGTACTCATTTAACCACACTAAACAAATCCTTTTGTAGTTGAGGCTGATGTGTCTGAGGGTGGTATATGGGTTTGGTTCAACTCAAGGTACTTACTTTTCCAGATACATTTCTGTATTGGAAAACATTAAACCCTTTAAGATTGGCAGCATTGTGTACAAATAATAACCCTATCAACCTGAAAAACTGAACAGAGGACAGAACCCCACACAGTGTTAGAAAGACGGGCCTCTAAAGGGAAGGAGCGCCATTTGGCTTTTGGAGGCTGGATTTGGCTGGAATAGATTTCAAGGGCAATGTCGCATTTACAAAGACCCTATGCTGCCAGGACAGTAGAAACCCCCACAAGTGACCCCATTCTGGAAACTGCACCCCTCAAGGAATCTAATAAGGGGTGCAAAGAGCATATGGACCCCACTGGTGACGGGCAGAAATGTGGAACAATGTGACGTGAAAGTGAAAAATTTCATTTTTTCATTTTCACAGCACAAATGTGCCCGTCATCGAGGAGTCCATATCCTCACTGCACCCCTTATTAGATTCCTTGAGGGGTGTAGTTTCCAGAATGGGGTCACTTCTGGGGGGTTTTCAATGTTTTGGCAACACAGGGCCTTTGTAAATGCGACATGGCATTCACCATCCATTCTAGCCAAATGGCGCTCCTTCCCTTCGGAGGCTTACCCTGCACCCGCATGGCGCTTTAAGTCCACATGTGGGGTATTTACGTACTCAGGGAAAATTGTTCTACACATTTCGTGTTTTTTTTTAAATCTTTTAACCCCTTGTGAAAATGAAAAAATAAAGACTAGATCAATGATTTACTGTAAAAATTAAATTTTTTTTTTACACTAAATGTTGGTCTAGCCTTGATTTTTTTCATTTCCACAAGGGGTTAAAAGAGAAAATTAACACAAAACGTGTAGGGTAATTTCCCCTGAGTACGAAAATACCCCACATGTGGATATAATGTGCCATATGGGCACAGGGCAAGCCACCAAAGGGACAGAGCGCCATTTAGAGGCTGGAATGGAGGACGAAGGCCATGTCGGATTCGCAGAGTGCCCGTGCTGCCAAAACATTGGAAACCCCCCACAAGTGACCCCATTATGGAAACTACACCCCTCAAGGAATGTAACAAGGGGTATAGTGAGCATATGGACCCCACTGGTGACAGGCACAAATTTTTTACACTAAAACGTTGGTGTAACTTTGAATTTTTCATGTTAACAAGGGGTTAAAAGAAAAAAAATAAACACCTTAATACGTAGCGCAATTTCCCCTGATTATAAGAGTACCCCACATGGGGACACAAAGTGCAAAGTAACCGCACGGAAAGCCTCCAAAGGGAAGGAGCGCAATTTGGATTTTGGAAGCTGGATTTGGCTAGAATGGAGGACGAAGGGCTCTCAGAGCCCCCGTGCTGCCAAAACAGAGGAACCCCCCCCACAAGTGACCCTAACGAACTCAGGAATCTGTGGTTCGTACGGGGTGGGGTCACTTGGGGGGGCTTGTGGGGCATCCTGGGGCCTAGTCCTGGGGCAGTGCCTTGGGGGCTTGTCATCATTAAATGGTGATGACGATGAGGTAGAAGAGGAAGGAAGAGGGAACGAGGGATCTTCCTCTTTTCACTCACTGGTTGTCTCAGTATCGGAGGCAATCCAGGCGAATGCCTCCTCAGCCGAGAACAACCTGTGGGCCATTTAGTTTTTTTTCTTTAGGATGTCTTCACACACACCGGATACGCACACTGCGGATCCAGCGTCAGTGCATCCCTATGATTGACATCCCTCTGCCTATATGTAAGTTAACGCCCGCTGGCCGGAGCATACTTTGCCTCCTCCCCGCTCCGGCTTGCTTCGGGGCTCCAGGCGTCTGCTCATCCCGCGCAGCCAATCAGTGAGCTGCCCCGCCGCAGCCACTGATTGGCTGAGCGGGATGTCCTGCTGAGAACCCCCGAAGCAAACCAGATTGGGGAGGAGGTGATGTATGCTCCGGCCATCGGGGGGTTAACTTACATACACGCAGTGGGATGTCATTCCTGCTGCGTGTATGTATTCTCATAGGGATGCACTGGCGCTGGATCTGCAGCGGATTTCGCTGCGAATCTGCAGCGTGAAATCCCCTGCGGATCCGGTGTGTGTGAAGGCATCCTTAGAGGGGTGTGTAAGTGTTATGCTTTTACACGTGTAAGTGTTAGTGTTTTATGTACTGTTTTTACATTTTAGTCATGTGTTTTTTAAGAGGGGAGGGTGGCAGCGAAGAAGGTAAGAGGAGAGGGTGGCAGGGGAGGGGAGAGGGGCGGCAGGACGGAGGGGAAAGCAGAGAGGGTAGGAGGAGAGGGTGGCAGGGGAGAAAGGGTAAGAGGGGAGGGTGGCAGTGGAGAGGGTAAGAGGGTAAGAGGAGAGAGTGGCAGGGGAGAGGGTAGGAGGAGAGGGTGGCAGGGGAGGGGCGGCAGGACAGAGGGGAGAGGGTAAGAGTAGAGGGGCGGCAGGACAGAGGGGAGAGGGTAAGAGTAGAGGGGCGGCAGGACAGAGGGGAGAGGGTAAGAGTATAGGGGCGGCAGGACAGAGGGGAGAGGGTAAGAGGAGAGGGGCGGCAGGGGAGAGAGGGTAAGAGGGGAGGGTGGCAGCAGAGAGGGTAAGAGGAGAGGGTGGCAGGGGAGGGGTGAGGGGCGGCAGGACGGAGGGGAGAGCAGAGAGGGTAGGAGGAGAGGGTGGCAGGGGAGAGCGGGTAAGAGGGGAGGGTGGCAGCGGAGAGGGTAAGAGGGGCAGCAGGACGGAGGAGAGAAGGTAAGAGGAGAGGGTGGCAGGGGAGAGAGGGTAAGAGGGGAGGGTGGCAGGACGGAGGGGAGAGGGTAAGAGGAGAGGGTGGGAGGAGAGAGGGGGTGGCAGGACGGAGGGGGGGTGGGCTGGCAGGACAGAGGGGGGGCTGGCAGGACGGAGGGGGGTGGCAGGATGGAGGGGGGGCTGACAGTACGGACGGGGCTGGCAGGATAGAGGGGGGCTGGAAGGATGGAGGGGGGTGGCAGGACGGAGGGGGGGCTGACAGTACGGAGGGGGGTGGCAGGACTGAGGGGGGCTGGAAGGATGGAGGGGGTGACAGGACGGAGGGGGGGCTGACAGTACGGAGGGGGGTGGCAGGACTGAGGGGGGCTGGCAGGACTGACAGGGGGGCTGGCAGGACTGAGGGGGGGCTGGCAGGATTGAGGGGGTGGCAGGACGGAGGGGGGGTGTCAGGACGGAGGGGGGGCTGGCAGTACGGCGGGGGGTGGCAGGACTAAGGGGGGCTGGCAGGACAGAGGAGGGGGTGCTGGCAGGACAGAGGGGGGGTTGCTGAAAGGACAGGGGGGGCTTGCAGGACAGGGGGGTGCTGGCAGGACAGGGGGGCTTGCAGGACAGGGGGGGTGCTGGCAGGAAAGGGGGGGGGCTGCCTGGACAGGGGGGGGGGCTGCCTGGACAGGGGGGGGAGCCTGGAGCTGGACAGGGGGGGGGGAGTCTGGAGCTGGACAGGGGGGAGCTGGCAGAGGACACTGGAGGAGGTATCCGAGGAGGAGGAGGTATCCGGGGGGGGGGGCTGCGGAGGGGGATTGGGGGAGGCATGCAGCACAGGGGAAGGAGGAAGCACCCGGTGTGGTCCTGGAGTGTGCCGGGTGCCTCCTCCCCCCGAGCTGCCTCCTCCTCCGGTAACAGGGAGATAGATTATCATCTCCCTGTTACCGGAGGAGGAGGCAGCACGGGGGCAGGAGGCACCCGGCGCCCGGCAAACTCCAGGACCGCACTGGGCGCCGGGCACAGGACTCACCACCCCCATCATCACCTTCTCTGCTGCACATTCTTAGCAAGCAGAGAAGGTGATGATGGGGGTAGTAGTGTGGATCGCCCGTAATTGGCCGGCTGGCGGCAGGCGGCCAATCACGGGCGATCGGGGGGCGGATCTAAGGGCAGGTGATGCCCAGGCACTGCTGTGGTTGGTGCTGTCTCGGACAGCACCAATCACAGCTCTGTGCCGGGGTCCGGTCCCGGAAATACAGCAAATCGCTGTGATTGGCAGATGACAAGTCATCTGCCAATCACAGCGATCATCGTCACGGGGGGCAGGGAAATTGCCCCCTATGTGACACATGAAGATGGCTGCTGATAGAATCAGCAGCCATCTTTACCCGGAGCGCCGCGCGATTTCACGCGGCGCCCGTTTAAAGGGCCGGCATACCGGTACGTCATGGGTCCTTAAGTGACAGTGATCCATGACGTACAGGTACGTCATGGGTCCTTAAGAGGTTAAAAGACACCACTTCCCACCAAAAAGTCATATTAAAGTTTGAGGCTGGGTTCACACTATGTATATTTCAGTCAGTATTGTGGTCCTCATATTGCAGCCAAAACCAGGAGTGGATTAAAAACACAGAAAGGATCTGTTCACACAATGTTGAAATTGAGTGGATGGCCGCCATATAACAGTAAATAACTGCCATTATTTCAATATAAGAGCTGTTGTTTTAAAATAACAGCAAATATTTTCCATTAAATGGCGGCCATCCACTCAATTTCAACATTGTGTGAACAGATCCTTTCTGTGTTTTCAATCCACTCCTGGTTTTGGTTGCAATATGAGAACCGCAATACTGACTGAAATATACGTAGTGTGAACCCAGCCTAATGGCAGTTATTTACTTTTATATGGCGACCATCCACTCAATTTCAACATTGTGTGGACAGAGCCTTTCTGTGTTTTTAATCCACTCCTAGTTTTGGTTGCAATATGAGGACCACAATACTGACTGAAATATACGTAGTGTGAACCCAGCCTTATACTGATTTGTAAAATACTAATGTGTACTTTATTAGAGGCTGATAAAAGTTACTTGGTAAAGTTGCCAATCACCTTACTTTGCAGTTCTGCTGGTATTTCTTTAGCACAGGTTCCTGATATTCTGATATTCTCTGTATGCCACGAGGAGAGGATCGATCAGAGAAGGGTGGTGGTTATCAGGCCCGGACTGGTAATCTGGCAAGCGTGTGAGTGTGGGGGGGGGGGGGGGGATCTTAATTAGTGTGCCCCTGTCAGCGGCCGCCCCTCTGAAACATCATGCTCAGACTGACGATAGTGCCGCCCACCCACAGCCCACGGGACCGCAAGTTTATTGGGAGGATACGGCCTGCGAGGAGATCAGAAGAGAGAAGGACCCGCTGTATTTCAGAATAAGGTGAGTATAATGTTTTTGTTTGTATTTGGCAATGCGGGGGGGGGGGGGGAATGGGGGCTGTATTATGGAGCAGAGCACAGGTGGATTACTGTGGGGGTGCAGCACGGTGGGATTACTATGGGTGTGCAGCACGGGGGGATTACTATGGGGGTGCAGAACAGGGGGAGTACTATGGGGACAGCACAGGGGGATAACTACTATGGGACAGAGCACGGGGGGGCTTATTACTATGGGGACAGCACAGGGGGGATTATTACTATTGGGGCACTGCACAGGTGGCCTTATTATTATATGGAAGCACAGCAGGGGATTCTATATACAGGGGGCAACCCACATACCTACTAACTTTACTGTAGAGATGAGCAAACCGGCTGAGGTTCGGGTTTGTAAGAACCTGAATTATCGGTTTCTGATTCCCGCTGTCTGGCCGCTCCGTGGAGAGGGTGGATACAGCCGGAGGACTGTCTGGAAAACTGGGATACAGCCTATGGCTATGGGGGGTAAAGGTGGGGTAGTGTGTGTGTAGGGGGGGGGGGTCAGGTGGGGTAAGTAGTGTGTAGGACTAGGACTACAAAGCCATCAGCAAAACCATGCAGCACCAGAAGTCACACTGATGCCTTATAGAGAAAAGACACGCGCTGCTGGGAGAGGAGCTGCAGGAACGGGTCACAGGAGAGTTGTTGTTTGTTTGTTTTTTTCTCTGGTGGGGGCACTGTGGGGGGGACACTAGTAATTGGAGCATAGAGGGGCTTTAATCAAATATATGGGGCACAGATCGGACTTGAAGTGAAAAATATGGGGCATAGAAGAAGGATATAAATATACACGTGGTGTAAACTGCCCACAGCAACCAATCACAGCTCCTCTTATATTTTACCAGAGCTGGAAGCTGAGCTGTGATTGGTTGCTGTGGGCAGTTTACACCAGGTGTATATTTACACCCTTTCATAAATCTTCCCCTAAGCATTTATTGTGCAAGAAAGAGGCAGATCAGCTAGGACAGGTGTGTGTGAGAGCCGGTGATGCAGCACATCGCACTCACATTGTCACACAGTGTGGCTCCTGGCAGTGTCACTCTGGTTGTGTCCCCTCTGTGTTACCTGGAGGAGATGCACACTATAGAGAATGGAGGAGTACGGAGGGGGTGCACACTATAGAGAATGGAGGAGTACAGAGGGGGTGCACACTATAGAGAATGGAGGAGTACGGAGGTGGTGCACACTATAGAGAATGGAGGAGTACGGAGGTGGTGCACACTATAGAGAATGGAGGAGTACGGAGGTGGTGCACACTATAGAGAATGGAGGAGTACGGAGGTGGTGCACACTATAGAGAATGGAGGAGTACGGAGGTGGTGCACACTATAGAGAATGGAGGAGTACGGAGGGGGTGCACACTATAGAGAATGGAGGAGTACGGAGGTGGTGCACACTATAGAGAATGGAGGAGTACGGAGGTGGTGCACACTATAGAGAATGGAGGAGTACGGAGGTGGTGCACACTATAGAGAATGGAGGAGTACGGAGGTGGTGCACACTCTAGAGAATGGAGGAGTACGGAGGTGGTGCACACTCTAGAGAATGGAGGAGTACGGAGGTGGTGCACACTATAGAGAATGGAGGAGTACGGAGGTGGTGCACACTATAGAGAATGGAGGAGTACGGAGGTGGTGCACACTCTAGAGAATGGAGGAGTACGGAGGTGGTGCACACTATAGAGAATGGAGGAGTACGGAGGGGGTGCACACTATAGAGAATGGAGGAGTACGGAGGGGGTGCACACTATAGAGAATGGAGGAGTACGGAGGGGGTGCACACTATAGAGAATGGAGGAGTACGAGGGGGTGCACACTATAGAGAATGGAGGAGTACAGAGGGGGTGCACACTATAGAGAATGGAGGAGTACGGAGGTGGTGCACACTATAGAGAATGGAGGAGTACGGAGGTGGTGCACACTATAGAGAATGGAGGAGTACGGAGGAGGTGCACTCGAGAGATTGGAGTTTGAGGGGATTGAGCTGTGTGGGGAGAGGCAGTCTTGGATATGTGTTTCCTTTGGAGTTTGCAGTATAAGTTAATGTGGCCTGGGGTCTGAAGTTACATGTTGGGGTATGCATTTTAGGCCTGTGTCATATATTTTTTGGGGGTCCAGGTTATGAATTTATTTCAGCGTCTGTGAATTCCATTTAGTCAGCAGTCTGAGATAATTTATTTAGGCGTCGGATAGGGGAACAGCACAATGACAGGAGTGGGGAAAGATCCTCTGTAATGGCTCTGTATTCTACCTGTGACTGTCTGACCACTGCTGTATACTCTCAGCATCTGTGTACATCTGCTATGGGATATCACTGCTGTATACTCTTCTATAGTCTGCAGGGAGTAATACTTCACATATGTAAGAAAATAATGTGACAGTAGTAAAGCTAAAAAAATTTCTGCTCAACATAGTGCAATAGGTGTGTGGGGAATATATATGTGGGCTGGTGGGGTTTGTGTGCCAGGGCTGCTTTTCAGCCCCAGTCCGGCCCTGGTGGTTATCTCTTTTAAGTGTCTTTTCAGAGAACTGCAAAGAAAGGCACCATTAAGATGCAGTAATTACTTGCTGTAATAATTTGACATGGCTATAATATAATAATAATAATAATAATAATATGAGCTGTTTGATATTGTTTAAAAAATAATTGTAAGCATACATATATCAGTGTAAATGTGGCATTCACAGGGCATTAAACAGGTCTTCATCTTCTGTTTATTATTTACTGCACCATTACCAACCTTGAGCCTCTTAAAGGTTCTCTACGCTGTTAGATTTTGATAAATAGCCCCCATCAGCAATCAGAATAGAGCATTTAATTAAATAATGAAAAATATTTTAAAGGCGCTTCTGCCCCATAATTCTTCAGGTTTATTACTTTCTTTGCTATTTCTTCAGACAGCATAACTGCAGTGCACTCATTAACAAGAAGACATTATCAAAGGACCTTTTCTAATTTTAAATTGAATTCTAAATTGCTAAATTCTTATTCTGGCATCTACAAATGATTGTTCATCTAATTGCCTGGGCCATTTAAGCATTTTTGTTAGCATTCACTTAATGCCTAGAGTAGAAATCCATTATTCAGTTTCATTTCGTCTAATCCATTGAATTGTACTCAATATTACGGAGATGTATATTGTCACAAATGCTTTGATATTCAGGTAGTATTACGTATATCGCCTTGTTAAGGGAATGCCCGAACCAGCTGAAAAAGGATTGTGAGTAGGCAATGGAAGAGCAGCACTGTAGTATTGTAAACTGGTACAGCAGTTCTCAGCAGTACACAAGGTCAAATCGATTGGCCTACCAGTAGATCCAAGAAAAAGGAGAAGTAGAATACCTGCAGAGTTGAAGGACATATCCTTTATACATGAAATAGAGGTGATGCTCAGCCCTGTGTGAGCCTTTTCACATGGGTGTATTATGTTTCTTTACCACCTTAGAGTTGCAGAGTCTTTATGTGCCACACATAGCACTCTATAGGGTTATACTGTACCCCTGTTTAATTCTGATTCCTTACAAAACCTTTTAGAGATTTCATTATAATGGAGAATATCTCTGCAGTATAGTATAGTATTTCCATCAGTCTTTTTTCAACCAAAATCAGTAGTGGAGCTGACAGGGCAAAATTATAGTGGAAAGATTTGCACAGTTTCTGTGTTTTCAATCCACTCCTGGTTTTGGTTGAAAAAAGACTGACCAAGAGACTGATGGAAATACTATGTGTGAACATGGCGCAAACAAACTAACTACAGCTGTCCAGAGGGTCTCTGTCTGTGCATGACTTGTACCATGTACAAGAAGATCATTGGTGAGGTGGAACACTGATGCTGGTACAGACAACCGTCTCACAATCTCCATTTTAGTTCTGCCCAAAGGTGTTCAATCAGTTGAGGTCAAGGTTTTGTGTGGATGAGTCAATTCCTGAATGTTCAGCCAGGTAACCACGCACTGCAATACTTATGTGCACCCTCCACACTCCCGAACTCCACCAGTCCGGTAAAGTAAACAATTATAAACAATGAATGTGAAGGAAAGTGATTTTCTCACCACGTAGCCGCAATCTTCAGGTAATGAAACCCACTTGGCTCCAACACTACGGAGCAATATACTCACAGAGTCAGCTTGACTTCAGAATTCTTTTTTATTTTCTTGTGTTAGATAGATGCAGCATACAAAACATAACTTGCTCACAGCTGATGTGACTCACATTCGGACGCCCAGGTACGTCCTCCTCGCGGACGTTTCGGAGGATCAGACTCCTCCTTCCTCATGCGCGAGGACATAAGAGACAGGGCGGGATTATAAAGAATCAGCATTTAACCCTCTAAGTGCAACTCATAGGCATTGTACATATAAATAAATAAATTTACATAATGCTACAAATTCATTATAATACGCATGATAATTGGGTGAGATAGAAGGTAAAGACATCACGTGCTTAATATTCACAAAAATGCACTAAAACTGCACACTTCATTGAGTCCATTAGGACTCAATGGGGGAGATTTATCAAAGGGTGTAAAATTTAGACTGGTGCAAACTACCCACAGCAACCAATCACAGCTCAGCTTTAGGCAGTGCTGAAAGGAAAGCTGAGCTGTGATTGGTTGCTGTGGCCAGTTTGCACCAGTCTAAATTTTACACCCTTTGATAAATCTCCCCCAATGTTTCTAATTTATCTTTAGCCGAAGCTAATGTCAGTCCAGCAGATGTTGCTTGGCTGCGAATGTTAGCACAATCACTCTCCGAAAATGAGAACACATCAGCTTTACTATCTGTGAGCTTAGCAATTTCATCAAAAGACATAGTTCACATTGAACAATAGTCCAAGTGCGTTTTTTCAAAAACAGGTGGAAATCAGACAGTTCAGCCAGGTAACCACGCACTGCAATACTTATGTGCACCCTCCACACTCCCGAACTCCACCAGTCCGGTAAAGTAAACAATTATACACAATGAATATGAAGGAAAGTAATTTTCTCACCCTTATAGCTTGGACTATTGTTCAATGTGAACTATGTCTTTTGATGAAATTGCTAAGCTAACAGATAGTAAAGCTGATGTGTTCTCATTTTCGGAGAGTGATTGTGCTAACATTCTCAGCCAAGCAACATCTGCTGGACTGACATTAGCTTCGGCTAAAGATAAATTAGAAACATTGAGTCGTAATGGACTCAATGAAGTGTGCAGTTTTAGTGCATTTTTGTGAATATTAAGCACGTGATGTCTTTACCTTCTATCTCACCAAATTATCATGCGTATTATAATGAATTTGTGGCATTATGTAAATTTATCTATTTATATGTACAATGCTTATGAGTTGCACTTAGAGGGTTAAATGCTGATTCTTTATAATCCCGCCCTGTCTCTTACATCTTTGCGCATGAGGAAGGAGGAGTCTGATCCTCCGAAACGTCCACGAGGAGGAAGTAGCTGGGCGTCCGAATTTGAGAGTCACATCAGCTGTGAGCAAGTTATGTTTTGTATGCTGCATCTATCTAACACAAGAAAATAAAAAAGAATTCTGAAGTCAAGCCGATTCTGTGAGTATATTGCTCCGTAGTGTTGGAGCCAAGTGGGTTTCATTACCCGAAGATTGCGGCTACGTGGTGAGAAAATCACTTTCCTTCACATTCATTGTGTATAAAAGTAAATTCCTTTGACATGAGACTCCCCCAACTAAGCCTTTATGAATCATGTAGGAACAGAAAGTTGGAAGGATACAGTCTAATGTCTTGATATGCCCTTCATTGGAACTAAGGTGCCGAGGCCAACCCCAGAAAACCATCTCCATACCATTATCCCTCTCCCACCAAACTTTACAGTTGGCTTAAAGTAATAAGGCAGGTAATGTTCTCCTGGCATTCACCAATTACAGGCTCATCCATCAGACTGCCAGAGATGTTTGATTCATCACTCCTCAGAACATGTTTCCACTGCTTTACGGTCTAGTGGCAGTGTGCATTACACTACCGCATCTGATGCTTGGCATTGTGCTTGGTGATGTAAAGCCTGCATGCAGCTGGTCAGCCATAGCAATGAACAGATTACGAATGCTGCTAAAACCTCAAAAAAGGAAGAAATAGCTAAATCTGTTAAGGTGGGGGAAAAAACCTAAGTGACAGGAAGAAGAGGAAAAAACTGCAGCATTACTAAAATAAAAAGTAATGGGGAGAAAACCTATATTGATGGAGATAAGGCGGTCGCTGACTATTTGAATAGCTACTTCTGCTCAGTGTTCTTAGAAGGAGGCTTTCATAATAACATTATGTTAAAAAATTATAAGTTAACATTTATAATTAAAATATATTATAATTAAAAATATATACACCTAAAGATCAACATGGATCCAAACCAGCATGGCTTTACTGCCGATCATGTCAGAATAATCTCATTGATTTGTCACAAAAGTGCTGGATGAAGGTGATGCTGTGGATATTGCCTATCTGGACTTTAGCAAAGCCTTTGATACAGTTCCCCATAAAGAGCTGATAGAGAAGTTAGAGAAAACTGGACTTAATCTCTGGATAGTTCAGTGAATTTGTTGTTGGCTGCTGTATAGTGTTGAGCTAATCTGTCAAAGTATTCAAGTTTAGCAGCTGGAACACTCGGTATTTGATTACCTGTGACTGCAGAAACTGAATGCCGCCCTAGGGCTGCCAGGAAAACATGGACATTACCATAGGCTGTATCCATGTTTTCTTGGCAACCCTAGGGCAGCATCCAGTTTCCGCAGCTAAGGGTTATCAAATACCGAGTGTCAGGGGCATAGCTAATGTCTCCTGGGCCCTGGTGCGAGAGGCCAACTTGGGCCCCCCCCCCTCCTTTCACGACCAAGTGATGCTATTGTTGTGTGTGTGTGTGTGTGTATATATATATATATATAATATATATATATATATATATATATATATATATATATATATATACACAGTGGTGCCTTGGATTATGAGCATAATTTGTTCCAGGACCGTGCTTGTAATCCAAATCCACTCTTAAACCAAAGCAAATTTTCCTATAAGAATTCATGTAAATGCAGACAATTGGTTCCACACCCCAAATATATTTATTATTCTGTACTGTACAGTAATGGAGAGGATGGGAAACACAAGGACTGACAGAGACTGCAGGGAGCATTAAGGAATGAGCAGGGCAGATGTGGGCACATACATGCAGCACTCTTTGTCCGGGGAGAGAGGGGTTACAGCTATGGAGAGATTACCTCCACAGTCCTGTCCCCTGATGTAAGCCCCAGCCTGAAGGGGATCTGCTATGATTTGGAAGGTGTTTAGAGTACAGTGCTGTAGACCCCGCTATGCAGACCATGCCCATTCTCCACTCGCGCTCCCACCCAATACAGGAAGTTCTTAAACCAAAGCAATGCTCTGAAACCAAGTCACAATTTTGAAAAACTGTGAGCTCTTAAACCAAAACGCTCTTAAACGAAGTTACTCTTAAACCAAGGTACCACTGTATGTATATATATATATATATATATATATATATATATATATATATATATACACACACACACACACCAAGACAGATATTACCTATTACCGCCATACTGTTACCGACCAAATCCTGTATACTGAGACCAATATTACCAGTAATACCAGTATATAGGAAGGAAACATTACCGCCACACCACAACCACTACCATCACCACCATATTGTTACTGACCAAATCCAGTATACTAAATCACCTCATCCAGTCATATAGAGGTGGCCCCAGCTCTACACAGGCTCTATACACCATATACATTACTGTGCAGTTATATCAGGTGACTCACAGGAGACGTCTTTTCTGATCGGAGTTCTTTCCTTTTCATCATCTTCTCCATCCGTCCTGGGCCGTTATGAGAACTTCTCCAAGCCACGAATCCACAGAATCTGCCAGACAGACATATTAGGCTCCACACTCTGACACCATCTCCATCTCTCTACACACTGCACATCTGTACTGTCCCCTTTACACCCTCATTTAGTGGGTAGCCCTGACTCTATGTGACCTCCTAATAATATATGCCCCCCTCTGTGTATTCCCTCTCCCCCTATGTTGCCCCCCCCAAATAGATGGCCCCCTCTACCCCCTCCCTTATAGATGGCCCCCTCTACCCCCTCCCTTATAGATGGCCCCCTCTACCCCCTCCCTTATAGGTGGCCCCCTCTCTCCTCACCCTCCCTTATGGATGGTCCCCTCTCCCCCCACCCTCCCTTATAGATGGCCCCCTCTCCCCCCACCCTCCCTTATAGATGGTCCCCTTCCCCCCCTCCCTTATAGATGGTCCCCTTCCCCCCCCCTCCCTTATAGATGGTCCCCTCCCCCCCTCCCTTATAGATGGTCCCCTTCCCCCCTCCCTTATAGATGGTCCCCTTCCCCCCTCCCTTATAGATGGTCCCCTTTCCCCCCCTCCCTTATAGATGGTCCCCTTTCCCCCCCTCCCTTATAGATGGTCCCCTTTCCCCCCCTCCCTTATAGATGGTCCCCTTTCCCCCCCTCCCTTATAGATGGTCCCCTTTCCCCCCCTTTATAGATGGTCCCCTTCCTCCCTCCCTTATAGATGGTCCCCTTCCCCCCCCCACCCTCATAGATGGCCCCTCTTTCCCCCCACCCTCATAGATGGCCCCTCTTTTCCCCCACCCTCATAGATGGCCCCTCTTTCCCCCCACCCTCATAGATGGCCCCTCTTTCCCCCCACCCTCATAGATGGCTCCTCTTTCCCCCCACCCTCATAGATGGCCCCCTCCTTCCCCCCACCCTCATAGATGGCCCCCCTCTTTCCCCCCACCCTCATAGATGCCCCCCTCCTTCCCCCCCACCCTCATAGATGCCCCCCTCCTTCCCCCCCACCCTCATAGATGCCCCCCTCCTTCCCCCCCACCCTCATAGATGCCCCCCTCCTTCCCCCCCACTCTCATAGATGCCCCCCTCCTTTCCCCCCACCCTCATAGATGGCCCCCTCTTTCCCCCCACCCTCATAGATGGCCCCCTCTTTCCCCCCCACCCTCATAGATGCCCCCCTCCTTTCCCCCCACCCTCATAGATGGCCCCCTCCTTTCCCCCCACCCTCATAGATGCCCCCCTCCTTTCCCCCCACCCTCATAGATGCCCCCCTCCTTTCCCCCCACCCGTACAGGCTAATAAAAAACAAAACTTAACTCACCTGACATCGCGCTCCCACGTTGATCCTCACTCCTTCGATCTGTCCCCGGCTGCTGCGCGGCTGCCGGGGGTGTCGCGTCTTATCCCCGGCAGCACGCGCATCCCAGAACTCCCTGCGTGCCGGAAACCGTAAGTCAGGGCCCAAGGCGCGCAGGGAGTTCTGGGATGCGCGCGCTGCCGGGGGTAAGACGCGACACCCCCAGCAGCCGCGCAGCAGCCGTGGGAAAGACGGAGCCAGACTCTTGTGACCGCAAGCAAAACAATGCTTGCGGTCACAAGAGTGATTGATCGGGGGGCCCCGCGGGCCCCCCTTGTGGCGGGCCCGGTCGCGGCGGCGACCCCCGCGACCACGGTGGCTACGCCACTGCCGAGTGTTCCAGCTGCTAAACTTGAACACTTTGACAAATCAGCTCAACACTACTGCTTTATAGAGCCCTGGTGAGACCACATCTGGAATACTTTGTCCAGTTTTGGAGACCTCACCTAAAAAAGGATATTGATAAAATAGAAAGGGTCCAAAGATGTGCTACAAAAATGGTGGATGGTCTGAAGCATAAAACCATGGAATACTCACTCAGGCTCACTCCGAGATTAGAGCACTCTGATTGGACCACAACTAGCACGCCCCCGCCTCTCATTGGTCCAGGATGATCATGTGACTCCTGAGCCTTGTAAACAGCAGCACGGCTCTCCCTGCATCTCCTAACACTGGCTGTACTACGCCACAGCATGATGGGGATTCTTCCTTGCAGCTGTCACTTTTGTTTACATTGTCCATAGACTTTCTAAATGCAAATTCTCATTTGAATCAGATGAACATTCTTTCATTTACATTTATTATTATCGGTACTGTTATATTCTATGTGTTTTTTTATATTCTATCATGTTTTATAGATCAATATGCTAATTAGGGGGCGGGACTGGTGCCTTTTTATGTGTATTTATACCTGCTCTTTTATTGTCATTGCTATGCACCTTATTTTGAGAAAGGGGACCTGCTTGTTCCCGAAATGCGTCAATTTCTGTGCTTTTTATGAATAAATTGCATCTTTATTCTATCTTGCAACTCTTGGATGTCTTCCTTGGGCAGCGCTGAGTAAGAAGTACCCTGTTTTTTATTTTATTTTTTTTCACTATTTGTCTTCCACGGGCCCCGTATCTGGGAGCATCCCGTTTGTGGTACAATCAGCTTTAGCAGCCCTCTGCCCTCCAGCCACTGGAAACCTCCTGCCACTCCATGGACCACTGTAATATTGGTACCCCCACGGACAGTGAGGGGTTATACGCATTAAGCCCAAGGGGCAAAAAGGTGAGCAGCCTATCATTCTTCAATAATCGTCCCTTGTTTGATAGTATTACACGAGGCGCCGGGCCCTCTTTTTCTTCTCTTTTTACTTGGGTATTCAGACTTGTGATGGTTGAAAAAAACAGACTAAACACAGCAATTTCAAGTACAGAGAGTCACCGCTCAATGTGTCCCTCAGTCACATGACTGCCTTCTCTGTGAGCGCTCCGATGGCCCGGGATACACAGGACTTCCTGTTTTCTCACTGTTTCCTGTTTCCTGTCTATCTATCAAACAGGAATCACTGCAGCACTCCAATGTGGAGTGCTACAGTGATTCCTGTTTGATATTGAGTGGGGGAGACTTTAAATAAACTTTTCTAGGATCTTGAAAGGGTTTTTCAGCTCTCTTGCAATTCTAGCATCAACATTTTTTGCAGCACTGTGCAGAGCTTATACCTATTTCTAGCTCTAGCTCTATCTATCTATCTATCTATCTATCTATCTATCTATCTATCTACTATCAACTGTATGCATCATGTATATTATATCTATCTTTTTTTACTTCTATCTTTGGCATGTTGCATCCCAAACAGATCTTTTTAGAGGTTTGCCTTTAATGTTGCACATTATACAACAAAGGGAGAAGTCCCTTTTTAAAAGATTTATGTATTTCTTAATGTAAGTCATATTAATAGACGGCAGGCCCTTACCTAGCATATACATCATTCTTATGACATAACATTGCTCACTTTACATTAACCCATGTAACTAGTTCTATACTCCAAACACAATATATGGATTTTACCCTATGCCCTTTAAGACCCGCATCCCAGGCTTTTCTACTGACTTATCCAATGTGAGGCACATGAGTGGAGGCAGTTATTAACACTAGAATTCTATGCATGATTTACGCCTATCAAGAATACCTTCAGCTGACTTTATTAAATTTGGCCAAATCCCAAACATTTGGCATTTTGTGCAGTAATGTAGTAAAGAAAGAATGGAGAATATCTGTAACCTTTATTGATTGCCTCAGGTTGATGCATAGAATTAAATGTCCTTATTACTGATGCGTAAGGGACCACTTCTTCATTCTTTCATCCACCAGAGTTTAAACATCAATCATCCTCTGTACTCCATGATTCTGCCATTTTTTACTGCTAGTTAATATTGACCTCTTCCTAGCCAAGACAGAATGGCTTCTTCTCGAACATAGTTGTTCATCCCATCTGGGACATTGATGTTCTGCCAATGAGCTCATTAAACATTATTGAAGTGCATTTATCTATCCTGGTTTAGAATTGCTCCTTTAAAAAACCATTTTATAAACTTCTCGTTAGATCATATATTCAGGTAAAATGCCAAAGATGTAGTTAGAATGAAACATGTAGAGATAGCTGGGGATATATGTCAGTAACCTTTGGATTCTTCATCTTTTTAATGTACTGATAATGTAGCTCAATGTAAAGCAACGAAATAGGTTTAATGGGCGTTCAGAACAAAACAGCCCTCAGCTGCCCCCTTTAATGTGCCCAGTAAATACTGCAGCCATTCCAGTGATGGTAAGCTCTTCTATAGTGCTTTTCTAAACATATTCTGACATTCTGATAGGATGACTCATTTTATTGTAGAATCATAAATTATTCAAAAGAATGAAAAAAACACTATATGGGTTTGTGCAATAGATTGATGAAAAAGCTAATGTCAGGTAACGTGGACAGTGCCTCAGACTTGCTCATCTATGGGGCACACGCCGCTAGTATTTCTGGCTCATCAATGGGGCACACACCGCCAGTATTTCTGGCTCATCTATGGGGCACATATGGCCAGTATTTCTGGCTCATCTATGGGGCACACTGCCAGTATTTCTGATTCATCTATGGGGCACACACCGCCAGTATTTCTGGCTCATCTATGGGGCACACACCGCCAGTATTTCTGGCTCATCTATAAGGCACACACCACCAACATTTCTGGTTTATCTATGGGGCACACACCGACAGTATTTCTGGCTTATCTATGGGGCACACACCGACAGTATTTCTGGCTCATCTATGGGGCACACACACCAGTATTTCTGGCTCATCTATGGGGCACACACACCAGTATTTCTGGCTCATCTATGGGGCACACACCGCCAGTATTTCTGGCTCATCTATGGGGCACACACCGCCAGTATTTCTGGCTCATCTATGGGGCACACACCGCTAGTATTTCTGGCTCATCCATGGGGCACACACCGCCAGTATTTCTGGCTCATCTATGGGGCACACACCGCCAGTATTACTGGTTCATCTATGGGGCACACACCGCCAGTATTTCTGCCTCATCTCTGGGGCACACACTGCCTGTATTTCTGGTTCATCTATGGGGCACACACCGCCAGTATTTCTGGTTCATCTATGAAGCACACACCGCCAGTATTTCTGGCTCATCTATGGAGCACACACCGCCAGTATTTCTGGCTCATCTATGGGGCACACACCACCAGTATTTCTGGCTCATCTATGGGGCACACACCGCCAGTATTTCTGCCTCATCTATGGGGCACACACTGCCTGTATTTCTGGTTCATCTATGGGGCACACACCGCCAGTATTTCTGGTTCATCTATGGAGCACACACCGCCAGTATTTTTTGGCTCATCTATGGACCACACACCGCCAGTATTTCTGGCTCATCTATGGAGCACACACCGCCAGTATTTTTTGGCTCATCTATGGAGCACACACCGCCAGTATTTCTGGCTCATCTATGGGGCACACACCGCCAGTATTTCTGGCTCATCTATGGGGCACACACCGCCAGTATTCCTGGCTCATCCACTGTAAGGGGCACACTTAATTCGGGAAAATACTGGCACACAGCTTGTTGTCCCTATTAGTTCTTCATCCATGTAACTTTATGTTATCAGAATAGCTTGAAGCTACTAAGCCTCATTACATAAACTATTCTTGGAACTTATCATTTATTATTGCTGTATAAGATCTATATCAATTCAATGACAAATTGATTGTTATCTTTGTAATGAGATAAATCCTTTAAGAGTGATTACTTCAACATAAAACTATTATGGTTACTAGTACTGCCATGAAGAGTCCAATTGTTGAGCCACTGTTCAGTTGTTCTCTTATAAAGAAAGGGGTTCCCCCAGGTTTAGGGCCTCAGTATTGGTGGATTAAGTACACTGTAGACCTTTTTCTATTCCCAAAATTTGCGCCACCCCTTACTTACCATTGTTTTCTCTCTCTCTGCATTTACAAATATTTGAACAGTGATCCAAAAGTATATTCAAACATTCTTATGTTCTTCCACCAGTGTCTTACTCCATTAGTCCCCTGCTTTGTAGTGTATGTGTTGGGGGGGAAGGGTCTGGGTAGGACATTGTTGGATCTCTCAGCTACCAAAGGAAGGTTATACCAGTGGCAGGTGGGCAGATTATTATATAGGCATCTAATTTTTATGCATAGTCTAAAACAGTTCTTCTTGAGCTGCGTGGTGTGCCTTAGCTCCAGAGCAGAGACTACCCTGATGATGACAGCTCTGCATCATTAGTGTAGGCTCTGTACTCACAAGAGATTAAGGACCCTTGATGATGTAATAATCATGGTCACATGACCATGATTTCATAGGTGCCTAACCTAGAGGGCAGTTTAACGTAAGAAGGAGCGCAGAAGAGCTGCTAAAGAACCTATTTCAGGGTAATGTGGTGTGTGTGGTGGGGGGGGGGGCGCAATGGGGTAAGGAGAAGAGAGTGTAGCTGCCATAGGTAGAAGAGGAGAAGAGGAAGGGAGCAAGTGCTGCTCTTTGTATTTGTATTTGTATGTGTGTCTGTGTATGTGTGTGTGTGTGTGTGTGTGTGTCTGCCTGCCTGTTTGTGTTTCTGCCTGTCTGTGTGTCTAAAAACTGCCAGGTAAGTAGATGGGTGGATTATTGAGACAGGAGTACTGCACTGTGAATCTGGTTCACAGGTAGAGCAGCATATATTGGTACAGTGTAATGTTGGGTTATATAAGTGGAGCAGTATTTATTAGTACAGTGTTGTGTTGGGTTATACAGGTTAAGTACTATGTATTGGTGCATTATGTTTTGGGGTTATACAGGTGGAGCAGTATGTAATTGTGCAGTGTAATGTTGAGTTACTACAGGTGGAGCAGTATGCATTTGTGCAGAGTGATGTAGGGCGAGTAGTTATTTTATTTTTAGTTTTTTTGTGCTGCACTGTGGTTTTATTTTCTCACTGGTGGATAAGTATTTATATGTTGGTCTGTGTTTGGTTTACTAAAGTTGAGGTGGTATGTATTGTTGCACTGCTGTGTTAGTTTACTAAAGGTAGATCACTATTGCTGCCCTGTAGTCTTACTTTATTGCAGATAAAGCAGTATTTATTTCTGAACTGTGGTATTGGGTAACTACAGGTGGAACAGTATGTATTTCTGCACTGTGGTGTTGATTTGGCGCTGTTCTGAGATATTATGTGCACTACATCGCAGTCTCTGGCACTGCGTAGTAGTATGCGTTTGTTGGAGAGGCCCCAGTATCAACATGGATTACCTGGTGGGGCCTGAGAACAAAAAAATTAAGGTGCCTTGGTGTAAATAATGACATGGTTACTACAAATGTCTGTGAATGACAGATTGTGTGGCTTGGGAATGTCATGTGTCAATAGTCAATTTTGCATGGACTTCAAAAAGTTGAATCAGAGCAATTTAGCTGTACAGTAGATTTATTGTGACAGATTATTGTAGATTTGTCACTGAAATAAATTCCATATAAGTACATAGATTTATGCAAACCTTCAGGTAACCGTCCCTGTTGAAGCTAAATTTTATTTTATTTTTTGCTGGAACCACCACCAATCCCAAGAATGGAGGCAAATCAACCCTCAAATAAACATGTGTACAGCACACGTAGGACCAGCATTTCATTAAGAGTTTGGAACTTTTAAAGCAATAGAAAATGCATTTTTTTTTTAAAATGCAGTATTCAATGGATTGTGTGCTTGGATCCCCATTATGGTCTGGACACTGTTGGCATACCCTGGCAGCATCAGTCACTAGTGCTAAAGGAACTGCGAAGTTTATTTTTGCTTTCCTTTCTACTTCAGTATGTAAGGATGATAGTTGACATTGATAGACTTTGATGTTTACGTTGGCCATTCAGATGGTCCATCTTCATTATCCAACTATGGCGTAAAAGTGAGCAGATATGTTAAAGTGGAAAACCTTTTTATCAGACAGTGTCAAAATTAAATTTCTAACTGAAATTTGCAGCTGTTTGAGCCCTAGGCGACCTATGGTATATGGGTACGCCATTTTTGGGGTAAGATGGTATAGAGAGGGATCACAACTTGAGCCCTTTATATACCAGGCTGCTCCTGGCTGCTATCCATCCTTTTCCATGCTGGATATTTTACCATTTAGATACCACTGTCAAAACCAAGAGTGGTATTTAAATGGCCTATCTGTTATGAGTGCATCATAAGGACTTTCCAAGGCCCCCCCCCCTTGAAATTGGCGATTGTTTTTAGGCTGTCTCCTGCATGCTGAAGCAATGAAGTGCAGAAATGATGAATCAATGCATTTGATGTCTATGAGCAATCAAGGTACTGCTCATAGAAGTCCCCTAGGGGGACTGCAGAAGTGTGTAAAAAAATGTTTAAAACAAGTTTTTTAAAAAATATATATAGATAAATCTATTCTTTAATAAATTCATTTAAATCAGCCCCTCCCCCTTCCTATTTTGGTTCCCTTGGGTGTGCCCACAAATAAATTAACTGTTCATCAAAATGTAAAGTATGGCTGCCGGCTGTACTTTACAATGTGTGAACAGCTATTGTTTCCACACACTATTTCAATCAGCGTCCCTTCCTGTCTTAAAAACAATACTGTGGGAACATAGCCAAATAAAAAAAATATATATTTGTTACCGCTTGCAGAATCACTTTAACTATTAAATGATCTATTGCTGCTCTTGCACAGTATAAGCAAAAAAAAAAAGCGTGAAAAAAATGGCAAAAAGTACAAAGCAGTTGATTTTTGGTTAAATCACATCCCAGAAAAAATTAACACAAAGTGATAAGAACGTCACCAATATGCAAATGTAGTGCTGACAAAAACTACAGATTATGGCACAAAAAATGAGCGCTCACTTAACCCCGTAGACCAAAAAAATAAAAATGTTATAGGAGTCTGAATATATCAATTTTAAACATACTCATAAAAAGAAACAAGTAATTTTTTTTAAATAAAAGTAGTGAAATAAAAGAAAAACAAAACCCACCCAAAATTTTAACAATACCTTAATTTTTTAATTTGAACGCCCAAATAACTTTCTTTTCGATTTGGTTGCAAATTTTGTAGAAAAACTGAGAATCTTATTATAAAGTACAATTGATGTTGCCAAAAAAAGTGAAAGAGCTATGTCTCCCCCATGGGCAATGTTCAAATGATGTTTCTCTATTCTAGTTCAGGCCCTTTTGGGTGTGGTTCTTTCTTGAAGAGCTATTGAATTTAGTTGTAAAGATGCACGAATGTGCATTGGATGCATTCAATTGACTTCAATTATAATTTGGACGCCTTTTCAAGGCAGTATTAACAGCTGCTGCTGCCCTAAACACTAAACCCCAAGACGCCCCATCTTCACTTACCAATTAGCATCATGATTTTCTAGTTTCTGAACATCATATTGATATCTGATCAGTCTTAGGCCATGTTCACACAACATAAATCTTCTTTTAATCATGGCCGTTGTTGCCGATTTGCAAAAACGGCCATGATTAATAGAAAATTTACATTGTGCTGTAGGCTATGTAATCACGTCCAGAGTGTATACATATAGGGGGAGATTTATCAAAGGGTGTAAATTTTAGACTGGTGTAAACTGCCCACAGCAGCCAATCACAGCCCAGCTTCCAGCTTTGGTGAAAGAAAAGAGGAGCTGTGATTGGTTGCTGTGGGCAGTTTGCACCAGTCTAAATTTTACACCCTTTGATAAATCTCCCCCATAGTATACACTCCGGCTGGGATCCCTAGCAGCTGCAATGAAAACTGACATTGAATAGCGGCTGCACAACCCTGACAGTTCACACAATGGAGAGTGTGGCTCCGGCCGCACTTTCCATTGTGTGCAATGGTGAATTGGGATGCGGTCACACACTGATGCGCCCGCATCCCAATTCAATAGTAATCACTGAAACCGGCCGTTCTGTAACATGGCCAGGTCACAGAATGGCCGGTGTCATATGTTGTGTAGGATTGGTAGCTAATAGCTCCAGGCATCAAATTTAACACCGCCACATAAGACCTGAACAATTCCGCCACACTGTGACTGGATAACACTGCCATACCAGACCTGACCAATACCACCATACTGTGACTGGATAACCCTGCCACACCAGACCTGACCAATACAGCCATACTGTGACTGGATAACACCACCACACCAGACCTTACCAATACTGCCATACTGTGACTGGATAACACCGCCATACCAGACCTGACCAATACCACCTTACTTGGAAGTCTGTAGGTGGTCTGTTGTTGGGGAGGTTGGAGACTAAAAAAATAAAAACACCAAAAAAGTTGTTTCCTTCCCCCTGCTCCCTGGTGCTGTCCCCTGCAAGGTGCTGCCCTAGGCACTGGACCATAGGTGCCTAGTGGTAAATACGGCCCTGCTCCTTTTTTCTTTTATGTATATACAGTGGTGCCTTGGTTTAAGAGTAGCTTGGATTAAGAGCATTTTGCAAGAACAGCTCACATTTTTTTTTAAATTGTAACTTGGTTTAGGAGCATTGCTTTGGTTTACGAGCTCCCTGTACTGGGTTGCAGGGGGAGTGGGGGAGGGGCATGGTCTGCATAGTGGGGTTTACAGCGCTGTACTCTCACACCCTATAATGTGCCTGCACTTACACTCATCTATACACACTAATGCTATAATGTGCCTAGTGTTTTATTCCCTTAAATAAACAAATAAGAACCATTACTGTGGCTTATTGTATACTTTACATATAATTGTATAACTCTAATGGTTGATTAATGATACATCTTCTACTAGGAGTGCATTGTTTATTATCGTATTTGATTCTGGAGCCATTATTGTATTAGTTCTTACCTGCTTAAAGCGACTCTGTACCCACAATCTGACCCCCCCAAACCACTTGTACCTTTGGATAGCTGCTTTTAATCCAAGATCTGTCCTGGGGTCCGCTCAGCAGGTGATGCAGTTTTTGTCCTAAAAACAACTTTTAAACTTGCAGCCCTGTGTCAAATTGGCATGGCCTAGAGTGTGTGCGCCAAAGTCTTGCACCACCCCTTTGTCCCTCCTCCCCACCCTCCTCATCATTAGGAATGCCCTGGGCAGTATTTTTCCTATTCATCACCTGTGTGAACACTGCACATGGGCTGGATCGTTAAGGCACCTGTGCATTGTTCATACAGGTGATGTATAGGAAAAATACTTCCCAGGGCTTTCCTAATGATGAGGAGGGTGAGGAGAAGGGACAGAGAGGCGGTGCAAGCCTGGGGCAAAGACACGACTGTTTGGCACAGGGCTGCAAGTTTAAAAGTTGTCTTTTAGGACAATAACTGCATCACCTGCCGAACGGGCCCCAGGACAGATCTTGGATTAAAAGCAGCTATACAAACGTACAAGCATTTTCGACGGGGGGAGGGTGGGGATGTGTTAGGGCAGCTTACCAATAAATTGTTGATAAAAAAAAGGATTAATACCCTTGGATTCAAAAAGTTCAATACATCTAAGATGAGTGCCTTGACGGGTATACTTTCTAAAACTTGGTAAAAACACCCAAAAATTTTGGGGCTACAGCCATTTTATCCCTTCCACATTCACCTGTTGAGGATCTGTTATAGAAACAGTAGCATTGATCTTTTATAATAAAATTGGGACCTCCGCAGGTGCAGGTTCCAATAATGGTCAGCATTTTCTTAATTTGTGGAATATTTATAACACATTTTGAGCCCAAACCAGGTTCTCCATCAGGCCCACTGAGTTAGGTCCCCTGAGTGTTTTGGGGACATCTAGTGGTATAAAAAAAAATTAGCTTGGAAAGCATTGCTGAAGTTGTTATTGACAAATAGAGACCTCTAGTGGTAAAAGTTAAAATTACAACGTGAAACCTGTGTATAAATTGTAATATGATGGATACACTGTGGGGATGGTATAAATGTTTCCCAAATGTAACCTTAATGCTGGATTTAAAATGTCCTTTACTAATAGTGTTTATATTGATATAGTTTTTAAGTAAACAATCTCATGCTATTATGTATTTATTTATTAATATACTATAATATATTTGTCTTACATAACAAAAAAAAAAACACGTGGTGAACGTTAACCTGTGGAGTTGTAATTTTTACTTCATATGTCTCTCTATGTCTTACGTCTCTTTCTATGGTAAATTAAATTGTGTCATGCTATGATGAACTCATCAGTCAGGGTATTAAACTTTGTTTATATAGCACCATCATTGGGGGCCATGGCAGATGAATAGCATGCATATAAATTCACCATAAAAAGTATGATACCTCACAGAAAACTATATAAAACATTATCACACAGTATCACATTTGAAAAATGGGGTTGCATCCTGGAGGTCAAAATTGTCTTCATCCTTAATGGGTTAAAACCTGAAGACTGAACAAAAAAACAGAATGCAGTAGACTTATTGTATGTGCTTCATACTACTAATGGGTAGCAAGCGTTATGCATTGCTCATTGTAAGGTTGCAGTGACACCTAGTGTTATGTTATGGTACTTGGCTTAAGTTTGATGCAATGTGTATTAGTGTTAAGTGATTACATTAAAGATATCATGCACTGTAATGTAATATGAACCAAAACTACCATCAAGTCCAAAAAACTGAAGCACGTTTACTGCAAAAAGCACTTATTTTAAATTGTTTTGTGGCTTAAACTGAATAAATGCAATTTGCTGTAAATCTGCATGTGGATTTTGTCACTTGGTTGCTGACTGAATACTGAACAATATATTCCAGACATATCCTAGCTTGTAAAAATGTAGTTTTTATAACAGTAGTACTGTATATTAAGCAACTATTGTAAATATAATTCCCATACTTATAGGCTATGTTCACACTACGTAAAACTAAGGCTGTAGTTCCTGCCGCAGAACTACGGCCGTAGTTTTGCGGAGTTGAACATAGCCTTGTGTGCAATTGGATCCCGGCCGGAGTGTACACACACCGTATACGCTCCGTCCGGGATCTGTGCGGCGCCGGAACAAACTTCAGTGAATTCCGGCCGCAGAAAGACCGGTCAGTTCACACTGTGTGCTATGGAAAGCTCTGATGCAGGCACAAGCTGATGCGCCCACATCAGAGCTCCGCGGGCGGAAAGATCACCCGGACGGTACTTAAGTACCGGCCGAGATAATCCGGCCAGAGACCGGCCGTTCCGTGACCCGGCCGGGGTCACGGAACGGGCGGTCTCATATGTAGTGTGCACATAGCCATATACTTATAGGTTTGCTGCAAAGTCCTGAAATGTTGTTACTAGCAATGTAAAAATATCCAGGGAGGTTTCTAGTGACTGAGTATGTGTCCACCGGCTTTCAGCTCAGTAGGTGGACAGACACACTGTAATACACTTTGCACAAAAGATGGTGGCATACCATGTAATAAACAGGGCCATATTTACCACTAGGAACCCGTGGTCACCAGTAGCTATGTGCTGTTACCAGGATTATACGCATACCGCATAAGTGTCTGGTTTCATCTGCATGTGGTGACGTACAGTAAATGTGGGAACGCAGCCTAAGACTGATTAGATATCAATATGATGCTCAGAAACTAGAAAATCCTGATGCTATTTGGTGAGTAAAAATGGGGCGTCTTCAGGTTTAGTGCCTAGGGCAGCAGCAGCTGTTAATACATCCCTGACAATAGCGTCATAACTAATTTGATTTTAATGTTGGGATAACCCCTTTAAAGCCTGTCTTGATAGATTAAAGGAAAACCATCAGCAGGTTAGAAGCATCTATCCTGCTGATATGTCCCTATACTGCATGTGGCACTAAGGATTAACTTTTTACCTTCATGCTTGGAGCTGGTTTTGGGACATTGGCAGTATAGTGCCTATGCCAATTAGGGGACTACCATCCCCAGTGCACCATTCCGCATGTCTGACCCGCACTGCTGATATTGTTTAGGAGGGGTGACCGGCCGGGGTGTATCGGTGCACTGGAGTTGGTAGTTCCGTCCCCAGTGCACCAAAATACCTACAAAAATGACCTTCGCACAGAATCATGGTTAAAATTTTATATGGATTATATTAAAACCATCTATAGGATGGGCATACAATGGCACAATTGAATATCCACCCACAGGTAGATACAGTCAAACAGCAAGCTGCACCAAATCACGCAACCTGTCTAGTCTGTACATCAAAATAGCAGGTATGTATATAGTCCAATAGATACTGTATACCCTTAAGCAGTGGCGTCGCTAGGCATAATCATTCGGGGCCAAAGCCCCGAATGATTTTAGCCTAGCCCCGAAAGCTTTTTTGATTCTGCCAGCGCCGAAATAACAGCAGCCGGGGCCTCTGATTATCAGAGGCCCCGGCTGCTGTTACTTCAGCCGCAAGAGTTGGATCAGCCGGCACGACTTGCCCGAAGTATGTCCGTACGCCGCTAGTGGCGTCACCCCGCTCTTCGTTGGACCGAGGGCCGCAGTGGACGCTACCACAGCACTCTCCGTCCCCGCCTCCTCTGCTGCGCTACAGGGACGTTACCCTGCGTCCTCTAGCGCAGCGTTTCTCAACCGAGGGGGATTAAACTTTTTCCTTTGGTGCCTGGACCAATCCCCGCGGCAGCTCTCTCCTTCCTTCTCCCAGCAGCTGCTCAAGAGCGTTCTGTGGGGGGAACGGGCTGGGTGAGGCTGCTGGGGGAAGGAAGGAGTCACAGGACACAAAGCAGTAGCAACAGCCTTCCGTGCACGCTCTTCCCCCGCGTGAGCCACGCAGACAGAGGAGATGCGGCGGCCAGCTGATGTCACCTCAGGAGGCCGACAGTCAGCATCGAGGGTCGCCCGGGGCTCCAGAAGCAGTGGATTGTGGACCGGTAGATGGGCACCCCCCGTGTCCACCAGCTGCCGTCGCCGCTTCTCCTCTCTGCCTGCGCGGGTCACGCTGGGGAAGAGCGTGCACCGGAGGCTGCTGCTGCTGCTGTGTGCCACGCCTCCCTGCATCCCACAGAAGAGGTGGCGGTAGCTGGTGGACGTGGGGGCCCAATCTCCCGGTCCACAGTCCACTGCTGCAGGAGGCGGGTTAGCGCCGCGCACCACAACCCCCTCGCTGATGTGGTTCCCTGACCGGGAGCTGGCCAGACCCCTGACACACTCCCCTCCCCGAATAGCACACTTCTCCCCCACACCAAATCCACCCCCATCGCCTGCTCTCTCCCACCTCCACTCCCTCTCTGCCCCCTCCACCTCCTCTCTCCTATCAGCTCCTCTCTCCTATCAGCTCCTCTCTGCCCCCTCCACCTACTCTCCGCCATCAGCTCCTCTCTGCCCTCTCCACCTACTCTCCGCCATCACCTACTCTCTGCCCCCTCCACCTCCTCTCTCCTATCACCTCCTCTCTCCTATCAGCTCCTCTCTGCCCCCTCCTCTCTCCTATCAGCTCCTCTCTCCTATCAGCTCCTCTCCTATCAGCTCCTCTCTGCCCCCTCCACCTCCTCTCTCCTATCAGCTCCTCTCTCCTATCAGCTCCTCTCTGCCCCCTCCACCTCCTCTCTCCTATCAGCTCCTCTCTCCTATCAGCTCCTCTCTGCCCCCTCCACCTACTCTCTGCCATCACCTCCTCTCTGCCCCCTCCACCTCCTCTCTCCTATCAGCTCCTCTCTCCTATCAGCTCCTCTCTCCTATCAGCTCCTCTCTGCCCCCTCCACCTACTCTCTGACCCCTCCACCTCCTCTCTGCCATCACCTCCTCTCTGCCATCACCTCCTCTCTGCCCCCTCCACCTCCTCTCTCCTATCACCTCCTCTCTGCCATCACCTCCTCTCTGCCCCCTCCACCTCCTCTCTCCTATCAGCTCCTCTCTGCCATCACCTCCTCTCTGCCCCCTCCACCTCCTCTCTCCTATCAGCTCCTTTCTGCCATCACCTCCTCTCTGCCCCCTCCACCTCCTCTCTGCCATCACCTCCTCTCTGCCCCCTCCACCTCCTCTCTGCCATCACCTCCTCTCTGCCCCCTCCACCTCCTCTCTGCCATCACCTTCTCTCTGCCCCATCACCTCCTCTCTCCTATCACCTCCTCTCTGCCATCACCTCCTCTCTGCCATCACCTCCTCTCTCCCCTAACCCCCCTTTACCACCTCTTTTCCCCCTCACCCTCTCTCTTGTCCTCTCCCCATCACTTCCTCTTTCCCTGCTCTCCCCCCTCCTCCCCTTTACCTTCTCTCTCTTCCTCTCCCCCTTACCCCCTCTCCTCCTTACCCCCATTACCTCCTCTTTCCTACTCCCTCTTCACCTCCTCTCTCCCCCTCTTTCCTTCTCTGCCCCCCTCTGACCTCAATCTGCAGCGCCGTGCTTGGACGTGATTTTTCCTGTGGCTCAGAGGCTAGAGAAGGGAGGAAGACCCGCTCCATGCACCGATTAGGTGAGTATGACTTTTTTTGTGTGTTTGAGTGGGGGAAGTGGAATGGTGGGCTTTGCTATGGGGCTTAGGGAGCAGTATTATGGGGGGCACAGCAGGGCAGGGGGCATTTACTATGGGGACATAGCAGGTGAGGACATAGTAGGGGGCATTATTACTGTATGGAGGCAAAGTAGGGGGCATTATTACTGTATGGGGGAACAGCAGGGGACATTATTACTATATGGAGGCACAGCAGGAGACATTATTACTATATGGAGGGCACAGCAGGGGATATTACTATATGGGGCACAGCAGGAGACATTATTACTATATGGAGGGCACAGGGAGCATTATTACTATATGGGGACATTTAACAATGTGGGATAGCACAGCAGGGAGCATTATTACTATATGGGGGCATTTAACAATGTGGGATAGCACAGCAGGGAGCATTATTACTATATGGGGGCATTTAACAATGTGGGATAGCACAGCAGGGAGCATTATTACTATATTTGCACAGCAAGGGATATTCTATACGGGAATAATGCACAGCAGAGGGTATTCTATATGGGGATGCTGCACAGCAGAGGGAAGCATATACTATGTGGAGGTTGATGCATGAGGGGGCATATACTTTATAGTGTGTGTTGCACACTACATGAGGACTGCTGCATGGGGACCTATACTATTTGGAGGCACAGTTGAGGCATATAATGCAGACAAAGAGGGAAGGGGGAGCTACAACTATGTGGGGGTAGAGAGAAGGCCTATACTATGTGAGCACAGGGCATTTAGGAAAATTTCTGTGTGTGCTGGAGCAAGGAGCCTAAAATGTTTTTCCTGGCAGATTCTGAAGAGAAGAGTTATGGCTTGGGCCGAATGGAAAAGAAAGAGAAAAGTGGGTGACTCTGATCAGAGAAGATGTCAACTGTGAGTCACAAGTCACTATATCAAATACTAGCCTATATGACCATCTGTTTAAAAAAAAAAGTGTGTGTGTGTGTGTGTGTAACGTCACTGCAGAAGTCAACTCAGGGGGCCCGTGCCCCGGATGTTTTGGGACCCTAGCAACGCCCCTGCCCTTAAGAATGCAATAGTTTCTGATTTACTGTTATAGATATTCAATAATATAATAATTTGACAACACATCCAGTGCCTCTAAGATGATGTCAATAGTACGCTGGTGCACTCTCATTGTGGGTGCTTGAACACATTGCGTTCCACAACTGACACATTCTGAAAGCAGGATCCAACGTCCCAATGCCAATATATCTGGGAATGCGCAGACCCTCATCCACTTTGGATAACAGGACAATGAGGAGTGTAACATGGGGGAGAGAGAGAGAGAGAACAAGAAACCACCAGTGGCATTGTGGTGAAACCGTGATGCGTTCCATTTTGATTGATACCTTTTAGTTGGCCAATGGGTAAGTCATATGCCATTATAATACAATAATAATTGTATCATATACCACAGGTAGATTGTATTGGATTATTAGGCAGGAACACATATTGTATTGATGGCTAAACTTTAATCATTTAAATCGTTAATCATGTAGAGACACTAAATATAAACCTATGGTCATAATAGATGTGCCCATTCTGATCCATAAAGCTGTCACTATACAAATGTATGGATTTATTTATATTTTATAAGAGGCCATGCTGTTGATGGCAGACCATCTATTTCTACCCATAATGGCCTGGAATGATCGACAGTGGTGGCGATACCCTACGGTATATGTGGGTAAATTTGGTATAAAATAATACTGGCGTCTGTGGTGACGTTAAGTTGGTATTAGACTACACTAGGGGGACATGTTATATTGCTCTCCATACCTGACTAGAACTAACTGACCCCACTCATACCCTATTAAACATCTGAGGTCTATCTAAATACAGAGCACTCACCCTTAAAAGGGCAACCCAGTCCGAAACCCATCCCTGTTATCCCTAAGATTCTTCATGTCACCCTATTTATTACATACATGGTCTATACTGATGTATACGATACAGGCACCAATTATGTGGAAAGATAAGACTTGGGTTTGCATTGTCACATGCAGATCTTTGTCTTGTGGAATTGTTTGTCAGATTTCATTGGTATAAAGGAGATTGAATGAGAACAAAGTTAGTATATAAAGCATGGGAAGTTTAATTTGTCATTGAGGCCAGGGGTTTCTGACACTTTAATCTACACTCACCGGCCACTTTATTAGGTACACCTGTCCAACTGCACGTTACCACTTAATTTCTAATCAGCCAATCACATGGCGGCAACTCAGTGCATTTAGGCATGTAGACATGGTCAAGACAATCTCCTGCAGTTCAAACCGAGCATCAGTATGGGGAAGAAAGGTGATTTGAGTGCCTTTGAACGTGGCATGGTTGTTGGTGCCAGAAGGGCTGGTCTGAGTATTTCAGAAACTGCTGATCTACTGGGATTTTCACGCACAACCATCTCTAGGGTTTACAGAGAATGGTCCGAAAAAGAAAAAACATCCAGTGAGCGGCAGTTCTGTGGGCGGAAATGCCTTGTTGATGCCAGAGGTCAGAGGAGAATGGGCAGACTGGTTCGAGCTGATAGAAAGGCAACAGTGACTCAAATAGCCAACCGTTACAACCAAGGTAGGCAGAAGAGCATCTCTGAACGCACAGTACGTCGAACTTTGAGGCAGATGGGCTACAGCAGCAGAAGACCACACCAGGTTCCACTCCTTTCAGCTAAGAACAGGAAACTGAGGCTACAATTTGCACAAGCTCATCGAAATTGGACAGTAGAAGATTGGAAAAACGTTGCCTGGTCTGATGAGTCTCGATTTCTGCTGCAACATTTGGATGGTAGGGTCAGAATTTGGCATCAACAACATGAAAGCATGGATCCATCCTGCCTTGTATCAACTGTTCAGGCTGGTGGTGGTGGTGTCATGGTGTGGGGAATATTTTCTTGGCACTCTTTGGGCCCCTTGGTACCAATTGAGCATCGTTGCAACGCCACAGCCTACCTGAGTATTGTTGCTGACCATGTCCATCCCTTTATGACCACAATGTACCCAACATCTGATGGCTACTTTTAGCAGGATAATGCGCCATGTCATAAAGCTAGAATCATCTCAGACTGGTTTCTTGAACATGACAATGAGTTCACTGTACTCAAATGGCCTCCACAGTCACCAGATCTCAATCCAATAGAGCATCTTTGGGATGTGGTGGAATGGGAGATTCACATCATGGATGTGCAGCCGACAAATCTGCGGCAACTGTGTGATGCCATCATGTCAATATGGACCAAAATCTCTGAGGAATGCTTCCAGCACCTTGTTGAATCTATACCATGAAGAATTGAGGCAGTTCTGAAGGCAAAAGGGGGTCCAACCCGTTACTAGCATGGTGTACCTAATAAAGTGGCCGGTGAGTGTACAATTCAATTCAGATTCCTTGCATAGAATCCATTTGTCCCAATCTCCTTTGTGAATGTGTGAAAGAGAGTCCAATAGGATTATCATTGAGTCATCTCACAAACCTGGCAAACTCATCCCTTGTATCGGTCCATACCAGTAGAATGTCATCAATATAACACATCCAAAAGTGTATCAGCCCTGTCCACCAAATTTATTCTTCAGGGAAGACTAGAGTGTCTTTCCACCAGTCCAGAAAGAGGTTGGTATAGGTTGGGACTCATGGACTCCCCATTGCCGTCCCTCCTGAGAACTTTTTATCATACAGAAAATAGTTACATGTGAGGACAAACTGGATAAGTTGGATGATAAATTGGTTGTGTTTTTCAATCACAGATCCCTGTTTCTTCAAATGGTATTCAGCTGCTTCTTAGCCAAAATCATGGGGCATGGAGCTTTACAGTTATTCCATGTCTATGCCTGCCTAGTACACACATGATTCTACATCCAGACATTGAATTTTGCAGAGCACATCCATACTGTCTATGGTATATAATGGTAAACCCTCCACAAGACAACATAATATTATGTTGATATAATGACTGACAGTCTAAGTCAAAACCAGAGACTATTGGTCTGCCCCGCAATGGATGCGGATCCTTGTGCACTTTGGGCAAAGCATAGAATATGGCAATCTGTGGATGCATGGGTAAAACAAATGATTATTCATTATTGTCAATTAGTTTTTCCTGTAAGGCTTCATCCTGAATCATTTTGAGCTCATTCAAAAACATATTGGTGGGATCCCTAGAAAGCAATCTCTGTTATTCAACATGGTGGAGCATATGGCTTGATACTGTTGGTGGTCCATTATCATCAGATTGCTGCCCTTATCTGAGGGTTTGATGACAATCGTGTCATCGTTCGCCAGGGTGAGTAAAGATTGAATTTCTTCCTTTGACATATTGAAGGTGGTATTTTTAGAGCTACCCAATGCCTCCAAACCCTTAAACAACTGAAGAAACAGATCTATGGGTCCAGAATCATCTAAAGGGCCGCCCTGGTGCTCTTAGGTCAAAGATCAGTAAAAGGCCCTTCCCCTGGCTGTCTCTGTGCCTCCTCATACATCCCAGCCAAAAGATCTACCTTAGGTAAGTCTGTAGCTGATATTTCCAGTTTCGCACAAGTTCTGTGATAAACATGTTTAAAGAACTAATGCCATTTCTATCTGCGGAAAAAGAGAGGTTAAAGTATGCCCTGTACATGCCTCCAAATAGTAGTCAGGTCCCCTCTGTGCCTCCATATAAGCAGTTTGCCCAATACATGCCCCCAAATAGTAGTCAGGCAGCTCTGTGCCCCTATATAAGCAGTATGTCCAATACATGCCCCCAAATAGTAGTCAGGCAGCTCTGTGCCCCCATATAAGCAGTATGTCCAATACATGACTCCAAATAGTAGTCAGGCGGCTCTGTACCCCCATATAAGCAGTATGCCCAATCCATGCCCCCAAATAGTAGTCAGACCGCTCTGTGTCCCCACATAAGTAGTATGCCCAATACATGCCTCCAAATAGTAGTCAGGCTGCTCTGTGCCCCCATATAAGCAGTATGCCCAATACATGCCCCCAAATAGTAGTCAGGCAGCTTTGTGCCCCCCACATAAGCAGTGTGTCCAATACATGTCCCAAATAGTAGTCAGGCAGCTCTGTGCCCCCATATAAGCAGTATGTCCAATACATGCCCCCAAATAGTAGTCAGGCAGCTCTGTGCCCCCATATAAGCAGTGTGCCCAATACATGCCTCCAAATAGTAGTCAGGGAGCTCTGTGCCCCCATATAAGCAGTGTGCCCAATACATGCCTCCAAATAGTAGTCAGGGAGCTCTGTGCCCCATACAATGGACAAGCCAACATAAACGGCCAGAGCGGCCTATTAAGATAGATAGATCAAAGAGAGGGAATTGGCGGTATCAGAAATAGGGAGAAGAAGACGAGGGCAGGGAGAAGATAGAAATAAGGGAAAATTAAGGGATAGATGTGAAATTAGCCATTAGAAACAATAGGAGAGAGATAAGAAGAGGGAATATAAATGTTAAGGGGCAATGGGTAGCAGAGAGCTGTACAGAGAGGAGAGAGTGGATGGGGGGAGCTGTAGAGATCACATAGACCCTTATGTACATCTAGCTTCTTTTTTACACATGAAGATGTATGTGTGTATTCATGTGTGCTGGTGTCTGTATACATGTGTGTTGGTGTGTGTGTATACATGTGTGCTGGTGTGTGTATACATGTGTGCTGGTGTCTGTATACATGTGTGCTGGTGTCTGTATGTGTGTATTCATGTGTGCTGGTGTCTGTATACATGTGTGTTGGTGTGTGTATATACATGTGTGCTGGTGTGTGTATACATGTGTGCTGGTGTCTGTATACATGTGTGCTGGTGTCTGTATGTGTGTATTCATGTGTTCTGGTGTCTGTATACATGTGTGCTGGTGTCTGTGTATACATATGTGCTGGTGTCTGTGTATACATGTGTGCTGGTGTCTGTGTATACATGTGTGCTGGTGTCTGTGTATACATGTGTGCTGGTGTCTGTATGTGTGTATACATGCGTGCTGGTGTCTGTATGTGTGTATACATGTGTGCTGGTGTCTGTATACATGTGTGCTGTTGTCTGTATGTGTGTATACATGTGTGCTGGTGTCTGTATGTGTGTACACATGTGTGCTGGTGTCTGTATGTGTGTATACATGTGTGCTGGTGTCTGTATACATGTGTGCTGGTGTCTGTATGTGTGTATACATGTGTGCTGGTGTCTGTATACATGTGTGCTGGTGTCTGTATACATGTGTGCTGATGTCTGTGTGTGAGATCAATTCTAGAGAACTGGCTTATATACCCCATTTTCCCCAGTGGCTTAAAATGTAACCTCTGTTATACAGTTATAAAATCGTAGAACCTAAATGTGAACAAGGTGCAATTCAAATAGACACTTACTTGTATAGCTGTCTCTTGTGCTCTGTATGCAGTGCATTATATTCACCCTTACAACGTACAATTTATAGCGTGTCTACAAGCCCAGCGCGGCTCATTATGATGGAGACTACAACTTATACAAGAGTGGGGTAGGGGTTCCCCTGTATTCAGAATGCTGTTGAGTGCTAGGCAATGCCCCGTTTGGGGTTATTGAATTTCGAGAGTCTATGCAGAGCAGGATAAAGACACCTCTGCGGCACAAACAGGATCTCCTAGAAAGCGTTCTCACCGCCATGTATTCGCTATCACTGTCTTGGGTGAGCTAAACTAGTCTGCCTGGGGGGGTTGTGTGATTTGTATATGCTCACTAACATGGAACAGCCTCATTATATTAGCCTTATCAACATATTCTATGCTAGTGAGCATACCCGGGGGGGGGGGGGGGTGGAATTTGGTGAACATATACAAATCATACAGCCCCCCAGGCAGACTAGTTTAGCTCACCCAAGACGGTGATAGCGAATACATGGCGGTGAGAATGCTTTCTAGGAGATCCTGTTTGTGCAGCAGAGGTGTCTTTATTTTGCTCTGCATAGACCCTCGAAATTCAATAACCCCAAACGGGGCATTGCCTAGTACTCAACAGCATTCTGAATACAGGGGAACCCCTACCCCATGCAGGAATACTTGTATAAGTTTTAGTCTCCATCATAATGAGCCCCGCTGGGCTTGTAGACACGCTATAAATTGTACGTTGCAAGGATGAATATAATGCACTGCATACAGAGCACAAGAGACAGCTATACAAGTAAGTGTCTGTATGGTCACATTTAAATTGCACCTTGTTCACATTTAGTTTCTACAATTTTATAACTGTATAACAGAGGTTACATTTTAAGCCACTGGGGAAAATGGGGTATATGAGCCAGTTCTCTAGAATTGATCTGAACCAAATTATACCTCCCAGCAAGGCGTGGGTCGAACACACAATTTTTTTTATTAATGTGGGGGGCCCAGACACTTTGGTTGTATGGGGCCCCGAAATTCCTGATGGCGGCCCTGACTATACATGATGAGGGGTCTGTGCAGGAGAGCAGTAAAGGAAGAATTGAGGGTCTTCTGAGAGGATGGGCACAGAAACTTACAGATTTTTATTGCCCTAAACCTGTTTTTTATGTCTGCCCTAGAGATGGATAAGCTTTCCCTTCTCCTACTCTTCCCCTGACTACTGCTGCACCTGACCTGTTATAGGAGCCGGGATACAAGGACTATAAGCATGGTGAAGATCTATGGCCTGGACAGAGAGCCACTGTTATCAGAATGTCGCCCCCTGCAGGCAGGGAGGAGTCCTGTCTTCTCTTGTGACAGAGTTCACTACCCAGACATCGGGCCATCAGCACTTTCACTTAGGGCCCTATTCCACGGGACGATTATCGTTCGCATAATCGTTAACAATAAACAATCCAAACGACCACTATTGCGAAAGACCTGAAATCGTTCACCCATTTACATGGAACGATAATCGTTACTTATGATCGTTCTTGCGATTGTCTTGTCATCACTATTGCATTTGTCATTACTGCAAACGACCAAACGACATCTTATTCAATGCGAAAGATTTGCGAACAAGCAATGATAAAAATAGGTCCAGGTCTTTTAAAACAATCAACGACTTCTCGTTCGGTCGTTAATCGTTAACTGCTATTCAAACAAACGATTATCGTTTAGATTCAAAAGACTTACCGATAATGTGAACGATAATCTTCCCGTGGAATAGGGCCCTTAGCTACAGCAGGAAGCTGAGGCGCCCCCTAACTTGCCAGGAGTGATGCACCCTGTGCGAGTGCACAGGTTGCACACCCCAAAGGCCGGCCCTGGCTGTGATCATGTGATATGAAGCAAGCTTAGACACATCATATTTAGGATTGATGTGTGTGTGTGTGGGGGGGCTCCCCTCTGATTGTTAATTATATCAGGAATCAGGGTAATGCATGTGTCAGCACTCTCTTAACTCTCTGACTGGCTGTCTAAACTGACCCATTGCATTGCATCTTATGGACATGTCAAAAGTTAATTTACTCTGTGTGAAATGGCCCTTACTGTAGGTTTTAATAGAGCAGGAGATGCTGGGAAAGTCATTTTTTTTTCTTTCCTTCATCCTCAGTGCTGTTTCCCTGAAACCCTGTGCGTTATTTAGGTGCACCATGGGCTGTAGTACTGACACCAGTGCACCTGCCTAATGGACATATTAATGAAATGTAGGATTTCAGGAAAACAGCACAGAGTATCAAGGTAAGAAGCTATCCCTTCTTCTCCATCTTCTGCTCTATGGGAACATAACAGCACCTCCTGTTAGTTACCCCTTAGACTATGTTCACACACAGTAAAAAAAAATAAATAAAAATGTGTGAACGAGTGAAAAAAGGCACTTTTTTTGTCAAAGTAGGTAGTAAATAATGAGAATTTTGATGGTCGTAATAAATTATGACAGTTATTCCATGCTATACCTCAAAATTATGACTGTAGTTTGCATTTATTTTACTGTGTGCAAATATAGCATTAAAGAGGAATTTCTTGGGAAAAATTGCCTTCATATTACACATACAAGCTACCAGCTGTCAGGAGTGGTGACCTGTTATATAAGTTTCACAACAATCCAGTGTAAGGGGTTATTCATATTGCGTGCATGGTCCACATTTACAGATGAACAAACTTTGGAACTCTGAGACATTTAAACTTGATGCCTGGAGTTCTGAAGTCGGTTCCGTAGCACATCGTCCATAATTACAGACTGAGCATGGAACATTTAAATGCCCTCTAAGGCCATGTCCCCACACAGTATTTCTGCTCAATATTTTGGTCAGTATTTTGCAACCAAAACCGGGAGTTGATTAAAAAACACAGAAAGGCTATGATCACACAATGTTAAAATTGAGTAGATAGCAAATAACGGCCATTATTTCAAAATGGCAGTTTTTTTTAAATAACAGCAATTATTTGCCATTAAATGGCGGCCATCCACTCAATTTCGACAGTGTGTGCGCATAGCCTTTCTGTGTTTTCAATCCACTCCTGGTTTTGGTTGGAAAATACTGAGCAAAAATACAATGTGGGAACATAGCCTCTCTCATACCCATACCTCGCTCAAACACTCCAACAATGTAGATAAACTTTGTGTCATCTTTTGTTTTCTTCAGAAATGTATTCTGTTATTCATTTCTATATTCTAGATGGGAAATTTCCGGCAGTGCACACACTGTATAATGGCCATAATTGATTATGACTGGCAATCTTTTCACATATTGTTTTATTTTCAGTAAAAATCTAGCTTTTATATTACTACTGCGTGTGTACCTAGCCTTAGTCTGCTGTATGTACATCCTTTGTAGTGTGATATATAGGAAAAGATGATGGTAAGTCATTTGGCTAAGTATCCAGCTGTAGCTTTAACACTAAAGCCCATAAACATCAGGTTTTAGGCTATGTTCCCACAATGTAAAACAATGACTGTTATTAATGCTCATGATCTTTAATAACAGACTTTGTTCCAAAACATTTATTTGTCCCTATTTTTACATTGTGGGAACATAGCCTTACCCTGACTTCATTCACTGAGATCTGCATGCACAGCAGCCAGAACTCTAAAAATTATTGTTCCCATCAAAATAACATTTGTTAATAATAGTTAATTACAACCGGTGAAACAATTAGTAAATATTTTTATTGCATTTATCACTTTATATGTCATGAAGTCTGTAGTATGGGTTACTGAAGGAAATGAAATAACGCCATTCCAGTAGATGGCAGTAGATACGTTACAATGAGGTTTTGTTTTTTTCGCTTTAGAATGACTACCAAAGAGACACATGCAGTCTTTTTTATGAAGCTACTGAAAGGCTTATTATGGAATATTTACATTTGCTTTGTTGTGAAAATATAAAAAATCTACAAACAAAAACTAAATGTAAAGGGTTAAATTCAATGGGCCCCTGCTGCAGAACTTACTGCTGAATAGTATTTTTTCTGTTAAAGCTTTTGAGTTCTATTCTCTTAAGAGGGGTCCCTAATCAGGGAGAACCCCATTCAGTTTCAAGCTGTTTTACACTCACATGGGTTGTTTTTATGGTTATTTGGAAACCTGCAAAAGTGTTGGAGTGACTCCTAATTCTTCGAGACCATGTAATAAATATTAATTACATGGTCTCTAAGCATGTAATGCCAAATGTACTAAAAAGCAGCCCTGGTACACAAACCCCACCAGCCTACGTATAAATCTCTCAAATAAAGATGGACCGCCTAAGGAACGCCTGGAAAACTGGGATACAGCCTATGCCATAGGCTGTATCCCAGTTTTCTAGGCGTTCCTTACGCTGTATCCACCCGCTGCACGGAGCCGGCAGACAGCGGGAGTCAGATGCCGAGATTTCTGGTTCGTACGAACCAGAAATCCGGCAGGTTCGCTCATCTCTAGTCACCATACCAATGAGTGCAGCTGTGGCCCACAAACTCCACATGACCAGGAGACTGAAGATGAGACATTACTGGCTTAAGGGGAAGGACTCAGTGCTACATAGACAGAGGTCAGAAAAGGAGGCACAGTCAAACAAGTGGCACACGAGGCATAGAGATAGCTGTTACAGGTAACACAGAGGTGGCACAACCATGGTGACATTGGCAGGTGCTGCATTGCCGACTTTCACACAGTCCCTGGGGATCTGCCTCTTTCTCACACAACTAATACTTAATAATATTAATACTTTGTCACATAGTATTAACTATTTCATGGGTGAGTAGGAGTAGCTGTCAGTAGGAGTGGACACAGACAGCAGAAACCTGATGTACAAATAATGTGTCTGGGTGCCCCATAACCTAATTCTAACCCCCTCTCCTCCCCTACATTACTGCTTACACTACAGTTACATCAGGGGACTTACAGGTGATGGCTTCTCTGATTTGAGTTGTTTACTTTTCCTTTTTTCCTCCTTCTGGCTCGGCCCATCATGTGGACTTTTTCCAGCAACAACTCGCCTCCACAGAATCTGCCAGACAAACATTTTAGGTTCTTTGCTTCAGCACTATCATCACCTTTCTCACCTCTATACAAACGGTTCTATATTGACCCATGCAGTAATTGCGACGACTTTGTGACTCATATAATAGGCCTCTTCTATGCCCCTTCTTAGTAGTTAGCCATCCTTTGAGCTTCCATAGAGGATAATACTCATAATAGTATGCCCCTATAATATGTTAGGCAATGTCTTTGCCCTAGTATGGCAGTTAGGCCTCCTCTGTGCTCCCACATAGTAGTTAGACTCATGTGCCACCTATGGTATACATGGACCCCCTCAGTGCCTCCATATAGTATATATAGTCCCCTCTGTGATTCCATATAGCATACAGGTCTCCCCTGTACTCAAATATAGTACAAAGACCTCTCTCTGGACCCATGTATTATATATGCTCCCTCTCTTCCCCCATATGGTATACATGCCTCTCATCCATACAGGTTATATAAGCCTGCTTTGTGGCCCAGTACAGTTTAAATAAGCCCCCCTCTGTACCCCCCATATAGTTTATAAAAGCCCCCATCAGTGGCCTTATATACTTTATATAGGCCTCTTTTGTGTCTCTACCTGCTTTATAGGCCACCTCTGCATCCCCATATACTTTATATAGGTGCCCTTGAAAACTTTATATAGGCTTCCTCTGTGCCTCCATATACATTATATAGGCCTCCTCTGCAGGTCCCGCTCCAGGTTTTTGCCGGACCTTGGGCGACAGAGCCTCAGCGGGCCCCTCATCCATCCATCCACTATGCACAATCACTACACCACTAACATACACAAACACACAGTGGCGTAGCCACCGTGGTCGCGGGGGTCGCCGCCGCGACCGGGCCCGCCACAAGGGGGGCCCGCGGGGCCCCCCGATCAATCACTCTTGTGACCGCAAGCATTGTTTTGCTTGCGGTCACAAGAGTCGGGCTCCGTCTTCCCCCGGCTGCTGCGCGGCTGCCGGGGGTGTCGCGTCTTACCCCCGGCAGCGCGCGTATTCCAGAACTCCCTGCGCGCCTTGGGCCCTGACTTCCGGTTTCCGGCGCGCAGGGAGTTCTGGGATGCGCGCGCTGCCGGGGATAAGACGCGACACCCCCGGCAGCCGCGCAGCAGCCGAGGACAGACCAGGAGGAGTGAGAATCAACGTGGGAGCGCGATGTCAGGTGAGTTAAGTTTTTTTTTTTTTATCAGCCTGTACGGGTGGGGGGAAAGGAGGGGGCCATCTATGAGGGTGGGGGGAAAGGAGGGGGCCATCTATGAGGGTGGGGGGAAAGGAGGGGGCCATCTATGAGGGTGGGGGGAAGGAGGGGGCCATCTATGAGGGTGGGGGGAAGGAGGGGGCCATCTATGAGGGTGGGGGGAAGGAGGGGGCCATCTATGAGGGTGGGGGGAAGGGTGGGGGGAAGGAGGGGGCCATCTATGAGGGTGGGGGGAAGGAGGGGGCCATCTATGAGGGTGGGGGGAAGGAGGGGGCCATCTATGAGGGTGGGGGGAAAGAGGAGCAATCTATGAGGGTGGGGGGAAAGAGGGGCCATCTATGAGGGTGGGGGGAAAGAGGGGGGCCATCTATGAGGGTGGGGGGGGGAAGGGGACCATCTATAAGGGAGGGAGGAAGGGGACCATCTATAAAGGGGGGGAAAGGGGACCATCTATAAAGGGGGGGAAAGGGGACCATCTATAAGGGAGGGGGGGAAGGGGACCATCTATAAAGGGGGGGAAAGGGGACCATCTATAAGGGAGGGGGGGAAGGGGACCATCTATAAGGGAGGGGGGGGAAGGGGACCATCTATAAGGGAGGGGGGGGAAGGGGACCATCTATAAGGGAGGGGGGGGAAGGGGACCATCTATAAGGGAGGGGGGGAAGGGGACCATCTATAAGGGAGGGGGGGGGGAAGGGGACCATCTATAAGGGAGGGGGGGGGGAAGGGGACCATCTATAAGGGAGGGTGGGGGGAGAGGGGGCCATCTATAAGGGAGGGTGGGGGGAGAGGAGACCATCCATAAGGGAGGGTGAGGAGAGAGGGGGCCATCTATAAGGGAGGGGGTATAGGGGGCCATCTATAAGGGAGGGGGTAGAGGGGGCCATCTATAAGGGAGGGGGCCATCTATTTGGGGGGGCAACATAGGGGGAGAGGGAATACACAGATGGGGGCATATATTATTAGGAGGTCACAGAGTCAGGGCTACCCACTAAATGAGGGTGTAAAGGGGACAGTACAGATGTGCAGTGTGTAGAGAGATGGAGATGGTGTCAGAGTGTGGAGCCTAATATGTCTGTCTGGCAGATTCTGTGGATTCGTGGCTCGGAGAAGTTCTCATAACGGCCTAGGACGGATGGAGAAGAAGATGAAAAGGAAAGAACTCCGATCAGAAAAGACGTCTCCTGTGAGTCACCTGATATAACTGCACAGTAATGTATATGGTGTATAAAGCCTGTGTAGAGCTGGGGCCACCTCTATATGACTGGATGAGGTGATTTAGTATACTGGATTTGGTCAGTAACAATATGGTGGTGATGGTAGTGGTTGTGGTGTGGCGGTAATGTTTCCTCCCTATATACTGGTATTACTGGTAATATTGGTCTCAGTATACAGGATTTGTTCGGTAACAGTATGGCGGTAATAGGTAATATCTGTCTTGGTGTGTGTGTGTGTATATATATATATATATATATATATATATATATATATATATATATACATACAGTGGTACCTTGGTTTAAGAGTAACTTCGTTTAAGAGCGTTTTGGTTTAACTTGGACTTGGTTTAAGAACATTGCTTTGGTTTAAGAACTTCCTGTATTGGGTGGGAGCGCGAGTGGAGAAGGGGCATGGCCTGCATAGCGGGGTCTACAGCACTGTACTCTAAACACCTTCCAAATCATAGCAGATCCCCTTCAGGCTGGGGCTTACATCAGGGGACAGGACTGTGGGGGGGGGTAATCTCTCCATAGCTGTAACCCCTCTCTCCCCGGACAGAGAGTGCTGCATGTATGTGCCCACATCTGTACTGCTCATTCCTTCATGCTCCCTGCAGTCTCTGTCAGCCCTTGTGTTTCCCATCCTCTCCATTACTGTACAGTACAGAATAATAAATATATTTGGGGTGCGGAACCAATTGTCTGCATTTACATGATTTGTTATAGGAAAATTTGCTTTGGTTTAAGAGTGGATTTGGATTACAAGCACGGTCCTGGAACGAATTATGCTCATAATCCAAGGCACCACTGTGTGTGTGTGTGTGTGTATATATATATATATATATATATATATATATATATATATATATATATATATATATATATACACACACACACACACACAACAATAGCATCACTTGGTCGTGAAAGGAGGGGGGGGGGGGGGCCCAAGTTGGCCTCTCGCACCAGGGCCCAGGAGACATTAGCTACGCCCCTGCAAACACACATTACTGACTGACTGACACAGCACTTACAGCTCTGTCTTCTCCCTCTTCCTCTCTGTCAGGTTGATCTCCACACTCTGCATTTGCCTGGGCCGCCATATTGTGAACCCGAGCATGTGTTCAGAAGATAGCACTTCCCCTGCTGAAAAGAGCTAGTCACAAAGGTTTCTAGGAGTCTTATGAGCTGAGGTCAGCTGGCTGCCATGATAACTGTTTGACAAAGGATTTTGTTTTTTCTGGGTAGGGTGAGGAAAAAACAATCCAGATTTGGTCAGAAAGGCTGCAACAAGATGTTACTTCAAAGTGTACCAGTTACCACATCTGCTGACCCGATTGCAGTGCATTCCCGAAGTTCGGGTTCCTACGGAGACAATCATGCTGAGACAATAATGTGTTGTTTTACATTACCATCATAGTGTGATCATCACCAGGTATGCTTTAAAGCAGTGATTCTCAATTCCAGTCCTTATGGTCCACCAGCAGGTCATGTTTTGAGGTTTTCCTTAATATGAGGATATAATTATACTTGGTGCATCAGGTATTATCTCAGGTGTTATCTGTATGGGATATCCTCAAAACATGACCTGTTGGTGAGCCATGAGGACTGGAATTGAGAATCACTGTTTTAAAGGGTTGTCTGTGCTACAGAAGCTGGCTGAAGCTTTCTTCTCCCCATGCAATGTCCAATAGCTGAGCAATGCCGCTGCAACATCATTGACTCTTTGCAGCTATTGGCACATGTGTGCATAGTTTAATCCATACATGATAACCAGAATACATGTCCACCCCCTCCACCATCTGAAAAAGGCTTACTTCCGAGACATGAAATCGTTGGCAGTGAGTGCCAGGGTGCAGTAGGCTTCAGCTGTCTTCTGTTCCCTGGAATTCCTTTCAAAATGTACCTGTCATGAGGGCTGCTGCCAGATCAGAGGTGAAGTCCATTGAACAGAAGGGGGTCGCGTTCATTATGGCCTTATGTGTGTTCGTCACCATGAAGACCCAAACTTCCACCCAATGGATGTAACTGCTGATCCAGCAGTAGCCCTTATAACAGGTACACTTTAAAGTCAATTAAAAAAAAAAAAAAAAAAAAAAAGATTGAGAGCTACAGTATTTGTGTTGATTTTCTGAGTTTGTGTTTTTTCAAAATAATGGCAGATATGGGTGTGTTGTTTTTGTGCCATTTTTCCACCATAGACTTCTCTATAGGACTTGGGGAAAAAAAAACACTGGAGAAAACAAAACTGAAAAAAAGTGTGAGTTTTTATTTAAAGTAAATAAAACACTGAAAATAGTAGGTGTTATCCTGTAATACTAAATTATATGTGTATGAAGTCTTTTAACTGAATCTAAATTTTCATTTTTACAAATGCCTTTTTAATGTGTGTTTAAGAGATGTCTATTTTTGGACAACTTCTACTCAAGTAGGATTTAGGATATTCTTGCCAAATGGGGAGGGTCAGGTCTATTGAACTCACTAATAACTAAAGTTGAGAAATGCATCCAGATTTGGCTCTTAGTAAGCACTAGCGCTGCACAAAGTTCTCCAGATAAAGGATATTGTAGCAGAATAAACATTGCAGCGGAACAATAATAAGGAAGGAATTGGAGGGCAAATCTCTTACATTTGCTGCTGTGCCCTCAGAAAAAAACAGGAGTTGCTTATACAACCTTTATTTGCTTGTTCTATTGTCTACCACTTTGTCTACAGTGAAGTTCACCTTTTCACCTATGATTTTATAATCAAGAATTTATAAAAAAAAAGTGTACCTTTATCCAAAACCACCTCTTTTGCTGTATGTGAAAATAGAATGGTGTGCAAGTCTGAAGTGAATAGGGAGAGGAAGAGAATGTCTGTAAGCATATTGTAACCCAAAAATACCATATCCAGGGGTGTGTGATTACTCTTTGCAGTCTTGATTTTTGGTCCAACTAGCTCACAGTGTAGGTGACCCTTAAAACTCTCAAGTGTCCATCTTCCAACCTGGTCTTTCGATGCCTTCGATCCCTGTAGAAAGGCTTCTGACAGGCCTCTTGTTTCTTAAAGCAGCTCCATCACTGCAACCTACTGATCTGCATCTGATTTAAGGCAAGAGGCTGGTCCAGGAAACTATACATAGACCCTGGGAGTTTTGGGTTGACCCCTGTATGGGTCCATATAGTCGTATAGTCAGCGGCCACTACATGTATTTATTATTCCTTACTTGCCTACATTCTGTGTCCTGCCACATTGTTGCTACCCCTAGGCATGCTGATAGCCTTTACTTAGGCTTTACTGAGGCTTAGAGATCTGTACCTGCGGGAAACCTTGATTGTTCTTATTTTAAAATAAAACAAGAATCTAGAATTTTTGCCTTGATACAACACTGACTTATTCTACACCTAATCCATCTGGTGTTTTGCCAGGGAAGCAACTGATATAAATTTAGGTCAGTTTCACACATAGCGGAAGCACAGAGGATTTCACGCTGCCAGTTCTCAGCAAAATCAGCTGCCATTCCTCACACTGTCAGTTTCAATAGGATTATATACTTGCAGCGGAATTTTCATCCTGCTGCCAGTATGTAAACGCTGTCCCCCTTCACCTGTGGCAGCCCAATGCATACTTTAGCAGTCCACTTTCTGGCTTGCTTCTAGGACTTGCGGCATCCTGACATCCTAATCAGCCAATCAGTTTGCTATCCCTCTGCAGCCACTGATTGGCCGGACGTGTAATGTATCCACCAGGCCACAGCAGGTTAAGGAGGATGGCATTTACATACAGTGCAAAGAAAATTCCACTGTGAGCATGTAATCCTATGGAAACTGTCGGCAATCACAGGGTGAAATCCTCTGCCATTCCATTATGTGTGAACCCACCCTCAGATTCTTCACTAACCTTTCTGTGAGCCATTGTAATGCTGGTTTCAGAATTGTGGCATCTTAGATCTTAAAAAGGCTTTCGATTCTATAGTGTGGCCTTTCTTCTGGTCTATCCTGCATAAATTAAAGTGTGGCTCTAATTTACTTATGTGGGTGCAACTCCTCTACTCTAGCCCTGTCGCAAGTGTCCATACTGTCAAATATCCCCCTCTTACTCTTTGGGCAGGTGTATGAGGTAGAGCTGCCCCCCCTTACCCTCCTTTCTCTAGCCATCGAGCCCCTGGCTATTGCAATAAGGGTATCCCCATCAGTTAAAGGTTTATTGGGGGCAGGCAGTAAGAAACATTTCTCCTTGTATACTGATGATATCCTTCTGTACCTAAATGACCGAGGTCCCTCCCTTCAAGTAGTGTTGGCTATATTTAATTGGTTTGCTTACTTTTCTCGTTTGAGGGTTTATTGGGCCAAATCTCAGGTATTGGCAGCCAGCTTCTTTATTCTTTCATCAAAGATTAAAAGCCATCCATGAGTACATCGGGTGGTAGGAACGCCAAAACACTTAAATCACTGAAGACGTGACAGCTGCTTCGCGCCTGGCTGGCGCTTCTATCAGACGTCGCTACCCCATTCACGTACACAGGTGAAATATACGCCTGCTGACATAGATGGGGAGGAGTTACAGAGGTAATTAAAAACATGTGATTAACCCTGTGTTACAGAAACATACTGAGATCTATTCTGTCATTCAATCCACTTGCTCCTTGAGCATTGGTGGCTAGTATCCAACTTGCTTCTTTTTGTAAGAGTAACTTATTTACATCTTGCCCAAATTTTCCTTGTACTTTTTCTAAACCCATAAATTTAATTTGTTTGATGTCATTGTTATGTATGTCTTTCATATGCTTAATGAAGCGAGTGGCTCCTATACCTGTGCGGAGTGATCGTACTTGCTCGCTGAACCTGCGGTTAAGACATCTGATGGTTTTGACTATGTAAAATAAACCGCAGGCGCAGGTCATTGCATATACAACGTTTTTGCTACGGCAACATATTAGATCCTTTATTCACCGAACCACTGTCTAAATACATAGACTGGCTTCTAAGATACCTTCTTAAAGGGGCGCCAGCTTTGATAAAAGACACAAATTAATTTCTTAAAATGCTGGATACGGTGGATTCGGTAGAGGGCGCCATTCTGGGCACGATAGATGACGAAAGTTTATACACTAAAATTCTCCATTACTTAGCTGTACAAGCCATCAGGACACTCCTACAATATACCGATAAAACCAAAGAATTCATAGACTTCATATGTGAATCACTCGAATTTATCTTACAAAATAATACTTTTCAATTGCAAAATAAATGGTATGTGCAGTGCGAGGGTACAGCAATGGGCACACCCATCGCATGTACCCTCGCAAACCTTTACCTAGCCATATTAGAGAAAGATATGATTTTTTCTGAACATAATGTATTTTTAAATAGATTAATTTGTTACCATCGTTTTGTAGACGACATATTCGTCCTATGGAAAGGTACTTCGGAGGATTTCTTTGATTTTGTTACATACCTAAACAATAATAGGTTCAATATGAATTTTACTATGAAGACACATAAGGAAGAAATAGAATTTCTGGACGTAATGGTTTCAATCAAAAACAATCATATTACCACATCAAGTTACCGCAAACCCACCGCTACAAATGCATTATTACACTATGGCAGCTATCACCCCGTCCACACCAAGCGAGCGGTTCCTTACGGGCATTTTTTACGGTTACGCCGTATAAATAGTGATGATAACACCTTCCAAAATAAAGCTGATGAACTAATGACTAGACTCTCCCGAAGAGGGTACCCTATTGATGAATTACAAATAAGCAGAGATAGAGGCTTTTACCAAGACAGAAAAGAACTATTGTATAAAAATAGTAACAGCTCTAATAATAAAAAAACTGATAAAAATAATAAGAATTCCCATTTTGCATTCACATTCAAATATTCTCCATTAGCTAATGTAATAAAAAAATCCATCAATGAAAACTGGTACCTGGTAAAAGAGGATCCTGTTCTCGCAACACAAGTACCTGATATCCCAATGGTCACATTTAAAAGATGTAAAAACTTAAAAGATTTCTTGGTGCACAGTAAATTGCAAGATGATAAAAACAAAGAAAATTGGCTCACAAAGAGTACCCCTAAAGGAAATTTTAAATGTGGGACATGTTCGTGGTGCCCTTATTATGGGGAAAATAAAATAGTTACACTGGGAGGTGTGACCTAAAAAATAAAGGATCTAATATGTTGCCGTAGCAAAAACGTTGTATATGCAATGACCTGCGCCTGCGGCTTATTTTACATAGGCAAAACCATCAGATGTCTTAACCGCAGGTTCAGCGAGCACGTACGATCACTCAGCACAGGTATAGGAGCCACTCGCTTCATTAAGCATATGAAAGACATACATAACAATGACATCAAACAAATTAAATTTATGGGTTTAGAAAAAGTGCAAGGAAAATTTGGGCAAGATGTAAATAAGTTACTCTTACAAAAAGAAGCACGTTGGATACTAGCCACCAATGCTCAAGGAGCAAGTGGATTGAATGACAGAATAGATCTCAGTATGTTTCTGTAACACAGGGTAAATCACATGTTTTTAATTACCTCTGTAACGCCTCCCCATCTACTTCAGCAGGCGTATATTTCACCTGTGTACGTGAATGGGGTAGCGACGTCTGATAGAAGCGCCAGCCAGGCGTGAAGCAGCTGTCACGTCTTCAGTGATTTAAGTGTTTTGGCGTTCCTACCACCCGATGTACTCATGGATGGCTTTTAATCTTTGATAAAAGAATAAAGAAGCATTCAATTTTACGGGGTGAGTGCGTTCCTTTTCTTCTTATCATGGTTGTTATAGCATGAACTTTGGCTATTGCGAGCAGCACCACGACCCCCTGATCCACCAGGCGAGTCCTGTCCATACTCCCCTTTCACCAGAGCGTATCTGTGCAGGCGCTGTGACTTTTTTATGTTCAGTTGGCAGCCAGCTTGGTTCCCTATGTCCCTCTTCCCTGCTTTGGACAGGGACATCTGCTCCTTCATCTGGGAAGGGGTGGGGCACCTAGACTATCCTTAGGTGCTTCAAAACTCCCAGTCTCAAAGGGAAGACTGTCTCTTCCTAACTTATACAGTTACTTCCTCACTAGTCAGCTGGTCTATGTAGTTTTGTGGTTTACATAGAGGCTTGCAAAACCTTTTATGACATTAGAGGGTTTCTTACTTTTATTCCAAACTGAAGGGGACACTTGGTCCTCTAAAACTCTATTTCTTTTGTAATCCCTATATCTAATCATATATGAGGTCTCTTCTAGAACCCGGATGGGTTGGTTGTCCTATGTGTAAAAACTCTGGTGGATATGGTAATAGAGCACCAGCCAAGTAACTTAGGGAGAAATATCATCTTAGATTTAAAAATTTTTAATTGCACCATTCTCTCTGGTCTCAATTTGCAGGATTTAATGGTAGATTGTGAACCTCGCCACAGGAGGAATAAGTAGTTATTAAGCCCCCGGTCAAGCCCCTTTCTTTGTTTTATGGTTATCTTCTCTGTTCATCATTAGATAAATTAACTTAAGCCATAGATAGATAGAATAATTCATTTGTTCTAAAGTCTGCAGGCAATAGATAACTTAAAAGGAACATGTCATCACTTTCTTGGTGATTGAAATCATCTGGGTGGCCCCTGGTGGCTTTTCCTCAGCCCACCAGCCTTGATTAATAGATCTCTCCCTGTTTTTTTAAGTGCATAGATCTATTGACCTAGGCCGGTGGGGCAGGGGATGTGGCACATCAGACTATGCCAATGACTCATGGTTCAAGTAGAATCCAAGAAATTGATTCTAAAGGTGGAGGTTCCCTTTAATGTCAGTAAACATCGAGAAAGGCTTTATAAAAAAAATCTTTGTAACATAGTAGTGATAATGCAAACCTGGTTACATACAATAGCAGATACTGTATATATATTTCTGAATTAGAAATAACACATTATACTTACAGCATCAGACTGACACTCGTCTAAACCCCATCAATAATATCATACATGCTCATTGGAATTCTGTAAAATCTTTCATGCTTATGTCTCACAGAATAACACTGCCTCAAAAATATAGGTCATTCTTTGTAAAGATGTTATCTAGAAGAAAATAATAATGGCCAGTATTATCATTCTCTTTTATGTCAGGATCTGATTTTTTGACTTCAAAAGAATTCTGGTTATTCATGGCCAGGTTTCCTTTGAATCTGACCCATATAAGTATGACTTTTTGAAAGAGTTACTGAATATGCCTGTATGATATTTCAATACTACAATCCTAAAGCCTGGATAAACATTAAGGTTTTATCCGGACATGAACACGTGTTTAGAGAACAGAAGGTTTCTGCCTTTGACGATTTCTTTTAAACCTGCACTTGTGGTGAAGACACGGCATGAACACGGCTGAGTACCATTGATTTAGGAGCTTTAACATATGATCGCTTCACTGTTCCCACATTATTTTCTAGCCCGGTATGATGTCTCATGCAGAGAAGATTTCCACGCTTAAAAAAGATTTAACATGAAATATGCTGTTCTAGTGTTGTTTGCTCAGCTAGCATCAAGGAAAATCAATGGGCAGTGCACAGAGTCAATGTCATGCTAGTTGTTTATGGAATGTAAAAATATAATCATACAAAAATAGAAGCATTTAAAGAAAAAAAGAAAAAATGTATAATATATAATAAATTAGTCATTGGATTTATATATATATATATATATATATATATATATATATATATATATATATATATATAAAACATTTAAATATAAGAATTGGAACAGTTTCTATATTTCTATATAAATAATAATAATAAATAATAATAAATTTATATATAACCAATATATGTTAAGAACAATTTAGTAGGTCATGCATAATAAAAAAAAAAAATCACTAACAATTTTGCCATTGGTATTCCATTCTCAAAGCCTAGTGATTACAGTCATCTCACTAAATACACAACTGGGGAAATTTATCAAGACTGGCGTACTCGTATGCGGGGCCACCCACACACGCAGGGGGCCTAATGAAGTCTGATCCAGACGTTTAACAAGCTTGTGGGAAAATACATCAGCTCACCTGTCACCCACTCCCCTTCAGCTCCTTTCCTGGCAGCGCACATTCTCCTTTCATCTCCTGATGCAGGCAGTGTGGTACAGAGACATTACTGCAACTGAAGTCCCTGCAGCCCCTCTATCTTTTATTTGCGTGTGTGTGTGTCACAAAGCTTAGTAAACCTTACAAATTTTCTACTGGATTCTCTTGTGTTCTCCCACACCTCAAAAAACATGTCTGACTGAAACTCCTTTAAAAGGGAATCTGTCAGCTCCCGGGCCCTACCTGAGGGTGCTGACGGTGTGCTGCAGCTGGCAGTCCCCTAGTAAGCATGGTACTTTTTGGTAATTTCCTGTGCAGTGGATTATGTACAATCTCATGTCGCCTTCTGTATTAAAGAGTCAAAGAGAAGTTCTTTGTGCCACACACTGGTACGCCACACCATTCCTTCCTCCTCCCTATTCTTCATAAATAATCAATGTTGTGCGGCCCCCTGCTCGCTCAGCTGTCAGCCAGTGTCTCTGATTGCAGATCAGTCCTCTGTAGACAGCTTATGTCTGAAAGAAACACTTTCACATTTGCATCTCTGCCTTCAAATGTGTTGTAGCTGTGGTCTAGGGGTAACTCACCTGTCTAGAGACCTGCAAGCAGGTTATTTTCTTGTTCAAATTCCCTGATGGAAATGATGGTCTTTATTTTTCTTTTCTCCTTATTGTATAATTTTAACTACCCTCTGTCTAAACCACCTTGTCTCCTGCAGAGGGGATAGCAGGAGACCAGGAAATGAAGTGGATTAGATGCAGGGATGTTTTCAGCACTTCTGGTTCATTAATAAACTATAAGAAATGCAAAATGGTGCAGATAAGGTTATACATTCTATAGAAACATCTATATAGCTTTTCATGTACATTTCCATATCCTAAATTGCAGGAGTTTTGTCTGGACAACCCATTTAATCAGCATGTCTTCTAAAGGTGTGGGTGAACACAAGAGAATCCTGTAGAAACATAGTAAGTTTAACTTTTTTATTTTTTTTACAATATGTTGTTTTTCTGGGGAAGGAGAGGTGGTTAGCATAGGAGGAGGACACAACTGCATGGCAGTAAAACAGCAGAAAGATCTCACCCTGTCCTACTGTGTGGGACTGGCTTGGTGTAAAGGATGAATCCTTTACATGCATCATCGATGTATGCCGGGCCCCTTTCTAGATATCAACGAGTCACATGACACCTGCACATAAACCAAACCAATAGTGGGGCAACATAAATGTGAGGTGTTTGTGTTATTATTACAATTTTGAGTTACTGGAGCACCTGTGATCAGTAACCAGAGCAATGTTTGCTGAGCACAGATTTTGGGTACATATTTCACAAGGGGTGGAGAGAAGCCAGGGAGCAGGTGGGGTTACGTGGTGGATGAAGGAAGACGTCAAGACTTTGAGCCGCAGGGAGATGGGGTTAGAAGAGCAAGAGGGGATACAGAGCTGGCAGCAAAATGCACCAAAGGATCGGAAGAATGGGAAAACAAAATGTACAGTGTCAGGAGACAACATGGGTGAGAACCTGTTTTTTTTAGAAAGTTTTTTTTTATAAAAAAGAAAACCAAGGCTATCAGTAGTTTCCGTAGTATATAGAGTTTTTTCCCTCTGTACTTATAGGGGGACATTTATGAAAGGTACGCCAGAAAGAAGGTGCAGATTCGCCCCTTCTCCCTGGCCTACGCCTCCCGTGCACCCAGCTTGTCAAATGGGTGGGCTGGCGGAGCTTGGGGGTGTGTGATAAGGCGGGAAGGAGGTCTGGTCTCCTGCCGCACCTCATTTATCATGATTTACGCCTGCTCGCAGGCGTAAAACATTACGCAAATCTAAACCTGCTGGAAGCAGGTGTAGATTTGGTACGCCAGACGCATATTCGTGTGCCCGGCCGGACTCCTGCCTGGAAAAATTTGGCGGAGCTTAATATAAGACCGACTTACTTGTACGCCGATCTTCGTAAATCCCCCCCATAGTGCCCCTTGAGTAAGGAGGGTGTTGTCCACAGTCTCCCTGTTGGACAAGTTTCCCCCAGTATTTAGAGTGTTGTCCACAGTCTCCCTGTAGGTATAGCTTTGTCCTCCTTTAGCCATAGTTGCCTCTTGGTTAGTATAGTGTTTCCCACTGTAGGCATGGTTGCCCCCCCTGTAGTTGCCACCTATAAGGTATAGATTTGTCCCTCTGTAGGTATGGTTTTCCCTAATAGGCAGAGTTATCCACTTGTCTTCCTTTGTCTGGTGTAGACCACCATCATCTTTTGAGATCATGAGGAGACAACATGGGTAAGAACCTGTTTCTTTTTAGAAAGTTTTAGTTTCCCTTTAGGCTCTATGCCCGTTGAGGTGGTAAGTGAAGAAAAAACGAACACTTACCTCCCTGGCTCATACACTGGTCTCTGTACTATGCTGTTGTGACATAGCAGGCCTGATCAGCCATACAGCACTTGTAGCGATGTCCCACACAACCACTGAATGGATGAATGGGCCTGCTACGTCACATCTCTTAATCCAGGACCAGCTGCACAATATACACAGACAGGTAGTACAGGTAGAAGCGTGGGAGCCAGGGAGGTTAAGTGTATCTTATTTTTTCCCAGTCACCCTCCACCCGGGCATAGAGCTTAAGGGAGTCCTGGCCGGACAACCTCTTTAACCAACTTCCTATTAATTTATATCTATGTGCATGTGTGTGTTTGAGATAGGGAATTCAGACTATAAGCCCATTGAGGAAATAGACCAATGTGACCTAGATTCAGTACCAAAATCTGTAATGGGAGCCCCAATCTATAATGTGTCATGTGGCTCTGTAGTCAGACAATCATACGGCAACTATTCTGTTCTTAAAGGCAAGCAGATATGGTCAGTTGATGCTTAAATAAAAAAGCTAGAATGGGAAACAGATACAAATCCAATGTCTGTGCCCATGGAATAATTGTTGGTGCCAGACAAGGTCATTTGAGTCTCTCAGAAACTGCTGATCACTCAGGATTTAAATGTACAACAGTATGTAGGGTTTACAGGGAAACAAGAAAACAAGTAAAATATCCACTGACCCGAATTCTGTGAACAAGAATGCCATGTTAATGAGAGCGGTCAGAGGAAAATGGCTATTTTGTATCAAGCTGACAGTAACTAAAAAGACCCTGGCTTACAACAACAAAATGCAGAAGAGCATTTCTAAAAGAAAGGCTCCTCCAGTCCTATTTGTGTCTATTTTGGGGAAATGTTTAGACTTGGCTGTACTAATGTCCATGAAAAATTACTGTAAAATATTCTTATAAAATATAATTTTTAATAAACTCTATTAAAATTATAGCTGTGTCAAGAAAATATAACATCTGTGCCATAAAACGGCATCTTACTGTCCTTATATGGGCAATAGACTAGTGTACAAGGGGTGACATGTAGATACTCACAGTAAGACGTCTTCTAGGCTAAAGCAGCTCCCTCCAGGTACAGAGTACAGAGGCTAAGTGAAGAAATAGTTCCATTGCTAGGGTTATCATTCATACCTTCATACCATCAGGATATAACCTGCTAATAAACCCCTCTTGGCCATTTAGAGGGAGTAAACGCGTTGAGGCAGACTTCAAAGGCAGCTGGCTAATAAGCCGACTGCCAAGCTAACAAAGCAATTTGCTTCATTCTTACTCTAAATCCACTCATCTCTATTTATAAGTACTGTTTTGCTGTGATTCCTTTTTAATGCCCATGTAAAGTCTACAGTAAGACCATGAAACTAAGTCTACAGTAGGAACAAGCTAGAAAATCTTGGAATTTTTGTGGAAAAGAAGGGTTGCCTGGTCTGATATAGTTCAATTTCTGTTGCGTCTTACATATATAGCTATCCCTCCATAAGTATCCCAGCAATTGCATTTCTGAATCTTCTAAGACACAGCCTACCACTGGGCATTATATATGTAGCGTATCCCTGGTGCTCTTTTTATTTTCTTTTGGCTAAATATTGTCATATTCAGGTAAAACGTTTTTCCATAACAATACATATTATATCAATTATTTGTCATAATATATCAATTACTTGTCTATATTGCAGATTCTTCTTTTTCTCTCTCTATATTTTTTTTTAGAAACATAGAAGATTGTCGGCAGAAGAAGACCACTGGGTCCATCTAGTCTGCCCTTTTAGTATTTCCATTCTTATTATCTTAGGATAGATATATGTTTATCCAGGCATGTTTAAATTCGTTTATTGTAGATTTAACAACCACATCTGCTAGAAGTTTGTTCCAAGCACCTACTACTCTTTCAGTAAAGTAATATTTTCTCATGTTTCTTCTTTTTCCCAACTAACCTCTCACTGTGTTCTATAGTTCTTTAGTTTATTTTTTTCTAAAAACACTTCTACATTCACACGTCCGTAGATTTTTCTGACCTATGGACAGTGAATGCATGCAATGGACTGTTTCCCCGCCTGGTATGATGTGTCAATATCATGCCGGCAGCTGGGAAACTCTTTGAAGCTCTTTGTCACTACAGTGCCGCGGGGCATTGCAAGTCCCTCAGAAACCGTGAGAGACTGAAACTGCTTCCATTGTAAAAGTCAGTGTACTGGATAAATTGTTGTCAACACTGTTTTACCCAAGAGTATATAATATTGTTAGTCATATCTCCATAGTGGTTACTTAAAGTTATAGCTGTTCCTTCTTTTACCTGGGGCAAAGATTCACTTTCCTATCAAAGTCCTGTGTCTAAAAATATAGATCAAGACACAGTCACTTTAGGGTGTTTCATTGGCACTCAGGATCTGAGAGAACAATCCCATCAGCTTCCCCTGGGGTATGCCCCTTCCTTCAATATCCTAGTGGTAAGGTAGAGCAATTAAAATGAGAAAATATATTTGATTAGGTCATTCTTTTAATCAACTGTTTAATACTAAACTGATAATAGCGTAGACTAATGTATCCTTGGTTGCTACATGAGACTGTCTACCCACTGCACATGGCTTTCTAGCTGTTGGCAAAGGCAGGTCCTATTGTGTCCTAGTTCTACCAGGAGGGATTATAAAATCACTAAACCATGATTACATGGGAAAACTAATATTCATGGCAGTTAAGCAGTTACTTTTTTTGCTTCTCTGTTACACAAATCTAGTACATAGGCATTGTATTAAAATGCCATGATGATGTACAGTATTTAAACTTGGAGGGATATGGACCCTATACCCTAAATGGCCCAAACATAGTCAGCTAGTAACTATGTTTGGGTCAGTTTCTGAGTGTATATAAGTTTTGTCTTGGACTTGGATGTATGGTTTACTGCGCTTCAGGGTCTGAGTCTAAACATGTATATGTTGAAAAATGACAAGAACTTGGTCACTAGGTGACTATATTCTGGCCATTAACGTCTGCGCAAATACATTGGCATCACATTTTAACAGCATGTCGATGTATTCATGTAAACGAAAGGCAAATCATGATGTGAACATATCCCAACAAGAGGTAAAAAAAAAAACTGGTGTGCACTAAAATTACTTTTGAAAGTATACAGTATAAAATTATTATTGTAATAATATTGTTATACTGTATAGCACCATAAAGTGATTAAACCTATCAGTAACATTTTGTAATGTCTTCTTTAGGTCATATACGTGGCCAGTATGCAACAACATACCTTACAGGAATTTACTCAATGTACTGTATAACTCTAACACAGGAAAAAATGAAACAAACAAAGCCTTAATTAGTCTACAGAGGCAGACAGAAAACTTCAGTATAGGTTTATGCACAGCAACTACAACTCTAGCAGTAATGTGATTTGTTGTGTCAGGAGATATTTTCAGTTGTGGAACGAGGACGTTTGACTTCAAATGCATAAATCTTAAAATATTGTAACAGTTATTTGTTGTTTTAAAAGTCTGTTTTAAAGGAACATTAAAAACGTTTCCTCTTGCAAAGTGAATTAAAAGGCCTTTCGAGCATTGCCATATATGTAGATTTTACTCTGTGCTTTCTCCTGTGCTTAACACTAGGAAGGAAGGTTATTAAAACTAAACCTTTTGTTAACATAACTCATCAACCAATCCCAACATAACCATCAGGTAGTCGTCTGTGTACACTGTGAATTATTAAAGAGAGAAGCTCACATCCCAGGGAACAAATAGTCCTAACATTTTTACATGACAGCATGTTTCCACACATTTATCAAATAACTTACTCTGAACACGTTAAACCTTTTATTGTGCACATCTAACCTTGTACATTGAATACATGCATTATGTGTTACATTTTAAATATCACTAGGTTTCAATCAGCAAGGACCTTACAGTGAAAGGAAAGAGATTACATGACATTAGCATACATTACAAACAGTATTCCAGGAGTCACTTATAATATGGTATCTATGTTGCAGAACACATCTTAGTGTCTTTGCTTTACTCAGTGGGGGAGATTTATCAAACATGTGAAACAAGTGAAACTGGCTCAGTTGCCCCTAGCAACCAATCAGATTCCACCTTTCATTTTCCAAAGAGTCTGTGAGGAATGAAAGGTGGAATCTGATTGGTTGCTAAGGGCAACTGAGCCAGTTTTACTTTACACCATGTTTGATAAATCTCCCCCAGTATGTCTATCAGGAATGACTAGACAAAAAAATGACATGAAACAGCCTATGCTTTAAAAATAGATTTATGACGTCACAGAACATCCTTACAGGGTTCTCAAGTGAAACTGCACTTATTTCTATTTAGTCCGCAACGAGGGATCAGAAAACCACACTTATAGGATTTGTGAGAATATATTCATGGGTGCCCATATTTTGTGTATTACACTGAATCTTTATATACACTATGCTGTATGTATATTATTATTGCAAAACACACATACATATATGTCAGATCTATGATATGGCTTGGAGACTGGGTAGCAACAGAAGTTCTAATACTCAGCAAACTAAAATGTGGTGAACGTTCTCTTTGTTCTGCATTCCCTCTTCTACATGAAACCATTAGCTAATTGGAGTTTGTGACATGTTAATGTATTTATGTGTATGCGGCATGTATGCCTATCAAGCAACAGACAACTGATACTATGTAGTGCACATTCACCATGTGAGAGCACACAAATACGTGGTATAGGACAATAAATATATACCAAGGTCTAAATGTAAAGTAGATTCAGTCCTGCAGACACTTCATCAATTGCTCCCCGGTTGCTTCTTACCAATCCAATACAGTTTACTCCTCCTTGCTATTTGTTTAGTCGATCTTTTGTAAGAAGTAGCAATTCTCAGCAAGACTGAACCTACACCTCAATAGTATAAAAATAAAGAGAGAAGCTGGAAAATGAAGCTGCATTTATTAGCAGGCGTGTACTATTCTATAAAGGTTTAACATTGCTAAATAAATTTTAGTTCTCTCTAGCGTGAAAAAGCCAACTAACTAATAGTGCATAATTACATATTCATATATATAGGGAGCACAAGTCATCATTTATGACAGTGTCCAATCTGATTGCCGTCCTTCCCGTGATCAGTATTAATCTGGTTGATGTGGGGAAATACCCCTACTTTTTGTGGACACCACATTGTGTAAATTCTACCTATAATCTGTCTTTGATAGCAACAGATGAGTACAAAAGATCACTGCCATGTACATTATCTATAAGTAGTACTTATATGAATACTCTTGTATGAGCAGCTAATATTGAAGGCACTTCACATTTGTATGTAACTACTGCAGTTCACAAATAATCATGTTGGCATGATTGGTGGCAATTTTAGGCATCATTTATCTAAATACACTGTATGACCAAAGCACTACTACTGAAAATCATACATACCTGAAATGCCTATCCTCAATGTATATGTATGGTCTATATGTTTGATTTTGTGAAAATGTATAAGCAAAGAAACCAGTTACATAAATGAAACAAAATTATGACAGTCATCTTAAACAAAAGCAGCATATATCATAGGCATAATAAAAAAGGCCCCTCACTTCTTCAATGTATAGTGTAATACAAAAAATGCTTGACTAGACCCTATTAGAGAGTTTTTAGTAGATAAAGAAGGCACAAAGGGGAATTTACCAAAACATAAAAGTACAAAAAACAAAACAAAAAAAACAAAACAAAAAAACACACCAAACAATGTCTTTGTTGCTCATAGCAACCAATTAGAGCTCAGCTTTTATTTCTTAAACTGCTCTGGAAAAATAAAAATGCTCTGATAAATCTGCCTTTATTATTCACATGCATTATAGGTAATAGAAGATGTAAAATAATAGAAGACGTAAATGTGTTGAATGTGTTGAACGTGAATAAAAGCAAATATCTAAAATCACGAATCAGAAGTGTCCACTATAGTTTTCACAAATCAAGCATAGTAGATGGTAGATGTGGGTTAGCATTGGCATGTTACCTAAAGCACCTTCATTCATAAATATTCTGCACCGGGAAATCATTTTTCAGGTTAGATTTTACAGTGTATGATGGTCATAGCAAAATATACATTTTTTATAACCTGCACAAAATCTCACAATACAAAGTACAAAATATCTGCAGCAATAGCCATCTAAGAAGAAGACTGGTCAGTTAGAACATTGGCAGAATAAGGATTGGCAGAAAAACAAACAAACAAAAAAAAAACTAAGAAAAAAGCTAAAAATATTTCTAGATTTTATAGATTGCTCATGTTATACATTAACAATTGACATTATAGATGACTGGAGCCAGTGTAATTCATTACATAGAAATAGCTAGAAACTAATAGTGACCTTACTATGTGAAATATGGTAAATATCTGATATAGAAATTTCATTGATAAGTAGGCAGTCATTTCATTGGCATTATTTTTACATAGGTATCACAGGACCACTGTTAGGTATACTTTTTAGCTTATGTATCCATTCTTTGGTGATGCTGAAAGATAGGTCATATATAACCTTGTAAGAAGATTCCATGTAAGTATATTTGAGTCTTGACCAAAGTTGATCAGATAATCTTTACCAGTTATGACTCAAAGCTTGGCACAGAAATCATAAAGGAGCCCTCTTTAAAAGAGTATACAGAATTCCATAACAAAATATAGATATTTACATTTGTTGCCTTTTTGCTATTTTTTTTTCAGCGTAACCTCAATGTGCTATCTACTAATGTTATTCATCTATACTGCAGAATTTTTTCACCAAATATAACATTTACCATAAACTAACTCTTTTGTAACATCATTTTGGTTGTAAGCATGTCATATAATATGAGTATAAAAAAAATAAAAGTATATCACACTGAGCCAGTAAAAGGACTCACATAGCTGATAAACCTTTGTTTAGACAAAAATCTTCTACGAGGATACAAACTTGCCCCAGGGCACACACTTTAGTGACTCTTTGATCTTACATCAGTGCACATAAAATGTTTTCTGATATTTATTCTTTACCATATATTCTGACTTGGTTCTTTACCATATATTCTGCACTTTTCTGAGTGTCACTTATACTTCTTTGCGTAGAGATATTCGAACAAAGCTGAATATCTTGCCAAATGCTTCGAACAATGGGTCGCAGAATGTGTGGATGCAGATGGAGTAGATCCGGCTGATGCACTGAATTTCAATCAGGTAGCCCTTTATGCATGGCACAACAGCCCAGATATGCAGGAAGGACAAGATGGCAAAGTAAATGCCCCAGATTAATGACAATGGAATGCCAAAGATTGCAGACAGCAGGCGATAGAACCAGTATTTTGTCACAGTGAAGGTGGTGAAGCTTGCTTTCCAGATACCATCAAAGCTGTGTGTTCCCTCGGGTTCAGCAATCACATCTACAAAATCAATCTAAATAATAGAAAAGAAAAGGTATTACATACGGAAATACATGGCAAATCATACCATACAATATTTTAAAGTTTCCAATAGATTATACTTTACTTAAAGTGTACCTGTTCCAAATAACTTTTCGCATGTCATGCAGTGTTGTACTGGCCCACCAGAGGACCAGAGAATCCAGAGGTGGGCCCCAGCTTTAGAACCTGCACAAACACTTACTAACATGTTGTTTCTCCCTGTTTCTTCATTGGTAGCCCCCAAGGATCATTTCCTCTGGTGGGCCCCAGATACCCCAGTCCGACACTGATGTCATGTTAACAGTCTTGATCGTTATTGGGCTGGGTGTTCATCTCCCACTGGTATCAGTTGCTTGCAGAAATGTAAAGTGAATGCACTTAGTGCTTACTTCTTTGTAGTGGTCTGAACACCCAGACCCTGTCCGATCAAACCTTTTGACTTGTCTCTACCAAATGTTAACAGTTGTTTTTTAAGTGGACTTCTTGCCATGCAATGCCCATGACATAATAATTCTCAAACATCTTTTCTTATAGCTCTGTGATGTGCTGTTCCTCTATTATTCTTACTATAAATATATGACTCAATAACCAACTGGGTGTTATTGGTTGGTGGCATGGCCCTATAGTGTCAGATATGTAGGGACACACTTCCAATTTGTAACACCCTGTTGGTTATTCAGTCATACATTTTAGTAAGAATAACTGAGGAATGGCACAATACAAACCTATAAGGAAAGATGTTCCAGAATTGTTATTTTATGGGTGTTGTGTGTATTTGCTAAAAAAGACAGTCTAGGAGTGGTGACAGGTCCCATTTATTAGGTACAGGCTTATTTTGTATTACTCAAGTTCATTATTACTCAAGCCAAAAAAAGAAAGCAACTTTGCAAGATCATAAATATGTTATTTTGTGTCTTTCATCTGCCCTCCTTTTACATACAATAGAAGATGGGACAAATAGAAGGGTGGAACACATTGCAGCTGGATAATACTAAACTAAAAATCTACTTTCACACATCAATATTTTGATCAGTATTGTGCATTGTGTACATAATCAGAAAAAGTACCATGTGGAAAATTGCCCCTTTCCATGTTCTAGACCCACTCCTAGTTTTCTCTTCCAAATGATGGTGCAAAATATGGACCAAATGGTGGGGTATGGCTTTTATAAAACCACAGAAGCCTGTTTAGGACCTGAATACCCAACATGGCAGAAAACCTCTAAACAAGAGTATTTAAATTTATATGAACAACTATTTTATGTAAAGATTTATTTACTTTAATTGAGCACATTATAAAAAGTTAATCCTGTAGATTCATATCATTATAGGCAACGCTGAGGTTACCAGAAAATGCTACCAATATTTTCCATGCTACCATCCAACATGGCTGTAAAATAAGATATTAAAATGGCATTGGTTACAATGATGTGGATGGAATTAGTCAAGAAGTAATTTTTCCAGTGGTTATCAATACACAATGAAAGGGTTTGGAGCTGTCAGGCAGAAATAATACATCTTATTCCAATAAGATTTTGTAGACAGTACTTCATAAAACAAGTACATTTAGTCCTCTACATGAGCTTAAGAAGACCTGTAACTATAAGACATTATTTGCTCTAGGAGACATCTTAATCGGAAAGTTTAGTCTCACTGCCAGTTACACAACTCCGGCGTTCTTATAGGAAAGTAACATTTTATCTTGACAGATGAGTAAATACAATATCCGTTGATAATGTTAACACATCCAAGCTATTCATATCGTGTTCACATTTTTTCTCTAGTGAGAACTATTTCAAAGGTTACAGAATTGCCTATCAAAATTATACAGCAGAAAATCATTAAATTGCCATAATAATCTGCAAAGTTAGCTTCATCTGATATTAAATAAGTAAATCTATATTGCAAATAAAATTGCAAATAAGCCGCTGTTACACATGGGAACGACTTTCTCCAGCAAATGACTTTTCATCCAATTTTTTAGCTATATCTCTGATAGACCGCTCCAGAATTTACATATATATTTTTCTCCCATCAAATCCTTAGTTTGATAATATTTTTTATGATGAATTACAGAAATGAGTATCCTTCAGTTAGTTAACGAAGATGGTCTAAGGGCCTCACCTCAATCAGCATAGGTAGTATGTCATATGTAATCAGAATAAGGCGACGCGTTTTGCCCATCAGCAATGCAAGGGATCTTACTAAAATTACTTAAGTTTGATGGAGAAACTGAACAGTATAAAACAAGCTGCTATATTGGTTAAGGGAGCTGTCATTTCCTCGGAATGACATCAAAGGGATTCTTAGATGAATTATTTCTCAGAATTGCCACTGATATTTTATTAGTAACAAAGTTTTACATTTTTCAATTTATTGGAAAAAAAATCCTAATAACATTCAGACATGCCAAGCCATCCGAAATGTCATCTGCATTTTAATATCCACTTAATGGAGTTGAGTAACTCAATTCTAAAAATAAATAAATAAAAACTTATATTTACTCTAGCAGCGATTTCCAAATTATCCACTCAGTCCATCTGTATGGAATATTTAGTGACTTTGTGCTCGTTGTTAAAATTAGTTTAGGCTTGGAGTAAGGCAATTTTTCTGGAATTATTCAAGGTTGACAATCAAATACATTGACTCAAAGGACCACTCAACACCATATCTTTATGAGTGGTTATATAGTACATTCAACCGACAGCAGAGATGTTCTTATCTGGGAACGTCTACAGTAGTCAAGAAAAATGGTGGAACATGCTAAAAATCTGCATTTGGCTTCAAAGTGTATTTGATCAATTTAATCATGTCTACAGCTGCAAATAAATAGAATATTGTAGGAATACCATAATAGTTTTGTTGTTTTATGGACATTATATGTATTTCACACAAGTCATCTTCACAGATCGCACAGACTTTATTGAATCATGACAACAATGGTTGCCCTCGAGACTTGGAATTCTCGTCATTGGGGATTGGTGACATTGAGATTCTCACCTGTTTTGTTTATGAATTGCATATTGACACAAATAAAGGCTTGTTTATTTACCCATTAATCCTGCAATGTTTTGATTCCACTTGAGAATCCACTATTGATGGGTCAATAAACAAAGTCTTTATTTCATCACTATATTGGATTGCCATGTACTTCATCTTTGTCTTGGAGTGGAGACTTGAGCCTGGCTGCCCAGAGGCTATGCACCCAATAGCGTGAAGCTGGTTTGGCTGCTAGCCAGCACAGTGCCCTTCAGTGGTTGCTTTATATCTTTTAAATCAGATGGACATATTAAGTAAAAAAGCAAAATTAGAAAGTAATTATTTCCTTTATTGTGTAATTAGTACTTTATGGGAAGGGGTTTTCCTATCTTATAAAGTCATGGAATATTGGCAGGATATGCCATCACTTTATGATCAATAAGGGTTCAATCTCTGAAATCCTGAGGATGGAAGGAAGGCAGTGCCACTGCTAATAAATAATGCTGCAACCTTATTATCCTCAGGATGTCTCAGAGGTCAAACCCAATATTCATAAGGTGATAGCATATCCGTGTGATTTGCTATAATATTGAGAGCAAGATAAGAGTAACCATTTTTACAAATATATTCAGAAGAAAAATCCAAAAATCCAAATCCGCAAATTAACTGACTGCAGTGGCAATGCATTAAAATCAATGGAAAGACGGACGTCTAATGCACACAATGTATGGAATAACGGACGTTTTCACTGCGGACGTCAAAATAATGAACATGATCATTATTTTCAGGCATCTTATGCAAACAGCGGACGTTTTTTATTAGTTGTTCACACACAGTTTTTCTTTTCTCATCTCTCTTTCTCCGTTTTTACTATGAAATTCAATGGACTTTTTAATTAAGCCGCACCCAAAGTACAATTAGTAACCCCAAACTAGAATAATGTACAAACACCATTCATTGCACTAAGGGGAGGCCAGGCTGCTAAATAACGTCCATGATTTTAGACTGAAAACGATAGGCATCATTTTAAACAGAGTTAGAAAAAAACGTTGTGTGAACATAGCCATACAAAGGTCCTGAATACATTTAATAGCTATGTTTTTATATACATAAACTTTTGTCTTTAGCTTTGGGCCACGGACGCACAATGTATGTTTTTGGCCATTTGAGGGTGATTTTTTGGGAAAACCGTCATTTTGTACCCAATCAATGTCTCTTTGTAGAATAATGGCTGTTGTTTTGAAATAACAGCCATTATTTGGGTTTAAAATGACAGCTGTCAAACTGCCAAAAACAGGAATTGTCCGAATATAAGCAGCAAGGGATGAGGAAGACATAGGCATACTGGGAGCTAATTGTTTTTCTGTTGTGGACAATTGCTGGCTGATGATTAAACAAACTATAAAGCTATGACTGCTGTCACCAATGACTTCCTCCCTGCTCTGTTTATATATGCACAAGTGAGAGCTTTGTTGTTCCTTTTCATATCTTATTCTAATCTCATTGTAAGCAGACATTAAAAAGAAGACCTGGCAATGCCTATCCTTACTTAGCATAAATCACTCAGCTGGAGGCACAGTTTATTAGAAAATACCAAGGAACTTCACAGAGCTTTTGCCTTTAAATAAGCCATTAACTGCCACGATCGGCCATAAATATATCTTAGGTAAAACCCACAAGTCTTACTTTCTTTTGAATGATCATGCCAACAAAAAAACAAAAATTTATTTATTTTTAAATTATATGCTGGTTGGATCACTGGCAGTGTCTTTTCTACAGATGCATTTCTAGAAATGCATCTATATATATTGTATGTATTGAACAAGCCATGCATACAGTGTTTTTATTGGTTTTTAATTTAATAGAAAAAAATTGCCTGAAGAAAATAGCAAGCATAATCTTCAATCTTCTGGTGCAGCAATGACAGTTTTTTTTTTTAATAAACCAAGTCTAGGACCCATCCCTTGGTTTTTAGCTAAACCTCAATTCAGAGAGATTTAGGTACATACATTTCTTCCTTAATTTTTCTCTGTTGGCTAAGGGCTAATTCCTGGCTGTTTTTAAACACTGAGTTTGACCCACCCTATGTTTTGTAAGTTATTTTTGTTTGCTTTTCAATGCACAATTAATAAAGTAGCATAATATTTTATCTGCCTGTTAGAGGAGGGCTGGCCAGGATTGGAAAGTAGAAAAAATAGTAGAGAAGACCCGGCACTCACCAAATAATTCTTGCTAACTTATTGTAGTGCAATAGGCATCAGGTGCACCTGATGCCTATTGCACTAGAATAAGTAAGCAAGAATTATTTGGTGAGTGCCGGGTCTTCTCCACTATTTTTTCTGGATACCTACTACCTCGAACACCACACTTTGTAAGTGCCATCCTTTCCATATTGTTCCAGAATTGGAAAGTAGTCCTGGAAACTTATTGTTTTGTAAATTCTAGACTTGGTTTATGAAAAACTGTGAATGCAGAAGATTTCTCTTTCTCTGTAAGTTTCCTTTTTAGACTAAAAATAATTAGAAATACTGTATAAATGCAATGTTCAATACAATGGGAAAATACTGGATATAGAAACCCCTATAATGGACATGTGCACTCTCAATATCAACAGTGATCTTTGTAAATATCTTCTGCAGGTTATAATGCTTATGCATTAAGACTTGTACATGAACTGTGCAGTATGTGGCTCTGAGGGTGTGTGCACTGAATTTATCAATATGGCACATGACTGTGAGAGGGTACAGCCCACTCTAACAAAAATAATACTTGCTCTTGTTCACCACAATAAGTTACAATTTTGCTTGTGTCTAAAAAAGGGTCAGAGGACCACTTGATAGTTCGCAGTGGCATAGCTACCATAGAGGCAGGGAAGGCAGTTGCTATGGGGCCCTTGGGGGGAGGGGGGCCCGGGGATGCACAGGAAAGATAAGATCCTCCTGTGTCCTTCTGCTTAACCCCTTATGTACTGCAGTGTATAAGTGACCCAGTGTTCTGTTACATGCTGCAACACAAAAAAGGGTAAATAAGCTAAAGACAATTAGCTCTCTGCTTCACTGCTCTGATGTATAGTTAAATACAGTGGACGAACAGAACAAGCAGCCATTGGCTCTCTGCTATGCCAGTCACTGTTGTGGCTGCATGTAGGATTCTGCCTATGGCCACCAGAGATTTTATTTTTTGGCCACATCACCGAGTATATATATTGTATAGTGTGTACGGGAGGGGGGCCCTATACAGTTTTTTGTTATGGGGCCCCATAAATCTTAGCTACGCCCGTGATACTTCGGCTGAATTGCATTTCTCCAGTTACATGAAGTTTCTACTAAAAAATGTTGAACACTGAAACAGAAATAGACTCTTTTTGTCTGTTTTTAAACATGTCTTCCACTCAGTGTCACACTCATCCTTGTAAAAAGCTAATGACGTGTGAAATATTGTCTCTTCATTATGATGTTAATCCATCTGGTCTGTAACAAGCACAAAACATCAGTGAGAACCCTTCCCATAGTCATAGTTTAGCATTGACTCTCTCATCCCATAATACTTCCCACTCACAAATCTGGCCTGAATCCCAAAATAAATGCCAGGTCCTGGGAAAACTGTCACGAAACCTTAGCGTTATGCTGAGATATATTTAGCTCAATACATCATAAATATTGTTTACCAGTGGGGATAAAATGATGTATAGGTGCTTACATTACTTCTCTTTTCTTTCATCTTGTTTTAGTCTTGCAGCTCACTGCTTGGTAAATGAAAAGACATCCAAGGTCTTGTAAGGAATAGATTTAAAACTCTGATGGCAAATGTCATATTAAGCAAACAGTCGAATAAGAAATGGATCACAATTAATATGGAAAGAAAAATCTTTCACTCCAAACTAGGATAAAGTTTATGCCAACTATCCAAAGCTTTGTCAGCCAGTGTACGCAAAGCAGAGCTTATGCGTATAACAACTAAATATTAGTACTAGATGGCCACCAGTCTGTTTGCTGAACTTGTAACTTGAATTTTCTCTGACGTGCATTTGTCAGAGATGCTTTATTATTGTCTTATGACCTCCAGCATAAGCTCTGTTTAGGTATATCTTACAACTATTGGAAATAAAAATGCACATGCAATCGTTTTCCTGAGGGGTAGCTTGACTATTAGCAACTAGATAGCATGATGTTCTGATTGTACACAGTATATATTTAGGGAAAACTTCAGCCAAATTTTAAAAATGTGGCAGCAGCCAGAGGCTGGGGGAAACATAAAAAAAGCTCCGCTTACCTCTCCCCATGCCCCTGCAGTACCGTGTCACCGACTCCTGGACCCCCGCTGGAACTCATTTTCCATTTCGTTGTCGCAACCCATGGGAAAGTACCCAACCCTGCTAAAGGACTGCTCACTCAGCCCAGTCATGACGTCACTAGAGCAGGAGATCCAGAAAGCTGGTGGGGGTCCAGGAGTGTTAAGGCAGTGCTGTGAGGGCACTAAACAAGTAAAGATTCTTTATTATGTTCTCCCCTGCCCCTGCCTTTTCATGTTGACCAGTCTCATCCTTTAAAGGGGTTATCCAGCATAAGAAAAACATGGCCACTTTCTTCCAGAAAAAACACAACTGTCGTCTCCAATTTCGGTGGAGTTTTGAATTGAAGTGAATTGAAGTGAATGGAACTTAATTGTACACCACACCTGACCTGAAAACATGTCATGTTGTTTCTTGAACACAGTGGACACGTTTTTATAAAACTGGATATCCCCTTTAAGGCTATGTTCACTCACAGTAAAATGATACCAAAATACAGCTGCAATTTTGAGTGAAAATAGAACATGTGTAAAAAAGTAAAAATAAAATGACAATTTTTTGCAATAACAGGTTCTAATGTAATTAGAATGTAATGAACATGTTCACTATCTTATTGGTTGTAATCGATTACAGCGGTTATTTTATAAGGTGTGCACTACTGGGCAATTTCTCATTATTGTGCATTATTAGACTGAAAATATTGTTGTGTAAACTTAACCTAGATCTTCTTGTTGAAACAATTTACATGGCTGAGCTTATTTCAGGCATGCCCCCAACTAGAGGTACAGAACATTGCTTATACTATAGCCAACATCAGAGGCTGAATCATGGGTGTGACATCTATGCTGTGTTTTTAAATTTGTTTTTTTTTGTTAAGAACTGGATTTTATTAGCTTATTTCTGTACTTCTATTGCACAATTGATACATTAAATAAAAACACAATTTTTGTATTTAGTTCTACTGTTCAGGACCCATGAACCATTATAGACATCAGTGTGATGTGGCCCTACAAGGTTGAATGTGCATGCCACATTCGATAGCACTTCATAACAGCACTTTATGTATACACTAAATTTTTAACTCCACATTATTGTTTACTCTCACTTCATTATCACTTTTCACTAGTATGGCATGTTCTACACACTTTTTATCTTTGCATATAGTTATATATATTTTTATATGTAGTTATATATTTAATGTAACAGAGTGTATGTTTCAGTATCTGTTTTAACCCCTTAAAGCGACTCCGTACCCACAATCTGACCCCCCCCAAACCACTTGTACCTTCAGATAGCTGCTTTAAATTCAAGATCTGTCCTGGGCTCCGTTTGGCAGGTGATGTAGTTATAGTGATAAAAACAACTTTTAATCCGGCAGCGCTGTGTCTAACGGCCGGGGCTTACATTTGTATATGCATTAGGCTGGCACACCTTCTCTGTCCTTTCTCCCCACCCTCCTCATCATTAGGAATACTCCAGGCAGATTGCTTCCTATTCCCCACCTGTGTGTATAATGAACATGGGCTGGATCATTAATACACCTGTGCAAAGCTCAAACAGCAGTAAATGTTCCTGGATCATTCCTAATGATGAGGAGGGTGGGGAGGAAGGATGGAGAGGTGGTGCCAGCCTAATGCATATACAAATGTAAGCCCCGGCCGTTAGACACAGCGCTGCCGGATTACAAATTGTTTTTATGACAATAACTGCATCCCCTGCCGAACGGACCCCAGGACAGATCTTGGATTAAAAGCAGCTATCGGAAGGTACAAGTGGTTTGGCGGGGGGGGGGGTCAGATTGTGGGTACGGAGTCGCTTTAAGGACCGGGCCAATTGTCAATTTTTGCGTTTTAGTTTTTTCCTCCTCGCCTTCTAAGACCCATAACTCTTTCAATTTTTTTCCTACAGGGCCATGTGAGGGCTTGTTTATTTCAGGAACAGGTGTACTTTGTAATGGTTCCTTTCAATCTGCCATAAAATGAATAATTTTTTTTTTTTTGGGGGGGGGGGGGCATGTTTACAGTAAAAATTGCATTTTTCCTTAATTCTATAGGTCAGTCTGAACACAGCGCTATGCAGGTTTATTAGGTTTTCTAATTATTTTTAATAGCAGTAAAACTTTTTTTTTCCCAAATAGGTATATTTAAAAAGGTCCTATTGTGACTGTTAAAGTGCTTTTATTTTTTCATCTAAGGGATCATCATTTTGTGTGCCATGATCTTTAATTTTTATTAGTAACATATTTTTTCTAGATTAAACATATTGATCGTTTTTTGTCAATTTTTTTATACATAAAATGTAATTTAAAAAAGCAATCTCTGCGGTTTTTTTACCACTTTTTGTTCACGCCGTTCACCGTGCAGAAACAATATTATAGATTAAAGATTTTATTTTGGTAATTTGATGGTTTGGTATTGTGTCGATTATAGTTAATTTTTGTTAATCACATTCAATAGAGTCGCTGTCATTTATGCTGACTTTTATCTTGATACTTTTAATACATACTTTCTTCAAAATTATCCCTAAATAACTATGACTATAATGTATCTTTTCTGCATTAGGCTATGGTCACACAATGACAAAAATAGAGAAAAGGCGTCCGCTTTTGCAATTTAAAGTAACGTCCATTTTTGCAGCGATTTAACTGACTGCAATGCAATGCATTGAAGTCAATAGAAAGACGGACGTCCAATGCACACAATGTATTGAATAACGGACGTTATTGCCACGGAGGTTAAAATAATGATCCTGACAATTACTTTTGGACTTCTTTTGTAAACAGCGGACGTTTTTTATTAGTTGTTCACACATAGTTTTTCTTTTGTCACCGTTCTTTCTCCATTTTTATTATTAAATTCAATGGACTTTTCAATTAAGCCACATCCAAAGGCCAATTAGTAACCCCAAACTAGACCAACACCAGTCATTGCACTAAGGGAAGGCCAGACAGCTAAATGACGTCCGTTATTTTAGACTCAAAACGGCGGACGTTATTTTAAAAGGAGCATAAAAAACGCAGTGTCTACATAGCCTTAGGCTGCATTCATAATATGATTTTGTGTTTGTTTCACTGTTTATGTTTCAGTATGTTTAATTTCCAAGTACAGATAAAAAAGAATACAAAGTGCTTCCTTATGGCTATGTTCACACAACGTTCAAAAAAGAAAAAAAAAGCGACCGCTTTTTGTGTTTAACCCCTAGACGACCCAGGGCGTATAGTTACGCCATGGAAGTCTGTCCCCAGACGACCTAGGGCGTAACTGTACGCCCTGGGTGTTTCTCCCGCTATGAAGCATGCTCCGGAGCGGAGCGCGCTTCATAGCAGGTGGGGGCCGGCTGCAATCAGCAGCCGGGACCTCACCGGTAATGACACGCTGCAGCGATCGCGCTGCCGCGTGTCACTAACTCCTTAAACGCCGCGCGCCCGGAGTCCCCTGTCACTTACTGATCGGGACCGCCGGAGGTCTCTCACCTGCCTCCGTGCGGTCCGATCGGCGATCTGCTACACTGAGCCTGCACAGGCAGGCTCAATGAGCAGATCGCTGATAACACTGATCAATGCTATGCCTATGGCATAGCATTCATCAGTGTATAAATCAAACTAATGTATGTAAAAGTCCCCCAAAGGGACTTCAAATGTGTAAAAAAAAAAAAGTTAAAAACACCAATACACTACCCCAAAGCCCCTCCCCCAATAAAAGTTGAAATCACCCCCCTTTCCCATTATATAAATAAAACATATAAAAATAAATAAACAAATAAACATATAATATACCGTAGCGTGCATAATTGTCCGATAACAAGCGTCATTGCGAACGGTAAACGGCGTGCACGAAAAGAGGGAAAAAAGTGTGCGGATTACCAATTTTATGTTACATTATATATAAAAAAAATTAATAAAAAGTGATCAAAACGTCCGATCTCCACAAATATGGTATTAATAAAAACTAGAGATCATGGCGGAAAAAATGACACCCCATACAGCTCTGTAGGTGAAAAAATAAAACCGTTATAAGTGTCACAATAGGCCCATTTTATTTATAATTAATTGCCAAAAAAAAGGATTTCATTTAAAAAAAATATATATAACATTAGAGAATCTGTGTAAACCTGCATGTGGTTGTGTTCGGACTGACCTATAGAATAATAGTATCATGTCGCTTTTACCATATAGTGCATTACGTAGACACAGGAACCCCCCAAACGTTACCATATTGCATTCTTTTTTGCAATTTCACCAATTTATATCTTCATAAATAATATATTTGGAATTCCATCATACATGTTATGGTAAAATGAATGACGCCATTACAAAGTACAACTATTCCTGTAACAAATAAGGCCTTACATGGCCCTGTAGATAAAAAACTGAAAGTGCTAGAGCTCTTAGAAGGGGAGGAGGGAAAAACGGAAACACTAAGATCAAAATTTGCGCGGTCCACTGGGTCATTTTGGGCCTGGTCCTCAAAGGGTTAAAAAGACGTCCGTTATTGCATCAATTTAATTGGCTTGACTAAAATGCATTGAAGTCTATGGAATAACGGACTTTTTTTTCAAACATTGTATTTGAATGCGTCCACCTCAAAAGATGTCTGTCATTCAATACAATGTGTGAAAAAGACATCCGTCATTCCATAGACTACAATGCATTAGTAAAGCCAATTAAATTGATGCAATAACGGACGTCTTTTTAAACACAAAAAGCGGATGCCTTTTTCCTTTTTTGGACTTTGTGTTAACATAAGCCTATCTCTACAATCTGCTTATCAGCCTGCTGCCTTATAACTCACTGATGCTCCATGCCGCTCCTCCCCAGATGCTTGGAAAAGCTGGATTCAGTCCTTCTCCAAGTTTCCCAGGACTGGATCCAGCTTTTTCCAGCAAGTGAGGAGGAGCAGCATGGAGCGGTAGTCAGTTAAAAGGCAGCAGGCTGATAAGCAAATTGCAGAGATAAAGTGATTCCCTTCTTTATTACTGTAAATTTACTCATCCTAATTGCAATCCTTTTTTTTTAACAATGTAAATCAATGGAAAATGTATGCTAACATGATTTGTTTTTACCAGCTGTTAAAAGGATTATCCAGCACTACAAAAACATGGCCACTTTATTCCAGAGACAGCCCCACTCTTGTCTCCAGCTTGGGTGGGCTTTTGCTGTTCAGTTGTATTGTAGAAAATGGAGCTTAATTGCAAACCCCACCTAAACGGGAGACAAGAGTCGTGTTGTCTCTGAAAGAAAGGGGCCATGTTTTTGTAGCACTGGAAAATCCCTTTAATGCAATGTAAACCTTATTTAAATTAACCGTTAGATAATACAATGACTGGAAGAAAGCAAAGACGTTCACTTGAAGCAGAACCTAATGGATGGTTACCAATCTTGACACAACAGTTATTTATTGTTCTACCAGGTTAGACAACTTACTGTCAGCTTCCCCTGTGCTGCTGAAACATGGCTTATTATGTTTGCCAAGTGCCAAATTCATTTCTTATCGTCCTCCATACAGAATGAAACTCTTTCACCTTAAGCTGTTATGGAATGTTCATCTTTTCCATTCTAGATTAGAAGTTTATCAGTAGACAAGCCCAGAAGAAAAATTCTTCCAGTGTTTTCATAAATAATATTTTTCTTAGCAACAATATGAAGCAATATAAACTAATACACTGGAAGAGGTTTACTGAACTGGAGTTTTAAAAAAGCAGAATGTATTTAGTAAGTCTTCTGTAAATAACTAGTATAAGAAGTTTCTGAGACATGTTTCAAGAAGAGCCACACAAATAAAATGGGAGTCACAACTTTTTGGAGGTAAGACAACAACTGAAAAACTCCCCAAACTCATGTACTGTAACAGAACCATATTTGTCCCAGTTACAACAATAGAGACTTAAAGTGAATGCTTCATCTAAATCCGCCATGTCAAACTCCTGCCCGCGGGGCCAGATTTCCTTAAGCTGGCCAGCAGGACGCCACAGCGGATTATAATATGAGCGGTCCTGACGGTGGCCGGATCGCCCATATTATAATCTTCTTGTCTGCAGATTACAGGGGAGCCGGAGAGATGCCCAGCCTACTGTCATTCTTTGCCAGTGTAAAGTGGGAGCATCGCGATAACTTGTGAAGAGCTGAGGATCTCGCTGCTTCCTCTGGTGACTGTCACCCATACTAATATTTCCTTTATTGACACTGCGTAGGAAGGAGACATAAGCTCTGAAATCGCCACGCTGCCAGCCTCTGCTCTGAGGACATACCGCAGCCTTAACCAGCTCTGCCTCTCTCAGTCATCCTTAAGAAAATTGTGAATTGTGAAGCAAGTATTGTGGCACTATTGGGGGAATTAACTACTTGTGGGTCAGTATTGTGGCACTATTGGGGGGGCAGTATTGTAGCACTATTGGGGGAAGCCAGCTACTTGTTGGGCAGTATTGAGGCACTAGTGGCATATTTAACTACTTGTGGGGCAGTATTGTGGCACTATTGGATGAGTTAACCACTTGTGGGCCAGTATTGTAGCACTACTGGGGGAATTTACTGTATGGGGTATCTATTTTGTGGGGTCTACTTTATGGGGCAGTATTAAAGGGTTGTATTAAACTAATACTGCAAGGGCTACAAGAAGGGGCGTTATTACCTTTATGGATAGGGAGCTTGTATATAGGTGGGAACGAGATGCTATAAAAGTGTGCTCCGCTGGAGTCCACGTCACTGCTGTACATATCGCTCATGATGCTGGATGCTTCCTTTCACAGAGGAGACAACATACTAGGCCATAGCCCAGCCTTCCCCATGATGGCACAGGCAGCATTGACGTGGATACTTCCATCCCTAAAATTTCACCCGTCCCTCTCCCTTCCTATCCTACACTTTTCATGTCATAGCAATTGGCCCGCAACTATGTACAGTTTTAAAATTTTTGGCCCACTGTGTATTTGAGTTTGACACCCCTGATCTAGATTATTTTATTGTTTACAGTAAGCTACTGAAGTCCCCCCCCCCCAAATCTTCTTCTATGTTCTATTAATAAATTTTTCATTACATTTTTATTAAATTGTTATGGGGGTAGCTATTTTGCCTGAGCTGTTTTTCCACAGCATTTAGTGATGTTCTTTACAGCATGCTTAACCCCTTCGTGCTGCAGCTAGTTTGGGCCTTAATGACCAGGCTAATTTTTCAAAATCTGACCTGTCTCACTTTATGCTCTTATAGCTCAGTGATGCTTTAACGTATGCTAGTGATTCTGAGATTGTTTTTTTCGTCACATATGGCACTTTATGTTAGTGGCAAAATTTGGTCACTACTTTGTGTGTTTTTTGTGAAAAACATCAAAATATCATGAAAAATTTTAAAAATTTGCATTTTATGAACTTTGAAATTCTCTGCTTCTAAAAAAAGAAAGTCGTAGCACATAAATTAGTTACTAAGTCACATTACCAATATCTCTTCTTTATTCTGGCATAATTTGGTAAACATATTTTACTTTTTTAGGGTGTTACGGGGCTTAGAATTTCATCAGCAAATTATCACATTTTCGTGAAAGTTTCCAAAACTGATTTTTTTAGGGACCAGTTCTTTTTTTAAATGGATTTAGAAGTCTGGTATCCTGAAAACCCACATAAGTGACCCCATTTTGGAAACTACACACCTTAAAGAATTAATCTAGGGGTATAATGAGCATTTTAACCCTACAGGGGCTGGAAGAAAGTATTCACAATTAGGCAGTAAAAAAATGGAAAATTAAAATTTTCCAATAATATATACGTTTAGATTAAAGTTTCTCATTTTTAAAAGGAAAATGAGAGAAAAAGCACCCCAAAATTTGTAACGCAGGTTCTCTTGAGTACAACGGTACCCCATATGTGGGCGTAAACCACTGTATGGGCACACAGCAGGGCTCAGAAGGAAGGGAGCGCCAATTAGCTTTTCCAATGCAGATTTTGCTGAAGAAGTTTCTGAGCGCCAGGTGCGTTTGCAGTGCCCCTGTAGTGTCAGCAGAGAGAAAAACCCCCATAAGTCACCCCATTTTGGAAAGTGCACCCCTCAAAGAATTCATCTTGGTGTGAGGTGAGCATTTTGACCCCACAGGTATTACAGGAAAGTATTTAAAAGAAGACAGTAAAAATGAAAAACTCGAATTCTTCCAATAATATGTTTGTTTAGTTTGAAATTTCTCAATTTCACGAGGAACAAGAGAAAAAAAGTACCCCAAAATTTGTAACGCAGGTTCTCCTGAGTACAATGGTACCCCATATGTGGGCGTAAACCACTGTATGGGCACACAGGAGGGCTCAGAAGGGAAGGAGCGCCAATTAGCTTTTTCAATGCAGATTTTGCTGCAGAAGTTTCCGAGCGCCAGGTGCGTTTGCAGCGCCCCTGTAGTGCCATCAAAGTAAAATCTCGCCATAAGTCACCCCATTTTGGAAAGTGCACCCCTCAAAGAATTCATTTTGGGGTGTGGTAAGCATTTTGACCCCATAGGTATTAGAGGAAAGTATTCAAAATTAGACAGTAAAAATGAAAAACTAAATTTTTTCCAATATCATGTTCTTTTAGTTTGAAATTTCTCAATTTTATGAGGAACAAGAGAAAAAAAGTACCCCAAAATTTGTAACGCAGGTTCTCCTGAGTGAAAAGGTACCTCATATGTGGGCATAAACCACTGCATGGGCACACAGGAGGACTCAGAAGGAAAGTAGCGCCAATTAGCTTTTTCAATGCAGATTTTGCTGAAGAAGTTTCTGAGCGCCAGGTCCGTTTGCAGCGCCCCTGTAGTGCCAGCGGAGTAAAATCTCGCCATAAGTCACCCCATTTTGGAAAGTGCACCCCTCAGAGAATTCATTTTGGGGTGTGGTGACCATTTTTACCCCACAGGTATTAGAGGAAAGTATTCAAAATTGGCCAGTAAAAATGAAAAACTCGAATTTTTCCAATAATATGTTGGTTTAGTTTGAAATTTCTCAATTTGACTAGGAACAGGAGAGAAAACGTACCCCAAAATCTGTAACTCAGGTTCTCCTGAGTAAAACGGTATCATATGTGGGCATAAACCCCTGTATGGGCACACAGCAGGGCTCAGAAGGGAAGGAGCGCCAATTTGCTGGAGCAAAACCGCAGCTAGTAATGGTTATAAGAATAGCACAGTTACTAAAATAAAAAAATAAAAAAATTAGATTACAGGTAATGTGGGGTGGTTACGGGCAACCTGGGGTGGTTATGGGCAACCTGAGGTAGTTACAGGTAATCTGGGGTGGTTACGGACAACATGGGGTGGTCACGGGCAACCTGCTGTGGTTACGGCAACCTGGGGTGGTTACGGGCAACCTGCAGTGCTTACAGACAATCTGGGGTGGTTACGGGCAACGTGGGGTGGTTACGGGCAATGTGGGGTGGTTACGGATAAACTGAAGTGCTTATAGGTAATCTCGGGTGGGTACCTGTAATCTGGCATGGTTACCGCAATCTGGAGAGGGTCATTGGCAATTTGGGGTGGTCAGAGGCAACATGCAGTGGTCAGAGGCAACCTGCGATGGTCGGAGGAAACCTGCGGTGGTCAGAGGCAACCTGCGGTGGTCAGAGGCGACGTGGCGTGGTCAGAGGCGACGTGAGGTGGTCAGAGGCAACGTGGGGTGGTTACAGGCAACGTGGGGTGGTTACGGGCAACCTGCAGTGTTTACAGACAATCTGGGGTGGTTACGGGCAACCTGCAGTGTTTACAGACAATCTGGGGTGGATACGGGCAACGTGGGGTGGTTACGGATAAACTGAAGTTCTTATAGGCAATCTGGGGTGGATACCTGTAATCTGGCATGGGCACCGCAATCTGGAGGGGGTCATTGGCAATTTGGGGTGGTCAGAGGCAACGTGGCGTGGTCAGAGGCAACGTGCGGTGGTCAGAGGCAACGTGCGGTGGTCAGAGGCATCGTGGCGTGGTCAGAGGCAACGTGCAGTGGTTACGTGCAATCTGGGGGGGGTTACATGTAATCTGGCGTGATTACGGGAAACCTGGGGGGGTTATGTGCAACCTGGAAGGGTTACAGACAATCTGGGATTGTTACTGCTAAACTGAAGTGCCGATAGGTAATCTGGGGTTGGTAAATGTAATTTGGGGTGGTTACGGGCAATCTGGAGGGGGTCACTGGCAATTTGGGGTGGTTACAGGCAATGTGCAGTGGTTACGGGCAACGTGCGGTGGTTACGGGCAACGTGCGGTGGTTACGGGCAACGTGCGGTGGTTACGGGCAACGTGCGGTGGTTAAGGGCAAAGTGCGGTGGTTACGGGCATCGTGCGGTGGTTATGGGCAACGTGCGGTAGTTATGGGCAACATGCGGTGGTTACGGGTAATCTGGGGCGGTTAGGGGTAATTTGGGAGTAAACTGCAATTATTACTATAATAAAAAGTGTGTGTTTTATTTTTTTGTATGTTTGTCACTTTTTGTACTTTACACATTCATTTTCACTGTATTACTATGATTACTGTGATATTTTCTATCACAGTAATCATAGTTCAGTGACAGAGACCAAATTGGTCTCTGTCACTTTAAATTTTCCAGAGTTGGCTGGTTGTGAAGCGCATGCGCACTTCATAACCAGCCAGGACGTCAAGGAGGACGGAGCTCCAGGATCAGGTGAGTATATGGGGAAGGGGGGGGTGACTGGGGGACGGGGGGGACGGGGGGGGGGGGGGGCGACTTGGGGGGTGGGGGGACATCACTTTTTATCCCCTGTCACCAATCATTTATGGTGACAGGGGATAAAAAGTACCGGCGGCACATGGTACAAGCGATCAGCGGTATATAGTATATACCGCTGATCGCTTGTACCGGGACCCCACAGGGGGGTCCCTGATGACTGCCCCATGCTCTCCGCTACCTGCCATCGCCGTAAAAAGCTGATGGCAGCAGAATAAGGACCCTTAGTGACCGCCGTAAAAAGCCGTATCGGCGGTCACTAAGGGGTTAATGGAGACAGGCACAATATACTGGAGCTGACCCTATTTACTTGTATAGAAAAGTTTTCAGCCATGATTTGTGACTTGTGTAAAGGTCATTCTACGGAAATGGGGGAAAGCTAAGATCCAGCCATCATCTCCTGTGAGTGGTCTCACACTGTGTAATCTTTATATTGCTGTCACTTCTCAATGTAATCTTGTGTGTGATGATAAGGAGGAGACTACTAAAAAGTAATATTTACAGAACCTGAAGTCTCAGCTTATTAGGTTTGGCCAGCTCTACATATAGCTGCCACTGAACTGGAGCTCTCTGCATCAGTTCTCAATGGGAAAAGCACACAGATTTCATGACAACAGTGATGACCACACCCTTATTAGTCTATGCTTGATATACTGTATATGCCATATAGAAACATAGAAGATTATTGTCAGAAAAAGATCTAGTCTGTCCTTAGTTTTCCTTAGAATAGCTATAGGTTTATCCCAGGCATGTTTAAATTCATTTACTTTGGGATTATAAACCACATATGTTGAAAGTTTCTTCCAAGTATCTACTACTCTTTCAGTAGAGTAATATTTTCTCACATTGTTTCTGATCTTCCCCCCAACTAACCTCAGATTTCCCCCATTGTTCTTGTGTTTAGTTTTGTATTAAGGCTATGTTCACACACAGTAAAATAAAAAGCCAAATACAGTAGTAAAATAGGAAGTACTTTTAATCTAGTAATGTCCTAAATTCCATGGAAAGACACCAGTCTGTGCCTACATTGTAGAAAAAAAACACTAAATATCTTTTTACAATGTGTGCATAGACGGCTGTTGTTACTACTTGTGAACCTAGCCTAAACGTATGTTCCTCCGAAACCTTATTTAGCTCTTTAACATTTAAATGGCTCTTTAAAAGCACATTTATTATAAAACAACATGTATGGCCTCTTAAAGGGTTAGTGTGGCGCTCCCCCCCCAAAAAAAAAAACAAAAAACACAGGCACACACAGAATATACTGTATATACTTGCCATCCCTCTGTGACGATCGTCGTTTAAATCTCCTGCCGGCCGCATCTCCGCCATTTTCGGTCGTTGTCCACACTTCCGGGTCCGGGTGCAGTGAATGGGAGACAAAAGGCTGCTGCGGCGCATGCGACCGGCAGCCTTTTCATTGGCTGGAGCGCATCACATGGCTTCCAGCAAGCTCAGTCAATTAGAGCTGAGCAAGCTGGAAGCCATGTGATGCGCTTCAGCCAATGAAAAGGCTGCAGGTGCGCATGTGCACCAGCAGCTTTTTCCTCTCCAACTCATTGCTGTGGAAGACAGCAAAGAGGAAGGAGGCCAGGCTCGCCCCCTGCTGTGACGACATCGACCTTAGATGGCGCCCGGGAGAAGAGGATGGGGTCGACAGTGTTTTGGGGAACGGGGCCAGACTGCTTATTACACACATTAGAAAGTTATATAACTTTGTAATGTGTGTTAATTAAGCAGAAAAAGTATAAATGCCGCACTACCCCTTTTACTATTATTCCCTGTCAGCAAAAGGATACACATTCCAAAACTGTCTGGGTATTCCCATAAAATCCAATCAACTCTAGTAAAAAGCTGAGCAGCTATTAGTTGCTACGGACAAAATCACACCGTTTTTTTCAGACATGTTGATAAATCTGGGCCTGTGTATAAAACAAGCCCTAGGGTCTAATATTTTGGGCATATGCTGCAGTGTTAGAGCTATTTTAATGGAAACTTTTGTTTTGTTTAACAAACCTGTTTTTTATTACTAAATTTCTATAAGCTCATTAGATTAGTTACATTTTTGGGGATTCTTTCGTTACTGTTGATTCATTTTTCAAGTAAATAAATCCTATCCACTTTCCTGCAGCTGCCTAACAACAGTTTGGGAAAAGTCGACTCACATAGATGAGGCACTGCAGAAAATTGGAACAAGTAGGTGTAAGTGAGTGGAGAAAAAAATAGAAACTGAGTCATCTTAAAGGAAACCGAAGGCTGAAATATAGCCTGACATACATGAAAGATCTTCTACAAGCACATGAGAAAATTTCCCAAGAAGCTGTTAAAGCAAAGTAGTGTGAACAAATAGAGCTTGAACAACTACGTATAGCCAAGCAAAGTAGTTCTATCTTTTTATCTATCTCTATGGGAAAATATTATTCATTTAATAAAACTCTGCAATCAATCTAATAAACAGTATAAACTGGGAAGATTCGAGTTCTAGCAGGGAATAGACAGCCACAATGCGGAAAACATATAGTAACAAAGCAGAAAAACAATTGCTAGCTACAGTTACTGCACAAGTAATGTGATAACTTTTTATTCCTCGATTTGTTTTAATAATATGTAAATATTTGTACTTCCTATAAGATAAATGTAACCATTAGATCACAGTGCTATCTTTATGTTAAACATATTTATAATAGTTATACTACTTTATACTTCACTTTAATACATTCAATACAAGTTAATGAAATGCAAAAAAAAACAAAAAAAAACGTATAAAGAGAGATCTATGCTAATGTTTGCCAGTATTGGAAAAGAATGGTCTGGACGCACAATCATTTCTCATACAAAGGAACTTATGCCACGTAGCTGTGAGCAATTTAGGAGTTCTGGAGAGCATTATTCAAGTTTTGTGGAAATTCTGAATCACTACAACAGTTGTTTAAAGGGAACCTGTCACCCCCCGTGCCGGGGTGACAGGCTCCCGACCCCCCGTTAGAGACCCCTATACTTACCTCATCCCGCCGGGTCCTGCTTCTGGATTCGGTCGGGTCCCGGAGATCTCAGCTGCTGCAGCCCGGTGCGCGCGCTGACAGATGAGTCCAACGCTCATAGAGAATGACGGAGCGCTGGACTCTCCTGTCATTCTCTATGGGTGTTGGACTCATCTCTCAGCGCGCGCGCCGGGCTGCAGCGGCTGAGATCTCCGGGACCCGACCGAATCCAGAAGCGGGACCCGGCGGGATTAGGTGAGTATAGGGGGCTCTAACGGGGGGTCGGGAACCTGTCACCCCGGTACGGGGGGTGACAGGTTCCCTTTAATTGTAAGTGTTTTAAATGCATGTATGTCCAATGTAATCCTTCTCCGTGAAATCATAATTCCACTGGCTGTAATGTATAGTCATCATGTTATTCTGCAAGGTAAAGAGTTCCATGACACAAAGTAATTAGCATTCTGTCACTGGTTAGAAATAATGGGATCTCTTCCATTCTTCTATTCATCTTTCTGTAGAAGAGGCAAACAGGCAAACATGTCTCCATTTTAGTGGCCTCATTTGACTAGTATTAAAAGTACTTCCTATTACTAGAAATTTCTAAATGGTCTTATAAAGGTTACTCAGTTTCTTCTAAAAATGGTCATATACCTTAGACTTATGTTGGTCAAACCTGTCACTTGATGCGGATTCGGCCGTCAGTCTATGGTGTATGGCTTCCCCCCCATCAAAAACCGACTTAAGATGTGGTCAAAGGGGTCAGCTGCAGTGGCGTAGCTACCATAGAGGCAGGGTAGGCAGCTGCTATGGGGCCCGTGCAGGAGGGGGGCTCGGGGGAGATAGAAAGAGCGTGTGTACTTCTGCTTAACCCCTTGTGTACTGCAGTGTGACCCAATGTTTACTTACATGCTGCAACACAAAAAAAAAAGGGTTAACAAGCAGAAGACAGATCTCTGCTTCACTGCACTGATAACCCCTTACCTCTGTTCTCCAGCTGCCAATCAAGTAGAAAAATGTGCAAAGCTCCGTGCAGAGGTCAGAGGTTATCAGTGCATGAGCAGTAAAGCAGATATCTCCTTGTCTTCGGAACTTTGGGTCACCTACACACTACAGTATAAGGGGTTAAGCAGCAGGTAGTCTGCTCCTGCACCTATGTATTTAACGATAACGGCTCCTGATGGGCCCATATAGGTATAAACAGTGGACTGTCATAGCAAGCAGCCATTGGCTGGCCACATTACATAATTTTATAATATATATATATATATATATATATATATTGTGGACATGTCACTGGTAAAGTGCTCGAGGGGATGTACATCTCACCCAGGTTGATACACAGTGTGAGATGGTGAGTCCAGGAGGCATCTGTGCTCAGCAGTGTTATGCTGCTGAGCTATTATTTATTATTGCCGGGCCTGGACTTACATGGAATGGCAGGTAGGTTTTGGTAGTGGGACTTGCCATTCCCTCCCCCTCGATCCAGTGTGGGTTTTGGGATCAGGTGAGCTCTGATCCCAATCAGCCTGAGAAGGCAAAAGCTGTGCTCAGTGTACAGGTCTCTCTCTCTCAGCCAGGAGTGAACAGCCTGCATGCTGTTTGGTGAGAGCTGGGAAGACAGCAGCTGTTGGGGCCTGTTCACACCCCGCAAAACTGACCACTGAAGTGCCAGAGAGGTAACCTGCGTTGTTAGTTAGCGCCCAGACGGGCAAGACCTTTTTGTTTTGTTCTTAAAGCACAGTGTTGCTATATTTCTGTTATGGACTGTTTATGCTGAAAATAAACGCCAAGCTGTTGTTTTACAAGTCCAAGTCTGCTGTGAACTGTGTCCAAACACACCATCCCCCGGGAAGATCCCTACAATTGGTGGAGGATGCGGGCAAAACGGTTGCTAGGGGCAACGGTGTGCAGCAACTTGGCTACAGCGGCATATGTCCTGGGTGAAGGCTGCTGCTTCACTCCAAAAACAGACAAGCAACATGGAGGAGATGATGAAGCAGTTAATGCAAGTGAGTCTGCAACAGCAACAGGCATTGGCCGCACAACAACAGGCTCAGGCAGCCGCTAAACAGGATCAGGAGGCCGCTAACCTTCGCCATGAGCAGGCTAATAGGCAGCAACAACAGGCTCTGGCAGACGCTAACCTGCGCCATGAACAGACAATGGCTGCACATCAGCAAGCAATGGCTCAACAACAGAGACTTATTGAGCACCTGATAGCAAAGCAGGAGGCGTCTGCAGGTGCTAATCCCCAGCTGGTGGCAGCAGCCGCGCCAGAGACTTTGTCTGTAAGAAGAGCTGTGCAGCGTGCGCTGCAAAAGATGACTGCTGATGACGATGTTGAGGCCTACTTAACTGTCTTTGAGCGTGTGGCTGAGCGAGAAAAGCTACCCTCCACTGAGTGGGCAGAAGTGATTGCGCCCTATTTAACAGGCGAACCTCAAAAGGCCTATTATGACCTCAGTGAGCAAGAGGTCAAGGACTATCCTCGGCTAAAAGCAGAGATACTCGCCCGACTAGGAGTTACTGCTGCTGTCCGTGCCCGGAGGGTCCGCAACTGGAGCTACAGTCTGGACAAGTCAGCAAGGTCCCAGATGTACGACCTGATTCATTTGGCAAGAAAGTGGTTGGAGCCAGACACCTCTACTCCTGCACAGATCCTAGAGAGGGTCGTGATGGATCGCTACCTCCGCGCACTTCCTGCTGATCTGCAACGCTTGGTGGGACAAGGCGACCCTAGGAGTGCCGACGAACTCGTCAGCCTTGTGGAGAGGTTCCAGGCGACCGAGGACTACCTCCGTGATGTTCCTGCAGCACCGTCACCTCCCCGGAGTGCCAGATCTGTGCCATCATCTGGTAAGAGACTTCCATCTATTGGGGGAGTGTGGAGGGGTGCTGATAGAGGGAAGAGCGCTCAGGAGGTGTCTCAGGGGCAAAAGACTGGTGGGGGACCCCGGTGGCTAAGTGGCCCTAAAAAGGACTCCCTGCCAAGGAGACCAGGCCCTATCCAGTGCTGGAGATGCCACGAGACGGGACATATGTCTGCCCATTGCCCTCTTACCTCTGAGCCCATGGAGTGTGACGCTAGCCGGCGTCAGTCGCTATTTGCGGAGCCGTCTTTTGTTGCAGTCACTGGACTAGAGACTGAACCACAAGTCTGCAACATTACTGTAAATGACTTTCCTGTTAAGGCGTTGCTGGACTCAGGAAGCCTTGTCACCCTGGTGCATGCCAGCCTGGTGACTGGGGACTTTGTGCCAGCAAGACATATGAGTGTGGTATGCATACATGGCGATACAAAGGTTTACCCTATAGTACGGGCTAATGTCGGGACTGAACTAGGCGCTGTACAATATGAAGTGGGGGTGGTTAAAAACCTTATGCATAATGTTATATTGGGGCGTGATTTTCCTTTGTTCTGGGCTCTATGGGGAAAACAACAATCCCCTGAAAGGAGTGAGGAGACCCCTAAGCCTATTGCATTACCCACGGTAAATGATAAAAATGTACAGGAGGAATATGATGCTTTTCCTTTGCAGGTCCTGGCTGGTGAGGAAGAGGCTCCTCCCACTGCGCAAAATGTTCCAGACTTAGAGGTGTCTAGGGATAATTTTGGTACTGCACAATTACAGGACCCCACTCTCAAAAATGCGAGAGAACAGGTCACTGTTATGAATGGGGTACCTCAGGAACCAGAAGCTGAGAAAAAATTTCCACATTTTTCTATGACTAATGATCTCTACTACAGAGTCACTAAAATTAATGATGAGGTGGTGGAACAGCTTCTGGTGCCTAAGTCGTACCGGCGTCAGGTACTCGACATGGCCCATAATCATGTCCTTGGGGGCCACTTGGGGACAGATAAAACGCAGGAGAGAGTCCTCCAGAGGTTTTATTGGCCTGCGATTTATGCTGACATAAAAAAATACTGTGAGTCGTGCCCCACATGTCAGCTTAGCGCTCCAGTGTCGCATTTTCGCAGTCCTTTGGTCCCACTCCCCATCATAGAGGTACCTTTTGACCGGATCGCAATGGACTTGGTGGGTCCCATTGTAAAGTCGGCTAGGGGACACCAGTACATTCTAGTGGTGTTGGACTACGCGACCCGCTATCCTGAGGCTGTACCCCTAAGAAACACTGCCTCTAAAACAATTGCACGGGAATTGTTTTATATGTTTTCCAGGGTGGGGATCCCCAAGGAAATCTTGACTGACCAAGGTACACCATTTGTGTCAAAGGTGATGAAAGAGCTATGCAAACTGTTTAAAATCTCACACCTACGTACCTCTGTATATCATCCCCAGACAGACGGGTTAGTGGAGAGGTTTAATAAAACCCTGAAACATATGTTAAAAAAAGTGGTGGAAAAGGATGGTCGTGATTGGGATCACTTACTACCTTATCTGATGTTTTCTATTAGGGAAGTACCCCAAGCGTCCACAGGGTTCTCTCCCTTCGAATTAGTCTATGGTCGTCACCCTAGGGGTTTATTGGATATAGCGAAAGAGACATGGGAAAGTGAGTCCACCCCATACAAGAGTGTTATAGAGCATGTAGCACAAATGCAGGACCGTATAGCCACTGTAATGCCCCTAGTAAGGGAACACCTCCAGAGGGCGCAAGAGGGCCAAAGCAGAATTTACAATCGTTCTGCAAGAATCAGGACATTTAGCCCAGGTGACCGGGTACTCATACTTGTTCCCACGGTAGAAAGCAAATTCTTAGCAAAGTGGCAGGGTCCCTATGAAATTGTAGAGAAGATCAGTGAGGTCAACTACAAGGTACACCAACCAGGTAGAAGGAAGCCTTTCCAAGTTTATCACATAAACTTGATCAAGCCCTGGAAAGACAGGGAATCCTTGGTGGCGACAAAGCCTGTTGGTCATCTGTCACCACCAATCCCTCCGGTCAGGATTGGTGACACCCTATCAGTATCCCAGAAGCAGGAAGCTAAGGAGTTCCTGCAGAAAAATAAAAACAAGTTTTCTGACCTACCAGGGCGTACGCATCTCATTAGTCATCATATTGAAACTGAGCCTAGAAGCAGAGTAAACCTTAAGCCCTATAGGATACCAGAAGCACGGAGGGAGGCGGTATCATCCGAGGTAAAACGTATGCTTGACCTAGGAGTCATTGAGGTGTCCCAGAGCGAGTGGTCCAGCCCGATTGTGTTAATCCCAAAGCCCAATGGAACTTGGAGGTTCTGTAATGATTTTAGAAAGTTAAATGAGATCTCCAAGTTCGATGCCTACCCCATGCCCAGGGTAGATGAGTTGATAGAAAGGATGGGTAATGCCAGGTACATAACTACCCTCGATCTCACTAAGGGCTACTGGCAGATCCCACTCACTCCTAAGGCTAGAGAGAAGACTGCATTCTCCACCCCTGATGGGCTCTTCCAATATGTAGTGATGCCATTCGGGTTACATGGAGCCCCTGCCACTTTTCAGAGGTTGATGGACTTGATTCTGCGACCACATCGTGATTACTCCGCTGCCTACCTCGATGATGTGGTCATTTTTAGCCCGGATTGGGAAAGTCACCTCTGTAAGGTCCAGGCGGTGTTAGATGCCATAAGTGATGCGGGGTTAACCATCAATGCAGAGAAGTGTGCACTAGCCTTAGAGGAGGCCAAATACTTGGGTTACATTATTGGGAGGGGGTTAGTGAAACCACAACTAAATAAAATCGAGGCAATACAGAATTGGCCTCAACCCCTCACAAAGAAACAGGTCAGAGCTTTCCTGGGTATTACGGGCTATTACCGTAGGTTTGTGCCAAATTTTGCCTCAGTTGCAGCCCCACTAACTGACCTGACAAAGGGTGCGAAGTCCGCAATGGTGACATGGACACCAGAGGCCGAGAAGGCTTTTCAAAGCCTCAAGTCTGCCCTGTGCCAACAGCCTGTGCTAGTTACCCCTGACTTTAGGCGAGAGTTTTTGGTACAGACAGACGCCTCTAACACAGGGTTAGGTGCCGTCCTCTCACAGGTCGTGAATGGCGAGGAGCACCCGGTGATGTACTTAAGCAGGAAACTATCCCCGGCCGAGAAAAACTACGCCATAGTTGAGCGAGAATGTCTGGCAGTGAAGTGGGCCCTAGAATCCCTGAGGTACTACCTACTAGGCAGGAGGTTTAAGTTAGTGACAGACCATGCCCCCCTAACATGGATGAAAATAAACAAGGAGAAGAATGCAAGGGTGACTAGGTGGTTTCTGTCCCTACAAAACTTTAATTTCGCTGTGGAACACCGGCCAGGGAAATTACAGGCAAATGCTGACGCCCTATCAAGGGTACACTGCCTGTGGGGACAATACGCTCAGCCCTCCGGTCTGAAGAAGAGGGGGGGGATATGTGGACATGTCACTGGTAAAGTGCTCGAGGGGATGTACATCTCACCCAGGTTGATACACAGTGTGAGATGGTGAGTCCAGGAGGCATCTGTGCTCAGCAGTGTTATGCTGCTGAGCTATTATTTATTATTGCCGGGCCTGGACTTACATGGAATGGCAGGTAGGTTTTGGTAGTGGGACTTGCCATTCCCTCCCCCTCGATCCAGTGTGGGTTTTGGGATCAGGTGAGCTCTGATCCCAATCAGCCTGAGAAGGCAAAAGCTGTGCTCAGTGTACAGGTCTCTCTCTCTCAGCCAGGAGTGAACAGCCTGCATGCTGTTTGGTGAGAGCTGGGAAGACAGCAGCTGTTGGGGCCTGTTCACACCCCGCAAAACTGACCACTGAAGTGCCAGAGAGGTAACCTGCGTTGTTAGTTAGCGCCCAGACGGGCAAGACCTTTTTGTTTTGTTCTTAAAGCACAGTGTTGCTATATTTCTGTTATGGACTGTTTATGCTGAAAATAAACGCCAAGCTGTTGTTTTACAAGTCCAAGTCTGCTGTGAACTGTGTCCAAACACACCATCCCCCGGGAAGATCCCTACAATATATATATATATAAATATGCGTGTGTGTGTGTGTTGTGCGTAGGGGAGGGCGGCCCCTTAAAATCTTTTGCTATGAGGCCCTGTGAATCCTTGCTACGCCCCTGGTCACCTGTGATGGAAAATCACCACCCGACCACTTTGTTAACCCTTTGAGGACTGGGCCCAAAATGACCCAGTGAACCGCACAAATTTTGATCTTAGTGTTTTCGTTTTTCCCTCCTCCCCTTCTAAGAGCTCTAGCACTTTCAGTTTTCTATCTACAGGGACATGTAATGGCTTGTTTGTTACAGGAATAGTTGTACTGTGTAATGGCGTCTTTCATTTTACCATAACATGTATGACAGAATCCCAAAGTTATTATTTATGAAGATATAAATAGGTGAAATCGTAAAAAAAGGATGCAATATGGTAACGTTTAGGGGGTTCCTGTGTCTACATAATGCACTATATGGTAAAAGATACGGGATACCATTATTCTATAGGTCAGTCTGAACACAACCATATGCAGGTTTACACAGATTCTCTAATGTTATATATATTTTTTTATGAAATCCTTTTTTTTGGCAATTAGTTATTAATAAAAATGGGCCTATAGTGACGCTTATAACGTTTTTTTTTTCACCTACAGGGATGCATGGGGTGTCATTTTTTCTGCCATGATCTCTAGTTTTTTTTAATACCATATTTGTGAAGATCGGACGTTTTGATCACTTTTTATTATTTTTTTTTTATATATAATGTAACATCAAATCGGTAATCCGCGCACTTTTATCCCTCTTTTCGTGTACGCCGTTTGCCGTTCGCCATGACACTTGTTATATTTTAATAGATCGGACAATTACACACGCTACGGTATATTATATGTTTATTTATTTATTTTTATATGTTTTATTTATATAATGGGAAAGGGGTGTGATTTAAACTTTTATTTGGGGAGGGGCTTTGGGGTAGTGTATTGGTGTTTTTAACTTTTTTTTCTTACACATTTGAAGTCCCTTTGGGGGACTTTTACACACACTTGTGTGATTATTCACACTGATCACTGCTATGCCATAGGCATAGGCTCAGTGAGCAGATTGCCGATTGGACCGCACGGAGGAAGGTAAGAGACCTCCGGCGGTCCGATACAGCGATCCTGTGTGACAGTGGGGGTCCCGATCGGTAAGTGACAGGAGACTCTCCCTGTCACTTACACCTAAACGCCGCGGTCATTGCAGCCGGCCCCCACCTCCTATGAAGCGCGCTCCGCTCCGGAGCACGCTTCATAGCAGTAGAAACACCCAGGACTTCCATGGCTTAACTGTATGTCCAGGGTCGTCTAGGGGTTAAGAAAGAGATAAGTCACAGCGACACTTTCACTGCAGCTTACCCCTCCTCATACCATAGAGAACACAGGAACGTTAAAGCGTGTCAAATGTTCCTGTGTATGGGGAAGAAAGGCGACAGTCAGGCGACATAACTGACAGCCGGGCAATCGTTCAGCTGTTAGTTATTGAAGGTGTATGGAGGCCTTTAGCATCAGGCTGTGAGTTATAATTTGGTCAACAATTTAACATCTGTCAAATCTGTCCGCATTTGGTGATCATAATTTTTGTTTTAAGGTTAAGGCCTGGTTCACACTATGTAAAAAACGCGGCCGTATTGCATAACACCGGCCGTATTTGAACAAACACCGGGCATTATTTCAGAAATATCGACCGTTGTTTGCGCAAATATGTCCGGTGTTATGAAATACGGCCGTGTTTTTTACGTAGTGTGAACATAGCCTAAAGGTGGAAAAATTGACAGCCTATGATCTGCATGAAGATGGGAAAAATAAGCAGTTGTTGGACCCTTGTTGATCTAGTATTCATGGCCTATCCAGAAGATACAGGCTGGATAACCTCTTTACATCGTATTAACACTACTAACACTACTGTATAGCTAGGCTAATGATAGCAATGTGTTACATATAACCAAATAATTATTATGAACCATGAGGAAACCAATGAAAACAGTGGGAGACCATACAATCTCTACACAGGTATGTCCTTGGTTAGATGTGAACCTAGAACCTCAGGCACGGAACAAATAAATGATGAACATTTGATACTACAGAAAACATCTTTCAGTGGGATAAAAAATGATTTTTAGATTTTTGCAATTTAGGCTGGTGTCACGCATGGCATAGTGAGTACTGCCATTACAGATTTTGAGCCAAAGCCAGGGATGAATTTAATAGGAATTAAATAGGAAAGATTAAGGTAGGACATATACTTCCCTCCTATGGGATCAATTTCTGGCTTTGGCTCAATAAAAGTGCCCACATACAGCATTTTTGGAATAAGGCTGCAGCTTTTCTGACAGTTATTTATTTATTTATTTTCTGCAAAAGGCGGAAGTGGATTCCAATGAAATGTGAACTATAAAGGAAGGACTTACCCTTCTTCTGCTAGATCCACCACCGGCTTTGGCTCACAAGACTGCATCAAGAACTGCAGGGGCCCTTTTCCAAAAACGCAGTGTGTGACATCAGCATAATCAGTTATTTTTTTTCAGGTTTGGTAATGGACCTGAAAATTGGCTTATTAATAAATGTAATAATCCAGTCTGATGTCTAATCCAGTCTTATATTGCAATAATTTATTATTAAGCAATACAAATGTAATATAAACTTAAAAGATATTTTACAGTTCTCCATGAGGAATATTTTTGATTGAATTTGCTTGTTCTGCCAAGCTTGGTAGTTGGCAGACATGGAATTTAACATCAGAATGGCAGAGTGGGAAGCTGACAATACAGAATTCGGGGCCCATTGTCTCGGCACAGGCATGTTTACTTATTTAGCAAATAGTTTCCCTCAATGTCACACTTGTGTAACAGCTCACTTGGAAAGAATGTATCTAATGAACAAGACAATCTGTGTAGCTGCTACTATTTGCCTGTGAATTAGAACAGAATTGGATACCTAGATCTGCATGCTAATAGTGGTATTACCCCCTCTACTTCCTACATGAAGGTGCAATAGTTCTTAACCACTTGAGAAGATTCCATTCAGTTCTATTTGTGGTCAGCAACATCTTTAGGCATCTCTGAGACTTTTGAATTTAGTGTTTTTGGCTGAAAAAACTCCCAAAAACTGCTTCTTGGTGTTTTTTATGTTAGTTTTCCATCATTTTCTCCTTTTAGTGTAAATTACTATATTAACATTTTTATTTCTGGCATTTTATCCTCTCTGTTTTTTCATTATAAGGCATGTGACCCTTTTATTGGGTGATTTTAGGATTTCTATTGAACAATTGGGGGAAAAACACCTGAAAAACACCAAATGCATATAGACAGATTTTTTTCTGGTGTTTTCCATCATATAAAAGTCAATGGTAGGGAATAGGCCATTATTTCTTGAAAAAAACAAGTGTGCAGCCGGTTGAATCAAAGTGCAGAAAAACCTTGAAAAACCATTGTGTTTCATATCTCCCTATTGAATCTATCAATCTATCTATTGAGTCTGGTCACAGCAAAAACAGTGGAGGGCTTCAAAACAGGGTTAGACATGTTCTTAGACCAAAATAACATAAATGCCTATGTATACAATATAGAATTTATCGATCCACCCTCCTTCCCTTCATCCACCCACCCCATATTTGGTTGAACTGGATGGACATGTGACTTTTTTCAACCATACCAACTATGTAACTATGTAAAAGTAACTAAGAGGTTCAAAAACAGTTAAAGTGTCCCTAACCTAAAACAACAGTAGATGCGATATAAAGCAAGTTTGCAATTTGCATTCATTTTTATTTTAGTTTTCATGAAAAACACAGCACCTCCTGTGTCCTGACTCTTTTTTTTCCCCCAAAGATTCTAAACACGGGAAGTCCCGTGTATACCAGGCCATCTGAGCGCTCACAGAGAGAAGGTAGTCATGTGATTGATGGACACATTGAGCCGGGACTCTCTGTACAGGTCAGACTTCATGGGGGAGATTTATCAAAGCGTGTAAAATTTAGACTGGTGCAAACTACCCACAGCAACCAATCACAGCTCAGCTTTAGGCAGTGCTGAAAGGAAAGCTGAGCTGTGATTGGTTGCTGTGGGCAGTTTGCACCAGTCAAAATTTTACACCCTTTGATAAATCTCCCCCCATGTGTTTAATCTCTTTTTCTCAACGAGCACAAGTCAGAAAATCTGCCTTCAGGAGACTGGACCTGGATTTCTGGTAAGTATAGCTTTATTTTACAGCATGGTAAACACATTTACTGTTGATTTAGGTTTTGAAAGTTATAACAACAGAGAGACTTTAAATAATAAAAATGCTTTAAATTAATAGTGTTTTAAAAGCATTATAAAATTCTGCCAAAAATATGTGTGTCATGGAAGGTTTAGTCCTTTCAACAAAATATCATCAAATAATAATTCTTATTCTTCATACACTGTATTTAAGGGGATCTGTACCCCATAAAATGTACATTAAGTGACCCTAAAAGGGATGATTTATGTTTCACTTTATCAACATATGTACGGAAAAGGATGTTGCTGTGAGTGGACAGGGTAGACAGGACTCTTATTGTCTTTCGTAAAAGTCCTGTTAGGATTTACTTAGGCCTCATTCTCCAGATTACACAAACCTTGTATGCTCCTCGATCCCCACTCATTGCTGGTGCTATTACATGCTCCGACAGCGAGCAAATAAGTGCGGAGGGGGGGGGGGGGGGGGGTTAGGAGGCTCCATGGACAATCTAAAGGCGAGCCCGAAGGAGATAGTGGCGGTCTGCTGCCAGCACTCCTACTATCCTAGTTTTTTCAACATGTTGTAAGACGAAGATCGGCCGATGGTGCTTGTTGGCTGATCGGTGCCTTTTAACACTAGCTATTGCACCGAGCGATTATCGTCCGTAACAGACAATAATTGACCAAATATGGCAGATAATCGCTTGGTATAATAGGGCTTTTAGTTGCAACCAATTAGAAAACAGAGTGCTGCTACTAAAGTGGTAGAATGTTACTTTACCTATTGGATCCAAATGCATAGGTTGCACACAGGTATCAGCATAAAGAACATAAACAAGGTAATTCGCCTAATGTTCAACTGCAGTGAAAAACTTGGCACACCTAAGGTCCATGAGGAATTAAAGTATACAGATTCTTTTCAGAGAATTTCATGACCTCATGGATGTTGTCACTGAAGGAAAACAGTATGGCAATGAGTTTCACAGTATGCCCTATATCCCACTGGTACACCTGTGTAATTGCATTAAAACACAGTCAACCATGTTTTTCATTACACAGAGATCCAACAAAAAAATGCATGTGTGTGTGTAGAGGTTACATTTATTGAAAATACTGAACACAATGAGGATCAAAATACTATGGCCCACATGTATCAATCTATCAGATTTGCACCCATGGCAACCAGTCACAGCTTAGTTTACACTTTACTAGAGTTTGTTGAGATATGAAAGCTGAGCTGTGATTGGTTGCTATGGGTGAAAATCATACAGATCTAAAATCTGGACCATAGTATTTTGGTTATCATTTTGGCCCTCATTCAGTATGTTCCCCATACATTTCCCATGAAATGACAATTCTAGAGCATCTTTTCTTATAGCTCTGTATTGTGCCATTCTCTGGAGACGTGTCCCCACACTATCAGCTTTGATTGGATAATATCAGACAATGGAGGGACACACCTGCAACTGGTAACACCCAATTGGCTATTTTGTCATACATTTCTGCTTAGAGGTATAGCATAAGACAGAGCTATAAGAATATTTTTTCCACAATTGTTATTTTATGGCAATTACAGGTATTTACTAAAACAGACATGTCAGGGGTTGTGACAGGTCTGCTCTAGGAAAAATTAAAGTGATACCCCCCCCTTTCTCCCCCCGTTCCCCTTACTAGACAGTGTTGACTGACTAAAAGGAGCTTCCCGGCCAGGGAGAGGGCCCAACTATCATGAAGGCCCGCCTAGTTGCCACTGTCCACCGATGAAATAAAGCGAATTTAGAGCAGGAAGAAAACACAGACAAGTTTTATGCAAGTATATATCATATGTGCAGCATCTTACCTTGTTGACCTAACCTTTTCTGACCCCGTCCGGGTCACGGAACAGCCGTTGTCTCAGGTTTTGTGAACATGGCCTAAGGGTGCGTTCACACGTACAGGCTCCACAGCACAATTGATGGCACAGATTTAAATTTGCAGATTCAAAGCAAATCAAATCTGGGCCATCAAATCTGCTGCAGATCTGTTTCGGATCTGCTGCAGATTCAAATCTGCCCCATCAAATCTTCTGCGGATTCTGTACGTGTGAACGCACCCTTAAGGCTATGTTCCCACAATGTAAAAATAAGGGCAAATAACGGCCATTATTAATGCTCATAATCACAACAATGGCCGTTATCTGTACATTTTGGGGAGATAGCCTTAAATGATATATATTAATAAAAGGAACATAGTTGAGGTTATTGCACTGCTTATATTTGTATATGACCAGAAATGTTAGGGGATAATTATCCTCTGAGGCAATGTTTTATGAAGATCCACGTGTCAGTGCCAACACTTACAAATAGCAATATTATATCATACTACATTTTGCCAAGCAGCACATGGTTAATTGTCTAACACTCTCTCTCTCTCTCTATATATATATATATACACTCACCGGCCACTTTATTAGGTACACCTGTCCAACTGCACGTTACCACTTAATTTCTAATCAGCCAATCACATGGCGGCATCTCAGTGCATTTAGGCATGTAGACATGGTCAAGACAATCTCCTGCAGTTCAAACCGAGCAACAGTATGGGGAAGAAAGGTGATTTGAGTGCCTTTGAACGTGGCATGGTTGTTGGTGCCAGAAGGGCTGGTCTGAGTATTTCAGAAACTGCTGATCTACTAGGATTTTCACGCACAACCATCTCTAGGGTTTACAGAGAATGGTCCGAAAAAGAAAAAACATCCAGTGAGCGGCAGTTCTGTGGGCGGAAATGCCTTGTTGATGCCAGAGGTCAGAGGAGAATGGGCAGACTGGTTCGAGCTGATAGAAAGGCAACAGTGACTCAAATAGCCAACCGTTACAACCAAGGTAGGCAGAAGAGCATCTCTGAACGCACAGTACGTCGAACTTTGAGGCAGATGGGCTACAGCAGCAGAAGACCACCCGTTACTAGCATGGTGTACCTAATAAAGTGAGTATATATATATATATATATATATATATATATATATATATATATGGTTATTTTGTCAATAATATTCTTAGCAACCAAACCATTTCTTTCTTCTAATCTTATAACAACGTACTCAGAGTTGCTCAGAGTATCTACTTTATCTCAAGTAGTGCAAGTGTCTCTATATTTCAAGTGGTTTTTAAGTTAGCATCAGAAATGGAATACAAAAAGATGGCCTGATGAACCACGTGCCGGATGCATGTGCATCGCTTACCCAGGAAACACCGAATTCAGCAGAGCATTTATGTGCATGTTACTATGACATTTACCATTTCCCAATTTCCCAATTCCTAAAAACACAATCTGCCCCCCCCCCCCCCCCCGCCACAAGTTGCTTGTACCTTCGGATAGCTGCTTTTAATCCAAGATCTGTCCTGGGTTCCGTTCAGCAGGTTATGCAGTTATTGTCCTAAAAAACTACTTTTAAACTTGCAGCCCTGTGCCAAACTGACATGGCCTAGAGTGTCTGTGCATTAGGCTGGCACAACCTCTCTGTCCCTCCTCCCCGCCCTCTTCATCATCAGGAATGCCCCAGGCAGGTATTCTCCTATTCATCAGCTGTGTGAACACTGCACATGGGCTGGATTGTTAAGGTACCTGTGCAGTGTTCACTGCAGAGGAATAGGAAAAATCCTGCCAGTGTCATTCCTAATGATAAAGAGGGTGGGGAGGAGGGACGGAGGAGTGGTGCAAGGTTAGGGCACAGATACTTTAGGCCATGGCAGTTTGACACAGGGCTGCAAGTTTAAAAGTTGTTTTTTTAGGACAATAACTGCATCACCTGCCAAACAAATCCCAGGACAGATCTTAGATTAAAAGCAGCTATGTCAAGGTACAAGTGGTTTGGGGGAACAGATTGTGGGTACAGAGTCGCTTTAAAGCACACCTTTCACAAAAAAAAACTTTTGACATGTCACAGAGAAAGTTTTTATAAGTCAGTAAGAGATACAATCTGTTGTGCCTATACTGCTCTCTGTGTCTAAGTGAACAAGATTACAATAAAAAGACTCTGTCAGTAGGTTTATGCTGCCCTATTTAAAGTGATACCGTCACCCCCTATTTACATTTTGACTACTCTCCACAGGTGTAAAGGGTAAATATTACAGCTTTCATTACTTATTTTATATCACACCTCATGGTGCTTGTTCTGGTAAAAAGTCATTTTTATCACCTGTGGATTGGTATATGTGGGCGGGTCCTCGCGGCTTATGTGCCACATCGCTCCGCCCCTAGTGTCACTTAGCCCAGCCCCCATTTGTGATGTCATCGTTACATAGGCCTCGCCTCCTCAGCAGCCATCAGAAGGGCAAGCCTAAAGCTCTAGGCCCCACCCCCTAGATTGTCCCACACCAATGGTCGCTGAGGGGGCGGGGCCTCTGTGGCGATGACGTCACGGATGGGGTGGGGCTTAGTGGTGCTAGGGGCGGAGTAACGTGACACATAGGCCACGAGGTCTCGCCCACATATACCAATCTACAGGTGATAAAAACAACTTTTTACCAGGACAAGAACCATGAGGTGTGATATAAAATAAGTAATGAAAGCTGTAACATTTACCCTTTACACCTGTGGAGAGCAGTCAAAATGCAAATAGGGGGTGACAGTGTCACTTTAAGGATAGCATTAACTAGCAACAGAGAAGCTGACTAGAATTCTGTATTACTAAAGGGGCTTTTACATGGGCTGAGTATCAGCCAGGAGCATTGCTAAAAACGCTCCTGCAGCCGATAATTGGCAGGTGTAAAAGGGATCAGCTAAGGACAGGGCATCCTCGGCTGATCAGGTCTTTTAAGTCTGCTTTAAAATTTATCTTTATAGGAGACACATCTTCCTGTGTAAACAGGTAAGGCCCATAACAACAAAAGGAAACTGACAGCACAGATAAGTATATATTTGTGCTGTCAGTTTCCAGATCACAAGCAGTGTTTACTTAGCATTCGCGCTGCTTGTTATCTGGCATCCAGGTCTCCAGTCCTCCAGCCTCAACTTCAGGCCCTGCCTCCTCCAGAATGACTGACAGGCAGAGGAGAGGGAGGGGGGCTGAAGATATAACTGGAAGATGGAAGACCTGGATGCTGGATCAAAAGCAGTGTAAATGGTAAGTATGCACTGGTTGTGATCTGGAAACTGACAGCAAAAATATATACTGTACATATCTATGCTCTCAGTTTCCAGTGCTGCATGAATGCTACAGGGTTCATTCGTGCAGCCCAGCTGCTCGATTTGTAATGCCATGTAAAGGCACTGCAAACGAGCACCAATCTCACAGCTCAGCACTCGTTTGTGGCCACCCACTAGAGGTAAAAGGACCTTTACACTGTTCTGTGCTGCTGATTCAAAGATATCCTCCTGAATAACTCTGAGCACTGCACAATAGTCCTCTCCATTATGTGTGTGTGCTCAGTAGTCCTCAGTATTCATGAGCACCAGCATCTTCTACCCACTGGCCCCTAAATGGGAAGCTGTCTATATTGTGTATATATACTGTGTACAAGCAGACAGCTGTCATGACAATAGGCCTTAAGTATAATTTTTGCAATTACTTTTAAGTAAAACAAACAAACAAACAAACAAAAAAAACAATTTACCGCCTCTCTCACCATATCTTTTGCACAGAGCTTTAACATCTCTTTGGGTTAAAGGGGTTTCCTAACCAATACAAACTGATCGATGGGGTGTCAACACCTGGAACCTGTGCTGAGCTGTGTGCCTGCACTACACACTGAATGGGGCCAGAAGCAGTTTGTCTCTCGATAGGTCATGACCGCTACACAGTGACTGGAGACAAACTGCTTCCAGCGGCGTTCACTGTGTGGTGCTGGCACTGAACAGCAACTCAGCATGGGAGCTGGATGTCGACACTGCGTCGATCTGTGACTGATAAGCTATCCTGTGGATAATTCATCCTGCTATTTTGGCTGGAAAACCCCTTAGGGTAGCTTCACACATACCGTATAGCAATAGATTTTCTGCTGTGGGTCCGCAGCAGATCCGCAGCGGATTTAACTAAATGAATGAACACAGCATCAAATCCCCAGTAGATTTGATGGTGCAGATTTGATGCTGTGTTCATTCATTTAGTCAAATCTGCTGCGAATCCGCTGCAGAAAATCCACTGCGATACGGTACATGTGAAGTTCCCCTTAAAGTGAATGTACCATTAGGTACATTCACTTTAAGTGCTGCATATGAATGGAATGGTGCAATTGTCCTTTTTTTGAACTGTGTCCTGGTTCCTGCGTATGGCGTCGGTCTATTACCGAGTACCGGCATGGCCCCAGTGGAGGCAACCCCAGCACCTCTGTGACATCACAGAGGGGCGGGATTTCAGCCCACTGGAGGTAGGCCGGCCTGCCTTAAGTGCTTCAGCCCGGGCAGGTACTCAGTAATAGACCGACGCTGTGCTTGGGAACAGGGCGGCGGTTCAAAAAAAAACAAAGCACCTAAAGTGAATGTACCTCATGGTACATTCACTTTAAGGGCAAACAAACAGTATCATATATCTCAGCTTCCTGGGTTCCTGAAAATAAGAGTTAAAGAGACTGTAATAGAAGCCTGCTTTGTAACTGTCAGATGACATTCACTATATGTTCCCTACCCAGTGGCGTAGCTACCATAGAGGCAGGGAAGGCGGTTGCTATGGGGCCCGTGGAGGGAGGAGGCCAAGGGAAGATAAGAACCTCCTGTGTCCTTTTGCTTAACCCTTTATTTACTGCAGTGTGTAAGTGACCCAGTGTTCTCTAACATGCTGCAAAACAAAAAAAGGGTTAATATAGAAGACAATTAGCTCTCTGCCTGACTACTCTGATAACCTCTGACCTCTGTTCTCTGAGTTCCTGCAGAGGTCAGGGGTTATCAGAGCTAATTCTCTTCTGTATTAACCCTTTTTTGTGTTGCAGCATGTAAGAGAACACTGGGTCACTTACACACTGCAGTAAATAAAGGTATTTTTTTGGCCACATCACCGAGTATATATATATATATATATATATATATATATATATATATATTAGTGTGTAGGGGGACAGTTTTTTTGCTATGGGGCCCCATGAATCCAAGCTACGCCCCTGTCCCTACCTAGTAATGACTTGCCAGAGGCTATTGGATGAAGTACATGTACTCTGGTACACAGCTGGCACCAATCTCACTGCTGCACCAAGGATTCACATAAGGCTGGTCCTACATTGCATTAAGAAGTGTACATTCAAATGAGTTTAACATACGCAGTGGTATAGTTTCTGCCACATGCATTAAACAGATTTTAAAAACTCCATAAACCCGACAGAGACCAAAAGTGTGACATTTAGCGTATCAGGGTTAGCTGGATTGAATTGCGCAGGCCTCCATTTTATTTCAATGAGTTGGAAAACATTAAAAAGTATACTTTGTTTTTAAAAGTAGCTCAAAGGCACTGCTAACACAGTGTGAAACCAGCCTTAGGCCATGTTCACATACAGTATTTTTTTACTGTTTTTTGAGCTGTAAGCTTTTGGTCCTTTTTTTCCCTTCTGTTTACAGCTCAAAAATTGTTTAAAAAGTTTATGAACATGGCATAAGAAGGAAACGTATGCACAATCCAATTCCAGAATAGAAGTTCTGCTATCAAGCATCTGCATCATTAGGGTATGTTCCCACGGAATAGGTGAGGAATTGAAGAAGAAAGTTTTCTGCTTGAAATTTCCTCTTCTTCAGCTCTGGCGGAATTGGCGCAAAATTCAAAAAGTTCAGAAAGCAGAAATTCAAAGCCCCAATAACTTCTATGGGACTCCACTAGTGGAATTAATTCATGCCAATTCTTTGAGCGGAAAGCAGATCCACAGCGTAACATTCCATGTGTAAATTCCACTGGGTGAACAACAGAACGAAAAATCCCATTGAACACAATGGGACATTGCTCTGTACATATTTTACAGGAGGAATTTCAGGCAGAATACACATAAAAATAAGCACAGATTCAGCTTAAAATTCCTTGCTTATTCCTTAATGTGAACATACCCTAATTAGGCCTCAAGGCCTTAAGTTCATACTACATAAGAAAAAAAAATTATGTCTTATAGATTGCAACACAATATAATTTTACTTATTTTTGCACAGAATGGAAACTATTGCTATGTACATGGCTTCTTAGTTTGGTGGAGTTTGCTGGTGCTGTTACATGAAGGGAGTTTTTATTTGGCACCAGTGACCCTAGTGGCTGACATCTAAAATAACAGATTTCCCCATTCATGTATAGAAAGCTGACTGAAAACAGGAAAAAAAGGAAAGGTCTTTTTAACACTTTTAGATATTAACGTTCTAAAGCCAAAACAACATTGCCTTCCTGTTAAAAGGGGACATTTGGGAGGGACAAGTCCTGGATATTGCAACATAATCTATGTCAAGGAATTTGTTCACAAATGAAATATAAACTGACACCTGGATTACCCCATGGGTGACTTTCCTCGCCCAAACTGACTCTAACCACATCCATGACAAGTGGACAGTTCAGAAAAACAAGGCAAACTAAAGGCAATATTAAGTAACAGTTTCTTCTACTTCAAGCTCAGCTGCAGAGTGTGTTCTCTGGGTTGGGAGCTGTCACTATAAGCAGAGGAATTTTCCTCTCCTGCTACACATGGGTTATGGGGAAACAGGCGAGGAATCATAAGGTATTGTAAGATCATAGCAAGTGATGCACTGAATGTCTGTCTAGCACTTGTAGTTCTACATCTGCAGTAAAGTCACAAGCTGTGCAAATAGGAGTAGTAGCAGCAAATGTGTGTGCACCCTCTTTACAGACCAGCAGATTGCATTGCTGTTATAAGAGTAAAAATAGTAGTAACATTTAGTAACGTAGCCTTGAACGTCATGAGATATAGTACTGCAACTGATAAAATAGACGTAGTGATAGACGTAGCAGCACATAATATGTGATACACATGTCTAGTACACTGCTTGCATATTCTTTATATATACAGTATATATTGTACATTAGAACAATCAGGTAATATTTTAACAGTGGCATCTTATATAGTAGTATATTTCACGCAGCACTCACATGTACCTAGATTCTACCTGCCAAATGTATAATTATATTGCATATAAATCTACACACAGTCACACATACACACACATATCCTGAGGATAGATGGACCTGTCAGTCAAAGTGGCAGTCACAGCCTCCACCCACCTTCACCACTTCGTCATTCAGGTGCTTCGGATCTCTGTTCACCAGGTTGATCTCCTTGGTGAGGACATCATTCTCGTTGAGAGTGTCATCCGCCATGACCTTGTTGTTGGGCTTGTAGATATTACCTTGGTCTCGGATGATGGGAGTAGTATACAGGACACCCTGGAGTGTATCAAAGCAGTGATAGGAGAGGGAGAAAACAGGAAGAAAAGAAAAGAAGAGACTTTTAACAAATGAATAGGGATGGGAGGAAGCAGCCACTTGTCAGTAAGAGCAGAGAAATATCTACAGCAGTGTAACAAGTAAGGCTTGGTATATAAGAGATTCCATGCACAACACCACACCCCTCTGTACCAGAGCACCGTCTCTCTCCAGCAGGGGTCATCACATCAGGAATATTCCTCATTCCTCGGGGATTCCGAACCCCCCCCCCTACCCCTCCCAAAAAGGCAATCCCTGCCTGTCACACCCTTAGAGTTTCCATGTGAAGCAGGAATTCATACATATCTCCAGCTATTAACCTTTGTTTTCCCCCAGGAAAAGTGGGCAGCTTATATGCTGCAAAGACAAGCGATACAGTGAAGAAAACGCAGGAACTCAGCTCTTCTCTTCTTATATTTTAGCCATTAAACCATAGTAACTTCTGAGTGGTTTCAGATCACAGGTACATAGCTATAACAACCTGAGTATAAATAAGGCTCTGTTTACCCATTGTGCGACTGATACCCTGGTACCTGACAGACCTCACTGCTTTAGGATCCATCAGGTTTAGTTGTGAGTTTTTTTTTAATTAAGGAAGCAGAAACTTTTTTTTTACTCCTTGTTCTTTTGGGTAGATAACCCTACCAATGCTTTGGCCACATAAAAAAAACCCATCTTGCATGAAGTGCCTGTATAAAGCTCTAGCGGGACCACATCTGCAACATTATGTTCAGAAACCAGTGTTTAGACCTGCAGAGACCATTGGCAGTACTGATGCTATAACATTAATAGAACTTGGTACCAATCTTGAAAATTAGAGTAAGACCCACATGTCTCATAGTCGTATCTTCGGTAGGATTTTTTCCTTTTTAATTATAAATGTGGCTCAAAACCACCTGTATTTGAAAGTTGCTAACAACAAAAGGTTGAGAACTTCTACACTTCTGCACTAAAGGGTTTTACAAGGGATTTATTAAAAGACTAGTGGATTAAAGGGTTACGAAACTACAACATCACTTATAAACATAAAACATACACTGTTCAGGTGAATGTATTTTCCTATGATGCTATGGAAATCTCCCACAAAACAGCCATCTACATTGCCTGTAACAGTCCAAGCTTAGGCCAGTCAAAGAATCTCCCAATAGTGCAAACCACAGAGCACCCTAACAGCTCCAGCCTGAGTGGACTCATCCTGCTTATTATTTCAGCCTTTACTTTGTAAGCATGTGTACCTGTTGTCGTTTTTAATTGTTTTAATCATGTTGGTGTCAGAAATATATTTATTACATGAATGAATAAATGTATATATTACATATAAGTGCACTTTAAATGTGTCCTTATTCTGTTGCTTTCCATGACCTGCTGTACTACTAGCATTACTTCTTAGTTCTGGAATCAATTATGCCAATAGCATAGAACCGGCTACATTGGTCACTTACCTAACAGGAACGTCTACACTGGATTAATAAGGGATTGGAAAGGAATTTTTTATTTTTTTACTTGGATAATCCCTGTAAGTATTATTTATACTATGTTAGTACACACAAGTCCTTGGTAGCCAACTTCTGTGATGCTGCCTCAGCTTGCTGCACAAATTTTACTTGTACAAAACATAAATTAAATGACAGTGATGGCACCCGGCGAGTTTCATGCACAAGACCTATTAATTAGAATAGGGCGTGTGCATAGACTTCGTTCATTGTGGGATGTATTAAAAGCACCTCTGTCTTCCGGCATCAGCTGCAACTGCGCACCTATCTGCAGAGAGAATCATCATGACAGGTACCCTTTTAACAGGACCCTAACCCAAAAGAGAACACTTTTGTTTGCAATATTATGTGACAATAATTTTTCTAAGGAAAAAAATTATTGATTGATAAAAATATACAAAAATATGTCTGAAACTGAAAGTATTAGACCACAATCACACATCCGAAGCATAGCCCATAGCTGCAGACCCACAGTTATAGAAAGGCTACGGATATGCACCCACAGCCGTCTGCAACTTGTCCGTGACTGCGCAGACTCCTTTATTACCGACAGGGGATCTCCAACCTAACACAGGCCTGTAACATGTATGGATGTGTGTATGGGCCATAGAAATGAATGGGCCCACATTCTAGCAATTGTGAACAGAATTAAAAGATATGTAAATGGGGCCTTAATCCTTTACTACTAATATACAGGTACACAATTGCTACATTTTCTTTACCATACAGACCAAACACACTAATGTCAGCTGAGTTGGATGACCATCAAAGGTGTGTGGGACGCCCCCCGCTTTCATTTCATTAAATTTTGGCCGAGATTTATCAAAGGTTGTAAAACTGCCCACTGCAGCCAATCACAGCTCCGTAGTTTACAACAGTGTATATTTTATATCCTTAGATAAATCTCCCCCTATGCGTATAGAAGAATTGAGAAAGATATGGAAGCTCTTGGGGAAATTAGCATTTAGCAGACACCTATCATATGTGTATGGCTCGCTTAAAGTGACTGCACCGCCAGGCCCAGGCTGAAGCACTGGAGGCTGGCTGACCCACCTCCAGTGGGAAGAAACTCCAGCCCCTCCTTGACGTGACTCCATTAGAATCAATGGAACCCTATCATAGAGGGGCGGGGGTTTCCTCCCACTAAGGGTGGGTCGGCCCACCTCCAGTGCTTCAGCACTGGTGGTACAGTCACTTTAAGCTTGATGATAGGCCAACAATTTTTGTTCTGCAGAGATGACTTCTCAGTACGTAGTCATCTTATTATGATAACAAGCAGAATTACAATGTAAGATGACATCTCTCTTATATGTTATAAGTTGGTGACAGATAACACAGAATAACTCCATTTACAATAGATGATGGTCACAGCTCACCTCCTCTCCCTCTTTTCACACTGACCTCTGCACAGGTCACAGAACATGCCTAAACACTCTTCTTCTTTTTTTCTTTTCAAATCTTTATTTATTGAAAATAAAACAAACAAACAAAAAAAAAAAAAAAACTGAGAGGGATAAAATCCCCAACATAACATACAACTGCATACAAATACAATGAGAGAGAAGAAAACAAGCTTGTCAACTCGGTATGAGAGAAGACTTAAGCTCCTACACAACTGCAGCCCTATCAAGAGAGGATTAACAGTGAAGGGAAAGGGAGAGGAAGGGGTAACATAAAGGAAGTAGGATGTGGGAGTGGGTTAGACAAGAATGGGGGAAATTGAATGGGAGTGGGAGAACATAGGGAACAGGAGAAGGAGGGGGGAAAGGTAAAGGGACAAGAAAGGTATAGGGTAAGGTCTGACACACCACAACAGTAAACAATAGAAACGGTTATGAAAGATAGGCAAACTCAGGATTTGCTACTTTGCAGCAAAGTAATCCATGGGTTCCACATTTTCAAATAAGTTTCATGTGACAGAGTTTGCCAGCTAATGATTTCCTCCAGCCTCCAGTTATCGTCAACTTTCTCAATTCAGTGAGATATTAGGGGGGGGGGGTCAGTGGATCTCCAGTGAAGAGGGATGAGCATTTTAGTTACGGCTACAGGGTGGCTGATCAGAGAGCGTTTGTTCGGGCAGAGAGCCCATAGGAGGAACACTCTTCTATGGCAGGCAATGAGCCATCTCTAGACTTCTTACTATACAATGCAATAATAAATAGCTAGAATGAGATATTGAGGGCAATTTAGAAAAGTTCCACAACTTGCTTGTGTTAGATTCAAGCAGTATAGCATGCAGAGAAAAACTATTATCATCTCAATAATCAAATGAACCCCTTGCCAAGTCAAGCCACTGTGATGTTTGTAGTGGATAAACTAATTTTACAGATACATAGTGTCTCCACTACGCATGCCACCTGCACCACACAGAAAGCGCTTACAAGCAGAGCAGCAGGTCATGCTCTTTCCTGTTCCTACAAGCACTTGATCTGGTCCTATGGGTGCCAATACAATTCAATATAGAAGATAGCTGGATTCCTCCTTTTGTTGGTTGACAGGGTTGGCATGTGGTGTGGTCTGGCTGATATATTTTACATTTAGTACATACCCCTTCTCTTTGTCGTACAATGCATGTCAGATTGTCTACGAGTAAATATTTCTATTCACCATGAAATAATTTTATAACTCTAGATCTGTAGTATGGTCCTAACAATATAATGCTTTTTTATTTGGTGTAATAAACTATTCTTATTTCAGTTACCAAAAGCTTAGAGGCTCATCAATGGAAATCAGTAGAGATGAGCGAACCTCGAGCATGCTCGAGTCCATCCGAACCCGAACTTTCGGCATTTGATTAGCGGTGGCTGCTGAACTTGGATAAAGCCCTAAGGCTATGTGGAAATCATGGATATAGTCATTGGCTGTATCCATGTTTTCCAGACAACCTTAGAGCTTTATCCAAGTTCAGCAGCCCCAGCTAATCAAATACCAAACGTTCGAGTTCGGATCGACTGGTACCCGAACCCGGTTCGCTCATCTCTAGTAATCAGATATCCTAAAAATCAGCACCATTCCACCAGCATCAGCAAGCAGATGAAAGCAATATGCCATAAAGGCCACATTCCACCTTAGATTGTTAAAGCCTACTGCGCAGATACAGTATAATCTCTGGAGATTTTCTGCATAAGTTGAAGTAAGTGGCAACAAATTTATTAAGAGATGCCCACCTTTTAGTGGCTATCTGTATGTCATATATAGAAATCTACTATTTCTGAAATGTACGCTTCTCATGTGAGTAAGGGGTCCACTAGGAGTCCACCTCTGCTATGAGGTAAAATGAGTTTATTGCACAGGCAACAGATTTTATCCAGTTGCCATAAATTATACTGTCTGGTACACAGACACCACTGACCCCATGACCTGCAGATGATAGCTGGACACAGATGCAGAATGTAAGGAAGTCAGGACTGCAAACACTCTGCAGGTATTGTTATATGCTTCAGACATCACTACACTACAAGTGATCACTACACCTCAATATGGAGCACAAGGTGTAGTGGTAGAATGACCATGAATAAGATCATCAGGAGTAGTCACAAAGCACTGACTCTTCTATATGTCAGGGGCTTTTATTCTTAAAAAAGCAATAAGGATTAAAGAATTGGTTGCACACTCGTGGAATTGGAAACTTTAAAACTTTTTCTATCTTGTCCTTATCAAGGATGGAGGGTAGTGCTGAAACAGGGTGATTTATGGTGGAGCTGGATTGTGTGTATGCACTTATCATAAGCTGCAGGTTTTCTGCACACACACCTTACTTATGATTTTCAAAAGGCTTAAAGCGACTCTGTACCCACAATCTGAGCCCCCCAAACCGCTTGTACCTTCGGATAGCTGCTTTTAATCCAAGATCTGTCCTAGGGTCTGTTCGGCAGGTGATGCAGTTAGTGTCCTAAAAAACAACTTTTAAACTGGCAGCCCCGTGCCCAATGGCTAGGGCTTAGATTGTGTATGCATTGGGCTGGCACAACCTCTCTGTCCCTCCTCCCCGCCCTACTCGTCATTAGGAATGCTACAGGCAGATTGTCTCCTATTCCTCAGCTGTATGAATACTGAACATGGGCTGGATCATTAAGGCACCTGTGCAATGTTCAGACAGGAGAAAATGTTCCAGTGGCATTCCTAATGATGAAGAGGAAAGGGAGGAGGGACGGAGGTGTGGTGCAAAGTTAGGGCACAGGTACTGTAAGCCCCAGCCGTTGGGCAAGTTTAAAAGTATTTTTTTAGAACAATAACTGCGTCTCCTGCCGAATGGACCCCAGGACAGATCTTGTATTAAAAGCAGCTATCCGAAGGTACAAGTGGTTTGGGGAGGTCAGATTGTGGGTACAGAGTCGCTTTAAGGAGGGGTGATGGAGCTGTGTGGGCAAAGGAGGGGGGGGCACCAATACAGGTAGCAGATAACCTAGAACTGGCCCTGGGTGCCACCTTAGTCCAAAGTAGGGCCTTAATGTAAGCTACAGTAGGTGATCCTGAGCTCACAGTGTTAAGCTGAGAAAAACTGTTTATTACCTGGACACTTTTGGGGGGATATCCTGCTACGGATTTTACATTGGGCCACATTGTAGCTTTAAAGAAATACTTCCACCTAAATTTTAATTTCTAGCCTATTAACAAACTACATTAGGTAAGTTGGAGTCACAATTCATGTTTGATCAATGCCTTTATTGCAAAGTTACTGGCTCCATTTAGGTTCCTGGCTGTTTATGTGACTGTCAAAGAGGCTCAATCAATCTGTCTGAATTGCCTATAACAACCAATCACAGCTCAGCTTTCAATTTTTAAGTTGCTCTGTTAAAATGAAAGCTGAGTTGTGGTTGGATTTTTATTGCAAATTTATAATGAGATCTCTTCCAACTGTGAAGTGGAAGTATGGATATACTGCATATGTATGTATGTATTTATGGGAATATCACTACAGCGGTCCCTCAGGTCACAATATCTTCAAAATACAATGTTCCTTTTAGACCATCATAACATGAGACCAGACTTAGTGAAGTGCAAGCACTGGTTTGCTGTCTGGTATCTCCTCTCTATAGTACAGTGTGATACTACATGTTCTGCACTGTTCTTTACCTGTGCCAGGATGAGCTGCTCCTTCGGGCACCAGGTGAGAGCGGCTTCATGTTATTTTTCCAGGACTCTGTGTGCTCTGTACAGAACCCTAAAATTGCTACAGTCCTCTATATAGAAAGTAATAAACAGTCTCCAGCAGCTGTTTCTGACTGTCGTAGGAACTTTCTTTATCCATACTAGTTATCTGATTATTTTGCTTTATATCTTCATTTTTTCTCATTTTGGGATAGCATTTTGAGGGCTTCAAAACAGTTTGCCATTGAGTTTTGGTCTCAAGATACAATAAAATCAACATACAGTGGTCGTCCTGGAACCAATAAATATTGACATGTCAGGGACCATTGTATTTGTAGTCCAGTATACCCTTCTTAGTCCACAATAGCATGGATGTCGTCTATGAATGTACAAGATTACAGAGTTAAATGTGTTTTAAATTTATAAAAAATGGTTTAATATTTTTACATGTTTAATACCTAATTCCTTTGTACTTCCTAATAGCACTGTGTTTACAGGATATGTCAATTCTCTGTAAATGTTTTATTATTTTGCAGATCCTCTTTTCATGTTTTCACAAGTAGAAAATTCTTGGCAGATTAAACTATCCACCATTGGCAGCCACCCTCTTCAGTACTTTCTGACTTTGCTTTAGGTTATAAAAAAGTGAGTTACCAGAATGAGGGCATCGTAGGAAATACAAGGTACCTCTTATTACTTGCCCCAAGGATGTTAACAGTATGTATACAGTTTTGCAACAAGAGTAAATGTCTATACAGATGTAGCAGAGCTAAGTCTGATTTAGCGTGTAAGCACACCTAGTTAACAAAATATGACTCTGACTGTTAACTCTGCTATATCAGTATGTACCTTACCCAGGGCCACTTCTATCATGAGCCGGATAGGTATTCCACCTTAGGCAGCAGATTCTGCGGTCATGGCAGGGGCGGTATAGACCTGCCTCCACCACGGTATGCAGCAAGACTACAGATTCCTGGGGAACAAGGGACTGGCCTGCGTTCTGGTAAGCAGAAACCCCAGGGATGGGGGGCTATTGGCTGTCTTTTGGAGCGGGGTGGGGGGGGGGGGAGGTATACAGTATGGGGGAACAACTGCAGAGGGAGGTATACAGTATAGGGGAACAAATATAGAGGTGGGTGGAGGTGTACAGTATGGGGTAACAACTACAGAGGGGGAGGGAAGTACACAGTGTGGGGGAACAAATACAGAGGGAGATATACAGTATGGGGAAACAACTGCAGAGGAAGGTATACAGTATGGGTGAACAACTACAGAGGGGGAAGGGAGGCATACAGTATGGGGGAACAACTACAGAGGGGGGAGGGAGGTATACAGTATGGGGGAACAACTACAGAGGGGGAAGGGAGGTATACAGTATGGGGGAACAACTACAGAGGGGGGAGGGAGGTATACAGTATGGGGGAACAACTACAGAGGGGGTAGGGAAGTATACAGTATGGGGGAACAACTACACAGGGGGTTTCTGCAGGTTTTCTGCACACACTCCTTACTTATGGTTTTCAATTGGCTTTGGGGGGGGGGGGGGGGGGGGCATTCCAGGTTTCACCCCAGGCAGAGATTACCAGTCAGATTTAGTGAGTGAGTACATCTAGTTAACAAGCTATGCCTTAGGTAACTATGCTACATCTGTAATACAAATGTATGACTGAAAGTTTATATAGGGGGCATAGTTTTGAGAGGCAGTGGATGTGATGAGTCCCAGGTGGGGCCAACAAGCTACTTTGCCCTCACTAGAGAATTTATAAATAGCTCAAGGGCGGCACATCTGAATCTTTGCACCAAGTGAAACAAAGCCTTGCTAGGCCTATGGTAATGTTGTCCCCTCTTGTGTATCATATTTAAAGGGGAGTCGCAATAAGGAATATATATATATATATATATATATATATATATACACAGTGGTGCCTTGGATTACGAGCATAATTGGTTCCGTGAATGAGCTTGTAATCCAAATCCACTCTTAAACCAAAGCAAAACTTCCCATAAGAAATCACTGAAATGCAGACAATTGGTTCCACACCCCAAAAATAATGATTTTTTTAATTCTGAATAACATGTAAAACTAATAAAACAAAGATTTAGAAATAGCTGAATGTCATATTATAAGTTACTGTACAGTAAAGCAATGAGCATGTGGAATATAATGTACAGTAAGTGCATAAGCCTGATAACACAGCAGCAATTTGTAGATACAGGATGGAACTGCAGATCCTCATAATGGCGAGGATGGGAAACACAAGGGCTGACAGAGACTGCAGGGAATATGAAGGAATGAGCAGGGCAGATGTGGGCACACATGCATCTCTCTCTCTGTCCGGGGGGAGAGGGGGCTGGGTTACAGCTATGAAGACATTACCTCCACAGTCCTATCCCCTGATGTAAGCCTGAAGTGGATCTGCTATGATTTGGAAGGTGAGAGAGACTTCCTGTGTCAGAGTACAGGGCTGTAGACCCCACTATGCAGACCATGCCCCTCCCCTGCTCTGCCTCCCACCCAGTACAGGGAGCTCTTAAACCAAAGCAATGCTCTTAAACCAAGTCACAATTTTAAAAAACTGTGAGCTCTTCTTGCAAAACGCTCTTAATCCAAGTTACTCTTAAACCAAGGTACCACTGTATATATATATATATATATATATATATATATATATATATATATATATATATAAAGCATTATTTAAGGTAATGACCTGCTGCCAATGATTACAATCCACTAGGACCATTACACATGCTCAGTTGAACTTCGGTCTCCTAAAAGTCATGGTATATGGTCTCCACAGTGCAAGTAATCAAAGGGAATTATGGGAACGTGTGCTCACCATTGTACAGCAACAGCCTGGCCACAGTTCAGAGGGAAAACCAGGAAGTAATCAGATCCATGAGAGAGAAGAAAGAAATATGTGGTACACGTGATTGTGTGGCAACTCTTTTAAGCACGCCTGCCCGAAGTTTTTGTTATGTAGATGTGTCTGTGGCCACCATTTCTCCTTCTGCAAACAGAGAAAGTCCTCTTTCTGAGCCTTTTTTTTTTTGTTGAGGTCTATATATATAATATATATATTTATTTTATTTTTTTTCCAACAGCTATACTGTGTCTGCAGTAAATGTCTACAGCTATACTATGTCTACAGTAAATGTCCTAAAGCATATCAATATCTATGTAACACTAGTAGAAGTGGTAGAGAAGAAAGTATTTTTTCAATATAGTATGTGTTAGGATACTTGTGCATTCTATGGACAGTCCTAAATATCATTCACCATTCTAAATAAAGGGTGACTAACCCACTAAATCCTTTCCTTACTCAGTGGTATTACAGCGATCAATAAGGATCTTTTGATATGGAAACCAGCAGCATTTCAAAATCAGATTCTACCAATATCACCTTCTTACATGTATGTTTGGCTTATAACAATATCATTTGATCTAGATTCCCCTTTTCTCACGGTAGTGTGTGATGGCTGCAGGTAAAGCATTTTTAAGTGACAGTTCCTTTATAAAGTGCAGCGTTTTGGTGTCATGGTAACTAGAATTGTTTTGCATTCCTATTTATATTCCAATACACTGTTTTTTGTAAAAAAAAAAAATATTATGTAAATTCTACTGACAGCTGTGTTTTTCTTTGCAGCTATCTGTCCTGTGGAAAGATTGTCATCAAAGTGCAAAGGTCTTGACCATTTACTTGAAAGAGTGCTGCCATTTTCTAAACTACATGTGGTTGACTTACACCACTGCTCAACAAATTCTCCCACATTCCATCTGTAACCTGAAGTTCATATTTAGCGTAACACCTTGCCATACTGGAAAATTATTATTTCTTCAAATAGCATTACACAGAAACACACAAATTCATCATGAAGGTGAGAAATGAATTCATACTATCCATATCCTCCTCCACAGGAAAACTAGTCCCACTGGTGAAGTGGGAAAGGAAGTACAAGAAACAATACATTACAGCTTTCCCATATAGCCAGAAGTCAGTCATTGTTGTTTTATATCTTATTCATGTTTATGTATCTAAACAGAGGAAAATAAATCCACTTCTGAGCTCTATAGCAGTAAATAAGATTAATATAGTTTGTATTTGTACCAGTAAGGGTAGTTTCACACACACCGTATCGCAACAGATCCGCAGTGGGTTTTAACTAAATAACTGAACACAGCATCAAATCTGCTCCATCAAATCTGCTGCGGATCTGGTGTGTGTGAAGGCACCCTGAGAAAGAGATGTTGAACTGGTATTAGGGTCAGGTTGTTTTTACAAGGGCCTAGAATGCAATCCAATGGGCCAAGGTCTTTGGGCCCCACCATGTGTAACCTCACCTGCAGTTTATAATTTTTTACTATTATTTCATCTAACCTTTTAGCTCTTAGAAATCATGTGGATTGTTTGTACGAGTGAAAGAACAGAGTTTCGGAAGTATATAAAAGCAGACATGTACTCGTTTTATGCAACTTGGTGCAAGAGATAAGGAATATTTTTTTTTCTGTTAGGCCCAAGGTTCTTCACTCTGACACTGGTAAAAGCTGACAACTGAATATGAGGCCCACAAAATGAGTTAGCTTAACAACCATTGCCTTACGACATATAAGCTACGTCATCCATCAATGCAGATGATTAATTTACAAGGTCATCTGGGACTGGGTCTGCCCTTTGTGTACTATATAGGTTGTCTGTTTGGTACTTGGTACATATGATCACCCATATTTAAGGAGGTGCATGATCAAGGTTCGGAAACAAACACATTGGTTATTGTAATACTAAGCAATCCATTTGAGCTGTACTGATTCAGCTTATTGGTCTGAATGGAGCATGTGTTAGAGATCAACTCTTGAGGACCACCACTACAGATGTCTTGTGTTCCTGTATCATGTAAGAAAAAGTGCTCAATCGACTTTTATGTGCACATTTCCCATCTGCTATATGCTGGATATAAGTAGTCATTTCAGCATATCAGAGCTTGTCCCCTTAGCCATAATGATTTTCAACCTGGAATCAAATGGTTACACATGTTGTCCAACCAGCTACCCACTATAACTGTTCAATAAACTTTATTTGGACCTTTCATCCAGCTATTACATAGTGTCTGACATGAATTGAGCAAGTTTTTAGATAAATATAATTTGGCTTGGCATGCAAAACCATGTGCCTTTAAGTCAAGCAAGAGAAATGACTAACCGGAGGCATTGGAGGATGTATTACAACCTCGCCCATAAATGGTAGGCAAGGATTTCATTCTTGTGGAGTGAATGCGTTCTAGGCACTGTTCATGATCAAAAACTGAAACATACATATACATCTTTAATGAATCTTTCACATTTCCAGATTCCTCTCATCTGTTGCAATGAACTTAAGCAACCTCATTCTGCTCTCTGTGGAAAAGAGAGAGGCACAACTACTGAATTTCAGGGAAGAACCGCATTGCCAGTGAAACCCTGTAATTTTCTTTTCTAAGAAAACATATTTTTTTCTGTTTGAGGCTACCCTCAGCATAGAATCTGTTACATGTATCTGACTTCACTATGCAGCTACCAGCACACCTGTGCGTAAGGACTGTTTCTCCCAGGCTCCTTTTCATTATAGCAATAGGTACAAGAATGCCAAGCTGGATTCATGCAGAATAAATACTCTGTCAAGAGAGCCAGGGTTGCATTCCATTCTCTACTCCTCCAAGCAAAGTTATTATTACTTAAATATATTTTCAAGGAGGCAACAAGCCGGTGTCAGGCATATCAGCTGAAAATGATCCTGCACAGGGCAGTACCACCTAGAAAAGCTTCAGCTCTCACCATAAAGCCCTGATAATCTGCACATGCTTTTATGGCATCATCTGCCTTGTAAATTATGTTTTACTTTATTATGTGACAGGTGCAGAGAAATGTAAAAATCCCAAGAGTTTTACAAAGAAGGAGGCTATCAGTAATTGCCAAGCCAAAGAAGACACATCATTCCCACATGTACCAAGCGGTCCTACCTCCTCATCTATGTATTTGCCACCAGACATGCTGTCCCTCAGTTGCCAGGAGTTCTGATTGAGATTTCAGTGAGGTATGATTTAAGGGAGGAAGATCCTGCATTGTGTAAAGGCACAGCTAGAAAAGGAGGGGAAGGAGGTGGCTGAGAGCATGATTATTGCTGGCCCACTTCCAATGTTTGTTCTGCTTGGTTTTGGCTTAGATGACAGCCCTGTTGAACTCAGACACATCCCTAGGGCTCATGAAAGACCAGAAAAGAAATAAGGTGCTGTGAGCCACAAAACTTTTCCCTCCTCAAGAAAACTCTCCTACATACTGTACCTACATACACACAGGCTCATCTGGCTGACATACTACATGTTTCATCACCTAAACAGAACAGTTGCTATTGTCCATTGTTAATTCAGGGTGTTTCAGGACGCTGCAAATGTACAGCTGTGATAGAAAATGGAAACTATAATTATTATATTAAAGGAAATAGTGGAGGTGAAAAGAAGGGATGGTAAAAAAAAAAAAAATGCAGCCTGGCAATAAGCCATAGAGCAGAAGAGAAGGACTACTGAGTAGCCTCTGCATTAGGACATGTTTCCAATGGGTGAATTTTCTGGGCATAATCTGTTGCAGAGTACAGTAAAATGTAAACCCTTATTCACAAATTTAGGAAAAATGTCGCCAGTATGTTCGATCCGCATCAAAAATCACAAAAATCTGCAGTGGTATAGATAGGTTTACTATAGGGTCCAGTATTGTTTGTCAGTGTTCTGTAGCAGAATACATGTTGTACTTCCATACAAAACATTGCATGGTATTAATGAATGAGGTGTAATTGGAGGTATAATTTGTGGCTCCCTGATAACAGTGTTCTGACCCACCAAGAGGATTTGAGCATAATGCAGCTTCTGAACTCAATCTACCTTTGGAAATGACATACTCTGAGTTCATAGATCTTAAAGTTGAGCATATGCTTCTGAACCTAGAATAATTTTAGTGTAAAGTAATGTACAAGTGAACAGAACAACACTCAAATGCTTTGCCCTACTGCTACTAAAAGTAAGACATTTGCAAGTACTGTATGAACCAGCTTACAGTTGAGGTAAGCACTAAAGAGTCTGCATGCTGCTTTAGGCTATGTTCACACTACGAAAGTTCTATATTAATTATGGCCGTTGTTGCCGATTTGCAACAACGGCCGTGATTAATTTGAAACTTACATTGTGCTGCCCTCTATGGAATCACGGACGGAGTGTATACGGAGTGCATGGCTAGCAGCCATGCAAAAAACTGACTTGTCAGTTTTCAGTGGCCGCTATTCATTGAATAGCGGCTGCAGAGAACCTGTCAGTTCACACAATGCAGCGTGTGGCATTGTGTGCGCCCGCAACTGAATTTAGCAGAAATGAACGTCATCCAGGATGATCTTGTCATAGAACGGACGGTGTTGTACATAGTGGGAACATGGCCTTACACTGCAGATCGGCAAAGGTCCTGAGTGATGGCACCTGACCAATCTAATATTAATGGCCAATCAAATCTGAAAGGCCAGCTAACCCCTTTAAAGGCTATGAACACCTTTGACATGTGAAAATATATGGTTCTCACACAATAGTACTTACCTTGAGTTAAAAATATTGCACCAAGTTTGAGTTTGCAAACTTCATTACTCCACAATGAAATCATCAATATGCAGCTTTCAGCCAGCTCCTAGGGTTCAGACTATCTCATGTTGGTGTGTCCTAACAGACGCTGGACAGTCGGCCTGTTTGGGAGTTAGACGCTAGACAATTCATGAACTTCATACGTAACGAAGTGTCTTGCATTCTCGACCATTCCAGCATATCTGCAGGTTTTAAGGAGGCTGTTTGTTGAATAAAGAAGAAGCAAAGGACCCTATATTTTTTCTTTTGTCACATTTTTTATTTTGAGTGGACCGTCGTTATCAGAGTGAGCGCCCGTCAGCAGCTGTTGCTATATCAACCCTGAGTCCTATATCTCTAGGTATGCCCCTAGAAGCCTAGTCGGTAGTTCCGGCCGCTTTATCTACTTCAAGAATCAGGGAGAGAGGTACACAGCCATGAGATTCTCCCAACTATTTCTAGAGACTGGAGGAGGGTCTCATTGCAGAATTTTTTTTTATTAATGACAGTAATTCTTTAAAGGGAAACTATCAGCAGGTTAGCCGAATCTTACCTGCTGATATGTCCCCATTGCACAGGAGATGCCAAGGAGGACAGTATGTCTCTTACCTTTCTCCTCAGTGCGGTTCCGATGCAGTAGTCGTGTTCCCCATAGTGAGACCATTAGGAGCACTGCCCGCCTCCATAGTGCCGATCAGGCTGATCCTAATAACCCCCCCACCCCCACCCCCAGTGCTCCTAACAGTCTTGTATGAATATGGGGAACACGACTAACTGAACTGGAACAGCGCCGAGGACGAAGGTAAGACATATAAGCAGGTTAGATTTGTCTAATCTTCTCATAGTTCCCCTTTAAGACCACTGAGGCAAAGAAAGGGTTAGCGAAGTCTGTAACAGAAATATCATTTTAAATCCACACATGGAAAATTCTTGAAATCATGGCAACTACAGCTAAGCATTCCCATAAACAGAAAAAGTTTCCATGAAAACATTTTCCGGTATTCCTTTTCCTAGGATTGTCCCAGAGTATAAATGCTACTACATTGCTTGCACTGCCCTCACCTTATACATAGAAGTAGACTTTATAAATGTGTGTAATGTATTAATTTACGGGTAACTCTGTTCAAGCAGATATGACTGTATTACCCTGTACATTCGATTTGATACCACTTACTGAATAACTGTATCAAATGGATTTATAGTATATTATTGTGGAATAACTCAGCATGTGAAATAATAGCACACTGTCTATATTACAGGGCAAAGGACTGATCCAGATAAATCTGGGCAGCTCTTCAACATTCGGTCATTTTTTTTGGAACTGTTTGATAATGTGTACTAAAAATAGTCACTTTTCACTAAGTACAGATGTTGAATTGATTCTTACCAAAAAAGGCAGAGGGATAAAAGATTGTAAAACAGCAAGAGATTTATTATGCTTGTGGTCTGTGTAAAGCTTAACATTACTGTACTACTAAGTGACTATGCGGGCTGAGCTTAAGTACTGAGCCCTGGGGTTATGGAGACATAAGGGTGTATTCACCTGTTGCTGGGTAAAAAGCCCACCATACCTGCCCCATCTGCAGTATATTTATTGCATTGCTGCACACTGACTTCTATTGGGCTCTTCAATGCTGTCACTTTTGTTCATTATTCTCTTTTACCGTGATGGGGCATGTTTTGTGAGCGATCTGTGTTCTTTTCCATAACACTTGTCACAACTTTTCATCTCTTCAAAACATAAGGCGTCATATATATATATATATATATATATATATATATATATATCATATGCTAGCCATAATGAGCTGTACTATCTGTCTTCCATATGTTTCACAGAAGCATTCTCCCACATGCTTTGAATGATTTTCTTACATTTGTTGCCATGGCACCATAACAGAATGTATGCAAGGCACACAACAAGAACACATTTTTGTATTTTTTTACTATAAATATTTTTTTATTTATATTATTTAAAAACATAGAGAGATTTACCATTTGAAGCTTTGTGTGCGACATACATGGGGGAGGGGATTTATTATCCTCTTCAAGCAGCGTAGACAGCAAATAGACGCCTAGGGGGAGACTTATCAAGCATGGTGTAAAGTGAAACTGGCTCAGTTGCCCCTAGCAGCCAATCAGATTCCACCTTTCATTTTCCAAAGAGTCTGTGAGGAATGAAAGATGGAATCTGATTGGTTGCTAGGGGCAACTGCGTTAGTTTCACTTTACACCATGTTTGATAAATCTCCCCCCCTATTGTTTGCACAATAGCCCCATGTTGTGCAAAAACTATGCAAATATTTTCCCACTGAGGTGGGGAGAGGGTGGGACACTGGGCATGGACTCTCTGCATGTCACATTTACAACAATTTATGGCGTAAATTGTAAGTGAAATTTGCTCTGGTGTGCATGGGATTTATGTAGAGTTGTGCACCTGTGCACTAACGAGGGTATTTTTAACCCCTAATGAAGAGCTTATTTTGGGCCTTAATGACTAGAGATGAGCGAATACAATTCAATCGAGATGGTATTTGATCGAATATTCAATCGAAGATTCGAATTCAATCGAGTAGTGTGACGAATACGCGGGAAACATTCGAAAGCCCTCCCATCGCACTTGGCGCTTTTTTTAATCCAATCACCATGCAGGGAGGACGTGAGGGACTCTGGGAGTACGCACGCTGCACGAAAACTGCGTCTACCATCATTGGATGGCTGAACCACATGACCTTGAATATTTAATAATTGACTTCCTCCTCTCGACCGCAGATGCGCTTTCAACCTAGCCAGGGAGAGATCTTCAAGCAGGGAGAGATAGGTTTTAGTAGCGTTTTGTTAAGGCAGAATTACTACTGAACCCAAAAGTCCTTTTCAGGGCTAAGATCCAGCGAAAAAGGTAATCTTTGAATCCAAAGTAATTCTCAGTGCTAAGACATAAATGATATAACAGCAGCAGCAGCATTAAAAGCTGTATTCATTCCAGTACCCTGTGTGTACAAGTGACTTATAGTGTCCCTGGTTTAGCCCACTAAGGGCACGTAAACGTTATACATATTGTGCCAGTTGCCCAGTAAAAGGCACGTGATACCATATTGTGCCAGTTGCCCAGTAAAAGGCATGTGATACCTATAGTGCCAGTTGCCTAATCTCTGCTCTGCTGCGGCCTAGCGTTTGTACAGCGTAATTATGTATGTAACACTGCACACGAAATACTAAGGAAATGTGTGAACATTGCCGTAAACATTCGTAAAGCGTTTGCAAATATTTTTCCTTCGCAACTGTAGAGAGTGGCATTATACTGCGACTTTGGGGTGTTGGGTGCACCCAGGCATGCTCCCCCTGATGTCACAGTGTCATTCCGGAGGTGTTGGCATCGTTTAGGGAGGTTTCATGGGGTACTTGGTGACCTCCAAGTTGTCGAATTTGGATTTCCAAGTGCCTTGAATTTTTTTCCCATAGACTATAATGGGATCGAATATTTGTTTGAATAGTCCAATATTGGTGCCTATTCGATTCGAATTCTTCAAAGTTGAATATTTCACTACTCGCTCATCTCTATTAATGACCAAACTGTTTTCTTACGTTTTTCATTGCTGCCCTCCAAGAATCATAACATTGTTGTATTTTTGCCCATTTTGTTTTTTGGGGGACAAAAATGGCATGTGTAGAGCCATATCTATGGCAGGCCCAGAGGTCTTTAGAACACCCCAGGACTGTCATGGAAACAGATTGGAAGCCAGACCATGCCGCAGGACTTCCAATCGCTAAGTATATCGCTAGAACAAGCTACATGACACTCTCATGATTTGACAGAGGCATTTAACAGGTTAAATTACCCAGAGCAGTGGATTCTTCGTTGTGTCATACTGACAGCTGATCCAGCACGATGTCAGCACAGGAGCACGTCATATGTTTATTCTGTTTATCATGCCGTAAAAAAGCTTATGTATTAGAATAAGGCCCATTAGTGACCGCTGTGAAAAGGTGTGTAAAATGGGCCTTAAAATTTAGGTGTAACATTGAATGCCGCCCCCCTTTTTAGATGCCACACCCCTTTTGAACACTGCTGCTATGGGGCCCGTCGCATCAGAGGGCCCCATGGCCTGCTCCTGCAATATACTGGGCCCCCTGAGCCGTCATCATTTGCAGCACCAGGTGGCCCTGCTGGTCTCCTGGGTTTTGCAAATGTCCCTTTAACTTCAAGCACTCCTGACCACAGCTAGCAGTTATGTAGTTATGACTTCACTTGACCGTTTAGTGGTCAGTCGGGGGGGGGGGGGGCAATCAAAAGTTTGCCCAGTATGGGGCCCAGCCATATCTAGTTACGCCCCTGAACGAGAGCAAAAGTAAATCTGAACGATAGTGTTCAGATTGAACAGAAGCTTTACATATTGCACTGAAGGTAACTCTTCTTATACTATATTCAGGTAAAAAAAATATGGTGTCACCGAGCTCTTCCGTGTTGCTTTGGTGCCACCATTTTGCTGTAAGGTGTTTGGTATATCGAGAAGGTGCAGTAAGCACCATCCTTTCTTGTGAGGGATATTTTCTGGAAATTTTTTCTAAATGATACTGTAGGGGAGTAGCATTATGGACAAAAAAATCTCATAAAACTTTGCTTACACAACTACAGCTATAGAGTCATTTCACTTTGCTCATTTTGTTCTCTTTCTACAAAACTGTTCGGGTGCGGCCATGACCAGGATAAGCTGGAAAATGTTTTTTTTGCATCTGCAGATCTATTTAATGACCTAGGTGAACCATTTGGCTCATAATTCTGTTGGCTTGTGTGTTGGGTGGGGGAATACTTGATATTCTAAGACTGGAAAAACAATTTAAGATGTTATTCTTCAATTATTCTAAACATTGTAGAATGCTGTGTAGTTTACCACTAAAAGGGTTGGTCAAAAGACATTTATCAGTGGTCTCCAGCTCACTGTGACACCCACGGATACTGAGAATGGACTGGTCTTAGTCTGTTCTCATCATAATTGTACCCACTTTAGCACACTTGTTCTCTGGATCAGTTGGTCAGCAGTTGGACTCTACTGATCAACATTTAAAAGGGCTATCCCAAGAGTGTCTTAGAAGCCTCAGGGAGATGTGTGCTTCACTTCCTCCATCAATAATTTCTATGCAACGGCCCATAGACTTGTAATGGAGGTGTCCAGATGGCAACTGCTGTGAGCTGGGAAGGGAAATGTGCTACTGCGTGCTTCTACCCGCTTATTTTCCTGATCAGTGGAATCCCGAACAATCAAACCATTCTACATGATGCCGTGACGTACCAGAAAACAGAAAATAACTTCAACAACACTGTAAATCTCATTTCAATTGGCAGGTAGTGTGGTGGTTAGAGATGAGCCAACCTTGAGCATGCTCGAGTCGATCTGAACCCGAACTTTCGGCATTTGATTAGCGGTGGCTGCTGATAAAGCCCTAAGACTATGTGGAAAACATGGATATAGTCATTGGCTGTATCCATGTTTTCCATACAACCTTAGAGCTTTATCCAAGTTTAGCAGCCCCCGCTAATCAAATACCAAAAGTTCGGGATCGGATGGACTCAAACCCGGTTCGCTCATCTCTAGTGGTGGTAGAATGTGGGCAATCCTGAATACCAGCTTTATGGCATAACTAGATGTACAGCACCCAAATATTTGCAAAGAAAATTTTTTAAGTATTTATTGCATAGCCAAGTACAATACAGCAATGTTTCTACCTGCAAGGGTCTTTTTCTGAACATGCCCTCACAATGCTCTTTAACACATTGGGACAGCCAGCAGAGATGGTATATTAAAGCGAATGTACCATCAGTACATTCGCTTTAAGTTTTGCACATGAATAGAACGGCGCCGGCCGATGCTTGGCAATAGACCGGCACCATGCGCGGGAACCTGGCCGCGGTTCAAAAAAGGGACTGCAGCACCAACTTCCCCCCGTCAGCACAGTTTTATCCATGTGCAAAACTTGTCCTAATGGTACATTCGCTTCAAGATCAAGAAGGAATTTTAGCTCGACCACTTATATTATAAAACACAGAACAAGTGCAGTGTGATAGCTAACAGAACATTTTATCTGAGAAAAAGCTTCACTTGTCATTTCTAAATGGGATGTAAGAGGCAAGTGTTTTTCTAATGTTGCCTTTGGTTAATGTGTAGCATGCTTAACTTCTAATACTGTGGGTATAATTTCAGAACAGAGAATTACTTCCATGCTACTCTTACACATACTTTTTTTTTTTTTTTTTTTTTTTACATATATTAGTGGATGAATTTGTGTTTTTGCCCTTGGAGCAGAGACTCAGATGTTTACTTGTAATTACAGCAGATTTTTTTTTTTTTTTATTACAGCGTGCTCTTACATGTTGTAAGATGTGTTGGTATGCACATGTTCAAACATTAAGCACAATAGGGTAATTGGGAGAGACCAAGATGCTCTCCAGAACTGGAAACCTTGCACCACATAACAGCAACCATGTACATACATTCAACCTGATATACTGTATAGGAATATGTCATCAATAAGGTCTCATTGTAAGGGTAAATTCACACGGGCGTCTTGCACAATAAATCCGCAGCTAATCCGCCATACACATATTATTCTTCTTATTATTAATATGTGTATTGCGGATTAGCTGCGGATTTCTTATGCGAGACGCCCATGTGAATTTACCCTAAAGAAAAAAACTTAATCTTTGTGGCCCACTCTATAGGAAAGCACAGTCTGCTGCTCTCAACAGCTGCAAAAAGGTATGTCATTGCATTTTAGTGGGGGGTGCAAAGGGACACTCATATAAAGGAGTACGCCAAAGAAAGAAAATTGCTTTCAGATCAACTGATGTCAGAAAGTTGTACATCTATTAAAAAAGCTCACGTCTTTTGTTACTTATCAGCTGCTGCATGTCCTCTAGGAAGTGGTGTTTTCTTTCCAGTATGACACAGTGCTCTCTGCTGTCACCTCTGCCCAAGACAGGAACTGTCAAGAGCATTGGCAAATCCCCATAGAAAACCTCTCCTGCTCTGGAGATGCCAGGAGCTTTCATACACTCTAAACCTAGGGCTCTGAAACAATTGGCTGTGCGGCACCCTCAGAAATCTACACCAGGTCAGAGTTCCTAGCAGGCATAAATCATAGTAAATTTGCCAGGTGGAGGCAGGTGGAAGTATACAAACAACATGCGGGACTCCAGAATACTATAAAGACGTTCTTTCAATATATTTATTTAAAATATACACGCAATTGTTTCAGTGCATTCACTTAATATACATGAAAATAAATTTGTTCTTATTAATGTACATAGAAACAGTGTTCTTGGCAAATCAATATGCAAAGCATATAGGAATAAGTGATTCTGTCATGTAAAGCTGTGCTATCAAAACAGTATTAAATATCTCATATATCTGCTGCCTCTATATACAAAAATGCTGCATAAAAGGTGAATGGATTACACGTGCATCATTTATGCACCTCCAGTGACAATTACATGTTGTCTGCTGTTAAGACTGTTTTTTCTAGTCAACACTTGGCACCCTGGAAACCCTTCCTAAAGGGGATTACTACCTTCTATTACATGGCATTAATTTGCTTTTATTCCAGTAGGGTGCTGGATATATAGAAAGACTAAGTATAGTAGACAGAATAAGACACATTAGTTGTTGGAATAGATCTGGAATGTACACATTAAGTGTTAAAGGGAACCAGTCACCATGAAAATGCTGTTTACTCAGCATGTTATAGAGTAGGAGCTGAGCAGATAAATATATTGCTGGTTTGGAGTCTAGTAGGCGGTCTCACTATGACAGCCCTCTGGACTCCTAAGCCAAGAATTAGCAGGTTTTTCCAGGAAACCTGTCATCATTTTCATGCTGCCTGAACTACAAGTAATTGGGGTTGTCCCTGGCAGCTTCTCCATGTCCGATCAGCTTTAATGGATCACTCCCTGCTTGGGTACAGAGAGATATCTATCCATCAAGATCACCCTAATTTCTGGTTCAGGCAGCATGAAAAAGATGACAGATTATCCTTAAATGAATAGATATCCAGTTATACTAAATCTTAGCCCACAAAACTATGTTTTAATCTGCTAAGCTTCCCCTGCTCTATGATACGGACAGATCATATAGCATTTTCAGCATAACAGGCCCCCTTTAAATGTCTCTGTGAACTGCACATATAAAGTTTCCTGTAGTGAAGGATAAATTGTATTTATGACTAGGCGCTTTCACACATTCATGGTATCATCATGGCTGATCTACGCGTATGCTGATCGATGATAAGCAGCGTCCCATACTTGCAAACAGCGGAGCTACAAAGCTGTCTGTAATACCCTTCCATACTGCTTGTACAGATGGTAGCATCATTAGACAGGTTCTCACGAATGGCATCACAACCCTAAAGAAAACAAAAATCGACAAATTACATATTGGAGATGACAAAGTGTAAAGTCAAACCACAATGCAGGTTGGAGTACAAGACAGATCGGATGCTTTACGGTTCTTAACCACTGACCAACCAAGCCATAAACAATAAACACTTTCTAATGCTCGCTAAGATACTAAACAGCATGACGGGTAAAAATGAGGACATGAAGAACATGAACAGAAGCTTAAGTACTTCTAGAAAACAGATCCATTTTTGGATAACTGTGACTAATAGCATTACATGTAAGCTTGCACCCCCGGATGAGTTGTGTGTTCAGTGCTGCATACAGATTCAGTTACCCGCTTTTGATTCTATGTAATAGGCGCAGACAATTAAACAACTGCCACTTTGTGCCATGGGCATATGGTATAAATCAACTGCTTCTTAACTGGAATGTGATCCCTTTCAGGTTCAAACATGGGTCAATGTTAAAGTGCCTCTGCCATGAGACTTCTAAAGCAGTCCTGAAAGTACTCCAGCACACAGCCTTATGAAGCAGTGTTTGAAGGACTGTACAATGTCACCGCCTACCTGCTATCTTGTCTAAATATGCAGGATAGTGTCACTCCGAGCTCCAGGTTCACAGCAAATTGGGACTATAGTGAAGTTCGAGAAATGTAGTAGATCCCACCCAGCTGAGAAAACTGAGTGACCTGTTAAGGTTAGCTTACATGTGGCAGAGATTTCTGCTCATCTTTGCCCCACCATCTCAATAGGTTATTGCATTTGTTTATTAAAGGTCATTTTGAAATGTGTAGACAATCCAGATGATAATATTTATGACAGCTGTTTCCAAAAACATTATAACTCCTTCAAGTATCAGACTGAGAGTCGCTAAGCATCACTAAAAGGAAAATGTGCGGCCCATAGCAAGAAATTTTGCCGCTGTTCTAAAGATGCAATCAGTCGAGGATGGGGCGTTTTCCAGCTCCTCGACTGATTGCTGCCACTTTTACAAAGGTCAAATATCTACTGAAGGAGCTTTCCTAGCAACAATCCAGCCCAATAATCGGCATGTGTAAAAGAGGCTTAAAGGGAATCTGTCACTAGGTTTATGCTGCCTTAAATGAGGCCAGCATAGACTAGTGACAGAAATGCTGAACAGATCGGTGTATTACTTACATGAGTCTGTTCAGCTGTTCTCCTAATATGTAGGAGAATAGGATTCTTGCCACACCACTCCCCCTGCCCTTCAGCTGCTGATTGACAGCTTAATGCCTATACACAGCATGGATGGATAACTGCCAATCAGCAGCTGGTGGGCGGAGTTTTCTGCTTCTCATAAATATTAAGGACTACTGGGCTCATGCACATAATGGAGAGGACTACTTATTGTCCATGTTATTCTGAAAGATGGCTATAAATTAGTTGCACAAAATAACATAGGTGATACATCATTCTGCCACTAGTTTATGCTACCCTGAGATAGGACACTATAACCATACAGACAGTCTTACTTGCAATGTTTTGGTGCTATATTCATGAATATTTTTGGATCTAAAAAGTATTAAGCACAATGTGCTAGTGTGATGCATGTAGTATATAAACAACTTATGCAAATTATATGCAAGTAACTGCAATAAAACCTGCTAAGTACCATTGCAGGACAATGCAAAAAGAAGAGACATTGCTCCAGGAATCTATTTTACATCTAGACCAAGTAAATGGTGTAATACACTAGCTGCTTATGTGTAAACTGTACCAATAGTGATCTGTCTATCCATCACACCCTGCTTCTAACAGTAGGGATCTGACCATTCCTAACAGCCAGCTAATAACTGTAGGGATCTGCCCATCCCTGATATTTCTGCTTGTAAGAGCCATGATATCTCTGCTTATAGCAATAGAGATCTGCCCATCCCTCACACCCGGCTTCTAACAGTAGGTTTCTGCAGGGCCATGCTTATAGCTAGTGCTGCCCTTGGCATTCGGACTGAATACACCCCATTAGGGCAATTCCTCAAGTAAGTATATATCATGGGCGTTGCTAGGATTCATGGGGCCCCATAGCAAGAAAACTGTAAGGGCCCCCCCCCCTCCCCTACGCACAACACTAAGCATCTATATGCTCAGTGATGTGGACAAAAAAATGTAATCTCTTGTGGCCAGAGGCAGAATCCAGCCTGCTGCTACAAGAGTGACTGGCAGAGCAGAGAGCCAATGGCTGCTTGCTATGACAGTCCACTGTTTTTAACTATAAGGGCCTATTAGGAGCCCCTATGGTTAAATACATAGGTGCAAGGGCAGACTACCTTTTGCTTAACCCCTCACGTACTGCAGTGTGTAAGTGACCTAAAATTCAGAAGACAAGGAGATATCTGCTTTACTGCTGGTGCACTGATAACTCCTGACCTCTGCTGGAGCTCTGGAGAACAGGGGTCAGGGGCAGGGGCGTAGCTAGGATTCACAGGGCCCCATAGCAAAAAAATGTAAGGGGCCCCCCTCCCCTACGCACAAGACAAAGCACTGCATATATACACTCACCGGCCACTTTATTAGGTACACCTGTCCAACTGCACATTACCACTTAATTTCTAATCAGCCAATCACATGGCGGCAACTGCATTTAGGCATGTAGACATGGTCAAGACAATCTCCTGCAGTTCAAACCGAGCATCAGTATGGGGAAGAAAGGTGATTTGAGGCCTTTGGACGTGGCATGGTTGTTGGTGCCAGAAGGGCTGGTCTGAGTATTTCAGAAACTGCTGATCTACTGGGATTTTCACGCACAACCACCTCTAGGGTTTACAGAGAATGGTCCGAAAAAGAAAAAACATCCAGTGAGCGGCAGTTCTGTGGGCGGAAATGCCTTGTTGATGCCAGAGGTCAGAGGAGAATGGGCAGACTGGTTCCAGCTGATAGAAAGGCAACAGTGACTCAAATAGCCAACCGTTACAACCAAGGTAGGCAGAAGAGCATCTCTGAACGCACAGTACGGCCAACTTTGAGGCAGATGGGCTACAGCAGCAGAAGACCACCCGTTACTAGCATGGTGTACCTAATAAAGTGGCCGGTGAGTGTATATACAGTATACGCTCTGTGATGTGGCCAAGAAATAAAATCTCTCACAAGAGTGACTGGCAGAGCAGAGAGCCAATGGTTGCTTGCCATGACAGTCCACTGTTTTTACCCATAAGGGCCCATTAGAAGCCATAGGTGCAGGAGTAGACTACCTTCTGCTTAACCCCTTATGTACTGCAGTGTGTAAGTGACCCAAGGTTCAGAAGACAAGGAGATATCTGCTTTACTGCAGGTGCACTGATAACCCCTGACCTCTGCAACTGGAGAACAGAGGTTATCAGAGGAGATCTCTTTGTGTTCAGCTTTTTAACCCTTTTTTGTGTTACAGCATGTAAGTAAACATTGGGTCAGTTACATACTGCAGTACATAAGAGGTTAAGCAATAGGACACAGGACAGCTCTTACCTTCTCCCCCTTTCTCCCATGGGCCCCCCTGCTGCACGGGCTCCATAACAGCTGCCTATCCTGCCTATATGGTAGCTACGTCACTGATATATATATAATTTCTGAAGTGCTGCCCTACTCAGCACAGGACTACAAGTGCCTAATGGCAAATACAGCCCTTGGTACCCGGCCATTCCAAACACCCCGCTTATAACTGTAGGGGTCTTCCCATCCCTCACTCCCTGCTTGTAACAGTAGGGATCTGCCCATCCCTGACATCTCTGCTTCAAACAGTAGGGATCTGCCCATCCCTGATACCTCTGCTTCTAACAGTAAGGATCTGCCCATCCCTGACACCTCTGCTTTAACAGTAGGGATCTGCCCATCCCTGATACCTCTGCTTCTAACAGTAGGGATCTGCCTATCCCTGCTGATCACCATGTTTTCAACACAACCATGCTCTTTAGTTGTGTTGATACATCTGGGCATTCTAAGCGGCAAAGTGTTAGTTTCCCAGACATGCTCCTAACATTGGAAGGCGCTCTCTCAGCAAGTATAGCAGACATTGGTATTCCAGACAGGCTTCTGTGTTGCTTCATAACCTTCTATAAAATAACCAGACAATATCTAAAGAATGCCCATAGTACCATCACATATAGGTCTTGACCCAGCATCAGGTGGGGGGTGATGGGCTCATGGTCATCACCCAATCCTGCTGTTTTATCACTTCGGTGCCAGCCTAGAGTTCACCACCACACACCACCGACACATGATTTCCATCTTGTCATTGGCATTTCTCAATACTGTGCTAAGCAATAAAGAATTTACCAGATGTGCACGCAGCTGAGGATGGCGAAGAGGAGTCCAATGACGAAGGCCAGCGGGATGGCGAGGAAGACGGTGAGAACCTTGTAGATGATATATTTACTGATCTCAAACAGAGCAATGCTGCAGATCCACACTTTATCGAAGCTGTGAGTGGTGTCTGGCTCTGCGATCACATCCTCAAAGGACAGCTGCAATGGAAAGGAACACACATCAGGTGGAGGGCACCTCAATTAAAGGGGCAGTCCACCCTGACACTGGAGTTTACTGAGACCTTGTAATACAGGTATGGGGCAGATAATACTATACACTGACTGTCACTGTACAACGATGGCATTGCTATATGATGCACCACACTGCGGGGAAGAAGACTAGGAGCTTCTCCCATTCACGTACATAGGAGCAGCAGCCCACAACTTTCCTAAATAGCTTCCCTGCAGCTGCACTGCCCGGACCTGCAGAGCGGCACAGTCACAGGGCATCACTTACCTTCAGGTGGCCGTTCAGATTGTGCGGGTCCCGCTCCGGTTGACTTTCATAGGTTTTCTCGGTGAGCATCGGGGCAGACGAGCGGTGGAACTCGTCCTCGTCCATGAAGATGCGGGCGTCAGCCTTCTCCTTCTCCAGCCCCATGATTCCTCCGAGCAGGGAGACAGACTGTCCGAGCGGCGGAACGGGACGCGACGCTTCCTGGATGCTGCTGCGGTGCTCGGCGCTCCCCCTCCTGCTCCCCGGTCCGGGCTGAGGAGTCGGTGCGCCCGATCCCGGGACACGCCCCGCGCTCCACTCCCCACCAGCCGGCACAGATGAGCGGGGAGGGCCGGGCTTGTCGGGGACCTCTAGTAGGACTATGTGTACTGTATATACTGTATACACCCTATGTACTCCCTACCTGCCTACCCTGTATACACGCTACCTGCCTTCCCTGTATACACCCTACCTGCCTACCCTGTATACACCCTACCTGCCTACCCTGTATACACCCTACCTGCCTACCCTGTATACACCCTATATACACAATACCTGCCTACCCTGTATACACCCTATATACACCATACCTGCCTACCCTGTATACACCATACCTGCCTACCCTGTATACACCATACCTGCCTACCCTGTATACACAATACCTGCCTACCCTGTATACACGCTACCTGCCTACCCTGTATACACGCTACCTGCCTACCCTGTATACACGCTACCTGCCTACCCTGTATACACCCTACCTGCCTACCCTGTATACACAATACCTGCCTACCCTGTATACACAATACCTGCCTACCCTGTATACACAATACCTGCCTACCCTGTATACACCCTACCTGCCTACAATGTATACACCCTATATACACAATACCTGCCTACCCTGTATACACCCTATATACACAATACCTGCCTACCCTGTATACACAATACCTGCCTACCCTGTATACACCCTATATACACAATACCTGCCTACCCTGTATACACCCTATATACACAATACCTGCCTACCCTGTATACACCCTATATACACAATACCTGCCTACCCTGTATACACCCTACCTGCCTACCCTGTATACACCCTATATACACAATACCTGCCTACCCTGTATACACCCTATATACACAATACCTGCCTACCCTGTATACACCCTACCTGCCTACCCTGTATACACCCTACCTGCCTACCCTGTATACACCCTACCTGCCTGCCCTGCATACACCCTACCTGCCTGCCCTGTATACACCCTACCTGCCTGCCCTGTATACACCCTATATACACAATACCTGCCTACCCTGTATACACCCTATATACACCATACCTGCCTACCCTGTATACACCATACCTGCCTACCCTGTATACACCATACCTGCCTACCCTGTATACACCCTACCTGCCTACCCTGTATACACCCTACCTGCCTACCCTGTATACACCCTACCTGCCTACCCTGTATACACCCTACCTGCCTACCCTGTATACACCCTACCTGCCTACCCTGTATACACCCTATATACACAATACCTGCCTACCCTGTATACACCCTATATACACAATACCTGCCTACCCTGTATACACCCTGTATACACCCTACCTGCCTACCCTGTATACACAATACCTGCCTACCCTGTATACACCCTACCTGCCTACCCTGTATACACCCTACCTGCCTACCCTGTATACACCCTATATACACAATACCTGCCTACCCTGTATACACCCTATATACACAATACCTGCCTACCCTGTATACACCCTATATACACAATACCTGCCTACCCTGTATACACAATACCTGCCTACCCTGTATACACCCTACCTGCCTACCCTGTATACACCCTACCTGCCTACCCTGTATACACCCTACCTGCCTACCCTGTATACACCCTATATACACAATACCTGCCTACCCTGTATACACAATACCTGCCTACCCTGTATACACCCTACCTGCCTACCCTGTATACACCCTACCTGCCTACCCTGTATACACCCTATATACACAATACCTGTCTAACCTGTATACACCCTATATACACAATACCTGCCTACCCTGTATACACCCTACCTGCCTACCCTGTATACACCCTACCTGCCTACCCTGTATACACCCTACCTGCCTACCCTGTATACACCCTGTATACACCCTACCTGCCTACCTTGTATACACAATACCTGCCTACCCTGTATACACCCTACCTGCCTACCCTGTATACACCCTATATACACAATACCTGCCTACCCTATATACACAATACCTGCCTACCCTGTATACACCCTATATACACAATACCTGCCTACCCTGTATACACAATACCTGCCTACCCTGTATACACCCTACCTGCCTACCCTGTATACACCCTACCTGCCTACCCTGTATACACCCTACCTGCCTACCCTGTATACACCCTATATACACAATACCTGCCTACCCTGTATACACCCTATATACACAATACCTGCCTACCCTGTATACACCCTATATACACAATACCTGCCTACCCTGTATACACAATACCTGCCTACCCTGTATACACCCTACCTGCCTACCCTGTATACACCCTACCTGCCTACCCTGTATACACCCTACCTGCCTACCCTGTATACACCCTATATACACAATACCTGCCTACCCTGTATACACCCTATATACACAATACCTGCCTACCCTGTATACACAATACCTGCCTACCCTGTATACACCCTACCTGCCTACCCTGTATACACCCTACCTGCCTACCCTGTATACACCCTACCTGCCTACCCTGTATACACCCTATATACACAATACCTGTCCTACCCTGTATACACCCTATATACACAATACCTGCCTACCCTGTATACACCCTACCTGCCTACCCTGTATACACCCTACCTGCCTACCCTGTATACACCCTATATACACAATACCTGCCTACCCTGTATACACCCTATATACACAATACCTGCCTACCCTGTATACACCCTACCTGCCTACCCTGTATACACAATACCTGCCTACCCTGTATACACCCTACCTGCCTACCCTGTATACACCCTACCTGCCTACCCTGTATACACCCTATATACACAATACCTGCCTACCCTGTATACACCCTATATACACAATACCTGCCTACCCTGTATACACAATACCTGCCTACCCTGTATACACCCTACCTGCCTACCCTGTATACACCCTACCTGCCTACCCTGTATACACCCTACCTGCCTACCCTGTATACACCCTATATACACAATACCTGCCTACCCTGTATACACAATACCTGCCTACCCTGTATACACCCTACCTGCCTACCCTGTATACACCCTACCTGCCTACCCTGTATACACCCTACCTGCCTACCCTGTATACACCCTATATACACACAATACCTGCCTACCCTGTATACACCCTATATACACAATACCTGCCTACCCTGTATACACAATACCTGCCTGCCCTGTATACACCCTACCTGCCTACCCTGTATACACCCTACCTGCCTACCCTGTATACACCCTATATACACAATACCTGCCTACCCTGTATACACCCTATATACACAATACCTGCCTACCCTGTATACACCCTATATACACAATACCTGCCTACCCTGTATACACAATACCTGCCTACCCTGTATACACCCTACCTGCCTACCCTGTATACACCCTACCTGCCTACCCTGTATACACCCTACCTGCCTGCCCTGTATACACCCTATATACACAATACCTGCCTACCCTGTATACACCCTATATACACCCTACCTGCCTACCCTGTATACACCCTACCTGCCTACCCTGTATACACCCTACCTGCCTACCCTGTATACACCCTATATACACAATACCTGCCTACCCTGTATACACCCTATATACACAATACCTGCCTACTCTGTATACACCCTGTATACACCCTACCTGCCTACCCTGTATACACAATACCTGCCTACCCTGTATACACCCTACCTGCCTACCCTGTATACACCCTACCTGCCTACCCTGTATACACCCTATATACACAATACCTGCCTACCCTGTATACACCCTATATACACAATACCTGCCTACCCTGTATACACAATACCTGCCTACCCTGTATACACCCTACCTGCCTACCCTGTATACACCCTACCTGCCTACCCTGTATACACCCTACCTGCCTACCCTGTATACACCCTATATACACAATACCTGCCTACCCTGTATACACCCTACCTGCCTACCCTGTATACACCCTACCTGCCTACCCTGTATACACCCTACCTGCCTACCCTGTATACACCCTATATACACAATACCTGTCTAACCTGTATACACCCTATATACACAATACCTGCCTACCCTGTATACACCCTACCTGCCTACCCTGTATACACCCTACCTGCCTACCCTGTATACACCCTACCTGCCTACCCTGTATACACCCTACCTGCCTACCCTGTATACACCCTATATACACAATACCTGCCTACCCTGTATACACCCTATATACACAATACCTGCCTACCCTGTATACACCCTATATACACAATACCTGCCTACCCTGTATACACCCTATATACACAATACCTGCCTACCCTGTATACACCCTACCTGCCTACCCTGTATACACCCTACCTGCCTACCCTGTATACACCCTACCTGCCTACCCTGTATACACCCTACCTGCCTACCCTGTATACACCCTATATACACAATACCTGCCTACCCTGTATACACAATACCTGCCTACCCTGTATACACCCTACCTGCCTACCCTGTATACACCCTACCTGCCTACCCTGTATACACCCTACCTGCCTACCCTGTATACACCCTATATACACAATACCTGTCTACCCTGTATACACCCTATATACACAATACCTGCCTACCCTGTATACACCCTACCTGCCTACCCTGTATACACCCTACCTGCCTACCCTGTATACACCCTATATACACAATACCTGCCTACCCTGTATACACCCTATATACACAATACCTGCCTACCCTGTATACACCCTACCTGCCTACCCTGTATACACAATACCTGCCTACCCTGTATACACCCTACCTGCCTACCCTGTATACACCCTACCTGCCTACCCTGTATACACCCTATATACACAATACCTGCCTACCCTGTATACACCCTATATACACAATACCTGCCTACCCTGTATACACAATACCTGCCTACCCTGTATACACCCTACCTGCCTACCCTGTATACACCCTACCTGCCTACCCTGTATACACCCTACCTGCCTACCCTGTATACACCCTATATACACAATACCTGCCTACCCTGTATACACAATACCTGCCTACCCTGTATACACCCTACCTGCCTACCCTGTATACACCCTACCTGCCTACCCTGTATACACCCTACCTGCCTACCCTGTATACACCCTATATACACACAATACCTGCCTACCCTGTATACACCCTATATACACAATACCTGCCTACCCTGTATACACAATACCTGCCTACCCTGTATACACCCTACCTGCCTACCCTGTATACACCCTACCTGCCTACCCTGTATACACCCTATATACACAATACCTGCCTACCCTGTATACACCCTATATACACAATACCTGCCTACCCTGTATACACAATACCTGCCTACCCTGTATACACCCTACCTGCCTACCCTGTATACACCCTACCTGCCTACCCTGTATACACCCTACCTGCCTACCCTGTATACACCCTATATACACAATACCTGCCTACCCTGTATACACCCTATATACACAATACCTGCCTACCCTGTATACACAATACCTGCCTACCCTGTATACACCCTACCTGCCTACCCTGTATACACCCTACCTGCCTACCCTGTATACACCCTATATACACAATACCTGCCTACCCTGTATACACCCTATATACACAATACCTGCCTACCCTGTATACACCCTACCTGCCTACCCTGTATACACGCTACCTGCCTACCCTGTATACACAATACCTGCTTACCCTGTATACACAATACCTGCTTACCCTGTATACACAATACCTGCTTACCCTGTACACACCCTACCTCCTTATCCTATATACACCTTACCTGCCTACCCTATAGCTACCCTCCGTGCATGGCACAGTTATGGGCTGCCCAGCATCTATAGTGGGTAAGAGTCAGTGCGGTTGGCTATTTGGGCGGTCTGGACTGTAGCTAAGGTGTAGCGTTACTTTGCAGGACTAGTGCACCATACTGATACCAGTGTAAGGCACCAGCAAGGTATGGACTATTCTTGGTTGCATCCAGATGCTGGAAATAGCTTGATGAGCTGTGTATAAGGCCAGGGCCCTACTTACACCACTTGTGCCCTATGCACTTGGACTTATTTCATCCTATTTGGCCAGTTTCACACACAATGGAATCGCAGCGGATTTCACGCTTGCAAGTTCACAGGTAAATCCGCTGCGATTCCTGACAGGTTTACATACTCATAGAGGAATTTTCATCCCTCTGCCAGTATGTAAACGCCGCCCTCTTTATCCGCAGTGGCCCCGTGCATACATTACCACTGCACGCTCCGGCTTGCTTCTTGTGTCGTGAATCGCAGCGGATTTCGCTGCAAACTCGCAACAATTTTGTTATAGCTTGTCCATAGACAAGGCCAGGTTCATATTATGTGAAAATGACGTCCGTCTAAGGGCCCTATTACACACACTATCTAACAGATCATTGAAGCCAAATCCAGAAACAGACTTTAAATAGAGAACAGGTCATAAAGGAAAGACTGAGATTTCTCCTGTTATCAAATCCATTCCTGGCTTTGGTCTAAAAAAATCTGCCAGATATTTGTTAGATAATCTGTGTAATAGGGCCTGAAGGCCTTATTTACACGTCCAGTGAAGTTGTCCATGATCACGGACAATTTTACAATCCGTCATAGCTCGGACCCTGATCATGGCACAGATCCTCCATAGGAATCAACAGAATCTGTGTAATCAGCAATGTGATGTTTATTATAACCAGCATTGTACAATGTTAACATATCCAAAGGAAAAATGGATACAGATGCAATCACAGACAGTATCCTTTATCCAAGGACCTTGAAAATCACTGAACACGTGAATGAGGCCTTATTTTAAAATGACGACTGTTATTATTATGTAGACGGCTGTCATTTTTACATAGTGTGAACCTAGCCTAACCTAGTGAAATCACTCACAAAATCTCAACATAAGGAGCATGTTTACTCACTGAAGTGCTACCCCCCCCCCCCAGCTCAAGCCTAATGGTAAATACAGCCCTAACCCTCCAAAGGTTCCCAGTATCTATTACTCTGGGCTTCTTCCTGCTTCCAATAATATGCTGACCCTGCAGGAGCTAAATAATCATTTAGTAGCTGATGGATCCACGAGCGTAGCTAAAGGGTCCTATTAGACAAGCTGATCAATAATGTAAACAAGCACTGATCTACCAGATTGGCGCTCATTTACTAAGCCTATTACACGGTTAGATTATCGTTTAGCAAGGGCAGCACAGACATCATTAGTGATGTCTGTGCAGCCCTTGCCCTAAACTGTTAGTACATTACCCCGGTCTCCCCTTGCCTACAGTTCTCTTCCCAGCACTGCATGCTGCAGCTTCTCTGAGCTAAGAGGCCGCTCAGCCAATCACTGGCCATGGTGGTCCCGGGAAAGTGATTGGATGAGCAGCCTTTTAGATCAGAGAAGCTGCAGTGCACAGTGCCAGGAAGAGAGCAGAAAGCAGAGGGAGACCGGGAGTGTGGAGAGGTAATGTATGAACAGGTTATTCGATCGGTATCCGTCAGACGCGCATCACTATTACACATAGCCATGTGCAGTCGGCTGCCGATGATTTTAGGTCTAGACCTAAAGAAACGATCTGCCGATGATTGTGTCATCAGGATATCGTTGTCTCTAATACACAGAGCGATAATGGACCCACCCAGCCTGATTCATCCAATTACCGGTCTGTGTAATAGAACCCTAAGGCTCATGGGCCTTGGTGCAAAATTTTAGTCTGCAACACCCCCCCCCCCTCCCCAGTCAGATTCACAATAAATGGTCATATCCAGTGACTCATGGGTTTTGTCTTTCAATTTCATTTTCTTCTCCATCTGGCCCAGGTTGCCATGAAGACTTTTTCCAGTCACATCTCATCTATGCATAGTTTTCTGTTGAGTTGATTAAAAGGGACAGTGTCATAGTACATTAGATGACAGTGGTAGTCTACACACTACATTACAGAGAGTAGTGGCACAATACATTATAGGACAGTGGGTACTATTCCACGGCCACCATCTAATGTACTGTGCCACTGTCCCCTCTAATGTACTGGCCAATAGTTCTCTCTAATGGACTGTACCAATCTCCACTCTAATGGACTGTACTACTGTTCCCTCTAATGTACTGTGCCATTGTCAACTCTAATGTATTGTGCCACTGTCCCCTTATGTACTGAAACACTGTCCCCTCTCATGTATTGTACAACTGTCCTCTCTAGTGTAGTGTACCACTATCTTATAATGTATTGTGCCACTGTCCCCTCTCATATATTGTACAACTGTCCTCTCTAGTGTAGTGTACCACTATCTTATAATGTATTGTGCCACTGTTCTCTTTAATGTACTATACGCTCTGTAATGTACTGTGTAGAGTACCACTGTCATCTAATGTACTGTCCCACTGTCCCTTTTAATGCATTGTGCCACTGTCCCCTCTCATATATTGTACAACTGTCCTCTCTAGTGTATTGTACCACTGTCCTATAATGTATTGTGCCACTGTTCTCTGTAATGTAGTGTATCCTCTATAATGTACTGTGTAGAGTACCACTGTTATCTAATGTACTGTGCACTGTCCCCTCATGTATTGTATTATAGAATAAAAACATTGTTCTGTGTTCTGGAACAGATGGATATACATGTGTCTCATTGACCTAACAGCTGTCTAACAGTGTAAGCAGTTTAGAACATAAATTGCAGCTGACAGATGCCCTTTCATTGTATGATTATATGATTAACCATTTGTATTCAATGGGGTTGCTGGATTCTGTATTACAGTATCATCACAGTGGCATACACTGTTCATATCAAGTTCATATTTAGAATACACTGACGAATAGTGAATGAATAACACCATCAATTTGTGACAAGATACTACCCTTATACCATACACATACATGACTGTTAACACTACAATGCCATAATAGAATAACACCACCAGTGCACGACTTGGTAATTTCAATATACCTTGCCTGGATAACAAACCCCTATTGTGGCTATACCAATACCTGAGCTTTAGTAGGGTGTATTCATGTTTTCCTGGCATTCCTAGGGCTCCATCCAACTTCTCCAGCTGACGCGAGTCAAATGCTGAGCATTTGGCTAAGAATCACTATCACTACTCAAGTTGCAGTCTCCATTAGCCATCTGATTTTACTTCTTCTGATCACAAAACAAAGACTTATACATCTTTTATTAATTGGTGCCTTCCTATCTCTTTTTTTCATTCATGTATACTCAATTTAGCCTTAACATTGAATAGAAACAGGTTAGAAGCCTGCGCCATTGTTGTTAAATCCAGCATTTTATTAATATGTAAATTAGGCGGTTTGGTGCACTGGGGGCTTTAATACAGCTCTCAGTGCACTGACCCGCCTGCCAGACTACCCCTGCTTATGTATATACATCTGGTGCTCTGCAGTGATAAGTGGCCAGAGGGACATTACTGCAGTGCGTTGCCTCAATATTCACAAGAAGGAGGCAGGTAGGTGGATTAGTGCAGTAAGGTGCACACCTAATTGACATAATAATAAAACAGGATTGTAGGTAAGAATGGAGGTTAAAGGTAAGAACATTACTTGGCCCTATGGGAACATAACCGGTTGGAGTCTTCTAACCTGCTTCTAGTTTCCCTTTAATGGCTATCTTCTTACTTGAACACATTTTTTCCCCCTTATGTTGACCTGATGGCTGACACATTTTCATGCCGATTATGGCACATTTTAATACGATTTCTTGCTTTTTCACTCCTTCTTGGGCATGCCTTTGTTCTAGAAGCATCTGAATTGTTAAAATAGGTGTAAAAGTGTCGCAATCTGCTTGATAATCGCTCCCTCACATTTTATGACACTATCTCTCTGAGATACCAGTTGTAGATGATCTCATGGAAGATAAACTGCCCAAATAATTCAATAATAACCAATATTTGTGAAAGCATATTCTTTTATTATTATTAGTAATGGTCCGAAACTGCCGAGGTTCGGGTTCGTATAAACCCGAACGCTCGGCATCAGATTCCCGCTGTCTGCCCGCTCCCTGCAGCGGGTGAATACAGCATGAGGACCGCCTGGAAAACTGGGATACAGCCTATGGCTATGGCTGTATCCCAGTTTTCCAGGCTGTCCTCCCGCTGTATCCACCCTGTCCACGGAGAGGGCAGACAGCGGGAATCATTACCGAGAGTTCGGGTTCGGACCATCCCTAATTATTCTTATTCTTCTTATAGTAAATAAGTCCAGTCATTATAATGGAGGGGGCCTCGTTTTTGTACCAGCTTGAAGAATACAGAACATTATATTTTGAAGTGCAAGTGGAAACTTCTGTGGGTGTGGTGCAATAATCTGTAATAAAGGAAGTATTGAGTGGCTACTAAATGCTCTAAAAAACATGTCTGTTTTCAACATTAAACCGTTCTAATGCTTAGAGTATGACAAACCAAAGTATATATAAACATGGCAAGCAACACTTCGCTAATATCTCAAAAAATAAAAGCATTGAGGTTTTAAAGTTTTAATTTCAATGCGGCCACAGCTGCCTGTGTAATATGCAGACTGCGTAATATGGGTCTTCTGGATTCATTTCTACAGATGATCTGCTTGACTGGTCTCGAATGGATCAAGAAGTGATTCAAGAAGTATCAAGAATGGACCCTGGCACCTGGCATTATATACTTACCCTGAGAGAGGTCTAGAATGGATCTGGATGTGTGGCCTGGAAAAAGCCTGTGTGTAGTGCATATATGCCATCTGGTCCCAAATAGATCATGAGTATGTGCAGTGGCGGATTATAATGTAAGCGGTTTGGGCGGCCGCCCAGGGCCCGAGGCTCCGGGGGGGCCCATGCCACGCCGCTCACATTATAATGCCACCCGGGAGGCCCCCTTCCCCCCGCCACTGCACTCTTGTGACCACAAGCATTGTTTCGCTTGCGGTCACAAGAGTCTCCGGCTGATGTGCGGCTGCCGGGGGTGTCTCGTCCTATTCCCGGCAGCGCGCGCATCACACAGCTCCTAGTGCCGCCTGGGGCCCTGACTTCTGGTACTGGGAGCGCACATACCCGAAGTCAGGGCCCAGGCAGCACTAGGAGCTGTGTGATGCGCGCGCTGCCGGGGAGAGGACCGGACACCCCTGGCAGCCGCGCATCAGCCGGAGACTGCAAAAGGAGAGAGGATCGATGGGGGAACGCAGGGTAGGTGAGTTGTATTTTGTTATTTTTGTGTTATTTACTGACTGGGGGGGCATCTATAAAGGGGAGAAGAGGGGGGTGGGCATCTATAAAGGGGGAAAGAGGGGGACCAGCTATAAGGGGGAGAAGAGGGGGGACCATCTATAAAGGGGGGAAAGAGGGGGACCATCTATAAAGGGGGGAAAGAGGGGGACCATCTATAAAGGGGAGAAGAGGGGGACCATCTATAAGGGGGGAAAGAGGGGGACCATCTATAAAGAGGGGAAAGAGGGGGACCATCTATAAAGGGAGGGGGGAGAGGGGGGCCATCTATAAGGGAGGGAGAGAGGGGGACCATCAATAAGGGAGGGGGGAGAGGGGGACCATCTATAAGGGAGGGGGGGAGAGGGGGGCCATCTATAAGGGAGGGAGAGAGGGGGACCATCTATAAGGGGGGGGGCAGAGGGGGACCATCAATAAGGGAGGGGGGAGAGGGGGACCATCTATAAGGGAGGGGGGGGAGAGGGGGACCATCTATAAGGGAGGGGGACCATCTATAAGGGGGGGCAGAGGGGGACCATCTATAAGGGAGGGGGAAGAGGGGGACCATCAATAAAGGGGGAAAGAGGGGGACCATCTATAAGGGGGGAAAGAGGGGGACCATCAATAAAGGGGGAAAGAGGGGGACCATCTATAGAGGGGGAAAGAGGGGGACCATCTATAGAGGGGGAAAGAGGGAGACCATCTATAGAGGGGGAAAGAGGGGGACCATCTATAAGGGGTGAAAGAGGGGGACCATCTATAAGGGGTGAAAGAGGGGGACCATCTATAAGGGGTGAAAGAGGGGGACCATCTATAAAGGGGGAAAGAGGGGGACCATCTATAAGGGGGGAAAGAGGGGGACCATCTATAAAGGGGGAAAGAGGGGGACCATCTATAAGGGGTGAAAGAGGGGGACCATCTATAAGGGGTGAAAGAGGGGGACCATCTATAAGGGGTGAAAGAGGGGGACCATCTATAAAGGGGGAAAGAGGGGGACCATCTATAAGGGGTGAAAGAGGGGGACCATCTATAAAGGGGGAAAGAGGGGGACCATCTATAAGGGGGGAAAGAGGGGGACCATCTATAAGGGGGGAAAGAGGGGGACAATCTATAGAGGGGAAAGAGGGAGACCATCTATAAAGGGGACTATCTCCTATAGGATTAGCACCCTCCTCTCCTGACATCCTCTGTGCTGCTGGGACCTCCCCTATAGATCAGCACCCTCCTCTCCTGACATCCTCTGTGCTGCTCGGACCTCTCCTATAGATCAGCACCCTCCTCTCCTGACATCCTCTGTGCTGCTGTGACCTCCCCTATAGATCAGCACCCTCTTCTCCTGACATCCTCTGTGCTGCTCGGACCTCTCCTATAAGATCAGCACCCTCCTCTCCTGACATCCTCTGTGCTGCTGTGACCTCTCCTATAAGATCAGCACCCTCCTCTCCTGACATCCTCTGTGCTGCTGTGACCTTGGGGGGGCAACATCAGGGGACCAGGTGAGGTGGCAATATGTTTATTGGGGGCAGTGGAGGTGGGGTGGGCAATGCTTACTGGGGGTAGCAGCAAGGGACCAAACATTATGTTTATTGGGGCCAGCAGGGAGGGGAGGCAGGCAGTGTTTATTGGGGACAGTGGGAGGGGCGCAGTAGCAGATTATAATGTGGGCGAATTGACTGGGGGGGGGGGGGCCCAGGTTGGGTGGACAGCCCGGGGCCCAGGGTACATTTAATCCGCCACTGACTATCTGTTACCAATGAGTGTGTACTTGTCCCTATGTCCTCCTGTGGGATGTGATAGCACACATCATGTACTTAAACTGATGAATTATCTTCAGTTTGTGTTGATCATTGGAATGTGACAGCCTCTGCTTTTGTCAGACGGCAAATACTAGTGTCCTGCACACCTTGTGTAATGGTCAGCTGACTGATGATGTTCTCCAGAGCACAAACCGCCCCCCCCCCACATTAATATAAATTAGGTGCTATGGAAGGGGGTGGATCAGTGCTCTGGGGGTGCTAGTCCTGCCCCCAGTGCTCTAAACTGCCCAATAAGCTTATAGATATAACCACAAACTACAGGGAAACGGTGCAGAAAATAAATGCACAAAAGGAATATATCAACGAAATAGATTTGTTTAACCTGCTGATAGTTGCCCTTTAAAGAGTGCCTGTCATTATAAATAACTTTTGACATATTATATTAATTGCAGTTGGTCTCCCTGCTGAGACCTGCTGCAATATAAAGCAGCTGCAGTCTTTCTCCAGCTGAATCTTCTCAGCTGCGATCAATAACTTTTGACATGCCTGATGACAAAAAGTTATTTATAATGACAGTGAGTCTTTAAAGTTTATAAATCCTGTATAAAAGTAACATTGAAATCAGTAGCATGATAACAATGTTGCAATAAATACCAATGGCGTAATCGTCTTTGGATAATAAATTGCTGGGAATATTGGATGTGTATTTTAGACATCATAACTTGCCAAGACAAGTCAATTGCCTTCTGAGCTAGGCTAGCTGACAGTGACTGAATAAGAATGGAAACACATAAGAAATGTGCAGCCATAGGGAGTCCTGGGAATCATGGATAAAGCCTATGGCCTATGGCTCATACCTTGTTTTCCAGGCAGACTTAGGGCTGCATCCAACCTCTTTAGCCACCGGTAATCAAATGCTAAGCGTCCAGGTTTGAACGAACCTGAGCTTGCTCGAGGTTCACTCATCTCCGATGAGAATCTATTCTTATTCAGTCATTGTCTGCTAGCCTGCTGGCGTGCTCAAGGTTCGCTTATCTATAAAACACATAAAAAAAATAAAAATTATTAATTGGCCCATTTAACCCATCAGCGCTTTGATACCACCCTAACAACAAGCAGCATGATTCAGTAATAGGTGCCATAATTCCATCAAACTGTGTTTTATTCTAAGGCTACATTCACATGTAAGTATATTTTCATGATCTGCAATTTTTTAGCCACAATCCGCAAAAAATAATCTGAAATGAATCTATAGTATGTAGATCTAATAAAAAAAATGGGGATGGCAAAAATGGTGTCACTAGCTGTCCCAACCCCCCAAAAAGCCCACATGATCATCTGGGGACCATTTTACAGTCATTTCTGTCCTGTTTACTGAGAGGGTTTTTTATGGATCTTGATCTTGTGATTGGAGCTCTTCTTTGCTGGCTCATCTACTGTTGTTTTATTCAGCGTCCACATCTGAAAGCTGAGTCAAGAAGAACCAGGATGAGGAGCAGGAGGAGGTTTTGGATTCATCTCTTGGTGTCTTTGCCACCTCAAAGGGGACACTTTAACCAGGTACACTGGGATCAGTGATAGCACCCTGAAAAATGTCACAGCTACTCCATAATGTCCATATCCACGTTTGATTGGCTGTTAAAGCGACTCTGTAACCACTTTGTGCCTCCTGTAGCTGATGATAGGTTCTTGCTGGTGGCATGTCTATCATCGCTGGTGCCGCTTTCCAGTGCCCGAAAAACATACTTTACTGTAGCTGGAACCGTGTCTAAGAGGCGTGGCCTAGATCGATCGTGCCCTAGGCCAGCACCGCCTGTGTGGTGGTCTTCTGTGTCTCCCCCGTCTCCCACTCCGCCCGCTGACCGCCCTCTGTCCGGCGCACAGTCATGGCAATAATTGCGCATGCGCCGCCTCGTAACCCCCCGGCGCTGATGCAATGACGTGTTTGAGTCATCGCCACCTTTCTGGTGTGGCCGCTCAGCGCCATCCCCGCCCTGTGTTTCTGAAGTTCCTGGCCTTTCCCCGCCTCTCTTGCCTGTCCCCGCCCCCCCCCCCCCCGCCGCATACCATGGTGCCGCCCGCTGTCATCATCAGCTGGTCTTCTTCCCGGCCCATGCGCCATTGCGCTCATAACCCTTGCACACGCAGTGATGCACGCGGCTAGTCGGAGAAAGCCGGCAGCATCACTGCACGTGCGCGGCTTGGGAGCGCAATGGCGCATGGGCCAGGAAGACGACCAGCTGATAATGGCAGCGGGTAGCACCATGGTATGCAGCGGGGGGGGGGGGGGGGGGCGGGGATAGGCAAGAGAGGCGGAGAAAGGCCAGGAACTTTAGAAACACAGGGCAGGGATGGCGCTGAGCGGCCACACCAGAGAGGCGGCAGTGACCCAAACACGTCATTGCGTCGGCGCCGGGGGGTTATGAGGCGGCATATGCGCAATCATTGCCATGACTGGGCGCCGGGCGGAGCGGGAGGCGGGGGAGACAGAGAAGACCACCACAAAGGTGGTGCTGGCCTAGGGCACGATCGCTCTTAGACACGGTTCCAGCTACAGTAAAGTATGATTTTCGGGCACTGGAAAGCGACACCAGCGATGATAAACATACCACCAGCAAGAACTTATCATCAACTACAGGAAGGTATGAGTAGTTGTGGGGGGCACAAAGTGGGTACAGAGTCGCTTTAAATGATCTTTGTCCAGGACTCACCTATCAGAAAATAGATTTGCAGTCACCGATCTCAGGTAGGCATATAGTTTGATTATATGTACCTTGTATCACTGATGTAACGTGACATTAATTTTTTTCCCCCTAGATTTCTGGCTACAGGAAACTCTTTAGCGTCACTGCATTTTGAGTTTCTGCTTGGTCTTTTCACTATCTGCATGATTGTGCATGACACCTGTGAGCAGATATGGGAGAGATTAAAAGCCACAGTCATGCCACCTCCAGAGTGAGAAGATTGGGTCAGAATTGCTGAGGGATTTAATGAAGCTGCGCAGTATCCTTACTGCATTGGGGTGCTGGACGGTAAACACATTCGTGTTATGAAGCCGTTTTACTCAGGGTCTGTATATTTAAATTACAAGCAGTTTTTCTCGGTAGTCCTGTTGGCCTTGGCCGACAAAACTACCGGTTTATAATTGTAGAAATAGGGGCCTATGGAAGTTCTGCGGATGCTGGCTTCTTCAGATCTTCTCAGCAAGCTGCTTCATTCCGGGCAGCTCTCCCTCCCAGATTCAAAGACTCCCGCAGGATCACTGGGACCTCCAGCTCCATATGTTATGGTAGCGGATAAAGCCTTTGGCCTACACACCAACTTGTTGCGCCCTTACCCTCAGCACGGCTTGGATGACCGTAGACAATGGCGGATTATAATGTGGGCGGTTTGGGCGGCCGCCCGGGGCCCAAGGCTCCGGGGGGGCCCGCGCCGCCCACATTAAGATCTTGCATAGCAGCGCCAGCAGCACATCACTTTCGGGGCCCAATGGGCCCCCGAGTGATGTTCTGCTGTGGCGCGCTGTCGTCGGAGTCCGCCGCGGCACCGCCCCCTCTCTCCTTGCCGTCTTTGCGGTGCCCGTACTTCTCTCCTGGCGGCGTGATGACGTCACATCCTGCGCGCCGCCAAGCAGAGAAGTTCGGGCACCGCGGGGCTGCACTGTGAGCTTCCGGCCTGCTCTCTCTGCCGGAAGCTCACCCTGGCTCCCTGCCGCCCGAATATACCCCCTGCCACCCGGCTGTACCCCTTGCCCCTTAGCTGCTCTCCATGCCGCCCCATCTTCTCCCCCTGCTGCTACCCCCATCATCTTCTCCCCCTGCTGCTACCCCCATCATCTTCTCCCCCTGCTGCTACCCCCATCATCTTCTCCCCCTGCTGCTACCCCCATCATCTTCTCCCCCTGCTGCTACCCCCATCATCTTCTCCCCCTGCTGATACCCCCATCATCTTCTCCCCCTGCTGCTACCCCCATCATCTTCTCTCCCTGCTGCCACCCCCATCATCTTCTCCCCCTGCTGCCACCCACATCATCTTCTCCCCCTGCTGATACCCCCATTATCTCCCCCTGCTGCCACCCCCATCATCTTCTCCCCCTGCTGCTACCCCCATCATCTTCTCCCCCTGCTGCCACCCCCATCATCTTCTCCCCCTTCTGCTACCCCCATCATCTTCTCCTCCTGCTGATACCCCCATCATCTTCTCCCCCTTCTGCTACCCCCATCATCTTCTCCCCCTGCTGATACCCCCATCATCTTCTCCCCCTGCTGATACCCCCATCATCTTCTCCCCCTGCTGATACCCCCATCATCTTCTCCCCCTGCTGATACCCCCATCATCTTCTCCCTCTGCTGCTACCCCCATCATCTTCTCCCCCTGCTGCCACCCCCATCATCTTCTCCCCCTGCTGATACCCCCATCATCTTCTCCCCCTGCTGCTACCCCCATCATCTTCTCCCCCTGCTGCTACCCCCATCATCTTCTCCCCCTGCTGATACCCCCATTATCTCCCCCTGCTGCCACCCCCATCATCTTCTCCCCCTGCTGCTACCCCTATCATCTCCCCCTGCTGCCACCCCCATCATCTCCCCCTGTTGCTACCCCCATCATCTTCTCCCCCTGCTGATACCCCCATCATCTCCCCCTGCTGCCACCCCCATCATCTTCTCCCCCTGCTGCCACCCCCATCATCTTCTCCCCCTGCTGATACCCCCATCATCTTCTCCCCCTGCTGATACCCCCATCATCTTCTCCCCCTGCTGCTACCCCCATCATCTTCTCCCCCTGCTGCCACCCCCATCATCTTCTCCCCCTGCTGCTACCCCCATCATCTTCTCCCCCTGCTGCTACCCCCATCATCTTCTCCCCCTGCTGCTACCCCCATCATCTTCTCCCCCTGCTGCTACCCCCATCATCTTTTCCCCCTGCTGCTAACCCCATCATCTTCTCCCCCTGCTGCCACCCCCATCATCTACTCCCCCTGCTGCCACCCCCATCATCTTCTCCCCCTGCTGCCACCCCCATCATCTTCTACTCCTGCTGCTACCCCCATCATCTTCTCCCCCTGCTGCCACCCCCATCATCTTCTCCCCCGCTGCCACCCACATCATCTTCTCCCCCTGCTGATACCCCCATTATCTCCCCCTGCTGCCACCCCCATCATCTTCTCCCCCTGCTGCTACCCCCATCATCTCCCCCTGCTGCCACCCCCATCATCTTCTCCCCCTGCTGCTACCCCCATCATCTTCTCCCCCTGCTGATACCCCCATCATCTTCTCCCCCTGCTGCTACCCCCATCATCTTCTCCCCCTGCTGCCACCCACATCATCTTCTCCCCCTGCTGATACCCCCATTATCTCCCCCTGCTGCCACCCCCATCATCTTCTCCCCCTGCTGCTACCCCCATCATCTCCCCCTGCTGCCACCCCCATCATCTTCTCCCCCTGCTGCTACCCCCATCATCTTCTCCCCCTGCTGCCACCCCCATCATCTTCTCCCCCTGCTGCTACCCCCATCATCTTCTCCCCCTGCTGATACCCCCATTATCTCCCCATGCTGCCACCCCCATCATCTTCTCCCCCTGCTGCTACCCCCATCATCTTCTCCCCCTGCTGCCACCCCCATCATCTTCTCCCCCTGCTGCCACCCCCATCATCTTCTCCCCCTGCTGATACCCCCATCATCTTCTCCCCCTGCTGCCACCCCCATCATCTTCTCCCCCTGCTGCCACCCCCATCATCTTCTCCCCCTGCTGCCACCCCCATCATCTTCTCCCCCTGCTGCCACCCCCATCATCTTCTCCCCCTGCTGCTACCCCCATCATCTTCTCCCCCTGCTGCTAACCCCATCATCTTCTCCCCCTGCTGCTAACCCCATCATCTTCTCCCCCTGCTGCCACCCCCATCATCTTCTCCCCCTGCTGCCACCCCCATCATCTTCTCCCCCTGCTGCCACCCCCATCATCTTCTCCCCCTGCTGCCACCCCCATCATCTTCTCCCCCTGCTGCCACCCCCATCATCTTCTACTCCTGCTGCTACCCCCATCATCTTCTCCCCCTGCTGCCACCCCCATCATCTTCTCCCCCTGCTGCTACCCTTCATCATCTGCTGCCACCCCCATCATCTTCTCCCCCTGCTGCTACCCTTCATCATCTTCTCCCCCTGCTGCTACCCTTCATCATCTTCTCCTCCTGCTGCCACCCCCATCATCTTCTCCCCCTGCTGCTACCCCCATCATCTTTTCCCCCTGCTGCTACCCTTCATCATCTTCTCCTCCTGCTGCTACCCTTCATCATCTTCTCCTCCTGCTGCCACCCCCATCATCTTTTCCCCCTGCTGCTACCCCCATCATCTTTTCCCCCTGCTGCTACCCCCATCATCTTCTCCCCCTGCTGCTACCCCCATCATGTTCACCCCCTGCTGCTTCCCTGCCTTCCCAGCTTCCCCCCCCCCCTCCCCGGCCTCATTTGCCCCAGCTTCTCCCCCTGTCGCCCCAGCTGCCTCCCTTCCCCAGTCACCCCCAGCTCCCCGCCTGCAGTTGAGTTGGGGCCTGAGAAGTCTTCATGATGCTGCGCCAAATAGAGAGGAAAGGAAAAAGTGAGCGACGGCAATCGGAGAAGACGTCACCTGTGAGTCATTAGTAACTGCACTGTAATCACTTATAGGCTGGGCTCACACACAGTATATTTCAGTCAGTATTGTGGTCCTCATAGCAACCAAAACCAGGAGTGGATAGAAAACACAGAAAGGCTCTGTTCACACAATGTTGTAATTGAGTGGATGGCCGCCATTTAATGGCAAATATTTGCTGTTATTTTAAAACAATGGCTGTTATATTGAAATAATGGACGTTATTTACTGTTATATGACGGCCATCCACTCAATTACAACATTGTGTCAACAGATCCTTTCTGTGTTTTCCATCCACTCCTGGTTTTGGTTGCTATGAGGACCTGACATGAGGACCAAATACTGCCTGAAATATACATAGTGTGAACCCAGCCCTATAGTGTGCAGAGCCTGTGTACCATTGGGGTCTAAATGGGTCAGTGTTTTGTTTGCGGTAGTGTACTGACACAGCCCCGGGGTCACTACAGTACACTAGCGAAAACTTTTAAACTAGAACCCAACTACAACTGCAGGCACTACAACTCCCAGCATATTATGAGGGCTGCAGACTGTCAGTACATGCTGGGAGTTGTAGTGCATGTAGCTGTTGTAGTTTGGTCCTAGGTGCATCATACACTGGATTCTTTGTGGCATATAAGAATACATAGATCTGTGGGGGCTCAGTGCAGGGAAGTGACCCCAGAACATCACTAATAGGGGATAGAACAAAAACATCCCCCCTATCCCCTATTAGTGATGTTCTGGGGTCACTTCTATATACTGATCCCCCTCAGACCTATGTATTCTTATATACCCCACACAGCCTGCTGGGGTGGCTGGGGGGGGGGGGGGGGCCCAGGTTGGGTGGACAGCCCGGGGCCCAGGGTACATTTAATCCGCCACTGACCGTAGGGCATGGAACATACTCTAATTGGGTAACAGTTACTAGTGGGGTACCACAGGGGTCAGTGTTGGGTCCACTTCTTTTTAATATGTTTAATGTGGATAAATGTAAGGTTATGCTCTTGGGCCATATAAATAATAATAAGTACAGTTATGTGCTAAATAATAAAACACTGGGTAAAACTGCTTCCGAAAAGGACCTGGGGGTATTGGTGGACAGTAAACTCAACTTTAGTGATCAGTGCCAGGCAGCAGCTGCCAAGGCTGATAAAATAATGGGATCCATCAAAAGAGGTATAGATGCTAAAGATGAGAACATAGTTTTGCCTCTTTATAAATCACTGGTCAGACCACATATGGAATACTGTGTACAGTTTTGGGCACCGGTATATAAGGACACAGCTGAACTGAAGTGGGTGCAAAGGAGGGCAACAAGGGTCATTAAGGGAATGGGTGGGTTACAGTACCCAGACAGGTTATCAAGCTTCATTTAGAAATAAGACGCCTTAGGGGCAATCTGATTACAATGTACAAATATATGAATGGACAGTACAGAAATCTTTGTAGTGGTCTTTTTACTCCTAGGTCTGTAACAATGACAAGGGGGCATCCTCTACGTCTAGAGGAAAGAAGATTTCACCATCAGCACAGAGGCTGATTCTTTACTGTAAGAGCAGTGAGACTATGGAACTTAGACAGACAGTTTACTGCTAAATAGTTGAATAGGCAGTTTCTGTGAGGCTCAAATGTTACAGGAACAAGAGTTAAATGCAGGGTCCCGGGAGTTGTTAGCACAGCAGCAGCAGGGGTCAGGACAGGTAAATAAGGGTCAATTTACACAGCCCAAGATAGGTGCAGCGACTGAGAGCCAGCAACCCAATGGGGCAAAGTGATGATGTGTGGAACTGGATAGTTGCAGAAGTACCACTGAGGCACTTGTCACAGTAGCCAAGAATGGTCTGGGCTATGGCCACCATTGAATACACTCCAGGACTTAACCAGCCAAAATCTTTTTACTGAATATATGTTGGCAGATGAGATAAAATACTGTACTATCTTCACAGTTTCAAGGAATCTCGGTAAAAATAGACCTTTGTAAGCTCTCTTGATACAACAGACACAGTTGATAAATTCTGTAAATTCTGAGGTAATGAGCTTAGGGATTGGATAAAGTGTAGTGCAAGTGTACAGTGGCATTACTCATACAATCACTAGAGGAAATCAGTTAACCCTTAGTGTACCTTCAGCTGTGCAAATAATGAGGCTGGAATACCCCTTTGGTCAGTGAGAAATGATTTATCTAAAAAAAGCTCCATGTTCACACACCATTGCTATTAAATGACAGCCATCCACTAAATTTCAGCATTATGTGAACATGGCCTTTCTGTGTTTTTAATCCACTCCTGGTTTTGGTTGCAATATGAGGACCAAAATACTGAGCTAAAATAGTGTGAACTTAGCCCAAAGCTTATAATGACCAAAATAAGAGAAATATATGAACAAGCTGTCTTATAGTAAGATTCTGTTTATTGCACATAGCAACCAGTCTTAGCTCAACTTTAATTTCTCATATTACTCTGGTAAAATAAAAGTTGAGCTGTGATTGGTTGCTATTTGCAGCAATGAGAATCTTAATATAAAACAATTTAATAAATCCATTAAACTTCATTCCTGACATATGTTAATGATCTTTTGTCCAAATAAACATGTAGTATTTTGGGACCCAGGATTATTAACATCAGGAGTTACAATAGAAGGAGGTTCTAAAACGAAAACATTGTGTTGGGACCAAAATTTGAAGAAGGCATTGCATTGGTTAAGATTCTTTTCCATTTTTTCACTGTTTTTCCTTGGAACATGTTGTAGTTTTCATTGATACAGTTTTTGGGTACCTACAATTTAATAATTTTATCCCCATTTTCTAATTGTAATAATTGTATAGTTTAGGTCAGTACTTTTTTTACTTAATAGGGTACTTGGCTATGTAAGGAATTCATCAATATTTCCTGAAAAAAAATGTATTGTAACATCTGTAATTCTGTAAAGTGTCCCTAATTGCAGATGCTCCCATAGGCTGCTGGAATTCCAGATGAAAACAGGACAGGTTTTATAATTTACTGATCTATTTTCCAGAATGGAAACCCTTTAGGAAAAACCCTGAATGGTGTCCGTGCCTTATACAACCCTATGGGTCTGGAAATTTATCCAGATTTCCTGATAAGAAATGCAGATAAATTTTCCAGGCATGTGCATGGGGCCTTATAATGTAGAAAAAGGTATTAGTCAGAATTATTAGAGGTCCTAAAGGTTCTATTTCACGGGGTGACCGGAGGAGCAAATGAGCGCTGTCAGTGCTCGTTTGCTCCTCGCTCCTTGCTTGCTTTCGCCACTATTGCATGCGACGGCAGCAAGTGGGCGAGTCCGGGGGGGGGGGGGGGCGAGGCGCGGGGGGGGGGGGGTGCAGGGGGGCTGCCCGGGTAATTGCTAGATCGTCCGGGCAGCCCATAGCATATAGCAGCGGTCTGCTGCCGCCACTTCTATTGCATGGAGCGACGGCAGAAGATCATTGCTATATGGGTCGTTTGTCTTTTAATATGTTGAAAGACAAACAACTGCAACGATGAGCCTACTCTGTGTAATAGGGCCTTTAGGTTGAACTGACTAGCTTTAGTAAATTAGCTTAACTAGCAATTTTAGTACATAAAGACAACATGATAAAGATATCAGTTTCCTTTTGTTTACAGATAGATCTGACTTTGTTAATGTGACTTGTATTCAATGGAATGGTTGGGTACTGCCCTTCCTTTTCCTTAAAACATGAGTGATATGTATAATAAACTGTGGAAAAAATGAATTGTCCTATGGTGTAATGTACATTTCCTAAAGCTTCCTTAGAACACAGAGAGTAAAATGTCTACTCTCTATACGTAATTCTATTTGAACAATCATAGAAATCTGAGGGGGGGGGTTTTCAGTCAAGAAACATTGTCAGGATATTTTTCTAGTAGGTTTACCAGCGTCAGAAATACTGTGTATTCAGTATATAGTATTGTGGCTTCTAATAATGCATATATTTTTCTTATGCCATGTAGCACACCTGCTTTTAACTAACAAACACATACAAAGAAATTGAGTGCCAAAAGAAAGTGTAAAATTTCACCTGTATCATCATACTTCAAATATTTCAGTTTGTCAATTAAAAAGAAACCAGGAGTGGACACTCCTCAAGAGGACTTCATGCCTTTACTTTTTTTTTAATCCATTCCTGGCTCTGGCTCAGGTAAAAACAAGCATACCAGATAAGGCCATGTTCACACAACGGGAGAGACTGGCCGTTCCGTGACCTGGCTGGGTCAAGGAACGTCCGGTCTCTGAAAAGATCATCACGGCTGGTGTTGCAGTACCAGCTGGATGATCTTTTCGGCGGCAGGGTTCTGATTTGGGTAATCACGTCCCCAGTGCTCCTAATAGCTTACTGGGCAGAGGATTTCAGAATAAACAGCATAAGAATGGCAAGACACACCTTCATCCTTAGCGCCTGGTGCCCACTAGGGAGCTATCAGCAGGTTACATTAATCTAATCTGCTGAGAGTTCCCCGTTAAAATGGGATGATATATTGGGGTTTCTAGTATAAAGAACTCTCAAATCTATTTCAGCAATTATTTGGTTACTTTAAATTAGTGTTTGAATTTTTCAGTAAACTCTGCTAAACTTATCTTTCTGACAGAGAATTTCAGAAAATGCTAAAAAAAAAATCATTCAATGCATCTGCCAAAATTTACCACTAATAGAAAGTATTGTACATTGTATAAAGTATTGTATAAGAATGTACATTCAGCCCAGTTCTGTTCATACTCCCGCTCTTAGGCTGGGTTCACACTACGTAACTGCTGTATGTCATAACAACGGCCGTATTTGCACAAGCAATGGCCGTTATTTGTAAAATAATGGACGTTGTTTGTGGAAATACGGCCGTTGTTATGAAATATTAACGTGTTTTTTACGAAGTGTGAAAATAGCCTTATACTGTACAGCAGCGCAGGGCATAGCTTGCGCTATTTCAGGTGTGTGGGCCCAAAGCAGAGGAGGCTCAGTTACAGTGTTGGAATGAAGAGAAGGTGAGTGGGATTTCTGTTATTTTATATTTTGGTATTAGAGCTGTCTAATTTACCTACAAAGAGATTTTACCTGAAGGTGGGATTGCCTACCTTCTAGGGGCATTTGCCTAATGGGGTATTACCTACCTACTGGGCAGGGGCGTAGCTAGGGGTTCAGTCTAGGGGGGGCGAGCAAGTCTGAGTGGGCCCCCAACCGACTAAGTTACCCATAGGGAACCTCAGCAGAAGACACTGCTTTCCAAATAATAAAGGAAATATTTAACTACATTACTCATAGAGAACAGGGACTGAGAGCAGTGTAAAAGGCTTTCTACTTTTCACATATACGGCCATGTAAAATTTAAAGGGGTTATGCAAGATAAAAGAACCATAGCTGCTTTGTTGGGTGACCTCCATCATACTGAGTATTAGATGCTGGGAAAGCAGGGTGACCTCCATCATACTGAGTATTAGATGCTGGGAAAGCTGGGTGACCCCATTATACTGAGTACAAGATGCTGGAAATGACCAACATCATAAGGGGTGTAGTAGTGAGGTATAGTGGATAAGGGGTGTAGTAGTGAGGTATAGTGGATAAGGGGTGTAGTAGTGAGGTATAGTGGATAAGGGGTGTAGTAGTGAGGTATAGTGGATAAGGGGTGTAGTAGTGAGGTATAGTGGATAAGGGGTGTAGTAGTGAGGTATAGTGGATAAGGGGTGTAGTAGTGAGGTATAGTGGATAAGGGGTGTAGTAGTGAGGTATAGTGGATAAGGGGTGTAGTAGTGAGGAATAGTGGATAAGGGGTGTAGTAGTGAGGTATAGTGGATAAGGGGTGTAGTAGTGAGGTATAGTGGATAAGGGGTGTAGTAGTGAGGTATAGTGGATAAGGGGTGTAGTAGTGAGGTATAGTGGATAAGGGGTGTAGTAGTGAGGTATAGTGGATAAGGGGTGTAGTAGTGAGGTATAGTGGATAAGGGGTGTAGTAGTGAGGTATAGTGGATAAGGGGTGTAGTAGTGAGGTATAGTGGATAAGGGGTGTAGTAGTGAGGTATAGTGGATAAGGGGTGTAGTAGTGAGGTATAGTGGATAAGGGGTGTAGTAGTGAGGTATAGTGGATGAGGGGTGTAGTAGTGAGGTATAGTGGATGAGGGGTGTAGTAGTGAAGGTATAGTGGATGAGGGATGTAGTAGTGGAGGTGTAGTGGATGAGGGGTGTAGTAGTGGAGGTATAGTGGATAAGGTGTGTAGTAGTGAGGTATAGTGGATAAGGGGTGTAGTAGTGAGGTATAGTGGATAAGGGGTGTAGTAGTGAGGTATAGTGGATAAGGGGTGTAGTAGTGAGGTATAGTGGATAAGGGGTGTAGTAGTATAGGTAGATATGAGGGGTTTAGTAGTGGAGGGGACAGGGCACACACCTTCAAGTCAGCTCTAATGTGTGTCGGCTCTCTGCATAAGTGAAAGTAAGGGATTGTGCTGTGCAGCCGTCCCCTATTGAGGCAAAGAGTCTGCTGCCTGAGGCAGAAAGCTCATTCTATCTCATGGCAGAAGCGGCAGTTACCAAGTGGACACATGGCAGACCCTCTTCTTACCACCCGCCCGCCATTTTTTCCACTAATACAGCAGGTATACACACCCCAAGCTGCATCCCCCCAGTAGCCTGTAACTCCAAATTAGGTCCCCGTCATTTGGCCAGACCAGCACATCACACCCCGCACCTCCTCTCCCCCCAGAAAAAGAAAGGACGCCATAATTACCTGCAAGGCAGTACTGTCACAGTCAGCCTCAGGAGTCAGCTCACTCCCTGAGTCTCTGCTCTGTGTGTGATTCAAGTGCAGGGGGAAGGGAGCGGCCTCTTGTGGCTGGAGGCGGAATTGCTCTGCCTCCGGCCACAGGAGTGATTACATGGCCAGGCTCAGCATCCAGCAGCTGAGTGCCGTCCCAAGAGAACTTGCCGGATGCCGGGGGACCCAATTCAGCGAAAAATCTCTGGAGATCACAGTGGGCCCCTGCCAGAGTGGGCCCGGGGGCGGCCGCCCACCCTGCCCCCTATCAAATATCGCTACTGCTACTGGGGCATTTATCTAATGGGGTGATTACCTACCTCCTACTCTTACATTCATGGGACAGTTTGGGGGAGCAATACTTTGCTTTTGCCTTGGAGCTGCTAATCCACACTATGCCATTTGTAACAAGTATTAGGGACAAGTGTGCACTTATATTTTGGGTGTCCTTCCATTTTCAAGTCACGGTAACAGTATTTATGTAGATGTGGTTTTGCATATAAATGAAAAGTAATGAAAGAGTAAGAAATGTACTCTGATATTTTGTAATCTGGCTTTAAAGTAGTGTACTTTAAAATCTAGCATAGGATGCCATCTCTTGTCTGTGTGATTGGATTCATATTGTGACTCAGTTCATAAGACTCTGTCTTTGGAGCCAGTACAGCATTCCTTCTTCAGCTAGGCATTCGCCTGGACAAGTCATTTGTTAAATATTTTTATATTAACTCCCACATTCACTCTTTTGTTTCTTAACCTGTTTTTTTTTTTTGTTTTAAAATGTTTGAAATATGATTATTTTGACTTTTTTGTTTTGCTTAAAGGACACTTGTCATGAACGGGCACTTCATCTAGGGTCACCTACAAGATGGTCCTAGAGGGTTTGTACAGTTTAGAAAGCCTATGTTCATGTACTCTATGAAGGATGGGGTCCTCTGTCCAGAATGCTCATTTGTTGGCCAGAGTGGAGAGCAGTGGAGTGAAGAAAGGTGCCAAGGGAGCCGTCTAATAGACAGCATCCATTAGGAAGCTGGGACTTAGTGCTACCTGGTAAAATTGCTAGCACTAACCCCCCCCCCCCCCCCCAATTACACGAGTATCCACTGGCACCAGGGGTAGACCCGGGTATGGCAGTCTGGGACTGGGGAGGTAGCAGACCGGTAACATGATCATCTGGAAGTCCCTTCCAACTCTGGTATTACTCTGGTATTACTAGGCTGCTGTTTTGAGTTTGGGAATATTTAACAGTAAATTAGGGATGCATAAGACCCCAAGATTACTCTTTTATAGCATAGGGCACCATGGAAACTACACAAGGTAGTATGGATATCTTCAAATACAGATGTCCCTACTCCTTGCAAAATATGGTGTGGTAAATGGCTTTGTTCCAGATGTTGGGTGCTGACAGTCATGTTGGTGAATTTAATAGTAAAAACAGAGAAAGAACGGTGAGAAAAGAAAAACTGTGTGTGAATAACTAATAAAAAATGTCCGCTGTTTACAAAAGGCGTCCAAAAATAATGATCATGTTCATTATTTTGACGTCCGCGGTAAAAACGTCTGTTATTCAATGCATTGTGCGCATTGGATGTCCGTCTTCCCATTGGCCAGGATCTCTTGCGGCACCGCAAACAACTGACGTGTTAGTTTCCTGTGGCCGCTATTCATTTAATAGCTGCCGCAGAAAACAATGTCAGTGCACACTGTGGAGCAAGCTGCTCCGCCCGCTAGCTCCATAGTGTATTGTGGGGGGTTCTGATGCGGGTGTGCACAGATGCGCCCACATCAGAACACTGCAGCCGAAAAGATCATCTGGCCGATACTGCAGTACTGGCCGGGATGATCTTTTCAGAGACCGGCCGCTCCGTGACCCGGCCAGGTCTCATATGCTGTGTGAACATAGCCTTAAATGGTAGCAGGTACTTAGCAAGTAGTTTGTATAAATTGTGACATTTATGCCAAGAAGCAAAAGGGGATGAAAATATGCTGGAGTGGTAGGCCATGATGAAGACCTCTAGCGTAGAAGGAAAAGGAGTCCTCTATCTGTACCCTATTAAATATAGATGAAAAAAAGGGATGATGATCAGTCACAGGGGATTTGAACAGTGTTAGTGATGTTATAGTTAGAAAAAATTTACCTATTCAGATGAAAGGCTAAGTTAGTTAGTTTTGTCCATGAAGGCCAAATATAACTTAGGGAAACTTAATAGTAATAATGTAATACTGTACTATCAAATTATTGATATCAGATATTAATGGGAGCTGTAAGCATCTAATTAGGGTTAAAATATATCTATGGCTACATAAGGCTTCTCATTAGGATTCTGTACATACAGTTTTTCTTTTATCTCCATAGCCCACTCTAATATGAGATATAATTCTTTTGTTAATATGTAAATGAGGCGAAGGTACCTTGTAAATGTTCTTTAGCATGGCAAGAACCCAGGCTAAGCCAGTCTTATATAACGTCTCTGTGCCCACATGCTGGTGGCTATCAAAGGAGGGTAGACAAATTTGTCCTGGGAAACCACTGTTAGGCTATGTTCACACAATGTCAAAAATAAAGAAAAGGCGCCCGATTTTGCTATAAAAAAACTTCCGTTTTTTACGCGATTTAACTGACTGCAATGACAATGCATTGAAGTCAATGGGAAGACAGACGTCCAATGCGCACAATGCATTGAATAACGGACGTTTTTACCGCGGACGTCAAAATAATGAACATGATCATTATTTTCGGACGCCTTTTGGAAACAGCGGACATTTTTTATTAGTTGTTCACACACAGTTTTTCTTTTCTCACCGCTCTTTCTCCGTTTTACTATTAAATTCAATGGACTTTTCAATTAAGCCGCACCCAAAATCCAATTAGTAACCCCATACTAGAATACTGTACCAACAGCCGTCATTGCACTAAGGGGAGGCCAGACAGCTAAATGACGTTCCTTAATATAACAGACGTAATTTTAAACAGAGCTGAAAAAACGTTGTGTGAACATAGCCATACAGGACAAATTCAGGCAGATTTGTATTACCTTGCACTCATAGATAAATGAGACTGTGTTTATATTGTACAGCAGGAAAAGCACTTCATAATCATTTCCACTTTCAGTACAGGTGGTCTTCTTCCAGCATCTGCCTGGCTTCTTGTTTTCATTTTAAATAAGTAACAAGTTCTAGTGGCTTTCACCAGATGGGGTTTCTGATCATAAGCCAAAGGGTTGGGCTTTAGAATTTAACATATTTCTCATTTAATAAATACTTGGAAAGAAATCAAGTACTAAGCTTGGGTTTATAACAGGCAGTTCATTATGTTACATTGTCTTTTCTATGAACAATATTGCTATATCTGATACTATATTTAAACACTGATATGAATGCATATAGGCAAGATAACTAATCTGTGCACTTAGATTTGTTAAGGTGCCAATGTACACTCACCGGCCACTTTATTAGGTACACCATGCTAGTAACGGGTTGGACCCCCTTTTGCCTTCAGAACTGCCTCAATTCTTCGTGGCATAGATTCAACAAGGTGCTGGAAGCATTCGTCAGAGATTTTGGTCCATATTGACATGATGGCATCACACAGTTGCCGCAGATTTGTCGGCTGCACATCCATGATGCGAATCTCCCGTTCCACCACATCCCAAAGATGCTCTATTGGATTGAGATCTGGTGACTGTGGAGGCCATTTGAGTACAGTGAACTCATTGTCATGTTCAAGAAACCAGTCTGAGATGATTCTAGCTTTATGACATGGCGCATTATCCTGCTGAAAGTAGCCATCAGATGTTGGGTACATTGTGGTCATAAAGGGATGAACATGGTCAGCAACAATACTCAGGTAGGCTGTGGCGTTGCAACGATGCTCAATTGGTACCAAGGGGCCCAAAGAGTGCCAAGAAAATATTCCCCACACCATGACATCACCACCACCAGCCTGAACCGTTGATACAAGGCAGGATGGATCCATGCTTTTATGTTGTTGACTCCAAATTCTGACCCTACCATCCGAATGTCGCAGCAGAAATCGAGACTCATCAGACCAGGCAACGTTTTTCCAATCTTCTACTGTCCAATTTCGATGAGCTTGTGCAAATTGTAGCCTCAGTTTCCTGTTCTTAGCTGAAAGGAGTGGCACCCGGTGTGGTCTTCTGCTGCTGTAGCCCATCTGCCTCAAAGTTTGACGTACTGTGCGTTCAGAGATGCTCTTCTGCCTACCTTGGTTGTAACGGTTGGCTATTTGAGTCACTGTTGCCTTTCTATCAGCTGGAACCAGTCTGCCCATTCTCCTCTGACCTCTGGCATCAACAAGGCATTTCCGCCCACAGAACTGCCGCTCACTGGATGTTTTTTCTTTTTCGGACCATTCTCTGTAAACCCTAGAGATGGTTGTGCGTGAAAATCCCAGTAGATCAGCAGTTTCTGAAATAATCAGACCAGTCCTTCTGGCACCAACAACCATGCCACGTTCAAAAGGCACTCAAATCACCTTTCTTCCCCATACTGATGCTCGGTTTGAACTGCAGGAGATTGTCTTGACCATGTCTACATGCCTAAATGCACTGAGTTGCCACCATGTGATTGGCTGATTAGAAATTAAGTGGTAACGTGCAGTTGGACAGGTGTACCTAATAAAGTGGCCGGTGAGTGTACATAACAGCATAGTCATTAGAATGGAGCGGACTTAGCGAATTGTTTAGTTTCGGCAATTTTCTTTTAACCCGACACTTAGCAGTTGGGGAAGTTAGATGCCACCTTAGGCCTGTCAGGAAAACATGGATACAGCCTGTGGCCGGTGTCAGAGAAGATCATCCCGATCAGTACTGCAGTTCTAGCCGGATGATCTTCACTCCTGATGAATTGGGATGTGGGTGCATCTGGGTAATTGCACTTGGGAATAATTGGTGCATGCCCCATGCTCCATTCATTCTGTATGTATTTTTCTGAGTTCAGCAAGGAAATAACATGATCGGATGGGAACACCCCTTTAACTATTAAAATTAAGCTATGTGGCATACAGGTTCTTATTAAAGAGACCCAGTTGGTATATGGAAACATATAGTAAATCTCCCCTGGAAGAGTATGCAAATTAGCTCTCTTTCTGAAAGAAGAAAAATTGAAGTTTTTCATCCATCAAGATACTTACTATGATTTACGCCTGCTTGCAGGTATAAATTATGGTAAATCGGATGCTGGAAAAGCCATTGTAGCCAATTTACCATAATTTTCACCTGTAAACAGGCATAAATCATGGTGAGCAGGGCGTAGATCATCAAAAGTTTCAGATTTTAGCACAAACCAAAGTACTCTAGGTGCAGCTTTAGTAAATACCCCTCTCTGAATAACTCAATGAAATCCCAAGGGTTTAAAAGTAAAAATCCCAGTCTGGACAATTGTATCTTAGTCTACTTAGACTAAGATCAAGAGAAATTGGGCAATAAACTGTGCCCAGCATGTATGGCATAAGTTGGGTGGAGTAATATGGAGAAGGTTTAGGAGCCACTGTCAGCAGCTGATACCTGCTGTTAGTGACTGGTGTCAAAACTTACTCTGATGCCAGTCACTTAACTCCCTAATTGCCACAATCAATAATTACAGCATCTTTGTAACTATCTGAAAGGTGCTGGTCTTGCCAAGGTTACTGTCGGCATCTCTGGGACGCAATTGTGGGAAGCCAATTGGTTTTCACCTGAAGACCTATGTGGCTCTTATGTTAAATCCACTATTATAGCATGTCACAGGCAGAGTGTAGTAGTTGACCTGCAATAACAGGTCACTGCATTAAAATAGTACTGCAGTGTACTGTATACACAATCAGAGCAACTCTTGTACAAGTCTCCTTGGGGGACTCAAAAAGTGTAAAAACAAATGTATAAAATGTCCAAAAAACAATTCAGATGACTCCTCCTTTTCCCATATTTAACCCCTTAAGGACAGAGCCTGAAATGGCCTTAATGACAGAGACAAATTTTATGAATATGACCAGTGTCACTTTAGTCATTAATACCTTCGGGATGCTTTTACCTATCCGGCTGATTCTGAGATTGTTTTCTCGTGACATATTGTACTTTACATTTCTGGTAAATTGGAGTCGATACTCATAACAAATCTTTATGAAAAAAAACCAAATAATGTGAAAAAATGAGAAAAAATGCATTTTTCCAACTTTGAAACTTTTTTGCGTATACAGAAAGTGGTTATACCACATAAATTATATATTAAATAGCATTAGCAACATGTCTACTTTATGTTGGCGGCATTTATTAAACTATCTTTCATTTTTTTTAGACGATAGGAAGCTTAAAACATTAGCAGCAAATTTCCAAATTTTCAGTAAAATTTCAAAATCAGATCTTTTTAGGGACCTGTTCAGGTTTAAAGTGTATTTGAGGGGCCTGTATGTTAGAAAGCCCCACAAAGCACCCCATTTCAGAAACTGCACCCCCCAAACTCTGCAAAAGCACATCCAGAAAGTGTTTTAACCCTTTAGGGGAGTCACAGAAATAAAAGCGAAGTGTGTAAGGAATTTGAAAATTTTAATTTTCTGTGCAGAGATTTTATTGTAATCCAATATTTTTCATAATTATAAACCTATTACCAGAGAAATGCACCCCAATAATTATTGCCCCGTTTCTGCAGTTTATAGAAATACCCCATATGTGACCCTATTGCGCTATTTGACGCAACCACAAGCCTCAGATATAAGGGAGCGCCTAGTGAATTTCAACGCCTCCGTTATATTTGGTCATTTTTGACTGTACCACTTCAGGTTGGCAGAGGCTCTGGGGTGTCAAAACCTAAAAAACACCCCTAAAGGGACACCATTTAGAAAACTACACCCCTCAAGGAATGTAACAAGGGGTGCGGTGAGCATCTGGACCCCACAGGTGCTTCACAGATTTTCCGAACAATATGGCGTGAAAAAAGAAAAATTTATTTTTTACACTAAAACGTTGTTCTAGCCTTCAATTTTTCATTTTCTTAAAGGGATAAGAGGCAAAAAAAGACAAAAAATGTGTAGCGCAGTTTCTCCCTAGTACAGAAATACCCCACATGTGGCGATAAAGTGCCAAGGGGGAGCAGGAGGAGCCTCCGAAGGGAAGGAGCGCCAATTGGCTTTTGGAAGCTGAATTTCACTGAAAAGGATTTCAAGGGCCATGTCGCATTTACAGAGCCCTCGTGCTGCCAAGACACTGGAAACCCCCCACAAGTGATTCCATTCTGGAAACTACACCCCTCAAGGAATCTAACAAGGGGTGCAGTAAGCATATGGACCCCACTGATGACGGGCACAAATGTGGAACAATGTGACGTGAAAGGGAAAAATTTCATTTTTTCACTTTCATGGCACAAATGTGCCCGTCATCAAGGGGTCCATATCCTCACTGCACCCCTTGTTAGATTCTCTGAGGGGTGCAGTTTCCAGAATGGGGTCACTTGTGGGGGGTTTCCAGTGTTTTGGCAGCACGAGGGCTCTGTAAATGCGACATGGCGTTCATCATCCATTCTAGCCAAATCCAACCTCCAAAATCCAAATGGCGCTCCTTCCCTTCGGAGGCTTGCCCTGCACCCGCATGGCGCTTTATGTCCACATGTGGGGTATTTACGGACTCGGGGGAAATTGCGCTACACATTTTGTTTTTTTTCTCCTCTTTTAACCCCTTGTGAAAATGATAAATTCAAGGCTAGACCAACATTATAGTGTAAAAAATGTAATATTTCATTTTCACGCCACATTGTTCCACATTTGTGTCCGTCACCAGTGGGGTCCATATGCTCACTACACCACTTGTTACATTCCTTGAGGGGTGCAGTTTCCATAATGGGGTCACTTGTGGGGGGTTTCAACTGTCTTGGCAACACAGGGGCCTTTTGAATGCAACATGGCCCCTCGAAATCCATTCCATCCAAATCCAGCCTTCAAAAACCAAATGGCGCTCCTTCCCTTCGGAGGCTTACCCTGCACCCGCATGGCGTTTTATGTCCACATGTGGGGTATTTCCGTACTCAGGGGAAATTGCTCTACACATTAAATGTTTTTTTTTATCTTTTAACCCCTTGTGAAAATGAAAAAACATGACAAGATTAATAATTTAGAGTAAAAATTTTACAAAAATTACACTAAATGTTGGTCTAGCCTTGATTTTTTTCCATTTCCACAAGGGGTTAAAAAAGAAAATGAACACAAAACGTGTAGGGTAGTGTCCCCTGAGTACGAAAATACCCCACATGTGGGCATAATGTGCCATATGGGCACAGGGCAAGTCACCAAAGGGACAGAGCGCCATTTAGAGGCTGGAATGGAGGATGGAGGCCATGTCGCAATTACAAAGCTCCTGTGCTGCCAGGTCAGTAGAAACCCCCGACAAGTGACCCCATTCTGGAAACTACACCCCATAAGGAATCTAACAAGGGGTGCAGTGAGCATATGGACCCCACTGGTGACGGGCACTTACGTAGAACATGTGCCGAGAAAATAAAAAATACAATTTTTTTCATTTTCACGTCCCAAATGTGGCCGTCACTAGGGGGCCATATCCCCGCTGCCCCCCTTGTTAGATTCCTTATGGGGTGTAGTTTCCAGAATGGGGTCACTTGTGGGGGGTTTCTACTGTCCTGGCCGCACAGAGGCTTTGTAATTGCATCATGGCATCCTCTAATGGGAATGGCGGCCATACCTATTTAGCTGGGGAAAAGGGACAATTCTAATTTATTTAGGGGTATTAGGCCAATTATTAATTTAGAAGGTTGAAAATGACAGGTGTCCATCAAACTCAACCTGTGTTGATCCAGAGGAAGGCAAAAACCCCTCGTGAGGCAGACGACAGTAGCCTCATCACTGGGAAAAATTCCTTCCCGACTCCATAATGGCGATCAGAATAATCCCCGGATCAACGTGACCCCTGAAATAGGAATAAGGGACAGAATTTAGATAATGTAGAACTCCGATGACGTGTGGTGCGCCTTGGAGCGATCCAGTATGCAGAGGCCGGGGGGATCAGGACAGGTGTCACACGGGAAAATGGTGTCCTTCCTGATCCCCCTGTTACGCCACACTCTGCACTTCTTCTGGGGTCTCCTGTTTTCCAGTGTGGGGGACGTCACCTGGAAAATGTTGTCCTGATGCGATACGGGGTCCCTCATATCCAGAAGCGCTGGGTCCGCTCCATGGCTACTAATTATTAGGGCGCTATTACTACTTCTGATATTTACGGATCGTGCCGCAAGCTACAGGGCAGCGAGGGACCGGAAGAGGGGGTGCTGGTATAAAAGTTATCCCCGTACAGGTGGTGACCTTTATCCAGCAGTGGGAAGATCAGTTCCCGGACGATCTCCCCATTAACTCCGAGGATGGGGGGGGAGGGGGCATCTGGGGGCATCTGGGGGCTGGATTCGAGTGTCCCTTCCTTCATACACTCTAAGGGTACATGCACACTGCGGAATCGCGACAGATAACCCTTCGTGCATTCCGCAGCTGGCACCCACCGGCGGACTGATGCAGGCGCACGTCTCCACACGTGTCATAGACTCCATTCTATGCACGGGCGGATTCCGCTCTCCGTCCAACGTGTTCATTCTTTGGATGGACGACGGATTCCGCCCGTGCATAGAATGGAGTCTATGACACGGATAGAGACATGCGCCCGCATCAGTCCGCCGGCGGGTGCCAGCTGCGGAATGCACAAAGGGTTATCCTTCGCCATTCCGCAGTTTGCACGTACCCGAAATCTGTAAGTGCACCCAGAGGTACGCTCACAGAGTGTGTAGAATTTCACACCATACCGTCATCTCTTATTGGGACGGTACTGGCGGAAAAGACGTGTCTGGGGGGCAGCGTACGCTACGCTACCCCCAGACACGTCAATGGATGATGAGGATGAATGGAGGAAAGAAGGATCCCCCCCATTCATCCTCACTGGCTGTTTCGGTGTCGGAGGCAATAATAACGTATCCCTCTGACGCCGAAAACACCCTGGGGGCCATCTTTATACGGGGATTAGTATATGGGGTATATAGTGGTGTAGTGTCAAACTTTATTCAATGTAGTGTGGTGTAATGTAGTGTTTTTTACGTGTTTTTTTACAGTAAGTATAAAAAAAAAACCTACGCCAACAAAGGAGTTGCTGATAAATGCCGCACTTATGTGCGGCACTTATAAGCAGACTGTGGCAGTAGGATATAGAAAAAAAACACCCTACGCCAAAAAGGAGGAGTTGCTGATTAGCAGCGCACTTTCGTGCGATGCTGATCAACACTCAGCGGCGATAGGGTGCGGAAAATAGAAAAAAAAAAATTTGGAAAAAAAAAAAAACCTTTTTCTACATTCTGAATATCCCTGTAGCTGCTGATAAGTGTATTACACATATCAGCCGCTAGGGGGCAGCAGAGCGCAAAATCCGGAAAATGACGAGGCTGGAGCCGAAAATAGCCGAAAGAAGACGATGGGGACCGCCGGAAAGACCCGAAGACCGAACGGAATGACGGAGGACGCCGCGAACCCGGAAGACGCCGATCAGGAGCCCGGGACAGGTGAGTAATGTACAAATACCTGCTCTGGACCCCTCGGCTACCTAGCTGAGGGGTCCAGGGCAGGTATTTACTATATTGTGGGACTCTGATCGCCGTGCCACCGGTCCGATCGCCGTGAATGGCCGGCCGGCCGTTCACGGCGATCGGGCCGGTGGCACGGTGACCACCATTACTTTTTACAGTAATGGCGGTCGGTGCCGTCCTCGGACAGCACCGACCGCCATTTTTTTCCGGGTCATCGGGTCACCGATGACCCGGAAAGGTTCCGATCGCCGCTATTGGCTGATCTGAATTGATCAGCCTATAGCGGCGATCGTAAGCACGGGGGGTGTTAACCACCCCCCGTGCCGTGAAGCTAAGATGGCCTGCTATACATTATAGCAGGCCATCTTCCCCGACCGCTGTGTGTGAACACGCAGCGATCGGGGAAACATCGGGCGTACCCATACGCCCGTTTGCGTTAAAGCCCAGGCAACGGGGGCGTATGGGTACGCCCGATGTCGTTAAGGGGTTAAAGTACATAAATACAAAGTATACAACATTCACACATTTAATTTAGTTTATGTTTATCTAAACATAATGTTATGCCTGCCACACACTGAATGTTGGAAATAAAAAAAAAATAAAAAACAACAGTGCCAGAATTGTTTTCATATCACGTCAGAATACATAAAAATAATATAAAGCAGCAAAAAATCCCATGTAGCCTAAAAGTAGGAAAACAAATCAAAATGTGTATGCATTTGGGATCATAAGTGTACTGATCAGAAGAATGAAGTAAATATGTCTCTTTTTCTGTACAGATCATAAAAAATGATTTCCTCAAAGTTGTGCATTTGCATTTTTTTTCACCACACAAATAATTATTGTCCTCCATAATACATTATAGGCTATGTTCACACAACGTTTTTTTTTCTTGTCTGTTTATAATTTTTCAAATGAAGTCCCTTATTTTGAGTCCCATATGACGCCATATGACATATGTTATTTTGAGGATTGGCCGCCCGTCAGTGCAATAACAGCTGCTGGTACATTATTCTAGTTTGGGTTTACTAATTGATCTTTGGCTGTGTCTTTAATATGAAAGTCAATTGAATTTCATAGTAAAAACAGAAAAAGGACAGTGACAAAAGAAAAACTGTGTGAACAACTAAAAGTAACGTCCGCTGTTAGCAATAATTGAGATGATCATTATTTTGACGTCTGCGCAGATAACGTCTGTCATTTTATACATTGGGTGCATTGGACGTCCGTCATTCCATTGCATTGCAGTCAGTTAAATTGCGGCAATAACAGATGTCTTTTTAAATAGAAAAAGCAATTGCCTTTTTTCTTCTTTTGATGTTGTGTATATAGTGTAATGAAGTGCCAATAAAAAGTACATCTTGTCCCACTAAAAGGCACAGGCCAAAAGAAGAGAATAGAGAGGAGGAGCAGCACACATAGCTGACCACACTCCTGAGAAGGGAAGTCATGAGCGCTGCCTCTCCATTTTAATTATAAGTCTGCAAATTGGTGATGATTATTGATGTTGGGGAGGATAATACTGTAGATCCAAAAGTATGTGTAGATTAACTAAGCTGCCTATCCAGCTTTCCATTACTGCATTGTGTCACAGCAGAAATGTTCCTATAGATTTGGGGATTATCATATATAAGTACAATGTAATAATATTAATAATAATACCATTACACAATGTCAACAATTTAAGCCTAAATCCTATCTAGCGTATATATCTATTGAATGAATAATATAGAGACATTAGAAATTCCCTCTCAGAACGGTTAATAGTCTGTAAAATAAACTCAACTAAGAATAAAGAATTCTTCTCCATGGAAAGAATTTCTTTCCAGATAACCTTTGACCAAACACACCTGCTGCCTGAGGCCCTATTAAAATGTATACTGCAGTACCATTGAAGTTCTGTCATCAGGGCTATCGAAAGGATTGGCACTTCATTCCATTAATGTGAAAATACCAGTACAGGTTTAGGAAGCAGATTGTAGGCTGTTTATTTAACTATTTATTTCATGATAGTACTTGCCTGTAGTGGGTTAAACAGCATTACATCACTATCTACACAATGAGCTCCATCCATCAATTATCATTACTGTAAATGTACAAAGCAATATAACTAGTGCAGCAAAATTATCCATTGTCCATACACATAGACAGTGTTTTCCTCTGGAACCATAAAATTGCTCAAAAATAGCATTTAGGTCTAACTGAATGTAAAGTGAAAAACTGCATTACGTAAGCATGTGACTAACATTCTTGAAGAGAAAGCTATCTTAATTACATTCAATTTATTTCTAAACTTAGGGCCCATGAACGTGCGAATACTCGTCCTTTGCCTGATGGGGCTGATTAGATCTGCTGATCTTGTGGCTGACAGCTGGACATCTTGTATAATGATGGATGTGTAGCACTCATTCTCTATGGGGCTGCCAAGCATTTCTCTGTTTAGTACTCAGAAATGTTCAGTGGCCACATAAAGAATGGAGAGCTGACTGCACACATGTAGTGCATTCAGTTTATTCCAGGAACAACTGCCCCCTTTCTGCGAATCACTGGGGGTCCCAGCAGTCAGACTACTACTGCTCAGCTTGTTATACCCTAACCTGTGGATAGAGGATAAGTTACTAGATGGAAGTATCACTTTAGCCATTTTGCCACAACTTTATGAATATGCTTGGTGTCATTGTCTATTTTAAGAGACCCACTTACACCCAAGCTTCAACTTTCTGATGTATGTTGAGGTATGTTGTTTTAATATCTCCATCTATTGCCATCTATTTTGTGAAGGACACCATTCTCTCCTACAACGAAGACTTCTCACAACATGATGCTGTCACCCTTCTGCCTTACAGTTGGGATTGATGTTCTTGGCTTTTCCCTCCATACTTCATGGGAATTATGTTCAGTTTCATTTTTGTTTAAAGGAATAATAAGTATGTTAAAGGAATAAATAAGGTTCAAGAGGGGAGTGTTTTTAGTAAAAAAACTGAGCTCAAGAACAAGAGGACACAGTGAGAGGTTAGTTGGGGGAAAGATCAGAAGCAACGTGAGAAAATATTATTTTACTGAAAGAGTAGTAGATACCTGGAACAAACTTCCAGCAGAGGTGGTTGGTAAATCTACAATAACAGAATTTAAACGCGCCTGGGATAAACATATATCTATCCTAAGATAATAAGAAAGAAAATACTAAAAGGGCAGACTAGATGGACCCAGTGGTCTTTTTCTGCCGACAATCTTCTATGTTTCTATACCATCAAGCTCAAAAAGTAAGAACTCTTGCTTGCAGAGCAGAGCCCTACTATAAAGTGTTTAAAGTGTCACTGTTGTTATTACTTTCAAAATCTAAATCAACAGTAGATGTGATATAAAGCAAGTTTGCAATTTACATTCATATTTTTTTGTTGTTTTCATGCTGTAAAACAAAGCTGAACTTACCCCAAATCCAGGTCTAGTCTCCAGAAGGCAGATTGTCTGACTTGTGCTGGTTGAAAAAAAAACTGACTAAACGCAGAAATTCCGGCCAGTAAAGAGAGTCACGGCTCAATGTGTCCATCAGTCACATGACTGCCTTCTCTCTGTCAGCGCTCAGATGGCCTGGGATACACAGGACTTCCTGTTTTCTGAGTGATTCCTGTTTTTTTGAGGAAAAAAAAAGTCAGAAAACAGGAAGTTCCGTGTTTTACATGATAACTTAAAAAACAAAAAAAGAATGTTAATTGCACTGTGGCTTTATATCACATCTACTGTTGACTTACATTTTGAAAGGTATAACCACAGTGACACTTTAAACTTCTTTTCATGTCTATCATTTCTAGACATAATCTCTTGTTTAATTTGAATACCTTCCTATGTTACTTCTATCCAGCATAGCGGTGCAGAGCAATGGCATCACTTTCCAAAAACTAGGTCCCTCCAAGGTCTATACTAATACAGCATCTATAACTTCCCCTGTGGTTGGCAGTCCAGGAGACTTACATTCCTACTTCTACACTATACAATGCATTATGGTGGTACCAATTGGCTCTGTGACCTGCCCTCCTGTAGCACCTGCAATAAAACAGAACATACATATCTACACATATGAACAAAGTCATGGCTGTATATTGTGTGCACTAATGGGATGACTAAAAACAACTCAACACATTTCATAGAATTAGTAATTGACCCTTATTAGCGCACTAGAATATGTAAGGCCGCCAACAGTAGCAAAACACCCAACTGAGTTCACTGACTGATATTTTATATTATGTGCAGGGAAGACAGATGAACTTCACTCAGTAAGAAATAGACTGAAGACACTTTGGGAAACCATCCAATAGAATGTTGTGAACATTTTGTTTGAATTTCAAAGCTTTTGCTTTTGGATACCATTCTGAAAAGGAAAAAAGTGCTATTGTAATCTCTGGATATCAAAGTATTGTTGAAAGTACCATAGTAGCAAGTTAGATTTCATGAATGCGGTGAGAGTTCAACAGCTGCAATGTAAGATTAAAACTACATTACTGCATAACTAAAAGTCTAGCTGCAATCCCCAGCTGTTAATCTTTTTTCCCCTTTTGCATTATTTTCTGCAAAAATGGTTTGGTCTCTTTATAATATAAAGGAAATATTAATACATTTTTGTTAAGGAAACTGGTCTACTTCACTTTTCCTCTTTCTTGACTGTCTTTTTCCCTTCATCAGAACAAGGAAATGCCACCTCAGAACCTCCCATTGTCCACAAAAAACAGAATACATTGGTAGCAGTGGCCGCTTGGAACTCCTGAATTCTGTATTATATGCATAGTGCTATCAAGGCAACATTCAACTTGTAACACCTAATGGTTGAGAGAGAAATGTCCTTAAAAGATAATACTTGCTTTGTATGTTGCCCTCCGTTCAGTTATTTAACCTGTATACATCTAACACAATGAAGATGTGGAGAACTTATATATAGAACATAATTTCCTGCATGGGTAAAATATTCTACCAGCTAGATACTGTACATTTATATTTTTACATTGACAATTGGTAAGATACAATTGACAAGCAATGGTTTCTTCTGAAATTTGACTCTGTATGTCTTTATGGAGCAGTGCGGTGGTGTATAAAACAAATATTTTTATATTGGTGTTATAAATCCAGATCTTTGCATATGTATCACTCTGAATTTATTCCAGTCTTTAAACATAAGGTAATTTCAGTCACCTAATACATTCTTTGATGTATTAATGTTTAATTTTCACTGCTTATAATGATAAATGTGTCGGAAGTCAACATGGCATAATAGCAAACTGCAGGGGGATGTTTAGTATATAGTATAAATGCTAATTTCATTTGATTTGCAAAATCTATTTTCTGTAATCTAATATTACCTTACTGGGGGAGAGAAGCCTGTGACTTGCACATGTAATAGCTGTAATATCATTGGGTATGACTGCAGTAGCAGTATTTCCTATATAAACTGTTGTTTTTACAATTCTAAAATTGACTATGCTGACAGAGCAGCCGTGTGGTATTGGCCGAATCAAGCTTTACCTGGCCTTGTAGAAGACAGAGTGGACTTTACAAAATAAATAAGGTGAAAAGACAATTAAAGGGGTACTCTCGCCTGGATGTATTTTTCAGATATGGCTGGGAAGAGGGTGGTTATGGATAGAGATGAGCGTAATTTTCGGATTTCTGGTTCGTAAGAACCAGAACGATCGACGTCGGATTCCCGCTGTCTGCTTGCTCCATGCAGAGGGTGGATACCTCCTAAGGAACGCCTGGAAAACTGGGAAACAGCCATTGGCATTGGCTGTATCCCAGTTTTCCAGGCGTTCCTTAGTAGGTATCCACCCGCTGCACGGAGCGAGCAGACAGCGGGAATCCGACGCTGATCCTTCTGGTTCTCACGAACCAGAAATCCGAAAAGTCTGCTCATCTCTAGTTATGGATGTCGGAGGTCTCTTACCTCCCCGGTTCCAGCGCTGGGTCCCGTATCACAGAGCCCCATACCCGTCCCGTGGCTGCTTCCGGGTCTGAGCTGCCGCACGAGACGAGACGTCTACGAATGGCTGAGCTGCCTGGAGATGTCACATCTCATGTGGTAGCTCAGACCAGGAAGCGGCCGTGGGAAGGGGGTACGGGGTGTCCGTGACCCACTGATGGAAGGGGGGAGGTAAGTGACCTCCGGCATCCATAACCACCCCCTCCCCGGCCATATCTGAAAAATACAGCCATGCTGGAGTACCCCTTTAAGTTAGGTATTGCTCAGGATATCTGGCCAGTAGCTGAAATTTTAGTATTTAATGGTAGAAAGAGTAAGGGGGGATTCTGATGCATTCTTAGGCCTGGTTTTCACTGGTCTGTGCTGTTGTCCATGGCAACGGACACATAGATATGGACAACACTATGATTGTGCATCCGTGGCTGTTCAAAATTGCATAGGTGAATTGTGATCCATGCCGCATGGACCTGTAACACCTATGGGCATGTGAATAGGGCCATCCCCTCTAGCACTCCATAGATTACAGAAAATTAAGTTGTGTGACTGTATCCTTACAGTAAGAATGTTCTTTGTTGCCCACAGCAACCAATCACAGCTCAGCTTTAATGTATTGTTGGGCTCTGGTAAAATGAAGCTGAGCTGTGATTGGTTGCTATAAGCAATAGAGAAGATTCTTACAATAAGGGTGCGTTTACACAGAAAGATTTATCTGACAGATTTTGGAAGCCAAAGCCAGGAATGGATTTAAAAACAGGATAGATCCCAGTCTTTCCTTTATGACCTGATCCCTGTTTATAGTCTGCTCCTGGTTTTGGCTTTAAAGATCTCTCAGATAAATCTGTCTGTGTAAACGCACCATTAGGCTATGTTAACACTACGTATTTCCGGACGTAGTTTTTACACGGCCGGAAATGTGCGGCTGAAACTATGGCCGTGGGAAAAAAATAGACATGCGGCTGAAAACATACGGTCATTTACTTGGAAATCTGGTTAAACTAAAAATAACAAATAGAATCTTAAGAAAGTGATGCAAACACCTCTGGATGCATCTGGGAAAGCAGGGAAACAGTTTACAGGAAATCGCTATTACCGGGGTTTGCGATCCTCTGCAGTAATGCCGATGCCTCTCATGGTTAATATATTTAAATAATAAAACACATTTTCGTTGTAATAAAGTCCCTTTCGTTGTTCAATAATAAATATAAACAAATCCATCATTGTGCAATTAAATATACTGATAAAATAAATATATATAAATAAATGTATATTTTTTTACAGTATATTTAATTGCACAATGATGGATTCGTTTAAATTAAATTATTGAACAACGAAACTGATTTTATTACAACGAAAATGTGTTTTATTAATTAAATATTAATTATTACAGGAAGCTCTATTAAGCCGTTAATTGTTATTAAAAGAGCAAACTGTAATAATCAATACTTTACTTTAATTAAAACATCAAATGTTTCTTCTAATTATGTTATCTCAATAGCATTATTAGAAGAAACATTTTGAATTATATGTGCGCTCAGCTGATTGGCTGATCGGCTCAGCGCACATATAATGAGCGGGTCCGCAGCACAGTGACTTCATTGTTATGGGTGCAGTCTGACATCAGTCTGGCCCAGACTGTAAGCAGCAGTTTCCCCCTTTTTGTTTTTCAGATATCGGTATCCAGTGGATTACGTCAGATTCCAAGGACTATGTCGATGGACGGCGTTTTTTTTTTTTTTTTTTTTAATAAAAGGGTCAATGAGGGGTGTGGGGGTGTTTTTATTTGAATAAAAATTTTTTCTCGCTTTTGTATGGTCTTTATTTCTTTACTTTATAGACTTAGTAGTGGAAGCCGTCTAATAGACGGAATCCATTACTAAGTCGGGGCCTAGTGTTAGCCGATATAAAATGGCTAACACTAACCCCCCATTATTACCCCAGTACCCAATGCCACCAGGGGTACTGGGAAGAGCCGGTAGCCAGTGGTCCCGGAGCGTCAAAATTGGCGCTCCTGGACTGGGGCGGCAGCAGGCTGGTAAGATTTAGGCTGTGGAGGGCCTAAACCAATGGCTCTTTCCACCCTGGTGTTACAAGGCTGCTGTTGCTTGGTTTTTGTGTATTCTGATTTTATTAAAGAATTTTAGAAAGGAAACAGAAGTAATATATAATACCGTACCAGAATATGGCTATGAACAAACAAAACAACCGCCGCACGCAGGTGGGGATATGCACAACAGCAGAAACATGAGTAAACGGACAAACTCCTAGTAAGCAGAAATCTAGCATAACCGAAAGAAAGAAGTCCAGCCCATACGGCAACCACATCCCAACCTCTTAGTACCATAACTTCGAATGCAAGAGGAAGAGAAAAGAAAAGAAAACAAATGCTAGTGCGTTGGCCCATACAGTGCCAGCATATAGCAAATGCTAGCACACTATAAGTAAGAAAAGAAGGGAATAGGACAATAGCAAGAATAAGTAAAGGGGAAAAGAATTTCTCCGTCCGGGACATCGGACACCAGTACAGTAGGGCTCCAACACCCACTCCAAGAGACCACCAGTATATAATGATTCAAGCTCAACCAATCAAGCTTGGGAAATCTGCAGAATCCCGAAACAGGATCCAACCCCCCCACAGCTTGGTGAATGTAGTATTGCGATCATTGTCTTCCGCAATCAGCTCCTCATATCTGCAGATCGTATTAAGCTCCGCTAGCCATTCTAACATAGAGGGACAGATTTGCGTCTTCCAGTGTCTCGGGATGATCAACCGGGCAGCCGTCAGGAAATGTCTCAAGACCCCTTTTTTAATAGAGGACAGAGAACCTGGGATAAGGCTCAAGAGGGCGCATTGAGGGGAATTAACCACTTTTCTCCCAGAATATTTTTCATATAGGGAAAAGATATTATCCCAGAAAGGCTTAAGCATAGGGCAAGCCCACCAAATATGTAGGATGCCCCCATCTGCAGAGCCGCATCTCCAACAGTCCCCCGAAGCGGAAGGATACATACGATGAATATCGGCAGGACAGCGGTACCATCTAGAAAGAATTTTGTAATTCTTCTCTTTTGCGTGTGAGGCCACGGAGAGACCATGAGTAAGTGTACAAATTTTCTGGACCTGATCATCCGTAAACGTCAGAGAGCAATCCGCCTCCCATTTCCCAAAGAAAGGGGCACGTCCGGCATTGCTTAGAGATTGGAGTAGCTGATATAGCCGGGACAAGGTCCGTGGCCCCAGCGCATCAGAGAGGAACCAGTTATCAAAGTCAGAAAGCGATGTTGGCAGAGCTGCCGAGGCCACAAGGGTCCTATAAAAGGATTGGAGTTGCCCATATTCCAACCAGGAGATCTGCGTATCCGGATAGCTGGACATTAGCGAATCCAGTGAGGGCAGAACCCCCCGTGGGAACACCCGCGATAGGCGAGTCCCCTCAGTTTTGTCCCACGCCAGAAAGGTGCGTCTAGTCAATCCCGGTAAAAACTCAGGATTTCCAAACAGGGGAGACATAAGGCCAGGCTGGGAAGAGATTCCGAATCTCGCAACCCATTTATCCCAAATGCAGAACACATGCGGCGCCAGGAAGGGCCAAGAAGCCGGCTCCCCTCTCGCGCCCCTAGAGAGCCATGGGGCCATGAGAAGATCAGAGGGGGAGGTGGACCTCTCCAGCGACACCCACCGCTTTACGGGAGCCGCGTGAGACCAATCTAATAAGCGGGTGAGAATTGCCGTGGAAATAGGGGGGACCCTATGCGTTTTTTTTTTTTTTTAAATAAATAATTAAAAAAAAAACGCATAGGGTCCCCCCTATTTTCATAACCAGCCATTTTTTACGGGTCCGTTTACGATCGGGCCGTAGGCTTATACGTAGTGTGCACTGTGCAGCCGTATATCGTATACTTTCCAGTGTACGCATCAACCTCAAAACTACGGGCGAAAATTCGCGGCTCGCACTACAGCTGTACATATACGTAGTGTGAACATAGCCTAAGACTGCTTGATAAATGCTGGGAGTGAACGTGCTAAGCAAATACATCTCCCGGCTCATTATAATGATCAGTCAGTAGATTTCCGGTTTGGATGTACATTTAGGTCCATATATATTTGGTTTTTACCTGTTTGCTGAAACGTATTAAAGTTACAGTTATATAATGGACATGGACATACTGTAACTGTAAAGTCCAGACTTTCAGCTTCCATTTGAGGATATCCACATTAAAATTAGATAAAGGGTTAGGAGTTTCAGCTCCATATCATGTGCCACCCTGTTTTTAAAAAGACCAAAAGTAATTGGACAATTGACTCTTAGACTGTTTCATGGGCAGTTATGGGCAATTTCTTCCTTATGTCATTCTCAGTTAAGCAGATAAAGGCCTGGAGTGGATTTGAGGTGTGGTACTTGCATTTGGAAGATTTTGCTGGGAAGAAAAATTAGTCAAAGGAGCTCTCCATGTAGATGAAACAAGCCATCCTGAAGCTGCAAAAACAGGAAAATAAAAAAACAAGAAATTGCTACAGTTAGGAGTGGCAAATCTACAGCTTGGTACACCCCGAGAAAGAAAGAAAGCCCAGGTGAACTCATCAATGGAAAAAGACCTGGACACCCAGAAGACAACAGTGGTGAATGATTGCAGAATTATTATCATGGTAAAGAGAAGCCCCTTTACGACCATAAAGAGAAGACTGCATGAAAGTAACTACAGAGGGTTCACTGCACTGTGTAAGCCACAAGCTTTAGGAATAAGGAGGCTGGATTGGACTTTGCTAAAACAAAAATTTTAAAAGACCAGCACAATTCTGGAAAAACATTCTTTAGACAGACAAGATCAACCTCCACCAGAATGATGGAAAGAAAAAAATATTGTGAAATCTGTAAAACACATGGAGGCAGTGTGATGGCTTTAGGTCCTATTACACCAAAAGATGTCTCACAGATTATCTTAACTTCCAGCAGTCATTGCCAACAAAAGGTTTTTAACTATGTATTAGAAATTAACTTTTAATTTACAATAGTTTCATTTGTCCAACTACTTCTGAGCTCCTGAAATGAAGGAATTGAGTTTGATAAATGCTTTAGGGTGCCTTTACACATAGAGATTTACAGTATCTGACAGATTTTTAAAGCCAAAGCCAGGAGCAGACTGTAGTATACCAGAGCATAATCCCTGTGGCTGGGCTGAGGATGGCACCTGTCAACAAGTGTTTTACCGTATATTCTATGAGGTAACATGTTTTATATCAAACTGTTATGTATATTTCTCTGTACCAGTAACTAGTAGGCAGAGAATGGGTTACATGCTTTTCACTGCACACCACACCAAACAGCGACATCTATGGACTGTAGTGGGAACTGCTCTAGGTAGTGTGGTAAGCCTAGGAAGTTGCTAGAAGGGGGTTGGGTTATGCAAATAGGCACCCTATATAAGGTTGGCAGTTGCAGTGCATAGCTGAGACAAGAGAGACAAGTGACTAGCTGCTGAGGGAACAACATCACCTCATGAGAGACCATCACCACAGAGTAAAGCTGCTAAGGGGAACAAGAACAGAGCAGCCTAAGGAAACAGCTGGGGTTGAGAGGAAAAGAGAGACTTTGAGAGACAGTTTGTCAGGTGCCCCCTCAGGGAAGGGCTAGCACACCTACAGTTAGTGGGAATCCAAAAGACCGACACCCTAAGTGGACGGACTTGGCTGTAAAAGGGAGCAGAGTTAACGTAGGCCTCTGCACCTGCAGTGTCCCAGAACGCAAGGACTACTACTCCTATCGTGCTCATTTCTATCACTTAGTCCATGCTGGTTCTGGTTACTGTGCACACTGCAACTGCTGCTAGTTTTCCCCCTGATATTCCCTGGTTATGTGTATTCTCATGTATATCTTGGTATATATATATATATATATATATATATACTCCTGTGTATTATTATTACCTTGTACAGTGGTATGCAAGGCTGTGGATCACGTGCCAGTGCCCTGTAACCATGGTTCCTCCAATGGCCGACTAGCTCTGGCCAGGAGCAACCATGTGACTTCCCACTTCCTGCTGACAAGGGAGTTCAGCCCCTGCTTTCAAGCAAGGAGGTTGTGTTGCTCTGTCCTCTCCCTCAGAAGGGGACAGAAGCGTCTCTGCAGCCTTTTTCACCATAAGAAGAGTGACTGATTCTGCTGCTGCGTTCCAGTAAACGTCTGCCTGCCTATACAAGTGTCCGGAGTCATCTTCTCTCTCATCTGGGTGTCGTGCGGATATCTCTCTCATCTGTACAAGTACCCACAGCAAGTATTACTCCCAAGTTCGTCCACCCAGCAACGCTAGTTTCTTCTTATACTACTACTCCCAACATCCAGCACGTATCTCCGCAGCCTATGCAGCATCCCTCCTGCACTAACTGTCTAAGCCTGCTATATACCCGGTTGCAACCGGAGGAACTCATTACTACAAGTTACTTCAACTTTAATAAAACCGCTGTTACTGAACCCTGGCATTGGTGTCCACTAACTGGTGCCCTGACTAGGTGCAGCGAAGAATCGCATGCCCATCATCACCCGCAGATTCCACAGACCGGCCCTACAGCTGTGCCGCACTCAGGCCTATACCGTGACAAGTATAACCCCTGCAGCTGCCCCGGTCATTGCCCGCTCATAACATCAGCACTGCGGAAGTGGCCCCCAGGGGCCAGGGCATCACATTTTGGCGTCACGAACAGGATCTTACATCACGCGGTGTGCACGAAATTTGACCAGAAACACTGCTATGGTCTGATAATGGACGCCTACAATGGACTCCTAGTGCTGGTGAATCGGAGGGCCATCACCCGGGATTATCAGCCTGCCTACAAGAACAAGCTCACAGTCGGGGAAGTGGTGGAGTACACCCTGGTGGGCTCCAAGAAGGGTCCCTGGGCTGCTGCCGTCACCCGGCCTACTAACCCCGTACAACGGACGTTTCTCCCTACTCCCTCTGAAGACTGGGAGGAGGATTGGGAAGATTTTCAGCCCCTGGACTCTATCAGGGTCTCACCACAGCCCTCGGGATCAACTACTCCAGGAAACCTCACCACTGCCGTGGCTAGAGCCGCGACCACCACCGCGTCGGTGACCTACCACGTGGCTCCCATCATATCCCCGATCACCACTGTGACCCCGAGTATTGTGGTCACTTCTGCATCCAGTGATGTTCCTGCTCCCGCCCCTTCTCATTATAGGTACCCCTGGGAGAAGAAGGGGAATGGTGCTGGAGATCCTGCTGCCTCCTATTAAGGCTCATACAGAGAGCTAAGCCCTTAGAGGGTTAAACTGTTTTGCTGTTCAGTATTTCTGTTTTTGTTTGGTGTGAAAAGTTATGCAACGTTCAAGGTTCGTGCCTGGTCCTCCTGACCAAGTTCCCTGTACTAACCATCCATGAGCTGATGGACACTTACCATAAAAAAAAAAAAGAGTTCTCTAGTGCCTGTCCCAGAGCCTTTAGCCATGGACGATAGTCTTTATTGCCTCAAGGAGACTCTCCCTAACAGAGACACAACCCATTCCTTCCTAAAGCACTTTTCTGTGAGTGTGTGATACCCAAAGTTATTATTGCACTTATTCAAGTATTGCACCTATTTCTGCTATTGTATTTCAGTATTATCAAAGTCTCTTATATTTCCTCCTCTGAGCAGGCAAAAGGATGTTTAAGTAGCCTCAGAGTAGAGTGCCTCTTTTTGTAAGAAACAGTGTATTTTTCTAGTGTCAAAGTCAGATAGCTCCTCCTCTGAGTAAGAGAAGTCAGTTCATATATACCTCAGAGAAAGTCTAGATTATATAGGAGTGTATTTTCTCATCCAGTCTCATATTCTCAGTATTGTCTATATTATCTTTATAGCTGGAAAGATTTAGTTGAGCCAGTTTGTGTTCAGATTTCTCTCAGGTTTCCTTAAGATTTACTTGAGCCAGTTCTCATCAAAGACCTTGTTGTATATGTCGTCCTTTGTACCTCCCTTCCTGGTGTCTCTAGTGTTGGTCGCCCTGTTTTGTCTCCACACGTTAGTAACCACACATAGTAATACTCCAACATTTACACTTGTCCATACCCATTGCACCTTGGATGCCTTTTCGTGTGTTTGGCCTATAGAGTGCTTGTGTCGCATGATTGCTTGTGTGTATGAGGGATCCCAAAAGTGTATGGTTGCTTTTATTATTTTTCTCTCTCTCTTCCAGGTATCCAAGACATTTCACAAACACACCAAGGGAATACACAGGTCTTCACAGTTCTCCTCCAGTAGGGTAACACTTTATACAGAAAACCTACTGTCTAACTGGCTGGAACATGGAGGGTCACCCGCCAGCAGTTAAGTTGTCCTGGCTTACACGTCAGATGGTTCACGCACTAGCTACCTGGTCGCCAGAGTACGCTAGGCACCCCTAGGTGAAGTCCTGCCACTAGGGTTTCTCATTCTTTCTCCTTTTCCACCTGTGCCTTGGGCGTGGGAAACACACACCTCATCACACTCACTCTCATCTTTCATTCCTGTTGTTTGATTGTCCAATCTATTTATGTTTGCTACCTTCTAGATTTGCCGAGGTCGGCTCAAACTTGCTAGGGAGGTATGCTGTGTCCCAGAACGCAAGGACTACTACTCCTATCGTGCTCATTTCTATCACTTAGTCCATGCTGGTTCTGGTAACTGTGCACGCTGCAACTGCTGCTAGTTTTCCCCCTGATATTCCCTGGTTATGTGTATTCTCATGTATATCTTGGTATATATATATACTCCTGTGTATTATTATTACCTTGTACAGTGGTATGCAAGGCTGTGGATCACGTGCCAGTGCCCTGTAACCATGGTTCCTCCAATGGCCGACTAGCTCTGGCCAGGAGCAACCATGTGACTTCCCACTTCCTGCTGACAAGTGAGTTCAGCCCCTGCTTTCAAGCAAGGAGGTTGTGTTGCTCTGTCCTCTCCCTCAGAAGGGGACAGAAGTGTCTCCGCAGTCTTTTTCACCATAAGAAGAGTGACTGATTCTGCAGCTGCGTTCCAGTAAACGTCTGCCTGCCTATACAAGTGTCCGGAGTCATCTCTCTCATCTGGGTGTCGTGCGGATATCTCTCTTATCTCTACAAGTACCCACAGCAAGTATTACTCCCAAGTTCGTCCACCCAGCAACGCTAGTTTCTTCTCATACTACTACTCCCAACATCCGGCACGTATCTCCGCAGCCTATGCAGCATCACTCCTGCACTAACTGTCTAAGCCTGCTATATACCCGGTTGCAACCGGAGGAACTTGTTACTACAAGTTACTTCAACTTTAATAAAACCGCTGTTACTGAACCCTGGCATTGGTGTCCACTAACTGGTGCCCTGACTAGGTGCAGCGAAGAATCACATGCCCATCATCACCCGCAGATTCCACAGACTGGCCCTACAGCTGTGCCGCCCTCAGGCCTATACCGTGACAAGTAACCCCTGCAGCTGCCCCGGTCATTGCCCGCTCATAACATCAGCACTGCGGAAGTGGCCGCCAGGGGCCAGGGCATCGCACACCCATCTTCTTGAATTCGGGGGGTAAGCTTTACTAGGACCCCTGGATACCTCTGGGACCCGAAAGTTGTGGCCTAAGGCCTGGCCCAGTAACCTAAGCAGGAAGCTCCCTAGCTGACAGGGAAGGAAAGACAGACGCAAGCACCATTGGGGGAGAGGTCCACAGGATCACACTGCCCACCAGGGTCCTACACGTACTGACAGACAAGGATCTGAGGCAGGTCGTCTCTCCCACACCACCAGACTCTCCACAAGCACAGTAACCCAGTCAAGGCCGCCAGTATTCACCGCTGTATGCCAAAAGACTGTGAAAACACCTGCAAACCTGAAAACAAAGTCTATCAGTAAAGGAGTTGTTGTTACACTGCCTCCCTCCTTGTCTCCCTGTTGTCCTGGCTATCTGCACCACATCACCATCAAGGGCCATTGTACCGGACAGCAGTATTTGGGGTTGGCCCCGGGGGAACTACAAGTCCACACCATTGACCACCTTACACACAGGTGCAGCCCCCCTACAGGAACCTCTGCAGTAGCCCACAGGAGAGAAAACCCAGGGAAGCGCCAGAGGGTCCCCCTGTACCTGCAGAAGCCCTCGTGCCCACCTGTGACCGTGACAAGATCCAGCTATCCTGCAGGTATAGCACACTCTCACTCTGCAGCCCTCGCTGTATCCCCTCACAGAGGAGCTCAGCGTCACACTCAGGAGAGACTACTACCACCATCATCCTCTCCTCATTCCCCTCACTCTCTTCCAAGCACCCCGGCACGCTGCAAGACTATAAATAGGGAACAGGTCGTAAAGGAAAGACTGAGATTTCTGCTCTTTTGAAATCCATTCCTGGCTTTGGCTTCAAAAATCTGTCAGATAAATCTCTCTGTGTAAAGGCACCCTTAGTGCCTCACATTTTTATGCAATCATTTTGTTCAACCTACTCAATTAAAGCTGAAAGTCTGAACTTTCTGAATCTGAATAGTTTTGTTCAAAATTCATTGTTGTAAAGAACAAAAATTAAGAAAATGTTTTCTCTGTCCAAAAATGTATGGCCCTAACTGTGCAAAGAAAAATATATCAGGAAATTATATATAATTTTCCAAATGTTTATGGAAATTGAAAATAATTCAGTTCCCTGATGTATTACCCTATGTACCCTAATAATTGATAAAAATCAGGATCTCTCATCTAGGCTGTCACTTTTGACCAAAAAAAGTGCTTTAAAAGATAGTGCGAGTAAATTGTGTGTTACCTACTTGACTTAAGTAGTTGTTCTGTGAAGTTGCATTCCAGAGCAGCCGGGAATGTCATCAAGAATTCATAGCATGTTGTGAAATACTTCATACTGAGTCAGAGATAATCGAGCATCCAGGTACCAACTTCCACCATTTGTCTTAAAGAACACTTGGCTTCATAAAATACATTTTTGTGCTTAAGGAAAATTACAGTAGACCTATAAAAGTGTGAAAATGCTTAAAAACTTTAAAGAGGTTTTCTCATCAAATATTCTTATAGCATATCCACTGGACATACCACACATGTCTGATAGATGGTGTCTCTGGGGCCAATACCTATTGAGAGAACATTAGTCCCCTGATTCTCCAGTTACCTTGGTGAAACAGTGGCTGGCTGCATCATCTAAGCAGGTACTGAATGGAAAGAATGCCATGTGTCTTCATATTTTATTGTAGTCTGTGGGTCTTCCTGAGACCAAGCCATTCTGGCACCTGGTATCCCCTCCAGCACTCCATAGATGGCAAATGAACGTGATGCTAAACCTGACAAGGAGCTGGTTCCAAGAACACTGCAGTCATTGTTATTTTTTGCCAGAAACAATCCCATAGATAAAAGGTGATAGGCTTTGGCGTAATATTTCCTCTGGAAACCAAATATTTTCTCCAAAAGGTCTCAAGTTGTGAAATCACTGTAAATTTTACGTGCAGATTTGCAGAAATCAAACTGCATTTTGCTGCAGTTTTGTGGCATTTTATTGAAGTTTTTTTTCACAAATTGTTTAAGGTGTTAAAGGGGTAGTTCAGGAAAAATGTTTAAATCAACTGGTGCCATAAAGTGCCAGAGATTTGTTATTTAATCTATGAAAAAAAATCTCAAGTCTTCCAGTGCTTATCAGCTGCTGTATGTTCTGCAAGAAGTGGTATTTTTTCCAGTCTGGAGAGCAAGAAAGGTTTTTTCTGCTGCTCTGGACAGTTTCTGTCACAGGCAGAGGTGGCAGCAGAGAGCACTGTGTCTGGACTGGAAAGAATACACCACTTCACACAAGTGTAATTTAAAAAATAAAATAAAATAGAGTCAGTACTCTAGTAGTACAATGGTATATTTTATAAACCTTGATTTACATATGAAAATAATTTTATACTGTATATTCAGTTATCCTTTTTTGTGCCAGAAAAGAAAGACAATGTGAACGCTTGCAACAGTAACTGGGTGAAATGTAGGCCTAGCTCTTTTGCACCAGTAGGCAAAAAAGACTGATTTATTTTTGACAACAAATGAAATAGCTGGTGTGTAGCCAAGGACACAGCTGCAGATTGAATAATGGCCTCCAGCATTTATTTTCCACTGTTCCTTTCCATTGGTAAACTGGAAAGTAAAGTGTTGCTATGCCATATCTGTTGCAAATAAGTCGTGAACAAATAACCATAAGCAATGCAAGATGAGTAAAGACAAAAGCGTCTTGTGGTAAAAGCTGATTATAAATACATGGTCTGTTTACTTGGCTTACAAAGTCATTGATCTAATTGATTAAAATGTTTTTCTGGATTGAAAGAACAAAAAAAAATAAACTGTATGCAAGGCGACTTTTTAAATATTCATAGCGCAGCAAAACATGTTTTCTATGTCATTTATTAAGTGAATTACATCTCATGACAGATTTGAATGGCATATCCACGTGCAACACCTCCATGCTCTGTTCTAAACAATTCCTATGTGGGGTGTGGTAAATGGTGGTTTATAAAGTCATTAACATTTTTAAGAATGTTAATAAACTACCTAAAAGGTATTATTCTAATCAAAAGAAAAAAGCAATTAAATAAAGTGCAGTAATATTGTTTTACTGTATTGATTAACCCCTTAAGGACCCATGCCGTATGGGAACATCATGGAATCCTGTCACTTAAGGACCTATGCCCTACCTGTACAGCATGTAGTCTGCTCGTGCTTTGAAGTGAGCTCAGGAGCTGTGTTCACTTCAAAGCATGTGGGGACCGGCTGCTATATGCAGCCAGGTCCTCACTGTCAATGACGGGCCGCCGCGCGGCCGCCCAACATTAACCCCCGCAGTGCCGCGATCGCAGCACTTACATCAGTGGCAGGAGCTGTTCTCTTTTCACTGACCGGTCGCGGCCCCCGCAGCTTGACTGCGGGAGTTCCGATCATTCTATCTGACTGCCAGAGGTCTCTTACCTTCCTCCCGGCAGTCAGATCGACGATCCATGTATAGAGTCTACACAGGCAGGCTCTATGCAATGATCACAGATTACTCTGATCACAGATTACTCTGATCAATAAATAAACAAATAAACATATAATATACCGTAGCGTGCGTAATCGTCTGATCTAATAAAATAAATCAATATTGTTCCCCCACAGTGAACGGTGTAAACAAAAAGTGGTAAAAAAAAATGCCAGGATTGATTATTTTAACTACCTTTTATTTAAAATAAAATAAATAAAATTTGATTAATACATCTCATCTACACAAATATTGTATTAATAAAAACTAGAGATCATGGCGCAAAAAATGGTGCCCCATACGACCCCGTAGGTGAAAAAATAAAAATGCTATAAGAGTCAATAAGACTCTTATAAGACTCTTATAAGAGGCAATTTTAAATATGTGCATTTGCAAATAAAAAAGTTTTACTACTAATAAAAATAGTAAAACGTTTAAAAAACCTAGCAAGGTCTGGTTCATTTTTTACGGAGCCGTATCCAATCAGGCTGTAGCCTCATACGTAGTGTGCACTGTGCAGCCGCATATCCTATACTTCCAAGCATACGCATAAACCGGAAAAATACGGCCGATTATTTCCAGAGCGCAATACAGCCGCACAGATACATAGTGTGAACATACCCTAAGGCCAGGTTCAGACTATGTAAGTGTGCGGCTGTATTTGTGGCTGTAATTGTGTGGCGGTATTTTTGGTGGTTCATGCGTACGCTGGAAAGTATAGGATATAAGGCTGCACAGTGCACACTATGTATGAATCTACGGCCCGATCGTAAACGGACCCGTAAAAAATGAACAAGACCATTGTTTGCGGCTGGAAACGCGGCCGTGGATTGACAGGCGGTCCGTACGGAGTACTTCAAAAATAGCCGGCAATGATGCCGAATGCCGATGCCTCTAATAGTTAATATATTAAATTAATAAAACACATTTTCTTTGTAATAAAGTCCCTTTCGTTGTTCAATAATTTAATTCTAACGAATCCATCATTTTGCAATTAAATATACTGTTAAAATAAATATATATATAAATAAATGTATATTTATATATATATTTATTTTTTGACAGTATATTTAATTGCACAATGATGGATTCGTTAGAATTAAATTATTGAACAACGAAACTGAATTTCTTTCATCGAAAATGTGTTTTATTAATTAAATATTAATTAGTACAGGAAGCTCCATAAGCCGTTAATTCATATTGCCGGCAAAAGAGCATTCTGTACTAATCATCACTTTACTTTAATGAAAACATCAAATGTTTCTTCTAATTATGTTACCACAATAGCATTATTAGAAGAAACATTTAGAATTATATGTGCGCTCAGCTGATTGGCTGATCGGCTGAGCGCACATATAATTAGCGGGTCCGCAGTACAGTGACTTCATTGTGCTGCGGACCAGCGAAGAGGACACATCGGGGTGAGTATAGAGCTCTCCCCACCCCCTCCCCAGCACTGCACCCCTCCCAGCAAGGAAGGGGGGGTCAGTTAACCCCTTCCTTGCTGGGATGGGTGCAGTCTGACATCAGTCTGGCCCCCAAGGGGTTAAGGGGGATGCAATACATCCTCCCTTAACCCCTTGGGGGCCAGACTGTAAGCAGCGCTCTGTAAAGATGCTGCATACTGTAAGGAGCACAACACCGCTCACAATGATGGGTGTTGTGCTCCTGTTTGTGTGTTTTTTGTGTGTTTCTCCCTTTTTGTTTTTCAGATATCGGTATCCTGGGGATTACGTCGGATTCCGTGGACTACGTCGATGACCAGCGGTTTTTTATTTTTTTATTTTTAAAAAAATGGTCAATGAGGGGTGTGGGGGTGTGTTTATTTGAATAAATTTTTTTTTTAACTTGTGTCTTGTCTTTATTTCTTTACTTTATAGACTTAGTAGTGGAAGCCGTCTAATAGACGGAATCCATTACTAAGTTTGGGCCTAGTGTTAGCCGGTATAAAATGGCTAACACTAACCCCCTATTATTACCCCAGTACCCAATGCCACCAGGGGTACTGGGAAGAGCCAGGTGCCAGTGGTCCCGGAGCGTCAAAATTGGCGCTCCTGGACCGGGCGGCAGCAGGCTGGTAAGATTTAGGCTGGGGAGGGCCTGAACCAATGGCTCTTCCCACCATGGTGTTACCAGGCTGCTGTCGTTTGGTTTTTAACCCGGCTGGTTATAAAAATAGGGGGGACCCTATGCGTTTTTTTTAAATAACTAAATAATTTAAAAAAAAACGCATAGGGTCCCCCCTATTTTTATAACCAGCCGGGTTAAAAATCAAACGACAGCAGCCTTGTAACACCAGGGTGGGAAGAGCCATTGGTTTAGGCCCTCCCCAGCCTAAATCTTACCAGCCTTCTGCCGCCCGGTCCAGGAGCGCCAATTTTGACGCTCCGGGACCACTGGCACCCGGCTCTTCCCAGTACCCCTGGTGGCATTGGGTACTGGGGTAATAATGGGGGGGTTAGTGTTAGCCATTTTATACCGGCTAACACTAGGCCCCAACTTAGTAATGGATTCCGTCTATTAGACGGCTTCCACTACTAAGTCTATAAAGTAAAGAAATAAAGACAAGACACAAGTTAAAAAAAAAATTATTCAAATAAAAACACCCCCACACCCCTCATTGACCATTTTATAAAAAAAAATATAGAAAAACGCTGGTCATCGACGTAGTCCACGGAATCCGACGTAATCCCCAGGATACCGATATCTGAAAAACAAAAAGGGAGAAACACACAAAAAACACACAAACAGGAGCACAACACCCATCATTGTGAGCGGTGTTGTGCTCCTTACAGTATGCAGCATCTTTACAGATCGCTGCTTACAGTCTGGCCCCCAAGGGGTTAAGGGAGGATGTATTGCATTCCCCTTAACCCCTTGGGGGCCAGACTGATGTCAGACTGCACCCATCCCAGCAAGGAAGGGGTTAACTGACCCCCCCCTTCCTTGCTGGGAGGGGTGCAGTGCTGGGGAGGGGGTGGGGAGAGCTCTATACTCACCCCGATGTGTCCTCTTCGCTGGTCCGCAGCACAATGAAGTCACTGTACTGCGGACCGGCTCTTTATATGTGCGCTGAGCCGATCAGCCAATCAGCTGAGCGCACATATAATTCTAAATGTTTCTTCTAATAATGCTATTGTGATAACATAATTAGAAGAAACATTTGATGTTTTCATTAAAGTAAAGTGATGATTAGTACAGAATGCTCTTTTGCCGGCAATATGAATTAACGGCTTACTGGAGCTTTCTATACTAATTAATATTTAATTAATAAAACACATTTTCGATTAAATAAATTCAGTTTCGTTGTTCAATAATTTAATTCTAACGAATCCATCATTTTGCAATTAAATATACTGTCAAAAAATAAATATATATATAAATATACATTTATTTATATATATATTTATTTTAACAGTATATTTAATTGCAAAATGATGGATTCGTTTAAATTTAATTATTGAACAACGAAGGGCACTTTATTACAACGAAAATGTGTTCTATTATTTTAATAGATTAACCATGAGAGACATCGGCATTAGTGCAGAGGATCGCAATCCCCGGTAAAAGCAATTCATGTAAACTGTGTTCCCTGCTTTCCCAGATGCATCCAGAGGTGTTTGCATCACTTTCTTAAGATTTTATTTGTTATTTTTAGTTGAACCAGATTTCCAAGTAAATGACCGTATGTTTTGAGCCGCATGTCTATTTTTTCCCACGGCCGTAGTTTCATCCGCACATTTATAGCCGCATTAAAATTACAGCCGCACAGTTACATAGTGTGAACCTAGCCTTAGTCTGTAAACTCTTGTGAGCAGGGCCCTCACTCCTTATGTTTGGCTTGATAATTACACGTGGATCTCTGTAATGTCTGATTTTTGTCTTTGTATGCACCCCCAGAATTGTAAAGTGTTGTGGAATCTGTTGGTGCTATATGAATAAAAATTAATATTAAATTAATATTATTTTTAAAGGGAATCTAGTATACACAGCACAAATTTTATTCTGGCATTAAGTTAAAGTCCAGTTGCTGAAAACATAGACCCAACGGGTTACTTTTTTGGCATGGGACAGGCAGCAATTTCTGGTCAAAGCTATGGTAAAATCCACAACATACAAACTACAATAATTCACTACACTTTTTTTTTTATTGTAAATTGTCTTTTTATTGATTTAAACATGTTTCCTATAACAAAAAGACAGTAAGTGTCAGCATTTATGAATACACTAACAAGGAAAAAAGAATTGAACATGATCCTGAATAAATGACAAATATTTCCTGGTAGTATATAAGAAAACAACAAGAATCTCATACATACTTTAAACATAAGTGCCAATGTCAGTCAAACCAAATGGAATATCACTTCCAAGAGCCAAAATAAATTATACTAAATGACGACTTAGAGGGGATCCTGAACATATTTTACAGTTTGTAATATGAAATATTTTAAAGTGGTATTCCACTCAAACATAACTTTTGATATGTTGCTGCCCATGGTGAGACCAACAATTTATTCCATACTTGTTATTATCTATCCAACCTCACTTCCCCAGTTCTCAGCTGCTCCTTTCTGCTAAAAACACAAAAATCTGTGAGCAAACCTTTCTCTCTGTCTTCTCCTACTCACCCCTCCCTTCTGAGTCCTTGACTGGCTTTATCTGCAACATTGTAGCTTCTTTGTTATGCTGGGAGGATTAATAACAGTGAGCTCATTGGCAACTTGACCTCAGAATAACCCTCCCAGCATTACGAAAAAGCTATACTGTTGCAGATAAAGCCAGTAAGGGACTTGTTTACATCAGCCATCTTGGAAGGGAGGAAGGAGGAAGAGGGAGTGACAGAGAGAAAAACTCACACACAGATTTTTGTGTCTTCAGCAGAAAGCAGCAGCTGAGAACTGGGAGAAGGAGACTAAATAGATCATAACAAGTATGGAATGAATTGTTAGTCTCACCATGGGCAGCAACATATCAAAAGCTGTGTTTGAGTTGAATGCCCCTTTAAACTTCTGTTCTAGCACATAACTATATAGTGCAACCACTGAAGCAGTCCCTATTTTTACACCCCTGTGCACTTGAGAGGTGCATTACAGGTTGGGAAAATAGCGGAACCGGATTCTGCTGCCAAAGGCATCATGTGCCTGAACTAAGGAACTGGAGCCAAATTATGTCACTAGCAATCCAAACAATATAGCAATATTTCTGTAAGTCTGGGACCAATTGTGGCAGACATGATGACAGATCTGCGTAACATGCAGATTTGTAGCAGATTTTACCCTTTGCATCCCAAAGGAATAAAACCTGTGGGGAAATTCTGCAGCATTTCCAAAACATTGTTAAACCTGCAGGATGCCCTAAACTCTGTACACATAGATGTGGTTTTAAAAATCTCATCCGGATGTATTGATCTATATAAATTGTCATGAATTTTTAGTGCAGAATCTCTAGCAAAATCCTGTAACATTTCTGCAGTGTCTAAACATACCACAGATCACTCTGATGTTGCTAAAGCCTTCTTTATATCAAGACAATGCATTCTGGGTTGCATGCATGAGAGTCTGGTCAGAACAGGTTATACGCTGCATACATTGCATATACATTGATGTTTATATTTTTGGTCTTATAGTGATTTCCACAAAGGTTACATCTTTTATAGGGGAAATGATGTCTTCTAGTTGTACCTGGACTATTTATATTTTTCTACTTCTCTACTTCATATTTTTCTAAATCTAAAAATAGTGTGTTCCTCTCTTCCCACAGCTCAAGGATGCACACTGTACCCTGCCGCTGTTTGCAGAATAGGCTGTGTCTCATAAACTCACAGAGCCAGGGTGGAGACAGCATTTCTAGCTGCACCCACCAGCTCAAGAAGAGATTCAGGGCTGATCCTCTTCCATGTCTGTCCCACTTTATCACAGTAAGAAAGAGGCGGATCCTTAAACCTCCCAAAACTTCCAAGGTGCTGGAATACAACTACTGCTATAGATAGCTTATGATTTTTAATACAGGGATGACTAGCATAGTTATTAACCCCCACCTTTGATTGAACTACTGTTGTCACCCCATATTCCCCCCCCCATCAATATGTGCAGTTCTCAGTACAATTTAGAAGTGTACATGCAGCACAGTTCAAATTTACCTGTATAAAACATATCTTTCTGGCCAAAAACACTTTTTAGCATTGGTGGACAGTGTAATCTGTGCAGGGCATTACCCCCATCTTTCCGCCTACAGTGATGCCATAGTCCCTATTTTTCTCTCTATTTCTAGCTACTGTATATGCACTCCACATTATCATTTTCCTCACATATATCTCCCCGCAGTGTAGGCCTTAGAAAGGACTTTGCGTAGAGACAAACCATGTTTCTATCGTTTACGATCAGTTCTGAATAATCTCTGCCCTTGAAAGTGAACTGCATAGTCAAAGCTATCGTCCATGTCCATGTCTGTTATTCCCACTATGTCATATTTTTCTTCAGACATTATCAAAGTCTTTATCTTTTTAGCCTCTCCTTCCGCTTCCCCCTCAGGTTAAATGATAAGTTCAGGTACCCTAACTACACTGTTCCCTCCCTCCCTAGTTTAAACTCTTCTCCAACCTCTTAGCCATCTTCTCCTCAGCACAGCTGCACCATCCCTACTTTGTTGAGCCTTTAGCTGACAGAGCAGTCGGCCCAGCTCTCCAAGATTCCAAACCCCTCTTTCTTACACCAATTTGTTAGACGCTTGTTTACCTCCCTGATCTCCCACTGCCACTTGGTGTGGCATGTGGTGCTGGCAAAGTACTGTAGGTCAAACCTGAGCACCTGAAAGGCAAGACACTGATGATCTGAGTTTTTGTGGCAGATCACCCTGCCTGTCCTCCTTATAACAAAGTGCCCAATATCAGCACCTGTGTGGCCTGCCCTGCACTCCCTTCGACTTCCATTATCAGGTATAGAAACACAGGACATCTATCTCTACTTATATTTAAAAATAAAACAGCGAGGCCCTCTAGGGAGGATTCCGTTCTCATGTGGTCATTACTACACTCACACTGCCATTTTTACACCATCACTTTACCAGTATTTATAGCCCACTGGAGGTATGCTTTCACCTGTAGCCAGTGAGGGTTATAAAGAAATTGTGTATCAGTTGGTTACGTTCTGCCCCAATATTGTGCATTGTATGACTATGCTTGTTGACTATTGATTTACACCCTGTTAGTAAGAATTTTTTGTAAATTATGCAAAAATAAGGGACACTACATTGTTAAGTCAGGCATATGAAATATACTGTACATAGGCATGACATTTTTTTTACATGTATATGTTGCTCGAGATTCCAAACATATCTGAAAAGGTGCCATTTCTAACTGGGGGGTAAGGGAAGGGCAGGGAATAATAGGGGGAGGTGTGGGAGAAGAGGAAGGGTAAGAATATGCTTTATGTATAAATTAAAAAAAAAATTAAAAAGCGCTGCGGAATCTGTTGGCGCTATACAAATAAATATTAATATTATAATATATCAAAGTTATAAATAAAGTTAAAATTATATGAACAGGTTATATTTGTTACCCAGGCTCTCTGACAACCTAATATGAGAAGGTTCATTGAACGCGCACCATGAACCTAACCGTTACTCGTCACAACAACCTATAGTTTTGTGGTAGCATCCATATTATGGTTACAATGGGGAACATATTTTGTTCACATTCTCCAAACAATAAGGCAACAGATGTTAAAATGGTTGTTAGCTAAATTTCATAAATAGAAAACGTAATGATCTTTAACTGTCAGGGAACAATGCTTGCACCAAGAAGTATTTCCTTTGGTAAACAGGCACACATACTGTAAATTACTCAGTCCCTCCAACTTGGCAGCGTGAGCCTCTGTTTGAGATGGGAAGGAAAACTATGTAATTTCAGAATACATGTAGGGATGAAAGACCTTACAAAAAGTTAACATGACTTGTAGGTTAAATTCCACATTACTTTTTTCCATGGACTGTGGCTAGTATTAAAGGGGGTTATCCATCGCTACAGAAACACAGCCACTTTCTTCCAGAGACAGCTCCAGTCTTTTACCAGTATGGGTGGGTTCTAAAACTCAGTTCCATTAAAGTGAATGGAGCTTAATTGCAAACCTCACCTGAACTGAAGACAAGAGTGGTGCTGTCTCTGGAAGAAAGTGGCCATGTTTTTGTAGCGCCAGATAACCCCTTTAAAGTTAAACCCCATTTAATAATAGAGCCTTTTTTACAACCTATTTTACGGCACTGTATATTCTTAAAAGCCTACACTATCTAGCAAAATGTTAGTTTTTTGTTAGGTTATACTTTTTAAAGTTTTATAGTATTCTAGTGATAAGATTGTTTAGAAGTTAGTCCTTTACCAGGGATTCCTTTGTAGTTCACCTTGTAGCAAATGGCAGATTTTGAATTTTTTATAATGAGAAAAGACCTCCTGGAAAAAGCTAAGCACGAAACGTGTGTTGGAGGGGGATGTGCACACATCCATACCATCAGCGCGCGCCCGCATCAGAGTTCCCCATAGCCCACAGTGAGCCGCTTGCTTCACTGTGTGAACTGACAGGTCTTTCTGCGGCCGGAATTCACTGAATTCCGGCCGCAGAAAACTGACATGTCAGTTTTTTCAGGTGCTGCATGGGATCACGTCCGGAGCGTATACGATGTGTGTACGCTCCGGCCGGGATCCCATTGAACATAAGGCTATGTCACACACCGCAAAACTACGGCCATAGTTCTGCAGCGACACCAGGGGAAGCAGCAAGCACAGTAATGGGGGTGGTATCCTGTAGTCACTGGATGTAACTGCACTGGAATAACTTATAGTAGATTATCTGCATAATGCCTTGTACAAATGCCTCTGCAGTTGTAAACAAATTTACCTAGTTTATAGGCCCATTCTGGGCTCAGAAGGATGAGAAAGACCTAACTCCTTTGCATAAGACTTCTTTTTGTTACGAAGTAAAACAATTTAAAGAGGGTTGGCAGAGGTAAAACCAAAAGATCATAAAAACTGTAAAAATTAAATGTAGGTGAAATGTAGGGCCAGTGACTGGTTAGTGCCCTATTTTATTATACACTAAATTGTTTTATTGTCAGACCATCAATATCTGATCAGTGACGGCTTTACACCCAGGACTCCTGTGGATCAGTTGTTTGCCAGAGCTGTAGTGCCTACATATACAGTAAAAAGAGATGGAACCAGGCAGCTTTGTACATTGTGCAGTAACTATGCTGGGTTACTGCAGCTCAGTACCAGTTTAGGCTATGTTCACACAGAGCAAAAGGAGCGGATTTCGCAAGGAAATATTTCCACCTGAAATCAACTGACGCTGAATTCCGAGCAGAATAAAGGCAGAATGTAAGCAGAATCCCTGCGTATTCTGCTAGGAAAGTGTTCAGCTCGTAATCAGCTCTTGACAAATTCAGCGCAAAATACTCGAGGAATCCGCGCTGAATCCGCATGCATTCAGCGCTGAAATATTTGGTGAGTAAACTAGACTATACCAGAACATATACTAGAATCCTCCTCCCCCCCCTTTTCCCCATTTCCGCGCTGATTCAGCGAGTAATTTCCGCTTGTATTCCGCGCTGAATACGCGCGTATTCCGCGCTGAAACAGAAAATCAGAGCCCCATTGATTTGTATAGGCTTCCGCTAGCGGAAGAATGAACATGTTCATTCTTCTGGCGGAAAGCGGATTAGTTCAGTGCGGAAATTCCACTGTGTGAACTGCAGAGCAGAATTTCCATTCAACACAATGGAAATTAGCTCTGCACCTATTTTAACGGCTGAAATTTCAGCACTGATTCAGCGCAGAAATTCAGCTGCTTTTGCTCAGTGGGAACGGGCCCTTAAGTGAATAATAGCTGAGCCGCACTAACCCAGCATGGCCACCACACAATGTTACATATCTGTCTGCCTCTGTTTCTTTTTACTTCAGATATGGGCACAGCAGTTCTAGCAAACAGCTAATTGGTGGGGGTGCTGGGACAGACCCTTTATGATCAGATATAGAAAATCTCTTTAATTGTGATATCATACTCACAATTACTGTATATAAAAAATACTGCCATGTACTGTATGCCACAAGAACATGAAACTTGTTTTTTTAGGAATTGATGAGGTTACCAGGGTTTTTGGTTGTTAAAAAAATAGGACTGGTTGAAACTGGGTTAAAAAAAAAAAAAGTAAATAAAAAAGCTTTACTCACCCCTAAATTTGCTTCTGTCGCTTCCCACTTAAAGTGCTGTGATGACTCTGTATACATTGCTCATTCAGCAGCATGTAATAGGAAGGACTTCATTAGGTATCGTACTGCCATGGCAACACAAAACATTGTGGGCAGAGTGGTGTGCGGAGATCAGATGAATCTATCCACTTGGATTCTGTGACCTATATTGAGCCTGCTGCATACTCCTTTAATGCTGCCATGATGGAATAGCACAGTGCATTCCTAGGGTATAGGATCTGCCTTCTTATGACAACGTCATAGCGTATTTTTTCTGCTTGGCAACCATGACAGGTCACAAACTAAAAAATAACAAAAACTGTGCATAGAAAACTTTAAATTTTTGCACTGACCACTAGCATACTGTATATGTAGCTGACAGAACTGCACATACAGAAACAGTACAAAAAGATGTATGCCTAACATGTATATCAATAAATGTAAATATTTTACAACACAATTACAACACAAATTAATTAGGTTACATATTTGCTAGTAATGCCTACAGATTTGCTAATAATCAAATTTCCTATGGATCTATATCACCTTTTGATGGTCTATAGAGTCATACCATCAGAATATGGCATCCAGACCATGGTTTTGAACCATAGGAATACAGAGAGGCCTTTGGACCCCATAAAGGCCTTTATTAAAGGGGTTATCCAGGGCTAAAAAACATGGCCACTTTTGCCCTGCTCTTGTCTCCAGATTGGGTGGGGTTTCAAACTCAGTTCCATTGAAGTAAATGGAGCTTAATTGCAAACCACACCTGAACTGGAGACAAGAGTAGGGCAAAAGTGTCCATTTTTTTGTAGCGCTGGATAGCCCCTTTAACAATCTGTGCATCTTGAAAGTTGTAGGCAATAGTAATTCAGACAAGTGCAAGAAGCCTTTGGCTAAGGATACACAAAGGCAGTACAGTGGTATACAAAGTCCATACAGCATCCCAAAGAACTCAACAGCAGGCAATCTATATGCTGCAATAAGGTGGCTTAATACAGTGCAATATTATGGAAAGATTCTCTCTGACAAGAATTACCGCTAGGAAAGAAATTCATTAAAGGGGTTATCCAGTGCTACAAAAACATGGCCACTTTTCCCCCTCTCTTGTCTCCAGGTTGGGTGGGGTTTCAAACTCAGTTCCATTAAAGTAAATGGAGCCTAATTGCAAACCACACCTGAACTGGAGACAAGAGAGGGGGAAATGTGGCCATGTTTTTGTAGCGCTGGATAACCCCTTTAAAGGTATACAGACAAAGGTCCCATAAATGTGTAGTGGTAGCCAGAATACAGTGGTGGCCATGAGTCCTTTGGGTTTCATAAATATCATTGCTCAACTTGCATTTTTATTTCTACTTAATAAGCTGAACAGACAGGGCCAGCATAAAACATCTTTGCTGTATAATTTGAGATGTCTAATCCTAATAAGGCTACGAATGGGCTTTTCTATTGCTGATTCATTATAAAAATATGTAAGAGGGCTGGCAAACATCGCACAGCTGGCATGCATTATGTGCCAAAGGCTATTTTAGATTACTTTGAGAACTGCAGCACATTACATTAATGTCCCAGAACACACTCTTATTTGTTTGCAAATACTGATCTTTTAGTTAAGATGTAACTACAGAAAGGAGCTTAGAAACGCGCAAAATATGGTGTTCCCTTATGGTGTTCAATCAAGTAAAAGGTCTTGTCCAGTCTTATGTAAATAAAGCTTAGTGCTGTGACCTGCACTGATCAGGACAAGAAGCAGGAAGCAGTGTGCGGCACTTCCTTTCTGTCCAGCATCTCCATCCAGACAGCCCCACTGACCTACTGTACAATAGGAGTTAAAACAATTTAAAAAATAGGGGTTAAAAATTTTTTCCAAACATGTCTCTCATGCGGTTTCCATGCACACTCTCATGTATAGTACATCCATGTCTGGTCTCTCTAGATGTTTTGCTGAGGGGCATCAGGGAATCTGTACTGGCCTCACTGTGTGTGCATCTGAACATGTACGTCTACCACATAGAGGAGGTGACTATGCTCATTTTAAGAGAAAGAGAGGTGTTTTGGATCCTGCGTCTTTGTACGCAGGCTTCTCATGGTTTAAACTATAAAAGTGACCTTTCCTACATCTATTAATTGGTATCTACAATTATATATCTTTCTTTATGTTTTTTATCTCCATTCTTAGTATGATATTGGTATGAAAAGGTCATGTAAGAATTAATGGTTGTAGTTCCTTGTACTTACTAATTATGAACTTGTTGTAATTACCTTTATCATGTGACCTTGCGCCACCTCTGTTAGGGGCATGTGGTCTTCATTCTCCTTTTATATAAGGCTGTAATTCACACTGTTATACTACCATGATTAAGGGACTGCATCCCAAAAAGTGTTGCCGTGTTTTTTGACTACAGTGCTACTCTTCAATAAAGATGGAAGAATTGTATTTGAGCCGTGGAAATCTATTTGTTTGCACATTACTCACTTTGTACAGTTTTACTGCTTAAAAAATAAAACAAACAAAAAAACCTTTTCTGAAAAAAAGTTACATTGTCATTTTCTGACCTCTACAACTTTTTAAATTTCCCATCTACGGAGCTGGATTTCCTAGGCACAAACATCAAAATCTTTGAGACTGTAATCCAAGATTTAAACCTACATTATGGTCTAGTTATTATTTCACCCATCATTACTGCAGAACATATAAGTGACTACAGCACTAATGGGACACAGGCAGACTAAACAAGGATATCAAGGACTCAAATGGCATGCCTTCTCTATAGCTCATCCTTGTCTTCTTCATCTGGTCCAGACCACCATGATTTTTTTCAGAAACATCCCTCTACAGAGTTTGATGCCCCGATGACCTATAGCTTACCATACCCTTAAAAGTTAATACACACTGTCTGAAATCCATTATAACACACTGTGCCCCACAATTTATTATTCATATACTGTGTTCCTATATATAAGTTACAGTACATATACAGTATGTCCTATATCTGAATTATTATACTATACCCCATATATGATTTAATTATACACGGTGCTTCATATATAAATTAATAATATATAGTGCCACTCATATATGATTGAATATACAGTACTGTGCCCCCATATATAAATTACCTATAAAATCCACTACGTTTATGAATTAATTATATACAGTGAAACCTATATAAGCCGATTATCCAATTTTGCACACACAAAAACATGGGGGTGGTCTAGTCAAAGAACAAAGTATAGAAAATGCAGAATTAAGTGTCAAATTGAAGCATTGAACATGTACAGCATACATTTACAAGTAGTGATGAAAGAGCGCACAGTCATGTATTTTATCATGTCTTTAATGAGAGAGCATTAATATAGCAAACAGCACTGTATTATGACCTTTTTTCGTACATCCCTACATATGGAAAGTATTGCCCAGTCTGAAAACTATACTTGGAACTGGATACAGTATAACATAAGTACAGTATCAGCTCTATACACCATTCTATTACATCGCTGGCATCAGCTGTATACACCATTCTATTACATCACTGGTATCAGCTGTATACACTATTCTATTACATCACTGGTATCAGCTGTATACACCATTCTATTACATCAGTGATATCAGAAGAAGCTATACACCATTCTATTACATCACTGGTATCAGCTGTATACACCATTCTATTTCATCGCTGGTGTCAGCTGTATATACTATTCTACTCCATTACTGGTATCAGCTGTATACCCCATTCTATTACATCACTGGTATCAGCTGTATACACCATTCTATTCCATCACTGGTATCAGCTGTATACACCATTCTATTTAATCACTGGTGTCAGCTGTATATACTATTCTACTCAATCACTGTTATCAGCTCTATACATCATTCTATTACATCACTGGTATCAGCTCTATACACCATTCTATTACATCACTGGTATCAGGATCTATACACCATTCTATTACATCACTGGTATCAGGAGCTCTATATACACATCAATTACATCACTGGTATCATGATCTATATACACCATTCTATTCCATCACTGGTATCAACTGTATACACCATACTATTCCATCACTAGTATCAACTGTATACACCATTCTATTCATCATTCCATCAGCGATTCCTGTTTACCACCAGACTCCCTGCTCTTCTACAATAGTGGTTGGTGGTGCGTTGTACGCATTGCCTATCACTTAAAGCGACTCTGTACCCATAATCTGCCCTCCAAACCACTTGTACCTTTGGATAGCTGCTTTTAATCCAAGATCTGTCCTGGGGTCCGTTTGGCAGGGGATGCAGTTATTGACCTAAAAAAAACTTTTAAACTTGCAACCCAGTGTCAAATTGGCATAGCCTAGAGTGTCTATGCCCTAGGCTTGCACTTCCTCTCCATCCCTCCTCTCTGTCCTTCTGTTACGGCCGCGGCGGCGCCCCGCGTTCCGGGCCGCCGCCGCGACCGCTACCTGCCCTATGCAGCAGCCGGTGTCCATAGTCGGGGACCCGGCGCTGCTGTCACCTCGGCCCCGGGGGGCGCCTCACCTCTCCACGCTCCTGTCTCCCGCTGTGCCGGCCGGCGCGCGCGTCCCCGCCTCCTCGGGCGCGCGCGCGCCGGCTGTCTCAGATTTAAAGGGGCAGTGCGCTCCTAATTGGTAGTTGCACCCAATCACTCCCCTATAAATCCCAGCATGCCCTGTCCTTAGTGTTGGAGCCTCTACATGCTTCCCATAGCGTTTGGCCCAGCCCCTGTTGTTCCTGAGTCCTATCTGTTACCTGGTCCCAGTCCCTGTTCCTGAGTCCTATCCGTTACCCGGTCCCCAGTCCCTGTTCCTGGTTCCTGTTTCCCAGTCGCTCCATCTGTTCCTGCGTTCAGCCTGTCACGTGCACTCTCACCTGCAGACCTTTGCCAGTGCCATCTCCTGCCTACTGCTCCTGCCACGCCTCGCCTGCCGTCACCAGCAACCAAGCCAGGGGTAGCGACCTGGGGGTCGCCTGCCGCAGCAAGTCCATCCCGCCTTGCGGCGGGCTCTGGTGAAAACCAGCGGCCCCTTAGACTCCGCTCCCTGGTGAGGTTTGTGCCATCGCTGGTGCCGGTCCAGTGGATCCACTACTCCGGGCGTTACAGTAGGCTCCAACCATGGATCCCGGCGAGGTGCCAGATCTCCGTGACGTCGCCAGAGTGGTCGCGCAACAGGCTCAACAAATCCAGAAACAGTCACAGCAGATCCAGCAACTCACTGCCGCCTTACAGCAGCAGACTACTGCCCAGCGCACACCATCTCCTGACGCTGCTTCTTCACTCCGACTGGCCCTCCCAAGCAAGTACTCTGGGGACTCTAAGTTGTGCAGAGGATTCCTGACTCAGTGCACCATGCACATTGAACTTTTGAGTAGTCAGTTTTCCACCGAGCGCTCTAAAGTGGCTTTCATCATCAGCCTATTAGAGGGTAGAGCCCTGGCCTGGGCCACGCCACTGTGGGACCATGATGATCCTGTTGCTGCCAATCTCCGGGCCTTCCTATTCGAGTTTCGCTCCGTCTTTGAGGAACCTGCCCGTGCTTCTTCAGCCGAGACTGCTCTCCTCAACCTCTCTCAAGGCAGCTCCTCTGTTGGTGACTACGCCATCCAGTTCCGCACCCTGGCAGCTGAATTGGACTGGAACGAGGCCGCCCTATTGGCCACCTTCAAGAAGGGCCTGTCTAGTCGTGTGAGAGACGTGCTCGCTGCCCGAGACCTGCCTACCTCCCTGAACGAACTCATTCTACTGGCCACCCGAGTTGATACTCGTTTTTCGGAGAGGGAGGAGGAGGTTCGGCATGAACATTTACTAACCCGTTCCCGTCGCCATCCCCAGCTGGCGCCAGTTTTCCAGAATCCTGACTTTTCGATGTCCCAACCCTCTCCTGAGATTCCTATGCAGGTGGAACGGGCTCACCTGACGCCTGATGAGAGAATCCGGCGCCTGGAGCAGAATCTCTGTCTCTATTGCGGTGGTTCCGATCACTTCCGGCTGGGATGTCCCCTACGTCCCCAAACATCCGGAAAATGCTCGCACCTAGGTCCGGTGGGACAGGTGTCCCTGGGTGTGAATGCCACCATTCCAAGTCTGTCTATGCCAGTTTCCATCCGGACTCCCTCAGGACAAAATCATCTGACTACTGCCTTCCTCGATTCTGGGTCAGCAGGCAGTTTTATTGCGGCAACATTGGTCCAAAGATGGCGGCTACCCGTGACCCGACTAGCCAGGCCCCTGACTATCTCCTCGGTCACGGGCGAAATTCTTACCGACCGTGTGTACTACCAGACCGCATCTTTAGTCCTCCAGGTGGGTCCTTCACATCAAGAAGAGATATCCTTCTACGTCCTGCCCCATTCTTCCCCCGCGGTCCTCCTGGGACTCCCGTGGCTACAAGAACATGCCCCTCAGCTGGACTGGAGAACCGGGGAGATTCTCAGTTGGGGTCAGGACTGTTCCCACCAGTGTCTCAAGTCACCTCAGACCAAGTGTATTATGTCATTTCCTGTCCCGGCCAAGCCTCTATCCGGCCTACCGGCAGAAGACCAAGACTCGGCGGATGCCTTCTCTGCCGAGGTGTACCCTCTCCCCGTACCCAAGACTAAGGTCGTGTCCTCTCACCACCGGAAGAACTTACAGAAGGTCCCTTGCCACGTTATACCGCCTGATCGCCTAGTACCAGTCGTCACCTCCACTCTTCAGAGAGTACCCCCCGGAAAGACTCATGTTCACCCTGCGCTTCGAAGAGGTATTTTGAACTGGGGACATTCCTCGTTGGAGGCCGGGCACCCGGGAGTCCGTAAGACCGGCCAACGGATCTCTCGCCACTACTGGTGGCCCAGCCTATCCCAAGATGTCAAAGACTTTGTGGCTTCCTGTACCATTTGCAGGCAAGAAAGAGGGGGAGGCCAAAGGGGGGGGGTACTGTTACGGCCGCGGCGGCGTCCCGCGTTCCGGGCCGCCGCCGCGACCGCTACCTGCCCTATGCAGCAGCCGGTGTCCATAGTCGGGGACCCGGCGCTGCTGTCACCTCGGCCCCGGGGGGCGCCTCACCTCTCCACGCTCCTGTCTCCCGCTGTGCCGGCCGGCGCGCGCGTCCCCGCCTCCTAGGGCGCGCGCGCGCCGGCTGTCTCAGATTTAAAGGGGCAGTGCGCTCCTAATTGGTAGTTGCACCCAATCACTCCCCTATAAATCCCAGCATGCCCTGTCCTTAGTGTTGGAGCCTCTACATGCTTCCCATAGCGTTTGGCCCAGCCCCTGTTGTTCCTGAGTCCTATCTGTTACCTGGTCCCAGTCCCTGTTCCTGAGTCCTATCCGTTACCCGGTCCCCAGTCCCTGTTCCTGGTTCCTGTTTCCCAGTCGCTCCATCTGTTCCTGCGTTCAGCCTGTCACGTGCACTCTCACCTGCAGACCTTTGCCAGTGCCATCTCCTGCCTACTGCTCCTGCCACGCCTCGCCTGCCGTCACCAGCAACCAAGCCAGGGGTAGCGACCTGGGGGTCGCCTGCCGCAGCAAGTCCATCCCGCCTTGCGGCGGGCTCTGGTGAAAACCAGCGGCCCCTTAGACTCCGCTCCCTGGTGAGGTTTGTGCCATCGCTGGTGCCGGTCCAGTGGATCCACTACTCCGGGCGTTACACCTTCTCATCATTAGAAATGCCCCAGGCAGGATTTTTTCTATTCACTACCAATCTGAACACTGCACAGATGCCCTAACGATCCAGCACATGTGTAGTGTTCAGACAGGTGACGAATAGGAGAAATTGCTCTTGGGGCATTCCTAATGATAAAGAGGGTGGGGAGGAGGGACGGAGGGGTGTTGCAATCCTAGGGCATGGGTACTCTAGGCCACACCAATTTGACACAGGGTTGCAAGTTTAAAATTTGTTTTTTTAGGACAATAACTGCATCACCTGCCGAACGGACCGCAGGACAGATCTTGGATTAAAAGCAGCTATCTGATGGTTCAAGCGGTTTGGGGGGGGTCAGATTGTGAGTACAGAGTCGCTTTAACTGTGTTAGGAGTGCAACCCTAAGAATTGTGCTCATGGATTAAACACCCACTCCCCACCAAAAAACACGCTACTCCATTGTTTGAAACAACCCCTTCTACCTAGTATTTTAAAAGGAAGTGCACTATAACAAACTTGTGCAACATTTACCACCCTCCTACCCTAAATAATGGTACTTTTACACGGAGCGATAACTCCCCCGATCGCACGATTAACGATTTTGAATGAACAATGTTTTTTTTATAACGATCAACGTTTAGATGGAACGATACATCGTACGGAAAAATCGTTATGCAATTTTTTTGTGATCGCTTAAGCCTATCTCACACATTGTTGAGATCGTTGAACGGAACGATCAGCAAATTTTTTGCGAACGATCAACGACGATTTGAGAACATTTTGAAAGATCAAAATGAACGATTTCTCGCTCGTCGTTTGATCGTTCGCTGTGTTTACACGGAACGATTATCGCTCAAATGCGATCGTTATCGCAAAAATTCGAACAATAATCGCTCCGTGTAAAAGGACCATATGGGACAAATTGACACCTATTATTCCACAGAAGGAATGACTTCACCAATTTAACTCCTGACTGCTATTAGCTGGAATAAGTTTCTTTCTGTTATTCAGAATGGGCGGCATGCTTGTACCTATTGTTGGTCTGTTTTTTTCTAATACTCTGTTACAATTAGAAGTAAATTGTTTGTTATATAAAATATCACTCCTACCAAAAACATTGATTTATCAGGTTAATAAAGTTACATTGCTATTTGTTTACACTACAGTATCAATAGTGATCACACATTGTCTGCTTTTTCCTCAATTTTGTATGATGTTTATTATTATCAGTTACGCCCAATGGAAGACTGTTAGGAAACCACTGACCTTGTATTACCTATCTGCCAAGACAAGAAAATGTGATTGTCAGGTACATCCTCTTTAATTTGAGCCTTAAATAGAACGGCGCCGTCACGGGGAAGCCGGTCCGTTTTCTTAACCGCGGCTCGGTTTCCGTGTACTGCACCGTTCTATCCACAGGTTCCAGGCCGGAGCTGAGGCACAGGAGGCGGGCCGGCCCGCCCCCAGTGGGAGGAAATTTCCTCCCCTCTATGACGCAGCTCCATTAGAATCGGCCCGCCTCTAGTGCTTCAGCCCCGATACCCGTGGATAGAATGGCGGCGTACACGGGAACCGGGCCGTGGTTCAAAAAAGGGACCACGGCACCTGATGGTACATCCTCTTTAAAGCGACTCTGTACCCATAATCTGCCCCCGCAAACCACCAGTTATTGTCCTAAAAAACAACTTTTAAACTAGCAGCCCTGTGTCAAATTGGCTTGGCCTAGAGTGTCTGTGCATTAGACTTGCACGGCCTCTCCATGCCTCCTCTACATCCATTTCATTATCAGGAATGCCCCTGGGCCATTTTTTTTCTATTCATCCTTTGTCAGAACACTGCACAGGTGCCTTAACAATCCAGGTCATGTGCAGTGTTCAGACAGGTGAGGGATAGGAAAAATGTTGCCAGGGGCGTTCCTAATAGTGAAGAGGGTAGGGAGGAGGGAAGTAAGCCTAATGCACAGACACTCTAGGCCACGCCAATTTGACACAGGGCTGCAGGTTTAAAAGTAGTTTTTTAGGACAATAACCATCACCTGCTGAATGGACCCCAGGAGAGATTATGGATTAAAAGTAGCTACTATACAAACAAAGGTGGGAGCTGCTATAAATCTACAGATGGGATGCTGTCTATGTTCCAACCACAGAACATGCTATAAATAGGCACAGAGAAACAATATATGGCGCACCCACAAACGTATGACAAATAAATCAATATCTCAATAGCATCTTTATTATCAAAAAATACAACGACAAAACAAAGCAAATGGACAAACACTTAAAAACACCTAAAAACCCAATATGGTTAAACCATCACAGGGAAAACATATGAGAACGTATATGTCGCTCCCACCGCAGCCCCAAAACAATATTAGCTCCAGACCCTGTATATTGTATAACCAAATATATCTCAGACACTGACACTCATGGTAAATACCTCTTAGGGTAGCTTCACACGTACCGTATCGCTGCGTATTTAACGCTGCGTATTTATCGCTGCGTGTTTGGTGCGATTTTTACATGCGAGTTTTGATTTTCACATGAAAATCATGTGAAAATCAAAACTTGTATGTAAAAATCGCACTAAACACGCAGCGATAAATACGCAGCGTTAAATACGCAGCGATACGGTACATGTGAAGGCACCCTTAAAGTGCACGCGCTCACATAAATACATAGATAAATAGATACTAAATAGAATAATCAGTGAAAAAATTCATGAACGCATCCAAAAAGTGACTATGTGCGAATGCACCCTAATATCAGAGAGTCAGTTACTGAAAAAAAAAAAAAAACATTGCATCGCATGTCACCCAGGGCTCTGCAATGGGGCTCCGGACTGCAGACCCTACGCATATCGTTACATCACGTGACTTTTTTAGGGATTAAAAGCAGCTATCTGACAGTACAAGTGGTTAGGGGAAGGCAGATATTGGGTAGAGAGTCGCTTTAACAATAGTACCCCTACCTATATACAGAATATTTCATCCAAACAACAGGTTGTGTCCTGTACTAAGATTAAAGCATCTGTAAGAGTCAATATATATCATGCAGGAAATTAAAATGAAAGCTTTTACTTATTTATCACTTTGTGATAACATCTGAAGACAGTGCTTCAAGATCAGAGCTATAGGACTGAAAAATTACGGCAATATTGTTAGTTTAACTTTTTTAAAAAAAAACAAAAAACTTAAGAACCCCTCCAGAAAGAAAATGCAGGAACATTTTCTCCAGACTGCCCTTGATCTTGTACTTTAAACAATGTTCTGTAACTGAAATATGACTAGAATTTAATGCGTGTGTGCCCTTTCCAAGTCATGGCACAGACACTGGTCTGTTATTCTATTGTTTGTTATACCACTTCCCATGCAAACAATCTGCATCTCCTTGGAATATTTCCCAAGCTGTGGTTGAGTCTATTCTCCGCTTGCCTCGGGCTACACATTCCCTTCAGTTAATGACATTTATAAACTGTTACCACAGAAAAAGTAAACTCCCTTTCCTACAACAATGCTTTTCAGTTGGGTTCACCTATACTAGCAATGGCCAACAATGTTTATGCATGCACTTTATACCCTACTCTAGTAGGATTCAGTTAAGTTTTTTCTTCTCTTCTAGCTTCTAGCTTGTCAGGTATGCTAAGCATTCCAAGAAGGATATTCCGCAGGTCGCTTCTGTGTTGTGAAATGACCCTGAGTGGAAATAAATTTGATAAATGCCTCTATTTACTATGAGGTCGAGATGATTTTTTCCAAAAGATTACAGACTTAGACATGCCTGTCTCCTCCTAGCATTCCTTGCAAGTTACATTTACGTGAAAAACGAAGAGCCCTGTTCTGAAGGTCTACGCACACCACATGGAAATTGACGTTATTCAATTATTAAATGAAGGAAGTTGGCCTTGTTTTCTTATTGAAAGAAACATGAAGTAATTTTGTTATCTTAATTTGTCAGACGCTTCTCAGGGGACTGAGAATAAATGGCTTGAAGCCAAAAGTGCAAGATACTGAATAGCTAAAGCATGAGTATATGGATAAATTAAGAACAGTTACTAATTGGTTTTGCAGCTGAAGATATCAGATTACGTTGGCCACGTGGAGGTAACATAATGGAAACCCAAGTCCCTTACAATGGGCTTTGATATTAATCTCTCTTGCCATTTTTTCAGTTTTTACAGTGACACAAAGGCAGGAGTTCTAGTCCTCCGCCGGTATAAAAAGCCTCTGTTTTAGCACTTAAGCAACTCTTGAACTAGGCTTCCCACAGCATCTCTGCCAAATCTACACAAACTTTCCTGGCTGGCATTCAGGAAACTACAGCTCGAACTGTAGGATGGAAAGTTAAGAATCTTTGCCTGGATACACTGAAACATATACAAACAGTTCAGTGTATGGCAATGATTCATTCTTTACGGACAGCCGCCCTTTTCATGCCAGTGTGCAGGGGATGCCTGATCTTAAGCCTTTAGCAGGGAGTGTATCCCTGTTATCATTAGAATTCCTATAAACAATTACTGGGACATTACAATAAAAAAAAGTACATCATACATTTTAGAAATTTGACAAAAGATAGCAGAAAGCAATAATAAATGGTGACAAAGCTGTGAGAGTTGTACATGGCTGAAGGCTTTTGGCTACCTCTCTATGCTATCATGGAAACACCACATATGCTTCTTTTTTTAAGTGGTGTTCCCATCGCAACTAATATAATTATACTTGTAGGGCCTGTCAAGTAATTTTTTTTGCAAATACTGTACATTCATTTGGTACATTTTGCCTCCTTTACCTTCTATGCTGCTCTTTTCCTCCTATTGTTGACAGCTTGTTGTCTAGGTTAGAAACCACCACTTTATTCTAAAAGCAGTAGTCTGGCTGGTGTGTATATAGCTATATTTCAGATGTACAGTATAGAGATACAGTGGTGCCTTGAATTACTAGCATAATTCGTTCCGGGACTGTGCTTCTAATTTAAATTGGTTCTACACCCAAAAAAAAAGGATTTTTTTATTCTGAATAACATGTAAAACAAATGAAACAAACATTTAGAAACAGCATAATATGTCATATTATAAGTTACTGTACAGTATAGCAATAAGGATGTGGAGTGTAATGTATAGTAAGTGCATTAATCTGAAAACACAGCTGCAGTTTGTAGATATAGGATGGAGCTGCAGATCCCCATAATGCAGTAGTGTAGTACAACCGGCTAAAATAGAGAAGCAGGGCTGCTGTCAGAGGTCTGTATGGTCACATGACAGCAATGGGTAAGGGGTGTGTGTTCAGCCTGGACCAATCAGGAAGTGAGAATCACAGAGCAAAAAAAAAGTGGCATATTCGTCCACCCCTATAGTGTAGCACGAAACATAGTGACTAGCAGAGGGGGTTACCCTAGTTCTAAGAAGGCAGCTATTGGCATCTGCCAACAAAATGGGATAATTTTTGAACAGGAAGTTAGTTACCACTGGGTACCATCCTTTTACCCATAGCCATACATGTAGCTGTAACTTTTACATCAACTTTGCCTTAAAACAGCTTAAAAGTACTTAGATACACTCCTTTGTGTAGTGTTATATAGGACTTTTAGGGCTGTTATACACAGGTTATAGGTCTATTGGATCAGGTTTACCGAACATTATGCCAATGTTCAGCATTCCAGCAAACCAAACTTTTAAAAGATCATTCATCTCTATTGATAACTTTTGGAACCCAAAGAGAAGAAACCAATCTCAAATGAAGCATTTGTCCCCACAATATGAGGGATAGAAATAGAGGCCTCACTTTGCAATTCACAGCACTTAAAGCAGCACTATAAGCAAGTTCTCCCAAATGAACCTGCTGATATGCAGCAGACGTTCTCTACCTGATGACTGCAGGGCTTTTAATTCTCTTTTTAATTCTCTTCTTATCCCCTGCATTCTTTGGGTATTAACTGAAATTGGTACGATTACAACTTGTATAACTTTTATTTTATTTGATAGCTTTTAAAAGCTTAAAACCTTTTTAAAAAACTCACTGTTCCCTAAAATTCCTCTATGACTATGACTTTTATGGCCCGCTGAACGAGCTGGCATTTTCTCAATCGTCCACTGATCCCTGGCCCTTTTACATGGGCCGACTTTTAGCTGAATGAGTGTGCATAGTTTGCGATAATCGGCCCATGTAAAAGGACCTTTGGGACAGAAAAGGTTATCAAATAATGAGAGCCAAGCGAGGGTGTGGTCTGTAACAGAATAGTCATCAGAGGCTGATGGATATGGAGTTGTTTTTTTCCCACTTTACTGTGAATCATCTTAATCAAATAAAGATGGCATGTTCTTTCCTCTTTAAAAATATTTCTCTCACTAATGTGTGCAGGTGTGACAACACAATATCTGGCACTGGCTCCTTTTTCCAAATAACAAAATGGATACATTTCCTTTCATAGTAGAGTACAGGTTCAAAGCAGGGGCTACAGAACTCTCCACTCCATGCCATGTTTTTTCAGGGTGCCCTGAGACCAGGGAGGGAGAGGGAGATCCACCTTTTATTACAGTGAGAAGTTTGAGACAACGATATAATTACTTCATTGTGCTGCACTTTTAATAAACAGTTGAAGAAATGATTCAAAAGAAGTTCAAAAGATCCTTGTGTAAATGGCAAAAATAGTGTGCTGACTGTAACATGTGCAGAACATTTCATTATATATACACTATGGCCCAGATTTATTCATGTGTTTGAAATAGGAACGGAAAAATAAGCTGTGATTGGTTGCCATGAGCAGTTTACACCAATTTTATTTTTATTTACACCTTTTGATAAATCTGGGCCTATATTTCTAAATGTACATAACAAAACCCTGGATTTATATGAGGTTGGACCTCTTTTTGCGTCTGTAACTGTCTTCACAAGGTTTTGCACAAGAATGTGGAGTATGCAGGGGCGTAGCTAATGTCTCCTGGGCCCTGGTGCGAGAGGCCAACTTGGCCCCCCCCTCCTTTCACGACCAAGTGATGCTATTGGTGTGTGTGTGTATATATATATATATATATATATATATATACATATATATATACACACACACCAAGACAGGTATTACCAATAACACCAGCATATTGGAAGAGAAAATATTATCACCATACATATTACCGCCATACTGTTACTGACCAAATCCTGTATACTGAGGCCAATATTACCAGTATATAGGAAGGAAACATTACCGCCACACCACAACCACCATCATCACCAGTATACTAAATCACCTCATCCAGTCATATAGAGGTGGCCCCAGCTCTACACAGGTTCTATACACCATATACATTACAGTGCAGTTATATCAGGTGACTCACAGGAGACGTCTTTTCTGATCAGAGTTCTTTCCTTTTCATCTTCTTTTCCATCTGTCCTGGGCCGTTATGAGAACTTCTCCGAGCCACGAATCCACAGAATCTGCCAGACAGACATATCTCCTCACTCTGGCACCATCCTCATCTCTATACACACTGCATATCTGTATTGGCCCCTTTAAACACTCATTTAGTGGGTAGCCCTGACTCTATGTGACCCCCTAATAATATATGGCCCCCTCTGTGTATTCCCTCTCCCCCTATGTTGCCCCCCCAAATAGATGGCTCCTCTCCCCCCATATTGCCCTCCTTATAGATGGCCCCCTCTCCCCGCACCCTCCCTTATAGATGGCCCCCTTTCCCCCCACCCTCCCTTATAGATGGCCCCCTCTCCCCCCTCCATATAGATGGCCCCCTCTACCCCCTCCCTTATAGATGACCCCCTTCTCCCCCCTCCTTTATAGATGGCCCCCTCTTCACCCACCCTCCCTTATAGATGGCCCCCTCTTCCCCCATCCTCCCTTATAGATGGCCCCCTCTCTCCCCTCCCCCTCCCTTATAGATGGTCCCCTCTCCCCCCCTCCCTTATAGATGGTCCCCTCTCCCCCCCTCCCTTATAGATGGTCCCCTCTTCCCCCCTCCCTTATAGATGGTCCCCTCTCCCCCATAGATGGCCCCCTCCCCGACTCCCTTATAGATGGCCCCCTCCCCCCCCTCCCTCATAGATGGTCCCCTTCCCCCCTCCCTTATAGATGATCCCCTTTCCCCCACCCTCATAGATGGCCCCTCTTTCCCCCCCACCCTCATAGATGGCCCTCTCTTTCCCCCCCCTCATAGATGGTCCCCTTTCCCCCCACCCTCATAGATGGCCCCATCTTTCCCCCCCACCCTCATATATGGCCCCTCTTTCCCCCTCACCCTCATAGATGGCCCATCTTCCCCCCCACCCTCATAGATGGCCCCCTCTTTCCCCCCCACCCTCATAGAGGGTCCCCTTTCCCCCCACCCTCATAGATGGCCCCATCTTTCCCCCCACCCTCATAGATGGCCCCTCTTTCCCCCCACCCTCATAGATGGCCCCCTTTTTTCCCCCACCCTCACAAATGGCCCCCTCTTTCCCCCCACCCTCATAGATGGCCCCCTCTTTCCCTTAACCCTCATAGATGCCCCCCTCTTTCCCCCCACCCTCATAGATTGCCCCCTTTTTCCCCCCACCCTCATAGATGCCCCCCTCTTTCCCCCCACCCTCATAGATGCCCCCCTCTTTCCCCCCACCCTGTGCAGGCTGATAAAAAAAAAAAAAACCAAACAAAACTTAACTCACCTGACAACGCGCTCCCACGTTGATCCTCTCTCCTCCTGGTCTGTCCCCGGCTGAGCGGCTGCCAGGGGTGTCGCGTCTTATCCCCGGCAGCGCACGCATCCCAGAGCTCCCTAGGTGCCGGAACCGGAAGTCAGGGCCCAAGGCTCCCAGGGAGCTCTGGGATGCGCGCGCTGTCGGGGATAAGACGCGACACCCCGGCAGCCGCGCAGCAGCTGGAGGAGGACGGAGCCGGACTCTTGTGACCGCAAGCAAAACAATGCTTGCGGTCACAAGAGTGATTGATCGGGAGGTGTCTGTGGGAACTTGTACCAGTTCAGCCAACAGAGTACTAGGGGAGTCAGGCAATGATATTTATCCCCAAGATAAAATTCACATTAGTTCCTCCACACCAAATTTATCACCTCTAAATTTATTGATCTTGCTTAACCCCTAGACGACCCTGGACGTACAGTTACGCCCTGGTCGCCTGTCACCAGACTGTAACTATACATCCTGGGTGTCTAAGGTGCTATGAAGCACCCTCATAGAAGAGCGCCTATTACACTGATCAATGCTTTGCCTACGGCATAACATTGTACAGTGTATGCAATCTATTGATTGCAGGTTAAGGTCCCCCAGGGCAAAAGTAAAAAAAAAAAAAGAAAGGTCCCCCAGGGAGACTTAAAATGTGTAAAAAAAAAGTAAAAATGTTTTTAAAAATACCCCAAAGCCCTTCCCCCAATAAAACTTAAAATTACCCCCTTTCCCATTATATAAATAAAACATATTAAAATAAGTAAACATAATATATATTGTAGCGTGCTTAACCCCTTCGTGCTGCAGCTAGTTTGAGCCTTAATGACCAGGCTAATTTTTCAAAATCTGACCTGTCTCACTTTAAAATTAAAATTTTTTTATAAACTTTGAAATTCTCTGCTTCTAAAAAAAGAAAGTCGTAGCACATAAATTAGTTACTAAGTCACATTAACAATATGTCTTCTTTATTCTGGCATAATTTGGTAAACATATTTTACTTTTTTAGGGTGTTATGGGGCTTAGAAATTTATCAGCAAATTATCACATTTTCGTGAAAGTTTCCAAAACTGATTTTTTTAGGGACCAGTTATTTTTTTTTAATGGATTTAGAAGTCTGGTATTCTGAAAACCCCCATAAGTGACCCCATTTTGGAAACTACACACCTTATAGAATTAATCTAGGGGTATAATGAGCATTTTAACCCTACAGGCGCTGGAGGAAAATATTCACAATTAGGCAGTAAAAAAATGGAAAATTAAAATTTTCCAATAATATATACGTTTAGATTAAAGTTTCTCATTTTCAAAAGGAACATGAGAGAAAAAGCACCCCAAAATTTGTAACGCAGGTTCTCTTGAGTACAACGGTACCCCATATGTGGGCGTAAACCACTGTATGGGCACACAGCAGGGCTCAGAAAGAAGGGAGCGCCAATTAGCTTTTCCAATGCAGATTTTGCTGAAGAAGTTTCTGAGCGCCAGGTGCGTTTGCAGTGCCCCTGTAGTGTCAGCAGAGAGAAAAACTCCCATAAGTCACCCCATTTTGGAAAGTGCACCCCTCAAAGAATTCATCTTGGTGTGAGGTGAGCATTTTGACCCCACAGGTATTACAGGAAAGTATTCAAAAGAAGACAGTAAAAATGAAAAACTCGAATTCTTCCAATAATATGTTCGTTTAGTTTGAAATTTCTCAATTTCACGAGGAACAAGAGAAAAAAAGTACCACAAAATTTGTAACACAGGTTCTCTTGAGTACAACGGTACCCCATATGTGGGCGTAAACCACTGTATGGGCACACAGCAGGGCTCAGAAGGAAGGGAGCGCCAATTAGCTTTTCCGATGCAGATTTTGCTGAAGAAGTTTCTGAGCGCCAGGTGCGTTTGCAGTGCCCCTGTAGTGTCAGCAGAGAGAAAAAACCCCATAAGTCACCCCATTTTGGAAAGTGCACCCCTCAAAGAATTCATCTTGGTGTGAGGTGAGCATTTTGACCCCACAGGTATTACAGGAAATTATTCAAAAGAAGACAGTAAAAATGAAAAACTCGAATTCTTCCAATAATATGTTCGTTTAGTTTGAAATTTCTCAATTTCACGAGGAACAAGAGAATAAATGTACCCCAAAATTTGTAAAGCAGGTTCTCCTGAGTACAGTGGTATCCCATATGTGGGCGTAAACCACTGTATGGGCACACAGGAGGGCTCAGAAGGGAAGGAGCGCCAATTAGCTTTTTCAATGCAGATTTTGCTGAAGAAGTTTCTGAGCGCCAGGTCCGTTTGCAGAGCCCCTGTAATGCCAGCGGAGTAAAATCTCCCAATAAGTCACTCCATTTTGGAAAGTACACCCCTCAGAGAATTCATTTTGGGGTGTGGTGAGCATTTTGACCCCACAGGTATTAGAGGAAAGTATTCAAAATTAGACAGTAAAAATGAAAAACTCGAATTTTTCCAATAATATGTTGGTTTAGTTTGAAATTTCTCAATTTCACGAGGAAGAGGAGAGAAATGTCACCCCAATATATGTAACGCAGGTTCTCCTGAGTACAACAGTACCCCATCTGTGGGAATAAACCACTGTATGGGCACACAGCAGGGCTCAGAAGGAGTGCCAATTTAATGGTTATTAGAATAGCGCAGTTACTAAAATAAAATAAAAAAAATGAGATTACAGGTAATATGGGGTGGGTACGGGCAACCAGGGGTGGTTATGGGCAACCTGAGGTAGTTACAGGTAATCTGGGGTGGTTACTGACAACATGGGATGGTCACGGGCAACCTGCTGTGGTTACGGCAACCTGGGGTGGTTACAGGCAACGTGGGGTGGTTACGGGCAACCTGCAGTGCTTACAGACAATCTGGGGTGGTTACGGGCAACGTGGGGTGGTTACAGGCAACGTGGGGTGGTTACGGATAAACTGAAGTGCTTATAGGTAATCTCGGGTGGGTACCTGTAATCTGGCATGGTTACCGCAATCTGGAGGGGGTCATTGGCAATTTGGGGTGGTCAGAGGCAACATGCAGTGGTCAGAGGCAACCTGCGGTGGTCGGAGGAAACCTGCGGTGGTCAGAGGCAATCTGCGGTGGTCAGAGGCGACGTGGCGTGGTCAGAGGCGACGTGCGGTGGTTACAGGCAACGTGGGGTGGTTACGGGCAACGTGGGGTGGTTACGGGCAACCTGCAGTGTTTACAGACACTCTGGGGTGGATATGGGCAACGTGGGGTTGTTACGGGCAACCTGCAGTGCTTACAGACAATCTGGGGTGGTTACGGGAAACGTGGGGTGGTTACGGGCAACCTGCAGTGCTTACAGACAATCTGGGGTGGATACGGGCAACGTGGGCTGGTTACGGGCAACCTGCAGTGCTTACAGACAATCTGGGGTGGATACGGGAAATGTGGGGTGGTTACGGGCAACCTGCAGTGCTTACAAACAGTCTGGGGTGGTTACGGGCAACGTGGGGTGGTTACGGATAAACTGAAGGTGGGGTGGATACCTGTAATCTGGCATGGGCATTGCAATCTGGAGGGGGTCATTGGCAATTTGGGGTGGTCAGAGGCAACGTGGCGTGGTCAGAGGCGCCGTGGCATGGCCAGAGGCATCGTGGCGTGGTCAGAGGCATGGTGGCGTGGTCAGAGGCAAGGTGCGGTGGTCAGAGGCAACGTGCGGTGGTCAGAGGCAAGGTGCGGTGGTCAGAGGCAAGGTGCGGTGGTCAGAGGCAAGGTGCGGTGGTCAGAGGCAAGGTGCGGTGGTAAGAGGCAAGGTGCGGTGGTCAGAGGCAAGGTGCGGTGGTCAGAGGCATCGTGGCGTGGTCAGAGGCAACGTGCGGTGGTTACATGCAATCTGGGGGGGTTACATGTAATTTGGCGTGATTACGCGAAACCTGGGGGGGTTATGTGGAACCTGGAAGGGTTACAGACAATCTGGGATTGTTACTGATAAACTGAAGTGCTTACAGGTAATCTGGGGTGGGTACATGTAATTTGGGGTGGTTACGGGCAATCTGGAGGGGGTCACTGGCAATTTGGGGTGGTTACAGGCAACGTGCGTTGGTTACGGGCAACATGCTATGGTTACGGGAAACGTGCGGTGGTTACAGGCAACGTGCGGTGGTTACTGGCAACGTGCGGTGGTTACTGGTAATCTTGGGGGGGGGGGGTAGGGGTAATTTGGGAGTAAACTGCAATTATTACTATAATAAAAAGTGTGTGTTTTATTTTTTTGTATGTTTGTCACTTTTTGTACTTTATACATATAATTTCACTGTATTACTATGATTACTGTGATATTTTCTATCACAGTAATCATAGTTCAGTGACAGAGACCGAATTGGTCTCTGTCACTTTAAATTTTCTAGAGTTGGCTGCTTGTGAAGCGCATGCGCACTTCATAACCAGCCAGGACGCCGAAGAGGAAGGAGCTCCAGGATCAGGTAATGTATAAGGGGAAGGGGGGGTGACGGGGGTGACAGGGTGGGTGGGGGGCGACTTGGGGGGTGGGGGGACATCACTTTTTATCCCCTGTCACCAATCATTTATGGTGACAGGGGATAAAAAGTGCCGGCGGCACATGGTACAAGCGATCAGCGGTATATAGTATATACCGCTGATCGCTTGTACCGGGACCCCACAGGGGGGTCCCCGATGACTGCCCCATGCTCTCCGCTACCTCCGGTGGCGGAGAGCATGGGGCTTTCATTCATTTAAACTTTACCATCCCTGCATACAAACATTGTTTGTTCGCAGGGATGGCGGCGGCCATCTTGGAAATGATGGCCGCCGGGGGAGGGGGGTTAGTTATCGGGGCACTAGGGGGGTCTGATCTGGGGTCTGATATACACTTATTTCATCTCTCCCCGCCGCGGATTCACGGCGGGGGGAGATGAAAGGCGGCGGCACCGGTAATCCCCTTTACCGACGGCCGCCGCTATAACGTTAATAGTGGCGATCGTCGGTAAGGGGGGGGGGGGGGGGGGGCGGGACAGACCCCACACACCGCCCCAACCCCTCTGGGGGGATGGGGTGGGGGCCGTCCCGGCCCTGCAGCCTTATTCTCTGCCATCGCCGTAAAAAGCTGATGGCAGCAGAATAAGGACCCTTAGTGACGGACGTAAAAAGCCGTATCGGCGGTCACTAAGGGGTTAATTGTCCGATCTATTAAAATACAACAATCGTCATCGAGAAGAAGAGAGGGAAAAAAGTGCCAGGATTACTGATTTTTTGTTACATTATATATATAAAAAAATAATAAAAAGTGATCAAAACGTCCGAGCTACAAATATGGTATTATTAAGAGATCATGGCGCAAAAAATTATACCCCATACAGTCCCATAGGTGAAAAACTAAAACCGTTATAAGCGTCACAATAGGCCCATTTTATTAATAATTAATTGCAAAAAAAAAAGATTTCATAAAAAATATATCTAACATTAGAAAATGACCTATAGAATAATGGTATCATGTCACTTTTACCATATAGTGCAGGAACCCCCAAAAGTGAGTTATCCAAAGTTCTCTGCTGAGGAAAGGAGCAAGTAGACCTCCTGAAACGCGTTCAAGAATCAAGGATAACAGAGCCTTTTAAAATTTACTGATTTTAGATCCCGAACTTAAGCCGTATCTGCCTGGACATTCAAACCAAGCGGCAGTTAGCAAGAGCGCGCGCTCACATGCATGCGGACGCCGCAAACAGCATGAGATAGCTCACTGTGCTGAATCAGATCTCAACTGCACGGATCTCAAACAAGCCGAACTGACTGAGACACGGACTACCGCTACAATACCATATCGGACCGTGAGAGCTACCACCAACAGGGTGAGAGGTGGACATTCCACCATTTGTCATTCAAGTGTCACTTTATCTTACCTTCAATGTGTATAATCTGAAAAGCAAAACCATCTAACCAAGACACTAATATTAACATAATTATTTTAACGGCTATACAGCGATACGAGCTCATGCCAGACCTCGAGATTCGGGACTACTGCTAAATTCATTCAGGTGAGCTGCCTGCGCTGGGCCCGGCGCAGTTAACTTCACTAGGCTCCCCATACACATAAGTTTTATCATACAGATTTTTATTGTTCTACCTTTTTATATCTTTATACTAGTTAGGATTTTTATGTATTTTCTATATATTTAGATTGTTTTCTATTACAAGTTTGACCTATACAAGGTTTTTTACAGCGATGATCGATTGATGAGATTCAGACCAAACATAATATATGAATTAAAGTAATAAATGTTGATGTACAATCTATATAGGTGCATAAGTCATATGTCTCCACAGTGTTTGCAACATATCACTCGCTTCTAGAGAGCCCTCTACATTTGTTCATATTCATTCATTCATTTATATCCTGTGAGCTCTGGGATAGTGGTGCACTCGAAGAGGGTGGATTCCATCCGTAGGGGTTAGGTGAAGCAGACCTCCACTATTTTTTGTTTCAAACCCCCAAAAGTTACCATATTGCATTCTTTTTTACACCAAGTTTTCATAAATAAACTTTTTGGGGTTCTGTCATAAACTTTATGGTAGAATGAAAGGTGCCATTACAAAGTACACCTATTTCTGAAAAAAAAAACAAGTCCTTACATGGCCCTGTAGGCCTGTAGATAGAGAAATGAAAGTGTTAGAGCTCTTAGAAAAGGAGGAGGAAAAAATGAAAACGCAAAAATGAAAATTTGCACGGTCCACTGGGTCATTTTAAGCTTGGTCCTCAAAGGGTTAAAGTTTCGTTATAACTTTTAAAATTAAATAAACAGCGGATGTGATATAAAGCAAGTTTGCAATATACATTCATTATTTATTTTTTAGTTATCATGGAAAACACAGCACTTCTGACTTTTTTTTTCTCAAAAAAGTCCTGTGTATCCCAGGCCATCTGAGCACTCACAGAGATGAGAGAAGGCAGTCATGTGATTGACAGACATATTAATTTGTGACTCTCTGTACTGGCTGGAATTTCTGTGTTCAGTCTGTTTTTTTTTAAATCAGTACAAGTCAGAAAATCTGCCTTCAGGAGACTGGACCTGGATTTCTGGTAAGTTCAGCTTTGTTTTACAGCATGAAAACAACAACAAAAAAAAATAATGACTGTATATTGCAAACTTGCTTTATTTCACATCTACTGTTGATCAGGGACACTTTAACATATTCAAGTGATAGAGATGAGTGAAAATTAAAAATTAGCATTTTCAGAAACTTGAAATTCCTTGCATATAAGATAGTCATATCACATAAATACGATAATATTTCAAATTTACAATACTTTATGTTGGCATTATTCGTGAACTTCCATTAACTTTTTTAGGACATTAATGGGTTTAGACAATTAGCAGCAAATTTTTAAATGTTCATGGGAACATTACATTTCTGAAGTGGATTTAAAGGGGTTATCTGGTGTTAGAAAACTTTTTTAAAACAGCTGTAGGCCACGTCTTGACCGCAGTCAACCTTTGCTGGACCATCAGCCAGAAAGCTTTGGACAAACCTAGAAAGTCCGGGCCCTTCCCTTAATTCCTTCCTCTGGGATTGACTACTGACTGCTGTAGAGCTTGAACTTCCACAAAAACAGCCTGGCTATTACTGGCTATCATGACCCCATGTGCCACCACTTCCATCCCCTTGACTGCTATCTCTCCTGCTGCCACTGGTCAAACCCTGAAAAGGGACAGGCTTCTTTAAACACTTGAATATCCTTGCAGAGAACAAATTATTTCAACACAAGGGGAGGTGAAAGGGTACTTTAATAGTCCCAGTACTGTAGCTACAATAGTTTGGCTGTGTTTGTTATTCTAATTAGTTAAAATTTGATACGCAAATATGAATGAATTTGACCCACAAATTTTCGCCTGCTTCGCTCATCTCTACCCATAAGGAATTCATCAAGGGGTGTAGTGAGCTTTTTGACCCCACTGGTGTTTTTCAGAAACAATTTTTTCATGAATAAAATTAATATAAAGCTAGATTTACATTTATAGATTGACGTGCCACTTTTAAAGATACTGAGCTCATCAGCGTTACTTATATTGCTACCATTGTTTGTCTTTAGGAGGTCTGCGTGAAAGCAACACCTAATTGAGATCTCTGTGGAACTAACAGAAGTGTTCCACATCAGTAAGAGTGATCTGCAACCACCAGGTGTAATAATGCCATCTAGAGGCAATAATGGCCAAAAGCCACCTAAATTGTACCTGCTAGGCCTGTAACCATCAAGCATACTGTGCCACTGCTATGTATGGAAAAAAAAACGTGAAACCGTTTGTTTTTAGCAAGCCGGCCTATGACCACCTATTAGATATTTAATCAAAAATGATCCTTACTGATTGAAATGTAAATTTGAGTAAATAAAAATATATAGAGTACTATGCAAACGTTTTATGCAGATGTGGCCGAAAAGTAAGAATGCTTTAAAAAATAGAAGTGCTAATAGAAACTACTAGAAAACTACTAGAAAACTACTAGATAAATCTAAATAAAATATTTGGGCCACCCTTTACCTTCAAAAAGACACCTAGGTGCTTGCACACAGTTTTTGAAGGAATTCAGCAGGAAGACTGTTCTAAACATCTCGGAGAACTAACCACAGATCTTCTTAGGATGTAGTTTTGCTTAAATCATTCTTTCTTTTTTCATGTAATTTCAATGATGTTGAGATCAGGGCTCTGTGGGGCCCAGGGCAGGGACAATTCTGGGGTCTCTCCCGCCTGAGGCAAACCTCAGACGGCCGCCCCCCTCAGTGACGGCCGACATAACGCCGCCTGCACCGCATCCAACCCCCCCCCCCCCTCCCGGCGGCCCCGCGCGACCCGATCGCTCCAGCGCGTCCCTGGGCACTCACCATAGCCTGGAGGTCTATGACAGCTGCAGTGTGACGTCGCTGGACCCTACGGGATGTGGAGACAGCGGAGAACGCGGGCTGACTGCAGCGGGACAGGTGAGGGGCTGCTGTCATTTTTGTTAAGTAAAAACTAAAATGACAGCAGGGAGGACATAATGCCGCCCCCCGCCGGACCGCAGAATCTGCCGCCTGAGGTGGAATGCTCAACTATTGCTGTAGCAGCCATAGCTCGCCAAATCAGGGGGCCCTGCGCCCTCCCCCCTGCAATACACTGGGCGCCCTCAGCCGTAATGATTTCCAGCACCCAGTGGCAGAGCGGTCTTTCAGGGTGCTGTAAATGTTCCTTTGATAGGTTTGTGGTCAGGGAGGGGGGGACAATCAAAATTTCGCTATTAGGCCCAGCCATTTCTAGTTACGCCCCTGGTGGGGGTCATATAATCACTTTCAAGACTCCTCAGTTCTAATTTTCTTAAGATAGTTCTTAAAGGGGTACTCCAGAGACTCAGAAAATATATATTTTTTTTACTAATATATTACTTGAATAAAGTTACTCTGTAATATAACTTTATAAAACAATTATAGTTTTTTGATTGGCAGCAGTAAGGGGCAATGCATTTGTGTCAGGAACTGCAGGATTGTTTAAGCTCTGCAGTTCCTGGACCCTGCTCTGACTCACAGCGCTATACAGAGGGGAGTCCCTTTTTGTCTTCATACTGCATATTCTTATATAGCCTACTGTTATAGCACAGTGTGGCATCCTCTCCACATCCTCATCTGGCTCTGTTCCCAGTGTTGAATAAATATACATTTAAATATGCAAAACAAGAGTCCGTGGAGTCTCGGTTGCGAGTCTCAAAACACGGGATCATGACAAGGGCTTGCCAAGGCAGGGCTCCATCCACAGACAGCCATTTCGGGGTATTTGCCCCTTGTCATTGTGGAGCAGGATTCTGGCTAGTTGGGGCAATAACAAATCAACCAACCAAACACAGTAATCACTCAAGGAGAACAGTGAAAAGAAACTCCAATGAAGTACTCAATCAAGAGTCTCCACTGATGCCCCCAAAAATTTAAATATGCAAAACAAGAGTCCGTGGAGTCTCGGTTGCGAGTCTCAAAACAAGGGATAGCCAGATATCTCTGGGGCAAATACCCCGAAACGGCTGTCTGTGGATGGAGGCCTGCCTTGGCAAGCCCTTGTCATGATCGCAATACTCGTACCTTGAGTTAGACATTGACAAAAGGGGCCACCCTGGTATTTCCCTGTTTGTGTTCCAATACTCGCAACCGAGTGGGACTTAAGGGGCTATTTATCAGGGTGGTGCTCTCCCCATTATGGAGGCACCCCGTGGCAACAGGCTAGAGATATCTGGCTATCCCGTGTTTTGAGACTCGCAACCGAGACTCCACGGACTCTTGTTTTGCATATTTAAAGTTTTGGGGGCATCAGTGGAGACTCTTGATTGAGTACTTCATTGGAGTTTTTTTTCACTGTTCTCCTTGAGTTCAGTGATTACTGTGTTTTGTTGGTAAATATACATTTACAAAGTAATATAACATTATTAAAGCAATGTATTAGCAAAAAAAAAAGGTCTCCAGAGTACCCCTTTAACCCTTTTGCGACAATAATACATATATATACGTCCCTGCTTCAGATGCCATGTGCAGGAGGAATGTAGAATTTTGATGTGTGCGGGACTGCTGCAGTGTGAACGGCCCCGCACGCATCAGTGTCCCAGGAGCCGAGGATAATGACAGGCAACTGCAATCCTGCTGCGGGCATCAATGACCTTGGTCATGAAGGGGTAAATTACATTGGCTGTATAACTCACACTTCATTTGCATGTTGAAAACACCATCAACAATAATTTTGTGGTTTAAATAAACGCAATTTCTGTATTACAGATATAGAAGTTAAAAAGACAGTTTAGCCTAGATAGTACCTATCTGTATTAAACACAGGTGGAATAGCTCTTTAAATCTGTTGCATATCTTGGAGGCATTTCCTAAAGATTTATAGTGTGTTAATTACAACTGAACTGCAGGAAACACCTTTTTTTTAGATAAACTATTGTGTGTGGTTAAAAGCACAGGAAGAGCCTTACAATACTCGGTAATTTGTAGAGACCAAAGCATATTTAGATTTTTCCCTATAAATATAGATCCCTATAAATTCCTTTTAATATAAACTATTAAAATGTAACTCTCTTTAATGTAAGCACACCATTAATGATGAAGTGGTTGTTGTGACATTTTTATCCCAATGACATTTGTACAGTTGTATGTTGTGGTGTATGTGTATAGTTTCCACAAACTCTTTATAGACAAACTCTCTCCTGCTACATAAAAGCTACAGCAGTCCTCATTAAAAAAAATTTTACATTACCTAGTTGGCACCAGCGTGTAGATCCCGGCGCCATTAATCTTTTAAACTGCCGTGCAGTTCCCGCCATCTGCGTCGGTTTCTCGATCTGCAATTAGTCCAGACTCAATTCTGATTGTGGCATGTAACCTAGGGGAGGGGATATCAGTGCATTGGGGGCGCTAGGCCTCTAGTGCATAGAGCGGGCGGTAATCGGGCTACGTTTTGATAAATGGACTGCAGCACGGGTTCTACGAGCCAGCACTGACCAGGTATCATAAAAATTTAAGCAAAGTAGTACATTTGCTTTAAAGGGGCATCTCAATCAGAAAGGGGTATTTATGGTTAATTTACAAAATCAAGTACCATTAATAAGCCATTTTTGTGAGTCAATTCTAAATTAGAGGGTGTTATGCTATAGACTGAAGCATCTTACTAATAAAAGTCTTATTTTTATTAATATATTGATTAGAAAGACTATATTATATCTGCTGTCAGGAAATCTTTTACATAGTCCCAGACTGTAAAAAGCAAACTTTGTATACCTGGAGTAGCTTCTATTGAATCCTATCACTTGACACATAGGTAAGTCTGGCTGAAATTAAAAGGGAATGTACCACTGGGTAGAGCGTTTTGTTTTTTTAACATGAAAAGACCAGGGCCGGCACAGGGATGCTAGTGCCGAGGCCTTTTTTTGAACTGCCACGCAGTTCCAACACACAGCGCCTGTCCATTCCCAAGCACCCACCCAGCATGAAGCACTGGAGGTAGGCCTGCCAGCCCCCAGTGTGACGATCTCCCCTCTGTGACACTGCTTCATTGATTCTAAATGACGCCCCATACAGCACCATAGGTGAAAAAATAAAACCGTTATAAGAGCCACAATAGGGCAAATTTAATCATAAGTATTGACCTATAGAATAAAGATATCAAGTCAGTTCTACCATAAAGTGCTTTACGTAAACACAGAAACCCCCAAAAGTTACAAAATTCCTTTTTTTTCAATTTCACCCCATAAATAAGATTTTTGGGGTTCTGTCATACATTTTATGGTAGATTGAAATGTGCCATTACAAAGTACACCTGTTCCTGAAAAAAATAAACCATTACCTGGTCCTTTAGTTGCAGAAATAAAAGAGTTAAAACTCTCTGAAGGTGAGGAGGAAAAAACGAAAATGAAAAAATGAAAATTGGCCTGATCATTTATGCCATTTTGGGCTGGGTCATGAAAGGGTTAAGGTCCTTTTAAAAGAGCTGATTATCAAGAACAAGTCTTCCTAGAACTGCCCATTTGGCCGATAATTAGCCCATGTAAAACTGTCAATGATCAGCTGAGAAACATTTGCTCGTTGGCTGATTGGATCTTTTAACCATTGGTAAAATTTATTGTTATCGTACACATAAATGATACAGCAATCCAGGATTACCAGACTTTCTAAAATCTTGGATTCTGGCTTACAGAAATGTGTATGTGACCATCATATGGAGCAGGGCCTGAGGTGTAAAGAAGGGTTGTGCAGTCTGTTTTCAGATTTTTAAATATGCATTGAAAACTTATCCTTTATTTTGTAGATTAACATTAGCATGTAGGCACCACAGAGGCATTTTCATCGTCCTCATATTAGGGTATATTTATAAGTAAAACATCCTTTGTGCCACATATTGTATTAGGCCCCCCTGTGCAGCCCTCATACAGTAAAAAGCCACTCTTTGCCCCCCTGAAAAATAAACTCACCTGTCACACAGTTCCCTTCACCTTCTATCCTGGTGGACTGCTGTGCTCTTTCTTGTGTTTAACGGAGTCGCTGCCTGTGCTGGAAGTCCAGCAGCCTATCCAGTTGCTCTTTCAGGGTCTTTAGTACACTCACATAGTTGAAAGCTACGCCTACCTATAACGATAGGTAAAGTTCATCTCTTCATTATTTACATAAAAATATTTGGCACATGTGACATGTTCTAAGGCTGTTAAACTGTCATGTATTTTGCTCCACATGCTTTGGAGACTTCTGTAAAAATGGCTGAGCAACCAATGTGCAGAGGTGTATGTCTTAAGCAGGTCCCAATGATGTGTGGCCTAGTAGGCTTATCAGGAGAGCATCAGTGCCTGACCATTTACGAGCAGCTCCAGCTCTCGCTGCTGTCAGTGGCAGGAGATTTAAATGGGTGTCTGTCTGTGGTTTTCTACTTCCCATACCTTTTCTACCTTCCCATAAGTTCACACACAGGAGACAGGTTCAATGAACTCCACATTTCACTGAGGTCACTTTCTCAAGGTGTGAATTAATTTTGCTTATTGATGGACTACTAATAACTATTACGCATTTTGGAGGAGATTTATGAAAGGGTGTAAATATACACCTGGTGTAAACTGCCCACAGCAACCAATCACAGCTCCTCTTTTATTCTACCAGAGCTGAAAGCTGAGCTGTGATTGGTTGCTGTGGGCAGTTTACACCAGGTGTACATTTACACCCTTTCATAAATCTCCCCCTCTGTGTTTGATGATTAGTAGAGATGAGCGAACCCTGAGTATGCTCGAGTCCAAACCTGATTGTTCGATATTTGATTAGCTGGGGCTGCTGAACTTGGATAAAGCTCTAAGGTTGTCTGGAAAACATGGATACAGCCAATGACTATATCCATGTTTTCCACATAGCCTTAGGGCTTTATCCAACTTCAGCAGCCACCGCTAATCAAATGCCGACTGATCGGGTTCGGATTGACATGAGCATGCTCGAGGTTCACTCATTTCTAATGATTAGCCATGTCTGATGTAACATCTTTTCGTTATTTGATAGCCAATGTGATTCCTAGAATATTTGTAAATCATTTTATTTACTATAATCACTCTGTCTGTCCATAAACAATGTCTGCCCATAAGATGTCTAATGTCTAGAGATGAGCGAACCTCGAGCATGCTCGAGTCCATCCGAACCTGATCGTTCGGCATTTCATTAGCAGTGGCTGCTGAAGTTGGATACAGCTCTAAGGTTGTCTGGAAAACATGGATACAGCCAATGACTATATCCATGTTTTCCACATAGCCTTAGACTTAGCCTTAGCCATAGACTTTATCGAACTTCAGCAGCCACCGCTAATCAAATGCCGAACGTTTGGGTTCGGATGGATGAGGTTTGCTCATCTCTACTAATGTCCTATAGGCACACGCAGACTTAGTGTTGGACAGGGGCAGGGCATGACAACATGCTCTTCCATGTTATCCATGTTATGGACAGAATCACCATAGAGCAGGAAAGCACAACAAGTCTGATTTTAGCTCTATGAGGTACACAGGGAGCTGCTGTCAGTATATACAGTGAGTACAACATCTAATACTGTACACTGAACAATTTTACTATTAAGTGACCAAACCCTTTAATGAATCTGGTAAATGCTAAGGCAGCAGAATATTAATTAAGAGACAACAGTCTTACTAAATTCCCTCCCATGTGTCTCACTTCTTTGAAATTTGCTCTCCACTGCATGTTGTTAAAAGAAATCTGTCTCTAGTAACAGACAGAGCAGGACAAAATATAGGAGGTGCTATGTGCAAAGCAAAGAAAGTCTGGGCTGTGTACCTGCAAGCTGGGCCAGTCTGCCTGCTGAAGATGATCCACACTGTTCACGAAAGGTAAATAAGGGCTTCCATGTCATGTCACCACCCATAAAGCCCAGGGTAGCTTTTCCTTGTGCAAATACCAGTGTACCTACTGTTATGTATAGTGCTGCAGTGTAATCTTCTCCTTCCCTTTGCTTTCAGGTTCTTAGCAGCAACAATGGTGACTCTGTGCTTAGTTTAACCCTTTCCTTGCTGTGTTGCTGCTGTTTCTTTCCTTTCTGGTCACATAAAACCTTCCTGAACCAATACTTCAGTAACCCCTTCTCCCCCCTTCCACACCATCTATAGTACTTTACTGTATATAATCAACCTAGCACAGTACCAGCCTGTTTGGCCCACTGCACTTTGTCCAGCACTATGTGATAGTCTAGTAGAAAGGAAAGGGAAAAGATGCGCTATGTACGTACTAGTGGGAAATTGCCCAGCTTTGGTCCCGTCCCCTGAAATGTAAAGAATGAGAACATGAGAAATAGTTGGGCACCATGGAGGGTACTCAACAACAGCAGAGAGAATACTAAAATCACTACCTAATCTAACAACCTTGCAGGTTTTTAAAAAAGTTTTGAAACTGCAAGTACACTTTAATGTGTGCTTTTAATGCACACAAAGCATGAAATAGTATATAGTGCATTTAACTATCTATGGTTTCACATTATACAATTTAGTGGCACGCAGTCTGTTGCTTTAACAGCCAAGGTCTAACTGATATTGCACAACCAAAAATTCATTGCAATAACCATCCCTCTTCCATGAGCTGGAGCTCAAAGAGCCTATGAGAAATGGGCAGGGCAGGGGGTTACAAATCAAAATAGTTTTTGCATGATGTGTATTCTAAATGGGCTGCATGTCTTAATATAATTTGCAGAAAAAGTTAGGTTTGCTGGATTATATGTGCAAGATATGTGTAGGCAACACTTCTAGTATGCCACATTGGGCTATGACTGTATGCCTGACACTTGATTTGTCTACACACCAAGGATGTATCACAACAACAACAACATGATAGTTCATGGATCACTTAGGGCAGCTCTTTAAGTTTTGAAAAAGATATTTTGTTGATATCTGTAGGTATCAAATGAATGTTATGAACTTCACTTCCCATGAGGAATATGTGGTTTCCAAAGCGCTAACATTAGTCATTAACATTAGTCATTACAAGTTTGGAGTGTCTTCAAAGATTTTACATTCAACATAGCTGTTGGAAATCACTTCATCAAAGTCAAGATAAGAAGTGAGATGTTTTCTCTATTATTAAATAGGAACTGTCTGTATTTTAACCTTTGAATCTGATGAAGAAAGGCAATTTATTTTGGCAACTAAGTATAGAAGAATAATGTAGAAGTAAGGACATGTGCACACACAGGATTTCCAGACTCAAAAACATACAATTTTTTTCTGCTATTTGGAACCTTTTGCATTTTGTGACAGTTGTTTCTTTTTAGAGGTGACTGTGGCTCAAGTATGGATACAGCCTAAGGCTACGTTCACACAGAGCAAAAGGAGCGGATTACGCAAGGAAATATTTCCGCCTGAAATCAACTGACGCTGAATTCCGAGCAGAATATAAGCAGAATGCAAGCAGAATCCCTGCGTATTCTGCTAGGAAAGTGTTCAGCTCGTAATCAGCTCTTGACAAATTCAGCGCGGAATACTCGAGGAATCCGCGCTGAATCCGCATGCATTCAGCGCTGAAATTCAGCGAGTATTTGGTGAGTAAACTAGACTATACCAGAACATATACTAGAATCCTCCTCCCCCCCCTTTTCCCCATTTCCGCGCTGATTCAGCGAGTAATTTCCGCTTGTATTACGCTTGTATTCCGCGCTGAATCCGCGCTGAATCCGCGCTGAAACAGAAAATCAGAGCCCCATTGATTTGTATAGGCTTCCGCTAGCAGAAGAATGAACATGTTCATTCTTCTGGCGGAAAGCGGATTAGTTCAGTGCGGAAATTCCACTGTGTGAACTGCAGAGCAGAATTTCCATTCAACACAATGGAAATTAGCTCTGCACCTATTTTAACGGCTGAAATTTCAGCGCTGATTCAGCGCAGAAATTCAGCTGCTTTTGCTCAGTGGGAACGAGCCCTAAGGCCATGTTCACATGGTGTACGACACCAGACATTCTGTGACTCGGCTATGTCACAGAACGGCCAGTGTCAGTGAAGATCATCCCGGCCAGTACTGCAGTACCGGACAGATGATCTTCATTTGTGCTGAATTGGGATGCAGGTACATCCAGGTGCAGCCGCATCCCAATTCACCATAGCCAACAATGGAAAGTGCGTCCAGAGTCGCACTCTCCATTGTGTGAACTGTCAGGCTTGTGCGGCTGCTATTCAATGAATATCCAGGAAACCTACGCCAGCTAAGAGCTGGAGTAGGTTTCCTGAATTTTTTATTGCAAAGAAAATGATGAATAGAGCGGACTCTGAGTCCTCTGAGTCCGCCCCCCTGGCGTACCGGGTGGAAAGTGGCCAGATGCTAATATTTTATTCGCAAAATAGCCCCTTTCCGCTGAAAAATTTTTTTGCTTCATAAATGTCCCCCTATGTGTATTCACTCCAACCGGGATTCCCTCAGCCTGCAGTGCGCATAAATTTTGTATTAATCATGGCCATTGTTGCAAATCAGCAACAATGGCCGTGATTGATATAAAACTTACGTTGTGTGAACATGGCCTAGTGCTATAGTCCCACAATGTAAAAATAAGAGCAAATAATGGCCGTTGTTGCAAAACAACGGTCATTATTAATGGTCAGGATCATTAATAACGGACATTGTTTTGCAACAATGGATGTTAGTTGCCCCTTTTTTTTTGTAAATTGTGGGAACATAACCTTAGGCTGTATGCATGTTTTCCAGGACTCCCTAGGTCTGCATCCAACTTCTTCAGTGTGCTCAGCAATAAATAGAAAAAATGACTTGATTCAGCAGACAGGTAAAATCCTGTGACAAAGGGTGCACATGCACCGGAAATGTGTCTAGGATATCTAGGCACGTGTAAGGATTTTACCTATCTGCTGGATCAAGCCCTTTTTCAGTATACCACTGTACAGGTAAAACAAAATGGCAAAAATGCAACACCCCACCTCCTTCCGCATACTGCAAAAAATGAAGAGAAGTGATGGCATTATAGCCAGAGCAAGGGAACAGCCCCAATTTTCAGCAACTATATATAGGTCACTACATATAACGCATTCTCTGGTGTAGCTCCCTCTGCTGGCCATCAGTGGGAAATATGAAATGTCATGAATACATTTTCCCTATTTTCTGATATGTAGGTAAAAAAGTGTTTTTACTTTTACATGAAATTTAAAAGGGGAAGTATTCGCTTTATTCTACCCTTTATTAACATACTGACTGAAATTAAAGCTTTCATGCTGAAATATGAGACACTTTGTATATTTTGAAAAGAAAAAAAAAAAAAAAAAAAAATATATATATATATATATATATATATATATATATACATATATATACACTACCATTCAAAAGTTTGGGGTCACATTGAAATGTCCTTATTTTTGAAGGAAAAGCACTGTACTTTTCAATGAAGATAACTTTAAACTAGTCCTAACTTTAAAGAAATACACTCTATACATTGCTAATGTGGGAAATGACTATTCTAGCTGCAAATGTCTGTTTTTTGGTGCAATATCTGCATAGGTGTATAGAGGCCCATTTCCAGCAACTATCACTCCAGTGTTCTAATGGTACAATGTGTTTGCTTATTGGCTCAGAAGGCTAATTGATGATTAGAAAACCGTTGTGCAATCATGTTCACACATCTGAAAACAGTCTAGCTTGTTACAGAAGTGACAAAACTGACCTTCCTTTGAGCAGATTGTGTTTCTGGAGCATCACATTTGTGGGGTCAATTAAACGCTCAAAATGGCCAGAAAAAGAGAACTTTCATCTGAAACGTGACAGTCTATTCTTGTTCTTAGAAATGAAGGCTATTCCATGCCAGAAATTGCTAAGAAATTTAAGATTTCCTACAATGGTGTGTACTACTCCCTTCAGAGGACAGCACAAACAGGCTCTAACCAGAGTAGAAAAAGAAGTGGGAGGCCGCGTTGCACAACTAAGCAAGAAGATAAGCACATTAGAGTCTCTAGTTTGAGAAACAGACGCCTCACAGGTACCCAACTGGCATCTTCATTAAATAGTACCCGCAAAACACCAGTGTCAACATCTACAGTGAAGAGGCGGCTGCGGGATTTTGGGCTTCAGGGCAGAGTGGCAAAGAAAAAGCCGTATCTGAGACTGGACAATAAAAGAAAAAGATTAAGATGGGCAAAAGAACACAGACATTGGACAGAGGAAGACTGGAAAAAAGTGTTGTGGACGGATGGATCCAAGTTTGAGGTGTTTGGATCACAAAGAAGGTTTGTGAGACGCAGAACAAATGAAAAGATGCTGGAAGAATGCCTGACGCCATCTGTTAAGCATGGTGAAGGTAATGTGATGGTCTGGGGTTGCTTTGGTGCTGGTAAGGTGGGAGATTTGTACAGGGTAAAAGGGATTCTGAATAAGGAAGGCTATCACTCAATTATGCAACGCCATGCCATACCCAGTGGACAGCGCTTGATTGGAGCCAATTTCATCCTACAACAGGACAATGACCCTAAACACACCTCCAAATTGTGCAAGAACTATTTACAGCAGAAGCAGGCAGCTGGTATTCTATCAGTAATGGAGTGACCAGCACAGTCACCAGATCTGAACCCCATTGAGCTGTTGTGGGAGAAGCTTGACCGTATGGTACGCAAGAAGTGCCCATCCAACCAATCCAACTTGTGGGAGCTGCTTCTAGATGCGTGGGGTGCAATTTCTCCAGCTTACCTCAACAGATTAATAGCTAGAATGCCAAAGGTGTGCAATGCTGGAATTGCTGCAAAAGGAGGATTCTTTGACGGAAGCAAAGTTTGATATAAAAACAATGTTATTTCAAATACAAATCATTACTTCTAACCTTGTCAATGTCTTGACTCTATTCTCTATTCATTTCACAATGCATGGTGGTGAATAAGTGTGACTTTTCATGGAAAACACAAAATTGTGACCCCAAACGTTTGAACGGTAGTGTATATATATATATATATATATATATATATATATATATATGTTAACAATACCCCTCAGATCAATCTTCAGGAAAGAGGCATGAAGAAAATTGTCTATGTAACACAACTATTATTGACCATCTTCCACCTGTAGCTTTAGATGCAATGGTACAATACTGCTTCATGCTGTATTGGCACTGGTATAATGTTCCATCAATGAATCAGTTGTCTGGAATGTGCAGTATCGAGCTCAGTGCTAACAGAGGCAGAATTACATACTTTTGTTTGGGGATGGTCTCTCACTGTCCATCTGCCTGAAAATAAAGCTTTGTATTTTTTTTAACATCCAAGCATTACAATTTAGGAGAAGAGAGTAATAGTGCAGAAGTGCAATGACTTATTTATGCAATGAATCATAAAAAACATAGAAAGACCATACCTCCCCAGATACCTAACACTAACTATGTAAATAATATAGGAAGTTTAACACATGGAAAATTAACTTTAAAATAATGAAATGTTTTAGGCCTCCACCAAGTACAAATTGTGTAAGAAAAGCATAGTTTAAAGGGAAACCATCAGCAGATTAGAAGTATCAGGGTGGTAGTCCTTCCCCCAGTGCACACAAATACCTAATTAACATGAGGATTAAACAGCTATGTTAATTACGTGTTTTTGTGTTCTGGGTGCAGGACTACCAGCCCCAGTGCATTGATTGATCCCTGGCTGGACTGCCCCCACCCTTCCTGCCTTCTCTACAGATGTTCATCAGGAGGGGAGGGCTGGCTGGGGGAAGATTGATGCATTGGGGTGGTATTTCTGCCCACAGTGCACCAAACTGGATTAGCATATGGATTAACGTACATACTACAAAATGGCACCACGATAAAGGTAATAAACTTAGCGCTCAGTGCCTCGTATGCTACAGGAAGATATCAGCAGGTTAAATACAGTTGTGGCTACATAGGGCTTTTCGTCTTTTTTTTTTTTTTTTTTTATCTCCAAAGTCATTTCCAGTGCCAAGATATAAATCTTCTTAGTATTCAAATAATGCTTAAAAGTCCAGGAGGCATGTCATCATCCATTTGTCAACAGCTTCACAGGTGTTCTCTGTTGTTTTAATATGTAAATGAGGGCCCAGACTACTAACTAGGTGGTCACAACTCAGTTCTCAAAGGAGAAAGCTCAGGTCCTTCCCCCCAACAGTTTATAGACACAGTTGCAGTCTCTTGATTGCCAAGATGCCGTCCTCCTCTCCCAAATCCAGCAGGATGAACAGGCGCAGGTACTCCCAACAGATGAAGTATAAAAAACTAATTTATTAAAATAATAAAAACATTAATAAAAGGCTTAGCATTATGCGTTTCTAGACTCGACTGGTCTCTTCATCAGATGCTTGGTTAGTACAGTGGGAAGTAGCCATATTTAAATCCAACAAGAGGAAGTGACATCACAATTAGGAGGATACAGGGTATATACAAAACAAAATTATAGCATTAACCCTTTAAGGACGAGGCCAATTTTTGTTTTTGCGTTTTTGTTTTTTCCTCCTTGTGTTTAAAAGGTCATAGCACTTGCATTTTTTCACCTAGAAACCCACATGAGCCCTTATTTTTTGTGTCACTAATTGTACTTTGCAATGACAGGCTGAATTTTTGCATAAAGTACACTGCGAAACCAGGAAAAAATTCTAAGTGTGGTGAAATTGAAAAAAAAAAAAAAAAAAAAAAACGCATTTCTTTTATTTGGGGGAATGTGTTTTTTACGCCATTCGCCCTGGGGTAAAACTGACTTGTTAACATGTATAACTTTTCTTGTTAACCATTGTTAACAAATATACGTTCCTTAAAATCGTTCTATTCCCAGGCTTATAGCGCTTTTATCCTTTGGTCTATGGGGCTGAGTGAGGTGTCATTTTTTGTGCCATGATATGTTCTTTCTATCGGTACCTTGATTGCGCATATACAACTTTTTGATTGCTTTTTATTCCTTTTTGTCTGGACTTGATGTGACCAAAAATGCGCAATTTTGCACTTTGGGATTTTTTGGCGCTTACGCCATTTACCGTGCAAGATCAGTAATGTGATTAATTAATAGTTCGGGCAATTACGCATGCGGCGATAGCAAACATGTTTGTTTATTTATTTATTTATTTACTTTTATTTAAAACCTGGGAAAAGGGGGGTGATTCAGACTTTTATTAGGGGAGGGGGCTTTTTACTTATAACAATACTTTTTTCTTTTTTTTTTACACATATACTAGAAGCCCCCCTGGTGTATAGTTATACAGCAAAGATCAGTGAGATCGGCACTCGTTTGCTTTTGGCTGCTGCAGCCAAAAACAAACGAGTGCCGAGCCAGGGTCGGCGCCATCTTGGAGCAGACCCCGGCCAGCAGCAGGTACAGAGATGGCTCCACTAGACACCAGGGAAGTGCTGCAGCCGGTAATCGGAGGCAGCTGTTAACTTTGACAGCTGCCTCCGATTACCTGATTAGCGGGCACGGCGATCACACCATGCCCGCTAATAGCCGCGGTCCCGGGCTACACGCGGCACCGGGGATCGTGGCGGTTAAAAGCGGGGTCGCTGCACGGCCCCGCTCTGAACACCTCCTGGGGACATATGACGTACCGGTACGTCATATGTCCTTAAGAGGTTAAATAATAACTTGTCATCTCTCTTTTGCTGTGTATATGAATTCTGGCTATGGGTTCATGTATATGTGTATGTATATAAAAATATTCATGTCCGTATATACTGAATGTGTATACTTCATTAATATCTGGTTGTCTGGTGATTTATTATGTTTTGTATATACTCTATATCATCCTACTTGTAATGTCACTTCCTCTTGTTGGGTTTAAATATTGCTACCTCTCACTGTATTAACCAAGCATCTGATGAAGAGACAGACCAGTCCAGTCTAGAAACGCATAATGCTGAGCCTTTTATACGTTTTTATTATTTTAATAAAGTAGTTTGTTTTTATACTTTTATACGTTTTTATTATTTTAATACAGTAGTTTGTTTTTATACTTTTATACGTTTTTATACTGTTGGGAGTAGCTGCGCCTGTTGATCCTGCTGGATTTGGGAGAGGAGGACAGGGAGGTATGCACAGGACAAGACAGTGGGGCCTAGGTCTGAACCCACCCACTGTCCCTACCTACTTGCCTCAAGCGGCCCTAGATGACTGCGGACAACCACAAAGGCGTTACCTATGCTGAGCAAGTGGAACACAAAAACGAGACAGACAGACAAACACAATATCGGTTAGTAAACAAGCCAAGTCAGAACCAAACGGGCAACACAGTACAAAGTAAGCAAACAATCAGATAGTCAAAAGTTAGACGGAGGTCAGAAAACAAGTCGAGCAAGCAAAGGGAGTTAGGAAGGGGATCGCAGGAATAGACACGGGGGAGCTGGGACCAGGGTATTAACCTAATGACCACTGGCTCTTTAACCCCTTAACGACATAGGGCGTATATTTACGCCCTGATGCCGTTAGGGACGTTCAGAGCGGGGCCGCGTGGCGGCCGCGCTCTGAACCGCGGCGGTCCCGGGTGCCGCTTGTAGCCCAGGACCGCAGGTATTAGCGGGCACGGTCCAATCGCCGTGCCCGCTAATACAGTAATCAGATGCAGCTGTCAAAGTTGACAGCTGCATCCGATTACCGGACGCAGCGTCATCCCTGGTGTCTAGAGGGGAGATCGCTCCTCCAGGATGTTATCCCGGAGGAGCGATCTCCGTTTCTGAAGCCGGCCGGGGACCGCTCCAAGATGGGGCCGTCCCCGGCTCGGCACTCGTTTACTTCCGGCTGCAGCAGCCGGAAGTAAACGAGTGCCTATCTCATGGATCTCTGCAGCATATCTATGCTGCAGAGATCTCAATGAGAGATCAAAGCACTTATACTAGAAGTCCCCCAGGGGGGCTTCTAGTATAAGTGTAAAAGTAAAAAGAAAAGTGTTGTTAATAGTAAAAAGCCCCCTCCCCTAATAAAAGTCTGAATCACCCCCCTTTTCCCAGGTTATTAATAAAAGCAAACAAATAAATAAATAAACATGTTTGTTATCGTCGCGTGCGTAATCACCTGAACTATTAATTAATCACATTCCCGATCTTGCACGGTAAACGGCGTAAGCGCAAAAAAATCCCAAAGTACAAAATTGCGCATTTTTGGTCGCATCAAATCCAGAAAAATTGTAATAAAAAGCGATCAAAAAGTCGTATATGCGCAATCAAGGTACCCATAGAAAGAACACATCATGGCGCAAAAAATGACACCTCACACAGCCCCATAGACCAAAGGATAAAAGCGCTATAAGCATGGGAATGGAGCAATTTTAAGTGACGTATATTTGTTGACAATGGTTTGAATTTTTTACAGGCCATCAGATACAATATAAGTTATACATGTTACATATCGTTTTAATCGTAACGACTTGAGGAACATGCATAACAAGTCAGTTTTACCCCAGGGCGAATGGCGTAACAACAAATTTCCCCCAAATAAACAAAATGCGTTTTTTTTTCAATTTCACCACACTTTGAATTTTTTTCTGGTTTCGCAGTGTACTTTATGCAAAAATTCAGCCTGTCATTGCAAAGTACAATTAGTGACGCAAAAAATAAGGGCTCATGCGGGTTTCTAGGTGAAAAAATGCAAGTGCTATGGCCTTTTAAGCACAAGGAGGAAAAAACGAAAACGCAAAAATCAAAATTGGCTCTGTCCTTAAGGGGTTAAAGGGGAACTCTGGATAAGGAAAACTTGTTTTATATTAAAAGTACATTAAAAGTTTTATAGATGTGTCTATATAATGTATTACCATATCTGTGCGGTTCTGCCACACTGGTAGCTGATAAAAATCCAGGTAGTGAAGAAAAATGGCCTATGTGCTAATCCACATTGTCTCCTGCACCTTCTGCTATCCCCCCTTAGGAGACAAATTCTCCATGTCTCTGTCTCACATTGTGTGTGTTTGCTGAGATCAGGCTGATGAAGCAGACAGGGGCCAGGGCGTGATCTCACAGGAGGCTTGGCTGAATCACCCAATCTCCTGAGTGATTCACCATCTCTGACCGGCCAGAAGCAGGTGTTGCACTGATTTCGCTGATTGTGCAGAAGTGTGCAGTGAAATTAGGACTGTGTTCACACATGTTGGAGTGTCATTGCAGTACTGCAGTGTATTCACAAAAATGATGCAGTAACACAAGTAAATGATGCTAAATGGCAGAGAGGATCTGAGCCTTATTGTGGGGCTCAACTTTAAAGATAAAAGATGCTTGATCATAATATGTGTGGAAATGAAAAGAAAAAAAAAATCAAAAAGTTGATTACTTTATTCCAATATCAGCGTTACAGGTAGAGAATACAGCGTGCTGTGTGGGTGGGATAACAATAAAATGATTAAGTACTGCAAATAATTCAGTAACACAATGAAACTGCAATGTGTGAACACAGCCTAGATGTTCTGCAGCAACTTTGGGTGGGGAATGTGCAGGGTGGAGGACTGTGATGAACAGCTGAGGGAAAGCATTGCATTCTGGAACCTGTAGTACTGTGTACAACTGCTCAACCAGGAAGTGCAGAAACACAAAACAGAGCAAAACCCCCCAAAACAAAAGGATTTTTGGTAGTTTCAAAAATGGAATAGATAGGTAAGTAATGCTTTATGCTTCTGCAGAAGTTTCATTTTTTTTAACCTCTATCTGGAGTTCCCCTTTAAATACAGGACGAGGAGTCCAGACCAGAATGTAATTGGACTCCTGAGTCCTGACCACAATCAGCTGTAGTGCTGCAGAGAGAGTGGCAGAGATGTCTGCCACTCACCCTGAGCGCTGACGCCGTCCAGCTGAGCACCAAACCGCTCAGCTGGGCGTCCGTACGTCACTGGAGCCTCCAGCTCCCTCGATAACCAGGGACGCCGTTGTCTCTGTGACGTCACACGGCCCTGGCCGGGAAGGCGGCGCTGCGCTCTAGCCAAAGAGGACGTCGCTTGAGCGCGGTCAGGTAAGTTCCTGACAGATAGGCAACAGTGATCTTGTTGCCATCTACCATTTACCCCTTATACACCACAATCCCGATAATTTCCCCTGTCTGCCAAAGGTCTAATACTTACCTCCTCCTTGCAGCTAGGCAATCTTCTCACAAAGAAGTAAATATATATATATATATATATATATATATATATATTTTTTTTTTATAAATATGGCAATTGTCTGATCTATTAAGATATAATAATACTATTTCTGTACGGGGAACAGCATGAACGAAAAGCCATGTAGGTGGAAAAATAAAAGCGATATGGCTCTTAAAAGGCGAGAAAGAAAATACAAAAATGCAAAGAAAAAAAATGGGCTGGTCATTAAGACTAAAATAGACTGCAGAGGCACAGGGTTAAAAAGGTTTCTATGGATACTACACTGGGGGAAAGGGACCCTGCTCTGTATAGAGGTGTTTGGCAGTACTTGATCAAAGCAGAGGATCTGGAACTGCTGGGCTTAGACAGCCCTGCTGTTCCTGACACAAGCTTTGGTGGGAGCAGTGGGGCCCTCGTTGTCCCTTATTGCTGCCATTCAATAGAAGTCGCTATGAAAATAAAAAATAAAAAACTATATATTTATAGTCATTTATACGTGTTATAAACAATGCATCAGCAACACAAAAAAACAACAACTTTTTTTTCAGTCTTTGAAGTACCCTCTTTAAGGATACAGCGTACAACTTATTATTGGGATGATGTTGAGGGTGAGGGTAAATTGTTGTTCCCTAATGAAGCAATTGCTCAGAGTAGTCCATGCAGTTACAGGCTGTGTAGTCTACTGGGGTTTGTGGTCATAGGTCCCATTTCAGTTATTAAGGAAACCTACAATTAGTTGAACAGACGAACACAGCCAAAAACATAAATGAAAAAGTAATAAATAAGAAGTAAAAGAATGTAAAGTAACATAGAATGTGTTAACTTAGGGCAGCATAAGGACAGTAATGCCTCCCCTATTTTTACTGCTTATGTCCTGCTGGTTAAACCTGAGTGCATCGTATAGCCAGGTGCTTTTTTTTTTACTCTGAAAAGTAAGGTAACTGATTTCTTAATAGCTGGCAAAAAGTTTAAACAGAGGTAGCCAAAAACTCAACTCACAAGGATGATTTTTTCTTGCAGTGGCCATATGTTAAGAAATGTTCTGATAAGGGATTGTTCATCAAAACCTTGGCACTAATGTCTGTAGCCCTTGTAATCTTATTCTCCTCGTATCCTGTGATTGTGCATTGTGTCTAAAGGAAAATGGCATTTTTGTTCCTGATTCTAAAATGTTCCACACTATATTATAGTTAAATTATTGCACGCACCAACAATTTGCTGCCTACAATTTCCTTTTTTTTATCATATTGCTTGTTAGTGGATAGGTATTACACTTTAACTTGCTATTTAACATGTTGCATACTACAAAGCAGCAAATGTTAAATTGACATTTAATGTATTGCATGCCACAGTTAGGCTATGTTCACAAAACAATTTTTGAGCTCTGTTTGAGTCTAAAATAACAGATGTCATTTAGCAGCCTGGCCTCCCCTTAGTGCAATGACGGCTGTTGGTACATTAGTCTAGTTTAGGTTACTAATTGGCCTTTGGCTGTGGCTTAATTGAAAAGTCCATTGAATTTTATAGTAAAAACGGAGAAAAAAACAGTGGAAAAAGATAAACTGCGTGTGAACAACTAATAAAACACTGTTTGCAAAAGACGTCCGAAAATAATGATCATGTTCATTATTTTGACATCCGCGGTAAAAACGTCCGTTATTCAGTACATTGAGTGCATTAAACATCCTTCTTTGCATGCACTTCAATGTATTACCATTGCAGTCAGTTAAATTGTGGCAAAAACGGACGTTATTTTAAATAGCAAAATCGTCCACCTTTTCTCTATTTTTGACGTTGTGTGAACGTAGCCATACTGTTGTTTCAATCAATCAATCAATCAATCAATCAATCAATTCAATCAATTTCCCTCCATTTGATGTGGATTGCACATCTCTTTATTTACCAAAAATGTGTTTAAGGGTGCCTTCACACCTACCGACTCGCAGAGTTAATAACGCTGCGAGTCGGGTAGGTCCTGGCAGATCACTGTCATTACATACACGCAGTGGTCTGAACGACTGCTGCGTGTATGTAAATCTTCCGGCCGCTTAACCCCTTCTGATGCCGCCCGCCTCCCGCTCTGTATACATTACCTGTCCTCGCTCCACGGGGTCCCGGCGTCCTGCTCTCCCGCCCGGCCAATCAGTGGCTGCGGCTGGGCAACACACTGATTGGCCGGGCGGGAGAGCAGGACGCCGGGACCCCGTGGAGCGAGGAGGTATGTATACAGAGCGGAGCGGGAGGCGGCCGGCATCAGAGAGGTTAAGCGGCCGGCAGATTTATATACACGCACCGGTCGTTCAGACCGCTGCGTGTATGTAGTGACAGCGATCTGCCAGGACCTAGCCGACTCGCAGCGTTATTAACGCTGCGAGTCGGTAGGTGTGAAGGCACCCTAACATTGCTTTATTATGATCCGTACAACTCTTTTTTATGTGAAAAATCTGCAATTTTGCTCTTCTGTGGGTTTTTCTGCTTACAACGTTTGCTGTGTGAGACCAGGAATGTGATAATGTAATAGTTTGGGCGATTCCGCATAGCACATATGTTAATTATTTCTTTTATATTTTTTTCATTTAAAAAATAGGAAAAGGGGGGTGATTTAAACTTTTAATATGTTAAGGGATTTTTTATGTATTAAATAAAAAACTTTTGTTTTATTTGTAGTTCCCCCAGGGAATTTCTGCAGTACTGCATTGAACTATGTCATCTGTGCTTATTCGCTAGAGGCTGCTGAAGGTGTAGGAGCGTCGCTAAGGCCACGAGTGTCAAGTATAAAGGATCAGCTTCCGTCATTTGCATCGCGGGAAGCCGATCCCCCATTGGACCACAGAGGACAGCTTTTTAATGGCATTTAAATGCCGCTGTCAGTTATGGCAGTGGCATTGAAATGGTTAATTAGCTGGCCATGCCTAAGAGCCACGGTCCCCGACTGCTGTAAGTAACAGCGCTGTAAAGAAAAGGCTTACAGCTTGAACCCTCTCTTTACATCCTTAGCGATTTTTTTTTCTTTCTTGTTTTGAGTAATGCCAAGGCAGAAGGGCAAACAGGGAATGAAAGCAGCAGGTTTTGCAACTTCACTAACTGTGTAATAGTCTGCAGGGAAATTAGATGTTCTGCACAAGTGGTAAACCAGCAGGGGAGGGGAGTAGGCAGAGTGGGAGGAATGTGATGAACAGCTGAGGGAAAGCACTGCAAGCACTGCATTCTGAGAATTGTGCTGTATTGTACTGGGCAGCCGCTCAATCAGGAAGCACGGCCATGAAAAAATTAAACTAATTTAAAAAACCCTCGAAAAAATAAACAGGCTTTTAATGCTTTCAGAACTGCAGTATACAGGTAACCAATGCTATATGCTTCTGCAGCATGTTTATTTTTTTTCCTAAGTCCTATGACTCTATCTCCCACTAGGCTATTAGATATTTAGGAGGTAAAAAGGAAATAAACAGTGTGTAACTGCCGGCATATATAAGGCAACTGGCGACTTATCCTTAACGGGGTATTGCATTTAAGAAAGATTTAACCCTGTTCAATCCCCACCTATAATCTAAGCATGTTTCTAATAAGTTTCTATGACATTAATTGCGCCGTTTGTCTGCAGCACAGCAACTCACACCAATGAAGCTGCAGAAAATCGTCTCTTCCTGGTCCACTTTGTCTCCACTCCACTGTGCTTCCCCTCCCTTCTGAGAAAAAAGTCACATGATCTCTTCTGTTGCCAGGCAAACTGTAACACCATATCTGCAACCCTGCCCACCACTGACATCACACTAGTCAGTGAGCACCTGGCCTAGGGGTGGGGAAACAACAGAAAAGTAACAGCCTCTTGAGCAGTAAAGGGAAAAGAAAACAGTGTTCTATCGATGATAGATACATACATATATGCATAGATATATAGCAGGTGTAATACTTGTTTAGGCTATGTTCACACAACGTATATATTTTCGTAAAATCGCAACCGTTGTACAACTGCCATGATTATTATGGAAATATACATTACATAGCTGTCTATGGGATCCCGGCTGGAGGGTATACTCATAGTATACGCTCCAGCCGGGATCCCACGCGGTGGAGCAAATAACTGACATGTCAGTTTTCTGTGACCACTATTCATTGAATAGCGGCTGTAGAAAACCCTGTCAGTGCACACTATTGAGCGAGCGGCTGTGGCTGAACACTCCATAGTGTGCAGTGGGGAGCTCTGATGCAGGCACGCAAGGATGCGCCCGCACCAGAACTCTGTGGCAGAAAAGATCATCCGGACGGTACTGCAGTACCGTCTGGGATGATATTTTCAAACACCGGCCATTTCGTGACCCAGCCGGGTCACAGAACGGCCGGTCTAATACGTTGTGGGAACATAGCCTTATAGTGTAAATTAAAACTAGATTGATCCATTGATGGGCAGAAACTACAAGGTGAGGCAGATACTTGGCAGTTGGTTCTGAGGTGCAATGCATGCTGGGAAATGTAGTTTCTTGGCCCCGCCAGCGTCATCTTGGATATAGACCTTTTAGAAGATATAGGTCTTTTAGAACTTTAAACTCAAACGTGGCGTGAATTTAGTACTTGACTAAACATTAAATTTCCACAGTTAACTGTTCTACAAGCACCTGAATGCCTTGGCACACGTAGTACATTATGAGCTAACAGATTACACACATTTAAGAGAATGAATAAATGAACAATAACAAAAGAAAAAGGTCACGAAGCTTTATCCATCATTGCCAAACACCCTGCTCCTGCTACCGACTCATATAGAAAGAAAAGTTATTTTACAGCTGAGTATTCTCCATAAACATGGTAAGGTATGTGAGCTTATCTCCTGTTTAATTTTACAGCACCATTAGTTCCGACAACACTAAGGCTAGATGGCAGTTAATCAGGTTACAGTAAAATGTATAATCTCCAGAAGGCATGAACTTAGTGTGAACCTGCACCACTCCAGAGCATAGCATGCATTCCTTGTAAGTTTACAAAGGACATATAAGTTAAGATGAATGCCTTACCCTTTGTATGACTGCTGGACATTTTATAAAAAAAACACTTGACAATATTCAGGGCTAGTAGTCAGAGTAGTCAGCCATCCAGCAGATGAATTGACCAGTCAATTCTTTGGGGCGGACGGCGGAATCCTCCAGGTCTCTAAGCCCATTTGGGTCTAAAAAAGTGCCAGTGCTGGTGCTGCCACTTCCAGCTGTGTGTTTTAGGCCACTCTGAGTAAAACAGATTGCCCTTCATGGTGCTGCCACTTTAAAGTGTCCATTGCTGTCCTGAGGGAAAGCATAATTTTATGCCACTGATCCACCAATGTCCACAGCTGTCTATGGAGAAAACGTAATTAAACACCATTGTTCCACAAAGTCCACTGCTGATCAGGGATAAGACGTAATTTTACACTGCTGTCCTGGGAGAAAACGTAAGTATACACCGCTGATCCACCAACGTCCACTGGTGTCCAAGGAGGAAACTTCATTTCACGCCACGATTCACCTACGCCCACTGTTGTCCTTGGAGAAAACTTCATTTTATGCCACTGATTCACCTACGCCCACTGCTGTCCTTGGAGAAAATGTAATTTTACGCCACTGATTCCCCAGCGCTCACTGCTATCCTGGGAGAAAACTTCATTTTTATGCCGTTAATCCGACATGTCCACCGCCAGGGGCGTAGCTAGGATTCATGGGGCCCCATAGAAAAAAACTGTCCGCCGCCCCCCCCTCCCCTACACATAACACAAAGCACTGCATATATCATCAGTGATGTGGCAAAAAAATAAAATCTCTTGTGGCCAGAGGCAGAATCTGCATGCAGCTACAAAAGTGACTGGCAGAGCAGAGAGCCAATGGCTGCTTGCTCTGTCAGTCCACTGTATTTAACAATAAGGGCCCATTACAAGCCTTATGGTTAAATACATAGGTGCAGGAGCAGACCACCTTCTGCTTAACCCCTTATGTACTGCAGTGTGTAAGTGACCCAAAGGTCACTTACATGCTGCAACACAAAAAGAGTTAAAAGGAAGATCTCTGCTTCACTGCCCTACACTGATAACCCCTCACCTCTGGCACATTTTCCTACTTGATTGCAGCAGCTGGAGAACAGAGGTCAGGGGTTATCAGAGCAGTGAAGCAGTTATGCTCCTTGTCTTCTGCATATTAACCCTTTTTTATGTTGCAGCATGTAAATGAACATTGAGTCACTTACACATTGCAGTACATAAGGAATTAAGCAGAAGGACACAGGAAACTCTTTATCTTCCCTGTGCATCCACGGGCCCCATAGCAGCTGCCTACCCTGCCTCTAGGGTAGCTAGCCACTGTCCACTGCTGTCCTGAGAGGGAGCGTCATTTTCCAACACTCATCCACCAAAACAGTTAATCCCTGCCTGAGGATTGACATTTTTCAAACTATGAAATTTTCTTTTTTTCACTGTAATAGCTACTGCTGCCTTACAAATTGCTTCTTTCTCAATCTAGAGAAAGAAGCAATCTTGCTTTGAAACGTCGCAGACATGTAGACATGGATCTCTTCAGCCAACGCTAGTCTGTGAGTGCAGCTGTTAGCGCGTAAGAGCGTAGACTGATATTAGTAGCCCGACTTAGGGAATGGACTTATGCTTAAAAATATCCGTGAATTCCTCACGACAAACGATTTTTTTGTCCTAGTGGTTATTTCGGTCTAAAATTGTATTGCAAAAGAAAAAAAAATATTAAAAAACTGATTGAGGGAAGCTGGTGTGGTTTTGCTTTATTTGACTATTTAGACACACCTTTGTCAGTTGGGGATAAATGCAGTGAGGCGTTTTTTGTTTTTTTTTGCCACAGAATATTGGAAATTTTGGACAGTTCCTGACAGAGATGGCAGTAGTGAGCACTGTGTTTGACTGAAAAGAAAACATTTCCTGCAGGACATACAGCAGCTGATAAATACTGGAAGACTTAAGATTTGTAAATAGAAGTACATTACAAATCTATATAACTTTCTGAAACCAGTTGATTTGAAAGAAAAAGATTTTATCTGAACAACCCCTTTAATGATTTCAGAGATGGTTCTAATTAGAGATGAGAGAAGCGAGCTTTGTTCCGATTCTTGCGAAGCAGCCCGCTTGGATTCAAAAGCCGAGTGGACTAGTTCATACTAATCAGAATGAAGCACGCTTCTCTCATCTCTAGTTCTTATGCCTTCACGAGGCAGAGGCTGGCTGGAGAATGAAAGCTGCAGCAACAGGTCCTACCGGCCCCAAATACCATAATGATAATGATTTCTGTAAAAAAATTGTTTTTGTAATTGATGTCTGTTTTAAATGAAGTGGTTGTCTATTGTACTTATGGGAGAACACGGACATAGAGAGAAAGGAGCTGCTGAACCTCACACCTATGGCTGACACTAATGCCTCTTGGCTACATTTAAAAACCAACACCAGGATGTTGGTATATAATTTGATCAAACCATATTGCCTCATGTACCACGTTTAGGTCCCCTGGTTCACACTACACTAGATCAATACTATGTCGGTCAGCGACTGCCAACCCCGCAAAGTGAGCGCAAGCAGTACGAAATGGCCCTGCAACCCCACTGTCACAGAACCAAACCCCAAGGCCCCCTCCCCAAACCCAGCAGGCACCGCCGGCGGAGAAAGCAGCCACCAAGCAACACAAGTGTGACACTAATGCCTCTCGGAGAACACGTTTAGGCACTGCTGGGAGATTTGAACACTTATCATGTGATCTCTCATCAGGCCTTGACAAACAGTCATCTGGTGCACTATAGCCATTTGGCTGCTCTGCTTTGCATCATTCCTATTTTGTAATTGGTGACATGAATAAAGAGGATCTGTATTAACTAGCAATTGGTGAGTGGCGTGCTTTCTACATACAGTTGGACTTAGCACTATTACTCTGTTTACCATTGAGTACTAATACATGCTATATTGGTCTTGTGTGCCTAAAGGTAGTGCTGAATGGTCTCTGCTAATCTTGACACAACTCCCTGTTTCTTAGCACAGATGGGTTATAACAGAGGACAGTTGTGTGCCACTGCTAAAAGAGAACAGAAAGGCAAGACTTTATTGGGGAAAAGTGTAGAAAAAATGGATGACTGGTGGTGGGTGTCAGATTCCTTCAGATTTGTATTGCACCACTGATGGGAGGGTATTTAGTGCATGCAGCATGGATTGATGAACCATTTCCATCCCGTATTCACAGTTCTGGGTAGATAAGGTGGAAAAATGGCTTGGGGAATATTTAGCACAGATGCCAGTGATGGGTAAGTATGCAAACAGACTTCTAGGAAACAACCAGATTCCACTACTGCTTTGGCTACTAGCTGTGAGTTTATCTGCATAAGGAATACTCATCTCAAATATTTTTATCACTGCTCATAAACTTGCTGCATTGGGGAATATTTTTTATGTAAATTCTGGATTCTCCGATACCTGTGGATGGGCATTAGGACAGCTGGCAATAGAGGTCCAAAACACACTGTGTATAAAATTACTGTAAAGAGTATTTGGCCCCTTTATTCTCATAATCACTGGAAGTCCCAAAGGATGGATGATGAGCATGTTACAGGTGCATCCCAGTATGGTAGATCCAGATCTGCTGTACCAAAAGCTAATGTCAACGCAGCAAAAAATAAGGGTTTTATGAACTCTTGGGAAACAGATTGCAAACAGACAGCAAATAAGAGTCCAACGGCCCTGGTTTAAACTAACAGCAATTATTTGCCATTAAAGGGAACCAATTAGCCCAAACGGGTTGATATGGTTCCCTGAACTGCAGTATACAGTTTCTGCAGCAGCCGCAGCACGTACCCGAAAAGAAGGGCTTTAATCGCCAGCGCACGTGACAGGCAGCGGCGGGGAGGTAGTCATCTGGGTGGCTTCCCGCCCGTATCTAGTCACCGCACTCTGCTTGTCAGCGCGCTCGGAGAGGATGAATGACATGTAGAGAGGCCAGTAAAGGACCTCTCTCCATGTCAATCATGCCCTTCCGAGCGCGCTGACAGGCAGAGCGTGGTGACTAGATATGGGTGGGAAGCCGCTCAGATGACTACCTCCCCGCCGCTGCCTGTCACGCGCCCAGGGGATTAAAGTCCTATTTTTTGGGGTATATAGCTTCTGCTGCAGCCACGGCCGGTACGTGCAGCAGTACAGGGAACCATATCAGCCCGATTGGGCTGATTGATTCCCTTTAAATGGCAGTGATTCCCTTTAAATGGCAGTCATCCTCAATTTCAAGTGTGTGAACATAGCCTTTCTGTGTTTCCACTCAGGTTTTGGTTGCATTCATGCACTTACTGTACTTTTGGTAAAGTATCAAAAGTCACAATTTACACCAAATATTTGGCATGTAAACGTGCCTGGACCAGGCACAATAATGACAGCATTTAACTGTATAATATACATGATGCTTGACTGAGGTGTTTAATAACTAGCACTAGTAGCAGTAACATGAAATGGTGCCTGTCAGCACAATGGGGCATATAACACTAGCAGCAGTGTGTAGTAGGCATTTTTAATAAAGTTTGATGCCCTGCCTGTGTACTGTTAGACCCCCTTCACACGTCCGGAAAAACCACACGGATTTCCGGACGCATAGACTTTCATTGGACACGGACACCCTTCTGGAATTTTCCGGAAGGGTGTCCGTTCCGGAAAATAGGACAGGATTTTTTAGAACCGGTCCTATTTTTGTCCAGAAATCTGGCTCTGACGCCCCCATAGAAGTCTAGGAGTTCCACTCACCCGGACCACCATCCGCCGCTGCCCCTGGTCTGCCCCGGCCTCCTGCTGCCTGTTCCTTCACCATCCCCCTTCCCCCGCGGCCATTCACGGCACCCCCCCCCCCACCACTCGGGGTCCCCCCCCACCGCCACTCACAGACCCCCCTCCCCCTGCCCCCACCGCTCGCGGCCCCCCCACCCCCCCCCCACCCCCGGCAGCCAGGAGACCATGACAGGTGAGATTAAAACTCACATCAAGTCCTGCTGAGAGGTCATGATGGGAGTTGTACTTCCGCAGCCTGTGGCCATCCAGGTTGCAGAAGTACAACTCCCATCATGTCCTGCAACCTGGATGACCACATACTGCAGAAGTACAACTTCCATCATGACCTGTCAGCCGGGCATGATGGGAGTTGTACTTCTGCAAGCTGTGACCATCCAGTTTGCAGAAATACATCTCTGATCGTGTCCTATTTTTCTTCTGATCAGGAAATCCTGAAGGTTTTTCCTGATGGTTTCCTGAAGGTAAAAACGGATTACTGTCAAGAAATCCTGATACTTTCCTGATGACATTTAAGGTCTCCTGATTAGGATTTCCTGACAGTAAAAACTGACATGGACTTGTGAATGGGGCTTAAGGGATAGTTATAAATGGAATCAGAAATCATACTTTTAATCTGATGTAAGGGTTATGCAAACTAAGTGGGCATGGGGTGAAGACCAAGCTGTAACAGGTCGCATCTCTCCACAAAGCGTGACCACAGGCAGAGAGCAGTGACTAGCTACGGCTTGGTCTAATCTCTATCTACTAGCACACTTCATAGTGAAGGATGCTAGTTTTACTTAGATAGAAGAGTGGCTTTACTTTGAGTAAGCACAATGATGGATGACTTTACTCTAAATAAGCACAATGGGTGATGTCTTTATGTGCGTTTAGAATATCTTTGCATATAATGCACACCATTCAGTGGAATATAAAGAAATCTTCGAATTGATCTGCCTCAGAAAAATGTTTTATGGCCTTTAATGTAGACACTGAGGGTGGTTTTTAAAAGTAGCTTATTATCTTTCTGAAATTATTGAATTTATGTCAACATAACAGTTTGTATAGTTACAGCTAGTAAACAGCATGCAAATAAAGATTGACACTTCTGAATTACATAGCCGCACAATGGGCTGAGATACCGACAGGAAACATACTGCTTCCTTTATGCTACAAAAGAAACCAGATGGATATGTTAACCCTTTGCTTTACCTGTTGCATTGCTACTTATTTTTATTCTTGGTCTGGGTCTTTATTTTCACATAAATTATATAAGCCCATAAGAACCACACTGCCACTTATTGTGATGCAACAAGATTGGTTTTATCTGCTGAGTGACAGCTTCTGTCTGTAACATTGCATAGAGTTCAGTGTGGATTCGGGAGTGCAGCTCTAGAATCATAGTAAACCAATCTTGTAGTGCTACAAAAAGTCACAGTACAGCACCGACTTAACCTCTTGTGTTCAGCCGGGGAACCTGTGCAAGGCGGTACAGGCATTAAGTGTCAGTAATAATTGGACATTTAAACATTGACAGGTCTGGCCCTTTGAGCAGCTCTTCATTTTAGACCCCCATATGAGACATTCACATGCTCTATATGAGAGTTTGATATTAAGTCTGTATCTAGTAAACTCTTCTCAATAAACTAGCAGTGCATAGATTTCTGCTGGTGTTGTATGTTCTATATGCACTTTCATTATTTATTTCTAGCTGTTTTTGTGTTCTCAGGCTCAGCCACATGGCCACTTTGCTTACTTCCTGTGATGCCATGGTCAATATCTATTCCTGTTCCTTCTACTTAACATGATCACAGAAGAAGTTGTCAGATAGGTGCGTCAGGTGTCCCTTCCATGGGCTGGATAGAAGTCCACATTGATTTTAGTTCTGCCCCTGTAGACGGAGCTAATATTAGAGCTCAGCAGGAGCTGGTGCAGAAAGTGCAGCACTGAGCTCCTATATTTGCTCCAACTTCCAGCCAGCCCATGGGAAGGACACCAGACCCACCTACCTCATGACTCCACATGTGATCACGTACATCACAGGAAGTAAACAAATCACAAACAGAGTGGTCATGTGACTGAAAACACAAGAGGAGCTGCAAATAATGAAAATGTATATAGAATATACAACACCCACAAGACAAAGCAATTCTGGGTGGATGCGTGCTGCACTCTGTGTCTGTATCGCACAAGGATCTTTCTGTTTTCCCAACCAGAAGCTGTAGCAACCCCTGATTGGAAATCAGGAAGGTCCTTGTCCAACAGACACAAGGGAGTACAGATACAGAAATGGCAGTGCTTGCAGCAGAGTAAGGGGTGTGAGAATAGGTTTTATTTTTTTATTTAACTGTGCCCTAAGCAGTTAGATAGAAAACAATTTCTCCAGAATACCCATTTAAATAGGTTATTATTAAAGGAGAAGTCCAGCAAAAAATTTTGTAAAGTATTGTATTGGCCCCCAAAAGTTATACAAATCACCATTATACACTTATTTTGGGAAATGCTTATAAAGTGCTTTTTTCCCTGCACTTACTACTGCATCAAGGCTTCACTTCCTGGATAAAATGGTGATGTCACGACCCGACTCCCAGAGCTGTGTGGGCTGTGGCTGCTGGAGAGGATGATGGCAGGGGGACACTGAGGGACACAGGGCACTCGGGGAACACAGAGCATTCCTCTGCCAACATCCTCTCCAGCAGCCACAGCCGCACAGCTCTGGGAGTCGGGTCGTGACATCACCATTTTATCCAGGAAGTGAAGCCCTGATGCAGTAGTAAGTGCAGGGAAAAAAGCACTTTATAAGCATTTCCCAAAATGAGTGTATATTGGTGACTTGTATAACTTTTGCCAGACTTTAATAGCATATCATTCTATCATGAATGGCATGTCCTAAGGATTATTTTTAAATTGGCAAGAGTCTGACTCCCAGTACACCTGACAACCAACCATGTTCCACAGCATTGGTAGCTGTGGTGCAAAGTACTGCAGTGTTTTCTCACTCATGTGAACAGAACAATGTATTAGTACCATGCACTACCACTACAAACAGTATGAACACATACAAAATGTATATGAGAAAACTGAACAACTTTTCTTTACACAAACAATAGCTTTATTTGCTGCAAGTTAAAACCCTATTTTTAAAGGTAACCAAAATGACTTTAAGGGTCCATTCACATGTACAGGATCTGCTCCAGATTTTATGCAGCAGATATCAATGTAACTAAATGATGGAACACAAGATCAAATCTACAGCAGATTCTGTATGTGTTATTGGACCCTAAAGGGTTATTGGGTGATCATAACTTCTCTCCTCCTACTGATGTCTCCTGGAAGTTGGGTTGACAAGAACACAACTGATCTGCCGGAGGGTCTCCAGAACATTAATTATAGTCCAAAAGAACCACTTTAAAGCAGCATTACATGCTTTGTTCATTTGGTTACTATATATTCGGGAAGATCCGGACTCCCCATCACCCAGCCTTCTCAGATGTTAATCTTATGGTTGCTGGACTAGTTGAAAAAAAACAAGTCAATGACTCAATATCTACTAGTGATCTTTTAATTTTAAGGGACATATAGAAACCTTGTAGGCTACACAGGTCTATAAAAGCATAGCTAAAACGATAGCTACAAAGGCAAATCATTTTAAGGTTGTAAACCATCCCTGGAATGCAGTTTCCTCATCTCAACGATACATTCACGATAAAGTGCTGCAATCAAATGCAAGGTTACTGGATAAGAAGAAGATGTGGTTGATATGATATGAGGAAATAGTATTTAGGCAGTCAAAGATGTGTAGATTTTTACATCAAGCAAAGCAGCTTTGTTCAGTTTGATAAACTTGCATAAAACATAAAAACTATTTTCATTTTGAAAGACAACTGAGACGTCAGGTGGAGTCATGCCACAACTGCTGGGCTATCCATCTGCAAAACGTTCCACCTGATTTGAAATAGAAAAAATTGTATGACTGCCTTCTCTAGGAAGTCATTTTCTTCTTGCACTCAACAGAGCAGAAGACCATCCCCTCTATTGGCATGAACTTCTGGCCAATCAGACACTTGCTGCAACATGAGCATAAGAAGCACTCTGATGAGGCATGCCAATGAAATCCACTGTAGCTCACACGCTGAACTTCTGGATCGATGGCATTGTGGCAACCTTGGCAAGTCTAATGGAAGAAAAAAAAACCCATAATCATATATATATAATCATGTAAATCAATTATATAGAGCATAACAGTGTGCTGCTTTGTCAAGGTTTGACCGGCGTTTTGTCCCTTCGAAAACTGACCAGAGGTCGGCACTGATGAGTGCAGCCATTCTTTTCCCAATAATTATTTTGCGACACATCAATAAGACATACAATACTGTGTAAATCATCAGTTGCAGGGACGGACATCTAAGTGATAAATCCTTGGCATTGCAGGTAAACAAACAAAATGAAAAAAATAATTTCTAGGTGCCATTATACCCTTTAGACCTCAGAGACCCTGAAACCTGCTGGTGATGCAATAATGAAATGGAATCCATGCAGTATGTTTGCTGGGGATGTCCAAAAAGCATGCGCTTTTGGGAACACATTTTAAATATACAGCAAACATTTTCTGGGAAACAAGCCCCAGACCACTTTACTCATTATAAACAGGCTCTTCGGACCCACACTACAAAAAGGGCATCTAGAGACATTTCCTCTTTACAGTGCTGATAATCTGCAACCTGTTGACAATGAGAAGACAGCACAGCAGAACCAAACAACATCATACAATATCAGGAGGCAATTCAGCATCACTGGTCGTCTTTAGCTTACTCTGGAGTTCCTATGGATTACCATGGACAGCTCTGATGAAGGAAATAAGCTTGGGAATTGCTCTAAAGTTTCAGCATACAGCTATGTTCATACACTGTTTTGAGCCTACGTTTGATATGTAAACAGCTGAACAAAGGGGCCAAAACCAACAAACAACTAAGAAAACTGTGGATGTAAGAAACTAAGAAAAATAGGATGTATGCAGAACGAAATAAGGAACTGAAGACAATTTACAAAGAACTAAATTCATTGTTATAAGTGTATTTCTACATAGATACCTTATCTAGTATTTTTCTTTAAAGGGGAACTCCGGATAAGAAAAACTTGTTTTCTATTACAAGTACATTAAAAGGTATACAGATGTGTCTATACAATGTATTACTGAATCTGTACAGTTCTGCCACACTGGTAGCTGATAGAAATCCAGGAAGTGAAAAAAATGGCCCCTGTGTCAATTCACATGGTCTCCTGCTCCTGCTGCTATCCCCCCCAGGAGACAAATCTTACATGCCTCTGTCTCAAATTGTGTGTGTCTGCTGATGATGCATACAGGGGGCAGGGCGTGATGTCACAGGAGGCTTGGCTGGATAACCCAATCCCCTGACTAATTCACCATCTCTGACCGAACAGAAGCAGCTGCTGCACTAATTTTACTGATTGTAATGGGTGGGGGCTGTGATGATCACATGAGGAAAAGCATTGCATTCTGGGAAATGCCAAACCAGAAAGAACAGAAAACACAAAACACAGCAAAAACCCCCCCAAACAAATGGATTTTTGGTAGTTTCAAAACTGGGATAGACAGGTAAGTAATGTGTTATGCTTCTGCAGAAATTTCATTTTTTTTTTTAACCTCTACCTGGAGTTCCCCTTTAATATGGATAAGCAGATTCAAGTAATATAATATTGAGGTAAACCATTAGGATACGCACATTTTCTAGTACAATACATTAAAAAAAGGTTTCTAAAGCCACAATGTGCCGTAATCTAATTCAGTACATTGCAGTAGACTTTAGGAGCTGTTAGACAACTACAGAAGGCAGTTTGACTTTTAGTAATAAAAGAATCACATGGTCTTACCACAGCATGGTTTTTCACATAGCAAGGCTTGCACACTGGCTTGTCATTCACCATCACGTAAATTTCCCCAGCCAGAACACAATCACAGTCAAAGCAACAGAAGTGCTTCAGATGCCAGTTTTGACCTTCTGCTTGGGTATATTCATTGCTGAAAATCAACTAACAAGAGAAAAAATATATATATCATAAGATTTACAGTGATTTGTTATGTAGTCCTGCACTGTTGATGATTTCAGTTCTGACCACTAGATGTCACCAGATCCTTATTTTTTATTTGATGATTTGTGCCACCTAGTGCACATGTAGGAAAAATACAGACAAATACAGAAAAAAAGTTCTAAAGAGGTTAAAAGTAAAGATGAGCGAACCGGGAACCCGAACGATCGGCATTTGATTAGCTTGGGCTGCTGAACTTGGATAAAGCTCTAAGGTTGTCTGGAAAACATGGATACAGCCAATGACTATATCCATGTTTTCCACATAGCATTAGGGCTTTATCCAAGTTCTGCAGCCACCGCTAATCAAATGCCGAAAGTTCGGGTTCGAAAGGACTCGACCATGCTCGAGGTTCGCTCATCTCTAGTTAAAACACTTCGAGAATATGTTCACATTTGTGTTTGTTTCCTCCACTTGCTATGCATTTACCTAATGGAAAAGAACTGACCCAACTAATGAATGGCTAAACTTTTTTATTCAGTTCATCTTAACTTGAATTAGTTCCGTCTGTTGCAGGAAAAAAAACAAACAAAAAAACATACCCCCTCCCTTCCAAAAAAAAAAGTATGTGCCATTTTGTTCTCCATGTCTATGTATATCCATTTAAACTTTCAAACTAAAGTTTATGGTGACAGATATAGAAAAAAAAATGTACAGTATGGTACCGTGTTAGCCAGAAAAATCCATATCGTATTAAATACTTGCAACCAAAGTATTTTAGAAATGATACCTTTATTGGCCAGCAAAAAATTGTTAGAGCTGTGAGCTTTCTGGATTCACAAGATCCCTTCCTCAGACAAGTTCACAAATGAATGACTTACAGAAACAGCACAACATTTTAGGGATGTTACAAACAAGAAGGGAGAGACATGTGAATTGGGGAGGGGGGGGGGGTATATACATCACATAGATAAGCCAGGGCAATAAAAAGGACTTGTTGTAAATAAAGCTTATTTGGAAGTCCAAGATTCTTGGTCAGTTCAGTCTTATCTGTGGAGTGTGTCCATGTAGTGGGTCATAAATCCAGGTGCCAGGTTTAGTTACTTAAAGGTCACTTCCAGAGTGGCAGAGAGAGGAAAGTGTGGGAATTCAAATTGATAAAAACATTCCAGTCATTAATACATGGACACACTCCACAGATAAGACTGAACTGACCTAGAATCTTGGACTTCCAAATAAGCTTTAATTTACAACAAGTCCTTTTTGTTGTCCTGGCTTATCTATGTGATGTATATACCCCCTCCCCCTCTTCCCCAATTCACAGATGTCTCTCCCTTCTTGTTTGTAACATCCCTAAAATGTTGTGCTGTTTCTGTAAGTCATTCATTTGTGAACTTGTCTGACAAAGGGATCTTGTGAATCCCAAAAGCTCACAGCTCTAACAATTTTTTGTTGGCCAATAAAGGTATCACTCCTAAAATACTTTGAATTCAAGAATTTACCACGATGTGGTGACAGATATAAATGGCATAGTTTTATTTGCATTTTCTTTTCTCATCAGTCTTTCACGATCTTATCAAAACAGAGATTTGAACTATGCCTTAGGGTGCCTTCACACAACGGATCACAATGGATTTCTCGCTGTGAGTTTTGCAGCGAGATCCGTTACAATTGAAGGTCCTGTCAGTTCCTATTTGAATACATACTTGCAGGAGATCTTTCAGACTGCTTTAAGTAAATCCCCCTCCCCCTTAACACACACACTGCTGGCGCATACATCACCCGTCCTCAATCCGGCTTGCTGCACGGGGTCCCGGCTTCCTTCTTTCCCGCCCAGCCAATCAGTGCGTTGCCCAGCCGCAGCCACTCATTAGATGGGCGAGAAAGCAGGAAGCCGGGACCCCGTGCAGCAAGCCGGATTTGAAGACGCTGCAATCTGTTACGAGAGAAGGCACTCTTAAAGGGATTGTCCAGTGAAAATATTTTTCTTTAAAATCAACTGGTTTCAGAAAGTTATATAGATTTGTAATTTACTTCTATTTTAAAATCTCCAGTCTTCCCATACTTATTAGCTACTATATGTCCTGCAGGACATGTTGTTTTCTTTCCAGTCAGACACAGTGCTCTCTGCTGAAATCTCTGGGAGAGACAGGAACTTCCTGAGCAGGAGAGGTTTTCTATGGGGATTTGCTTCTACTCTGGACAGTTCCTGTCCCGGACAGAGGTGGCAGCCGAGAGCACTGTGTCCGGCTGAAAAGAAAACAAACATGTCCTGCTGGAAAAATAGCAGCTTATAAGTACTGGAAGACTTGATATTTTTAAATAGAAGTAAATTACAAATCTATAGAACTTTCTGAAACGAAGTGATTTGAAAGAAAAATATTTTTGCTGAATAACCCCCTTTAAAGGGTAAGAAAGATTTAACCCTGTTCAATCCCCACCTATAATCTAAGCTTGTTTGTAATAGGTTTTTATTACATGAATTGGACAGTTTGTCTGCAATACATCTTGACTTACACCCTGAGGCTATGTTCACACTACGTATATGTCCGGCCGCATATTTTCCGCGGCCGGACATATACGTATGAAACTCCGGCCGGGACTTTACGCAAGTTGCTGCCGGATACGTATGGACCGCAAACTTACGCCCGTAGTGTACTTACGCTTCCTGAGCGCTCTTCGTAGCGATCTGACAGCGGTCTTTTACTTGGAAATCTTCGCCTAGCCCCGGACACCCCACAGAACCTTTTGGATCGGCACAAAAAGCTTTCAAAATGAAGAAATCACCACTACGTACGGGACCGCATGTAACGCTACGGGCGTAAGTTACGGCATTCCCGTCCCGAAACAATGGTCTGGTTCATTTTTTACGGCGCCGCATACGATCCGGGCGTAAGTTCGTACGTAGTGTGAACTGTGCGGCAGTAGATCGTATACTTTACATTGTACGCAAACTACGTAAGTTTCCGGCCGCTTATTCACGGAACGCGCTACGGCCGGAAACTTACGTAGTGTGAACCCAGCCTGAAGATGCAGAAAATACTCATTTTCTGGTCCACTTTGTCTCCTGTCCTCCCCCTCCCTTCTGAGACCAAAAAGTCACACGATCGCTCTCTCTTCTGTTGCCAGGCAAGCTGTAACACCTCATCTGTAACCCCACCTACCACTAACATTACTCCAATCACTAAGCACCTGGCCAAGGGGTGGGGAAACAACAGAACAGTGATCGCCTCCTGAGTAGTATAGGAGAAAGTAAACACAGTAGTTTCATCTCTCTATCTTTCATCTATCTAAGCAGATGAATAGATAGATAGATATTTTGTTTACAGATTGAGTCAGCAATGGGCAGATACTACAAGATAGACTGGCTTTTAGAAAAACCTGTAACCCAGGAACTGCAGCATCTAGAAAGACAGGAAATGGCTCACAATACTCGGGGGACTTGCTTGGTGAGTAAGCCCAGCCAAGTTTGGGTTTCATTTTTTAACTGTTGGGTGGAATACCCCTTTAATGCATGCTGAAGCTTATTTTACTGGAATATTTTATTATTGTTCTAGTCTTCACTGCCTAATTTACCACTGCTCATCACATCTAAAGTGTAGTTTCTATCACCACTAGCATTATAAATAATACATATTATACGGCTATGGTGCTCCTGTATCACACTACAACAATTCTCTGTTGCCTCACCAACAAGATTGGCTCCTGTTGCTACATTGATCTGAGATCTGTATACAGCTCATATTTAATAGTTGTCATATACAGCTGCACACAGATAGGCCTCCCTAGTAGGAGAGGCTGGTATGTGAGAAAACAGAGGAGCTGTGCACTTTATCATATATGTCCAAACACTGCTAATCAGTTATACTGCTGTAGTGTAGCATTAGGCACACTTTAAAATGTTTGTTTTTTTTTCTTCCAGTTTTGGCTGCTTAAACCTGCTGATGAAAGCAAACAGCCCTTTCTCTCCACAAGGTGTTAGGCAAATACCTGCCAAGAGATTATAGGAATATAGATAGAAATGTGTTACTCCCACGTCTTCACATTCCCCAATGAGGAAAAAAAAAAAAAAAAAAAGAAACCCAACAAATCCCACATGCTGCAAAATTTTAATGAATTCCATTTCTGTGAAAAACAATGCAGCGGATAAATGAGGAACATTGGTTTTCATTAACTAATATATTCTAAGGGGGTTGTACTGATGATATTTCTTTCCCTTATAATGTTTTTTGTACTAATCTGGTCGGGACAAAAGGTGGTCAGAGTCCATAATAAATTGAAAATAATAAAATTACACATACATCCATGGCTTCTGCACTGCTTTTAGTCTTCAGTGCAAAGAGGCCTTTTCAGGCTCCTGAAGTGCAGCATGCTGGACTGTCCCCTCGCTCCTCTCCCATCCCTAACCCTGCTTGGGGCTAAGCTTCCAGGTCACTGTTAATCAAGTAGGAACAAGGATGATAGAGCAGTGAGGAGATATTCCAGCTTTCAGCAATTCAGAAGTCTGTTTGACACTATGTGCTTCCAGAAAGTAGAAAAACGCATTTATTCTCAGTTGCAGACAAATATAGGAAAAGTACCATGTGTTTCCTTGACCTAACATATCTAACATTTTTATTGGTCAGAAACATTAACCGATGACACATTCACTTTAAATTAGGTGCAGTAATAACCTGGCCATATACCCACATTACTGCTGCAGTTAGTCAATGCTGTCTGTGGTCTTATGCCATATACTGCTGAGGCTGCAGTGGTGATATAGGTAATGTATACAGGCATGCCATTAATGCAACCAATAAGCAAATCCCTGAAGGGAAACTGAAGAAGTAGTTGCATTGGATGTGGCAAAGATTAAAGATGTGAGTACAGTGGCCTCAGTGGTTTTTCCTGTACATTGTAACTTGAAACCATACTGAAAATTTATTGCTACAGACAGCAAGCATGAATGGATGCGTGTTGTTAAATTTTCAAAATCACTGCATCTTCACACATAAGTGACAGCGCCGTGATCCAGCTAACGCAAAACGCGCATTGGGGAGGAGAGGACACCCCACTGCCATCAGGTATCCATTACTATTATGCACTTTGTCTTTCATTTGTATTCAGGAAGCTGAACACTTGTTCAACCCTATTGATATTGTCGGATACTGGCTAGGGATAAGGTAGAGATTTCAGCCATTAATTTGACAGGTGTATATTAACATAGCACTTTATATATTTCTTTGTGGCTGCTATATAATCTTATTAATACTCCTGTGACAATTCTATATAGATTGATACCTGTGGTGTATCTATGTAACCTATGCTTATCTGTGAGATATTATAATTTTTTTATTAATATTTTTGCATTCATAAAGTGTGATTTAATTTGTGGGATTTGTATATCATTTGAGCATACCTTCTTGTAGGATTTATGCCCACAGTTCATGTGTATTCACTTTTGTAGTATCTTTTGTAGGTAAAGGTGAAATTTAGAACAGATGACTTGAGCATGTTAGACACTGTTTTACAAGGTCTATAGTGTAGAGAGTGTGCATAACACTTGCGGACTATGGAAGCAGTAGCTAATGGATTCTATTAATGATGAAATATTAAGGAATTGCTGCCTTAGTATGTTTTTAGAGTTGCCGAATAAGAAATAAACATGAGGTTACCTCATCGCAACCTGCGCACCGCGGCTTCTCACTGTCACAGTAATGTCTGCCACAGTATAGTTTTCCCTTCTTCCAGAAGTAGATCATGTCAACTAGGAGTTCATTGCAGGTGAAACAGACAAAGCAAGAAGGATGCCACAGCTTGTCGTAGCCCGCTCGTTCTGCGTACACTGCAGGGTCACCCTCCTTCATGTTCTCCTTGCACCGGAAGCAGTACTGTGGATACAAGCGAAATCAGTTTATAGGTAATATTACAAAAAAACATAAACAGACTATATTTAATTGAGTAAAACAATAGGGAGGAAAATGAAAAGAAAACCGCTGCAAATGACAAGCAACGTCTGAAACAGTGCCAACAGAAACATATGTCATCCTGAAACCTACGTGCATCCCAGTTCCAAAATGCCATGTAGACAGTGACATGGACCATGAATTAGCAATGCAGGGAGGCTTTTAGATCCTGCTGTGACAGTGAAAAATTGGTCTGAGAACAGGAACTGTGCAGGCATGCCCCAGCTATTTCCACAGTGCTCCTTAATGTATCAACACTCCCTCTCTACGCCACGATAAAATGCTTATTAGCAATCCAATTGTGAGCCGGGTCACAGTGCATTCTTCGCCCTCTCAATCTTTTAACCCTTCGCTGCAGTCACAAACATCCCATTGTCCAAGGAAAGGAACGCCTCTGGTGGAAAAACTGCCTCAGACATGGATGCAGCTCACAACACAAGATATTCCCATAACTGGAGATATGCTTCTGATGGAGTTTTGTGAGTAATGAGAGTTTTATGACACATAGGATTCCCTTCCAACCACGGCTGAAAGCTGCAGCGGTCAGAGTAAATAAATAACAGCATAATGGGCTGTTCTGGATGGAAAGCAACCTGTAAACACTGTAAAGGAAGATCCAACACATCTTTTCCACTTCACATTTGCATAACCATAAAAAAAAGTAATGTTTTTACAGATCTTATATCAGGAGACAGGAAAGAATTCCTAACCACGCACCATAAATTAGGTGAAAAGGTTTGGAGTCAATGCTGTAAGCAAAGGCTTCAGAACAGCAGACTACCTGGCCAAGTAGATGTCTGTGTCTAAGGACACACAGTAACACGATCCTACGCTATAAATCCTATTGTAAATCAACGGCACACAGCTGATATTATATATATTAACATTTTACCAATTCAGTGTACTAAGCAGCCAATACTGATAACAGTATGCAAGGCTTAGCATAACAAAAAAGACTTTTAGCATCACTTTCCTTTAGGTTTCACGTAAAGGAGGTGCTGCCCTAGTGCATGTTGGTAAAATGAAACAAACTGCAGGTAAGAATACTCTAACCTGCTCTTATGTTTCCATAGGGCTGGGGGCGTTGAGAATAAAACATCATCCCCAATGCAGTTTTTTTTATTATCATACCCAGTGCCCAGTTTCTGGTAAATATTCACCCTATATACTATGCAAATTAGGCAGGTGGTGATTGGGGGGGGGGGGGGGCGCCGCTACCTTCCTCATGAATATTCAGTAGAACTTTGCAGTAATAAGCACCGGAGTAACATCACTGCAGAGTGCCACCTCAACATTTATGAGGGGTAGCCCCGCCCCCAGTGCATCAAACTATTTATATATAGATTAAACTGAAGATTTGGTGCCAAGGAAGAAGGTGAGAAAATGACCTTTATTCTCAGCGTCCCTATGTTTTTCAGTTTTTGGTCAGTATTTTCAACCAAAACCAGGAGTGGATTGAAAACACAGAAAGGCTATGTTCACACACTGTGGAAATTGAGTGGATGGCCGCCATTTAATGACAAATTACCATTATTTTAAAACAACGGCCATTGTTTTGAAATAACGTCAGTTATTTGCTATTAAATGGCTGCCATCCAGTCAATTTCCACAGTGTGTGAACAGAGCCTGTGTTTTCAATCCACTCCTGGTTTTGGTTGCAAAATACTGTGCGTGAACATAGCCTTAAAGCAGTTTTCCAGGGAAATGGGGCATACTGCCTTCCTCTGCAGTAAAATAATAACAGAGCCCAAACTTCTCCCTCCTTGCTCCCCTGCTGTTCCAGCTGTGTGATCTTTTAGTCCTGGCTGTGTTCCCAATCTGACCGCTTGAAATTATATTGCTCTCCCCATTCAGGTTTGTGATGCACTGAGAAGGGAGTGGGACATATGTGGCAGAATGTTACCACAGCCGGGCCTGGAAGACTGCATAGCAGGAAAGGGGTGGGGGTTAAATATGGGCTCTGTTATTGTTTTACTGCAAGGGAAAGCAGTATGCTCAATTTTATATTTCTGCAGAAAACACCTTTATGGTGCGTTCACACCTACAGGATCTGCAGCTGATTTTCTGCAGCAGATTTCATTTAAATAACTGAACACAGCATCAAATCTGCTGCAGATCTGCTGCAGATCCTGTAGGTGTGAACGCACCCTTAGGGTGCGTTCACACCTACAGGATCTGCAGCAGATTTGATGCTGTGTTCAGTTATTTAAATGAAATCTGCTGCAGAAAATCAGCTGCAGATCCTGTAGTTGTGAACACACCATAAGGGTAGATTCACACAGGACGGATCCGCTGCGGATCCCTTCACTGTAATTTTCAATGAGATTACATACTCACAGCGTGACTGTCATCCCGCTGTCAGTATGTAAGTGCCGCCCTCTTAACCCCCCTTACGTCATCTAATTGAAAATGACAGGAAAGGGATCCGCAGCAGATTTTGCTGCGAATTCACAGTGTGAAAACCACTGCGGATCCATCCTGTGTGAATCTTGCCTTTAGAAAACTTAGAACACGATCCGGGATTTATTAAGCCAAGCATGTGGGTGTGAAAACAAAAATGGCATAACAACTGTAAGAACTGTAAAAGATTGAAACATGTTTAGGCTGCGTTCACACTACGTATATTTCAGTCAGTATTGCAACCAAAACCAGGAGTGGATTAAAAACACAGAAAGGCTCTGTTCACACAATGTTGAAATTGAATGGATGGCTGCCATATAACAGTAAATAACGGCCATTATTTCAATACAACAGCCGTTGTTTTAAAGTAACAGCAAATATTTGCCATTAAATGACGGCCATCCACTCAATTTCAACATTGTGTGAACAGATCCTTTCTGTGTTTTCAATCCACTCCTGGCTTTGGTTGCAATACTGACTGAAATATACATATACTGACTGAAATATACATAGTGTGAACACAGCCTTAGGATGTATTGAAGAAATACACCAGATCACAGCTGTAGATGGTAGTAAACAGAGATTTTTAAATGTACCTTTGACTTAAATTTTTATACTTACTTTGTACATTAAAAACATAAATGAAGCTATACTTATCTCACCTGATGCTGCCACTGTCAGATTTTCCAGTCCCTGCTGCAGTGCTGTTCTGATAATGTTCTGCTCCTGCACACACTGCCCAATGATTGTCTGAGTGTAATGCCAGAGAAAGGAAATCGAACAGGACTACAGCAGGGACCAACAACCAATTTGTTTCTATTACCAACAAGAGGAAAAGGCACCAGACTGAAAACCAGGTGACAGTGAAGCATGGCATTAAGAAAGGCAAGCACTGATCTAGAGATAAACATATACAGATTAAAGGCCTGCATAATCTGTGTGCTGTTCCAAGCATATGGAGATATATTATCCACAGGTTAACTATAATTGTTAGTTAGAAGACATGTAATGTATTTGTTATAGCACCATCTGCTGGCCAAAGTTATACAGTGTCTTATGTGTGTTTACTTTAAGACTGCAATGCAGTCTGGGAGTCTGATGTCAGAGGTGAAAGGCAAGCTGGGAAGAAGAAGGCAGTACTAAGATGTAATTGATATGAGCAGACATGTACACACTTGTCTGAGGCACCACTCATCTTGGATTCATTGTCCTGGACACAGCATATCTGGTGGGAGTCTGATCAGAGTGCTATTATGTTTATGTGTGTTATGAGTTGTTAGTTAGATTGCAGTTGCTACTCAGGGAGATGATGATACCATGCGCTCACTTGTATAGGCAGCCATGTTTAGTCAGTCATCCTGTCATGTGTTCCTGTATTATAAATGTCATTGTCATGCTATTATATGCTGATTACTGACAACTGTATTTCTGTATTCCTTGTAGTTTTACCATTTCAATCATTCCTGTCCATACCATCACTTTCATATCCATACTGTTAATCAATAAAGAAGTTAACATTGAGAACACAGTCTGCTTATTGGGAAGACAGGAAGAGGTTTATGCTGGATGTCAGATTGCACACTGTGAGAACGTGCAGGAAGACAGAACAGTAAAACAGATGCTAGTCACAAGCGATAGTGGACCAGACTATACGGAGCCGCCATCACGCACATGGTCATATGCACGGCTATTGTAGCGGCCGCCATATTGTCGCAAGTACGAGTGTACATCCTCCAGCAAGTGCTGATATCCACTCATATCTAGATTGCAGCCCACAAGCAGGCACACAATGTCTACTAGCAAGGCGTCTTCAGTCAGGACGAGGTCCCAAGCAAGCCGCTCTATCAAGTCTTCCATAAAAGAAAGTGCTGCTCTTGCTCGTGCAGAAGCTGAGGCAGCAAAAGTAAAATCCTCCTTTGCTGCTCAAGAGATGCAATTAAAGCTAAAGCAAGCAGATCAAGAGGCAGAGAGAGCACGTCTGCAAGCATCACTTGAAAAACTTGCTGCAGAGAAAGAGACAGCAGCTGCACTGGCCAAAGCAGAGTTCCTGGAAGCCATGGAGTTTTCAGAATCTGAAAAACACAGCAGTATACTTGGGCCAGACCTAGAACAACAAGATCCAGCACAGCGCGTCTCAGAATATGTCTATCAACATCCTGGCATAGACGACAACCATGATCCAGTACATCTATCAACCTATACAGATTACCAGAGACCCTACCATGAACTGCAATATTACAAGCAAGAAGGTGTGCAACAAGTTGACGTCAGCCACAACTACCGTTCGACAGGACAGAGGATACAGCCTCCCCTCTGTCTTAAAGGGACACCGTTCGCTTCAGAACGGTATTATACAGATTGTCCTAAGCCAGAAGCTCCGAAAAGGTATGGTGATACACTGCACACACATCACCACAACAACACACCAGCTCACATGGACACTAACCAAGCCTCCATGAACTTTGCTAAATTCTTTGCTAAACGGGAGTTGGTTACAAAGGGACTTGTAAAGTTCACTGATCGAGCTGAAAACTACCGAGCATGGCGTATCTCCTTTCAGAATGCCATCAGAGGCTTGGACCTTTCCTGCAGTGAGGAGTTAGATCTCCTGGTAAAGTGGCTTGGAAGCGAGTCCGTTGAACACGCCAAAAGAATCAGAGACATTAACATAAATCATCCTGACACAGGCTTAAGGATGGTGTGGCAAAGACTTGATGAATGTTATGGGTCGGTAGAAGCTATAGAAAATGCTTTATATAAGAGAATAGATAGCTTTCCCAGAATAGTGAGTAAAGGTTACCAGAAACTCAGGGAACTGAGTGACCTCTTAATAGAGGTGCAGGTTGCTCAGGCAGAAGGAGATCTACCAGGGTTAGCATTCCTAGACACTGCCAGAGGTGTTAATCCAATTGTACAAAAACTTCCATATAACTTACAGGAGAAATGGATTATACATGGTTCTCGTTATAAACAGGTTCATAATGTCCCATTTCCTCCTTTCACAGTGTTTGTAGACTTTGTCACTCAACAGGCTAGAATCAGAAATGACCCCAGTTTTGATTTTACTATGTCATGTTCCACTGCCCCTGGTGTCAAACCTCTCAAAACACCAGTGACAGTCCACAAAACTAATGTTACTTCCTCAGGTTTTTCTTACAGAGCCACTAAGTCCCCCCAAGGGGAGAGCGTACCTATGGACCTCAGCAAGCATTGTCCCCTACACAAGAAACCGCATCCTCTACTAAAGTGCAGAGTCTTCAGGGAGAAGTCTCTAGAGGACCGCAAGAGTTTCCTCAAGGAGAACAACATCTGCTTCAGGTGCTGCGCAACTACGTCGCACTTCGCCAGGAACTGTGAGGTCAGTGTGAAATGCACAGAATGTGGCAGCACAGAACACAACACAGCTCTACACCCTGGACCACCCTCACAGGTGCCTTCACAGGCTGAGCAGTGTGTCAGAAAGCAGACTGACACTGACATAGAAGACACCCAGATAGTCACCTCTCAGTGTACAGAGATATGTAAGGGACTTTTAGGAGGAAAGTCCTGTTCTAAAATCTGCCCTGTCAGAGTCTATCCAGCAAGCCACCGAGAAAGAGCAATCAAGATATATGCAATCCTAGATGATCAGAGTAACAGGTCTCTAGCTAAATCCACCTTCTTTGACACCTTTAACATTAAAGGGCCCAGCTCTCCCTACTCCTTAAGGACATGTGCAGGTACTGTCGAGACGGCGGGGAGAAAGGCAACTGGGTACAAAGTTGAGTCCTTGGATGGTCAAACCTGCTTGTCTCTGCCAACCATACTGGAGTGCAATCAGATTCCCGACAACAGGTCAGAAATACCTACACCGGATGTAGCTGCATTCCACCCCCATTTGAAGCGTATAACTCACCTGATACCAGAGCTAGACCCAGGAGCACCGATTGTCCTGCTCCTTGGGAGAGATATACTACGAGTCCATAAAGCCAGAGCACAGATCAATGGCCCTCAGAACGCTCCTTACGCCCAGAGACTTGACCTCGGATGGGTCATCATAGGAGACGTCTGTCTAGGAGGAGCACATAAGCCGACCTCAGTCAACAGCATGCTCACTAGTACACTTGAGAATGGACGTCCTTCTCTCTTCCAACCTTGTCAGAGTAGTTTCCTGGTAAAGGATTTGCCATGCAGTGCCCCCCTACCTTGCCCGTTCGCAGACCCTTCATGTGAAGACAACGCTTGTGACGGTGAGCCAGACCACATAGGGTGCACAGTTTTCCACAGGACAAAAGAAGATAACAGGGTAACAATGTCCATAGAAGACAGGCTGTTCTTGGACATAATGGATCGGGAAATAGTAAAGGATGAGTCAAAAAGTTGGATTGCACCTTTGCCGTTTAAACCCCAGAGACCACGCTTACCCAACAACAGAGAAAGTGTTTATAGTCGATTTGTTTCTCTCAAACAGAAACTCCAGAGATCACAAGAGACAAGACAACACTTCTTTGCCTTCATGGAGAAGATATTCCAGAACCGCCACGCAGAGATCGCACCAGCGCTGCAAGGCTCTGAAGAGTGTTGGTACCTACCCATATTCGGTGTTTATCATCCAAAGAAACCAGGTCAGATAAGAGTAGTATTTGACTCAAGTGCAAGGTGCGAAGGTGTCTCATTAAATGATGTCCTACTGTCAGGCCCAGACCTCAACAACAGACTTATAGAAGTGCTTCTTCGCTTCCGCAGAGATGCTGTGGCATTTATGGCTGATATACAACAGATGTTCCACTGCTTTCTCGTCAAGGAAGAACACAGAAACTTCTTGAGGTTCTTCTGGTACCGTGACAACAACCCCTGTGAAGACATCATAGAGTACCGGATGAGAGTCCACATCTTTGGAAACAGTCCTTCCCCTGCAGTTGCAATCTATGGTCTCAGACATTCAGCCAGAGAAGGTGAAGCAAAGTACGGGTCGAATGTTAGGTCCTTTGTGGAAAAGGACTTCTATGTGGATGACTGCTTGAAATCCACACCCACGAACGAGGCAGCAATCAATCTTCTCAAAAGGGCTCAGGAAATGCTTGCTCTGTCTAATTTGAGGTTGCATAAGATTGCTTCCAACAGCCGGGAACTTATGGAAGCCTTCCCCTCTCAAGACCACTCAGCAGACCTAAAAGACTTGGATCTTGGCTGTGACTCCCTTCCCATGCAGAGAAGCCTTGGTTTGCTCTGGGACCTAAAGGCAGATTCTTTCACCTTCCAAGTCAGCAAGGAAGAGAAGCCCTTTACACGCAGAGGTGTCCTGTCTGCCATAAACAGCTTATACGATCCTCTGGGATTCGTTGCTCCTGTCACTATCCAAGGTAAATGGATGTTAAGAGACTTCACCCAAGATACAGCCGATTGGGATGACCCACTTCCCTTGGAGAAAAGAGACCAGTGGGCAAGTTGGAAGAAGTCCCTGGAAGCTCTGTCCAGTCTCCATGTCACACGACCTTATGCTCCTGTGCCATCAACAGAAGTCAAAATGCAAAGACTTTGTATCTTCTGTGATGCCTCAGTCAAAGCGATTGCAGCAGTAGCATACCTAAAAACTATAGATGTCAAAGAACAATGCCATATAGGCTTCCTTATGAGCCGGACGAAACTGGCGCCACTCCGTGAACACACAATTCCCAGATTGGAACTCTGTGCCGCTGTGCTTGCAGTGGAGTTGGCTGAACTAATAACAACAGGATTGAACCTTGAAATCAAAGAAGTTGAGTTCTACACAGACAGCAAGGTGGTCCTAGGATACATCTGTAACGAAACACGACGCTTTTATGTCTATGTCAGCAACAGAGTGCTGAGGATCAGGAGATCCACTTGTCCCAAACAGTGGCATTATGTACCTACGCATCATAATCCAGCGGACCACGCAACCAGATCTGTTGCACCGGACCACCTGAAAGACACCACATGGTTTACGGGCCCTGCATTCCTGAACCGTTCAACGTCTTACACTACCGAACCTGACACGTTTGAGCTGATAGACCCAGATGATGACGGTGAAATCCGCCCCCAAGTATCTGTTCTACATACAGTGGCATCAGAACACTGCCTCAAATCCCACCGTTTCAGCAGGTTCTCAACCTGGAAGTCACTTGTTCGTGCTATTGCTTGTTTGACTCATATTGCTCAGACTTACAAGTCGACATTACCCATGGAGCAAGAATCCTGCAAGGGTTGGCATCACTGTAAACATGCTTTCACCGTTCCCAACCTGGAGAATTCCAAGAACATGATAATTCACATGATACAACAAGAATGTTATGATAAAGAAATTGACAACCTAAAGAAAGGGCAACCTGTCTCTAAAGACAGCGCTTTGAGAAAGCTTGACCCAATCATCGACCAAGATGGGCTGCTCAGAGTAGGGGGCCGTCTTCAAGAAGCCAAAGTGGAGTTTGTGGAGAAGCATCCTTTAATAATTCCTGGACATCATCATGTCGCAACTCTGCTTGTGCAACGTCACCACGTTCAAGTAAAGCACCAAGGCCGGTTGTTTACAGAAGGGAGCCTAAGAGCTGCCGGATTATGGGTAGTCGGAGCGAAGAGACTTGTGAATAAACTCATCTTCAACTGCGTCACTTGTCGCAGACTTCGTGGCACATCTCAGAAACCAAAGATGTCCAATCTCCCATCTGACAGACTGAGTACAGATCCTCCCTTCACCAACGTGGGTCTGGATGTATTTGGTCCTTGGACTGTGGCTACACGACACACTAGGGGAGCCCATGCCAGTGCTAAACGCTGGGCTGTCATGTTTACTTGCATGTCTAGCCGAGCTGTCCATATAGAAGTGATTGAAGCTATGGACACTTCAAGTTTCATTAACGCACTTAGACGGTTTATCGCCATGAGAGGGCCTGTGAAACATATCCGTTCCGACAGAGGCACGAATTTTGTTGGAGCAGTAAAAGAACTTTACATTCCTTCTAACTTGGACACTACCAATGTCGAAAGATACCTAAGTGAGCAAGGTTGCACCTGGACCTTTAACCTACCACACTCTTCCCATATGGGAGGTGCCTGGGAGAGAATGATAGGGATTGCACGAAAGATCCTGGATTCAATCTTCCTGCAAGTGGGCAGTACGAGACTCACTCATGAAGCCTTGACTACATTCTTGGCCGAAGTTTCAGCCATCATGAATGCCATACCGCTTACTACACTTTCCAGCGACCCTGGGGATACAACTGTCCTCACTCCTGCCATGTTACTGACTCAGAAAACCAACATTGTGAGTGCACCACCTGGAGAATTTGGTGACAAAGACCTCTACAGGCGACAATGGAGGCAAGTGCAAAGTCTTTCCAACATTTTCTGGGACAGATGGAGGAAGCAGTATATCTCCACCCTACAAACAAGGAGGAAGTGGCAGGTGAACAAGCCAAACCTCAAACCTGGTGATGTTGTGCTTGTGAAAGACAGCCAGTCGCACCGGAATGAGTGGCCATTGGGCCTTGTCACCCAAACGTTCCCAAGTACAGATGGGAATGTAAGGAAAGCTGAGATCAAAGTATGGAAGCTTGGCGAGAGCAAACTATTCCTCAGACCAGTAGCGGAACTTGTTCTGTTGTTTTCGCCAAAAGAGCCTAGTGGTGACATCAGTTGATGTCAGGCGGGGAGTGTGCTGTTCCAAGCATATGGAGATATATTATCCACAGGTTAACTATAATTGTTAGTTAGAAGACATGTAATGTATTTGTTATAGCACCATCTGCTGGCCAAAGTTATACAGTGTCTTATGTGTGTTTACTTTAAGACTGCAATGCAGTCTGGGAGTCTGATGTCAGAGGTGAAAGGCAAGCTGGGAAGAAGAAGGCAGTACTAAGATGTAATTGATATGAGCAGACATGTACACACTTGTCTGAGGCACCACTCATCTTGGATTCATTGTCCTGGACACAGCATATCTGGTGGGAGTCTGATCAGAGTGCTATTATGTTTATGTGTGTTATGAGTTGTTAGTTAGATTGCAGTTGCTACTCAGGGAGATGATGATACCATGCGCTCACTTGTATAGGCAGCCATGTTTAGTCAGTCATCCTGTCATGTGTTCCTGTATTATAAATGTCATTGTCATGCTATTATATGCTGATTACTGACAACTGTATTTCTGTATTCCTTGTAGTTTTACCATTTCAATCATTCCTGTCCATACCATCACTTTCATATCCATACTGTTAATCAATAAAGAAGTTAACATTGAGAACACAGTCTGCTTATTGGGAAGACAGGAAGAGGTTTATGCTGGATGTCAGATTGCACACTGTGAGAACGTGCAGGAAGACAGAACAATCTGTTTGCTCCGGTGCCTGATATGTTAAAGAGCCCTTGATGGAGTATGCAATAAATCTATGGATTATCAAGGGGTTGGTAACCACTGATCAGCGGTCAGCCAAGTGTGAACCTGCACACTTTGTCAGCACTCTTTTTTTCAGCACACTGAGTGCAAATATATTACGAATAATATATTAAATATAAATAAAAAAATATATATATTAAACATATTAGTGATAGCTAATGATCAGGTTAGTCTGGAGGGGAAAAAATAAAATAAAATTATGACTGAAAAAAATGGATGTCGCCAGCTGAATTTTGCACAGGTTTTGAAATGGATATGAAATGGATGCCCTGATATGTTACCACTAGCAGAAGAAGAGAGAAACTGGAAGGCAAATTATAGTCTGATGGAGGCTACTATAGGAAAGCTGTCTTTTACTGGACTACGACCAGGGGCGTAACTAGAAATGGCTGGGCCCCATAGCAAACCTTTGATTGGGGCCCCCCCTACCCCAAATCCACCCCCACCCCTGACCGACCACTACGCCATCAACACACCCAGATCTACACAGGTTCTGTACTCCATATAAATTACAGTGTAGTTACATCAGGTGACTCACAGGGGACGTCTTCTCTGATCGGAGTTCTTCCCTTTTCATCATCTTCTCCATCTGTCCTGGGCCGTTATGAGAACTTCTCGGAGCCACGAATCCACAGAATCTGCCAGACAGACATATTAGGCTCCTCACACTGACACCATCCTCATCTGTATACAAACTGCACATCTGTAATGGCCCCTTTGTACCCTCTTTCAGTGAGTAGCCCTGACTCCTTGTATAGGAACATATATATATATATATATATATATCCCTTATAGTATATGCCCCCCTCTGTGTAGACAGCTTATAGATTGCCCCTTGTTCAGTGCTCCGTATAGATGGCCCCATGTGCATCACCTATATCAGGGGTAGGGAACCTCGACTCTCCAGCTGTTGCAAAACTACAACTCCCATCATGCCTGGACAGCTAAAGATGTAGTTTTGCAACAGCTGGAGAGCCGAGATTACTTCTGTGTAGTCCTCTTAGAGATGACCCTGTATGTTGTCCACTCCCCCATATAGCCCCCTTATGTTGTCCAGCCCCCATAAAGCCCGCTTATGATGTCCAGCCCCCCCCCCCCCGTATAGCTTCCAGTGTTGTCCATCCCCATCCCACATAGCCCCCAGTATTATGCATCCCCAGCCCCCACATAGCCCCCAGTATTGTGCATCCCCATCCCCCATATAGCCCCTAGTATTGTGCATCCCCCCACATAGCCCCCAGTATTGTGCATCCCCATCCCCCATATAGCCCCCAGTATTGTGCATCCCCAGCCCCCACATAGCCCCCAGTATTGTGCATCCCCAGCCCCCACATAGCCCCCAGTATTGTGCATCCCCAGCCCCCACATAGCCCCCAGTATTGTGCATCCCCAGCCCCCACATAGCCCCCAGTATTGTGCACCCCCAGCCCCCACATAGCCCCCAGTATTGTGCATCCCCAGCCCCCACATAGCCCCCAGTATTGTGCATCCCCATCCCCCACATAGCCCCCAGTATTGTCCATCCCCAGCCCCCATATAGCCCCCAGTATTGTGCATCCCCAGCCCCCACATAGCCCCCAGTGTTGTGCATCCTCAGCCCCCACATAGCCCCCAGTATTGTGCATCCCCATCCCCCACATAGCCCCCAGTATTGTGCATCCCCTTCCCCACATAGCCCCCAGTGTTGTGCATCCTCAGCCCCCACATAGCCCCCAGTATTGTGCATCCCCAGCCCCCATATAGCCCCCAGTATTGTGCATCCCCAGCCCCCATATAGCCCCCAGTGTTGTGCATCCCCAGCCCCCATATAGCCCCCAGTGTTGTGCATCCTCAGCCCCCACATAGCCCCCAGTATTGTGCATCCCCAGCCCCCATATAGCCCCCAGTATTGTGCATCCCCAGCCCCCATATAGCCCCCAGTGTTGTGCATCCCCAGCCCCCATATAGCCCCCAGTGTTGTGCATCCCCAGCCCCCATATAGCCCCCAGTGTTGTGCATCCCCAGCCCCCATATAGCCCCCAGTGTTGTGCATCCTCAGCCCCCATATAGCCCCCAGTGTTCCCCTCAACTCACCTAACCACACGCTCCCCCGTCGGTCGCCGGTCTCCTCTTCTCTCTTCCTCCGACCAATAAGCCGCTCCCTGCTGAAGTCCCAGGCAGCGCCATCACTGAGCTCAGACTGCGCCCCGGTGGCTGGGACTTCCTGTACAGGGAACGCAAACCGGAAGTCCCAGCCGCCGCGGCGCTCAATGATGGCGCTGCCCGGGACTTCGGCAGGGAGCTGCTCATCGGGCGGAAACTCTTGTGATCGCAAGCAAAACGCTGCTTGCGGTCACAAGAGTGATTGACAGCGCGGGAAGCCTATGGCTTCTCGCGCTGTCAATCACGACACTTAACACCCGGGAGGCCCGCTCGGCCCCCGGGTGCTTCAGACAGTCAGCTCTGGGGGGCCCAGGCCACGGGCCCCCTGGTGCCAGGGGCCCCGTAGCGGCCGCTACGGCTGCTACGGCGGTAGGTCCGCCCCTGACTACGACCTCTCCTGTCTGCAGTGTGCTGTTGATGGAAGTATAACTAGGAACTGTAGATAATCTTTCCATTTTTTACTTTATAGATCTACAAATCTCATGTATGATAAATGTTAAGCAGCTGAAGTCACAGAAAGAAGTAAAGCTGACAAAACAGACCACTCTGAAGTTATGTGTTCAACTAGTATAAAAGAGCTAGGAATAGATTACATAGATAAATAGAATAGATAAATTAATTTCAGTAAACTGCACAGCATCATTGTAAAAGAGAAGTGATGTTTTTTTCTAGAAAGTCACACTTCTTCTTGCACATTGGGTATAAGCCAAAGTGAACAGCGAAAGAGACAAGCATATGGTAAAGGGTTTGCTGGTGCATCTCTTCTAGTGTATGATATCAATAAAACAGAAAAAGGGAACTAAAGTAGATGAATAATGCTGTCTGCATTCATTTTATAGCAGAATGTAAGGAAGAATAATCTGCTGCAAGTCTGAGATCAGACTTCATGGGGTGAAGACTTTCACAGAAACAAGCAACATTTGTATCAGTTTGGGCTATAAAACATGCAGTTTAGCTGTATAAAATAGTCATCAGCTATAACTCACGTAAGCAGATCCCAATTGTGCTGCTGCCTTGTCTTCTACATTCTTTACAGTAGTAAGTGTGCTTCGATCCCCATTGTCCGGCTTAACAGATTGAGCTGCCTGTGTCCCCACTTCTTTGGGCAGCTTGATGTCTCCTACACCGAGAACTTCATTTTTGTATTTTGTCACAAACTGCTCCATCTGCTTCACTTCGTTGGGAGACAGCTCATGACACTTGGAAGGATCCTGATCATGAGCTGGCAGCTGCTTAGCCAACTGCTTCTTCCTGTATTGGGCTCCCTCTGAACCAGCTACAGGCTGCTTCTCTTTTGGAATAAGTTCCATGTAACGCCTGGCCTAGAATAACAAGGCATAGTAAGGTCAGAATGGCAGCTGCAGAGAACAGGAAAAATCTTAAAAAGGTACATAGAACAAATAAAAAAAATAAAAATAATAACAATAATAATAATAATAACAATAATATTATTTCCAATAATAAATTTGTTATTTCAAACCAAGGGATTCTTCCAAAAGGTGAATAAATGGTCACACACATTTTTATGGTCTTGCACATGTTACAAACCGAATAGTAAGGCTTTTTTTTGTAACAGATCATATAATTTACCAGTTTACTGCAAACACACCTGTCTCAATGCAGTACAGGTTTACCTATTCAGCAATGGATCTGACTAACAAAATGTTAATAATGAAATGTTACATGATAATCCCTATCTCTAACATATCTTTCCATTCTAATTTAAAAAAAAAAGTGTAAATGCGCTATACAAATAAAAGCATTATTATTATTATTATTACTCACTAGAGTTTGGTTCTGCACTGGTGGTGCCCATTCATAGGTCACTGTGTTGATAGACACATCCTTCTTTGCGGAGACTGGACTAGTCAGGATCATTACATTCCTTTTGTAAGTGGGAATGCCATCTGTTTTCAGCTTTGCAATCAGAGCTGTATATTTTGTGTCTTCGAAAAGCTTGCCAACCTTCTGATCATCTTGGTTGTTTGAAGGAACATCATGTTCTTCTTGTCCACATTTGCAATTCCTACAGATCTTCCTAAATTTCAGAAAACATATAATGATCATATAAAACAAAACTAATTTCAATTAACTAGTGAACAAATTCAAATACAAAATATCACAGTGGGTATCTGGAAGACTGGGTAAAAAAAGAAAAGCCTTATATCACCCCATGTAACTCACTAATATAGTGTTCTCACAAACTGTATTGGCCTCAGTATATTTTTGCTTGAATTACCCCTTACAGTAAGTTGTGTAGTGTGATAGTGTCTCAGTGGTTTCCCTGCACCTCCTCTGCTGTCTCTGGAGAATTAGTAGGATCTTGTCTCTAAGCTCAAGGCCCATCCCCTGAGTGAGGTCACCATACCTGCACTGTTTTGCACCAAATCAAATCGATGTACAGTGGTACCTTGGTTTAAGAGTAACTTGGTTTAAGAGCTCACAGTTTTTCAAAATTGTGACTTGGTTTAGGACCATTGCTTTGCTTTAAGAGCTCCCTGTACTGGGTGAGAGCGTGAGTGGGGGAGGGTCATGGTCTGCATAGCGTGGTTTACAGCACTGTACTCTGACCCAGGAAGTCTCCCTCACCTTCCAAATCATAGCAGATCCACTTCAGGCTGGGGCTTACATAAGGGGACAGGACTGTGGATGTAATCTCTTCATAGCTGTAACCCCTCTCTCCCCGGACAGAGATGCTGCATGTATGTGCCCACATAAACGTCCTGCTCATTCCTTCATGCTCCCTGCAGTCTCTGTCCGCCCTTGTGTTTCCCATCCTCCCCATAACTGTACAGTAACTTATAATATTACATATTCTGCTGTTTCTGAATCTTTGTTTCATTCGTTTTACATATAATTTAGAATAATAAAGCATTATTTTTGGGGTGTGGAGCCAATTGTCTGCATTTCTATGATTTCTTATGGGGAAATTTGCTTTGGTTTAAAAGTGGTTTTGGATTACAAGCACGGTCCCGTAGCGAATTATGAGCGTAATCCAAGGCACCACTGTACAGTATTATCCGGCGTATAAGAAGAATGGAAATAAAAGACAACCCCCAACTTGGGATATATTTGCCGTATAAGACTACCCCTGCTCCAATGCACGCCAAATAAAAAAAAACATAAGAAAGCAGCGAGATCTGAGTGGCAGGAGGCACAGTAATACCGGTAGAATACAAGGGCAGGCCAGATAGGTGAAAGAGGTGTTTTTTTTTGGGCACAGCGCCACTCTACCATATCTCTATTTTTCCATACCCTGGTAGCCTGCAGCTTGCGTTGCCCTTCATATGGTCTCCGCATACGGCAGTGATGCGGTCATTTGTAAGCTCCCCCCCACTGTATGTGGTGACGGCAGACTCTCCGGTCCGGTCCCGAAGTTTTATGCGCACGAAAATACTGTACTTAAAAGCAGATCCCTTTTATTTTTTATGGCTACATCTGTAGTAGTTAGATCCAGCAGTGTAGCCCCAATATAGTAATCAGGCCCCTTTGTGCATTTATAAAGTAGTTAAGCCTCTTTGTGCCTCCATACAATAGTTAGGCCCCTCTATTTCTCCAAATAGTAAATAGGCCTCTAGTTATTACTCACAAAAAGTTAGGGATATCAGTATTCAGCGTGTAATTTTTCGAAAAAGTTCCTGCTACAGTAATATTATAGCGGAGGTTCCAGGCTGCCGTTAGAACTGACTGGTTCCTCACGATCTTGCAGTTGGAAGCAAATCCATTCCATTGCACCACCCATGACGCGCAGCTGGGCCATTTAAATGCTGCTAAATGCCTTACCGATGTTTCGACATACAATGTACATCACGGTGGCTTAAAGTGTTAAGGAAGGAGGGCAGCAAATGTACCTGCTGATTTAAGCCATTGCTCAATAAGTAAAATCTGTGGTTCCAGATATTATACTGAAGTAAGAACTTTGATCAAGAAGTTGATGCATACATGAAGCCAAACTATTTGCAAGAAACCTTTGTAAGGGTGCCTTCACACCTACCAGATCCGCAGCGGATCTCACTTCTGCGGATTCGCAGCGAGATAAGCTGCAGATCCAGTACCATTGATTCCTATGTTAGCACATACTCGCAGCGGGATTGACATCCCGCTGTGAGTATATGCTTTAACCCCCTGGCGCCCACAGCCCCGCCGCTCGCATCAGCCCCGCCAGCAGCATCCTCTATCCTCGCCCCCATCATCCCCGCCACCCGCATCCTCCATCCCGGCCTCACCATCAGCACCACCGCCCGCATCCTCCCCGCCGCCCGCATCCTCCATCATCCCTGCTGCCTGCATCCTCCCTGCCGCCCGCCGGCGAAAGCATACATTACCTGCTCGGCGGCGCGGCTTCAGTGAGGCTCCCGGCTCCGATCTCGCTCAGCCGATCAGCGCACGGCAACCCTGATTGGCTGAGCGGGACCGGGAGCCTCACTACAGCCACGCCGAGGAGCAGGTAATATATGCCCTTGGCGGCAGGCTGCAGGCTGCGGGCGGCGGTGCTGATGGGGGGCCGGGATGGAGGATGCGGGCAGCGGTGCTGATGGGTGGGCCGGGATGGAGGATGCGCGCGGCGGGGATGATGGGGGCGGGGATAGAAGATGCCGCTGGCGGGGCTGATGGGAGCGGCGGGCTGATGGGAGCGGCGGGCTGTGGGCGGCAGGGGGTTAAAGCACATACTCACAGCGGGATTTCAATCCCGCTGCGAGTATGTGCTAACGTAGGCATCAATGGTACTGGATCCGCAGCTGATCTCGCTGCGAATCCGCAGAAGTGAGATCCGCTGCATATCCGGTAGGTGTGAAGGCACCCTAAAAATACAATTACTAGACTAAGGGTAAATTCACAAGGGCGTCTCACATAAGAAATCCACAGCTAATCCGCAATACACGTATTAATAATAAGAATAATGTGTATTGCGGATTAGCTGCGGATTTCTTGTGCGAGACGCCCGTGTGAATTTACCCTTACTAGACAATTAAAAGACTTAAGTGTTAAAAAGGTTAGTTTCCCAAATAACACACTGACTGCCCTAAAAAGAAGTGGCACAATATTTTCATCTCGGTTGACTACAGGCCACACAGATGTAAAGTAAATATAGTTTCAGTGCTTAGCCTATTCAAGACCGTATGTCCTGAACCGTACGTCCATTTTTGCGGTAAGTTTGTGCTCATAAATGTACAGTTATGTCTGGGGATGAAACAGGCACAGAAACCGTGCCTTTGCCTTGCCAGAGGCTCACATCCTGGCAGATAACTCTATAGATCAGTGCAGTCAGAGTGATTGCAGCATCTATAGTAAGAACAGAGGGAGATTCCGCTGTTCACCTTTGGGGCTCTGTGAAGCAATCACAGAGTCCTGATGGTAGCTGTGACAACTGAAGGACTCCATGAGCAACGAAAGCAGAGCATACTCTGAACTTGGGCTTTCAGGCTGTAAGCGAGACTGAGAAGCCTCACTATGGTTTGTTATGTTTGTTATATTGTTTTGTATATATTATTAGTGTGTGTTTATTTGTATATATTTAGTGTTAATATTTGGTTTGCATAGTATTAGTGTTATTTTTGTGTTGGTTCTCCACCTGGGGTTGAGGTTTAGCATTAGGGCCAGTTTACACAGCGCAAAATTGGCAGAATCCCGCTTGCCTCAGTGTGACACTGTTTCTCTATGGGAGGGCTCGAGCCCTCCCACAGGAAAACAGTGTCACACTGAGGCAGGCGGGATTCTGCTGCAGAGTGTTCCGCCGCTTTTGCTCTGTGTGAATTGGCCCTAGGGTTAGAATTACAGATAAAACCAGATACTGACCTTCAGAGGAACAAAGACACCTAGTGGTGGTAAATATAGCTTCTGTTAACTATATAAAAACTGTCCTTTTCCATTGTTTTCAGTTTACATTTTTTTTTTATGTTTTCATTTGAAATTGAATGTGCAGTGCTCCCAGTGCCTTTGTGTATATGGAAATAAATGCTATTATGAGGAATGAGCTTTTCTCAGTTTATTAAAGAATATTAGTCTCAGTTTTATTAAAGAATATTTGTGTGTGTGTGAATGATGACTGGCACATAGCTCCTCTTGATGGAAGCAGGGGATATTGGGACATATGAAATAAAACATAAAGCCATGGTGTGGAATATAACACATTGCTCATAATATCCCTGCTAGCTATAAAAATGTTATCAATGTGGAAAAATCTGTTTTTCCTTCGGATGTTTAGTGTCTAACAGAGACCTATCACATCTGTGGCATTTTTTGCCTTCTTTGGATACAACTTTCTATTCATCTGAACACTAGCCATATTCTGAATTATGGACAGCATTAAGAAAGATTAGGAGATAGTCTGGATTTTAATCTTTCAGTTATACTAGAGAATGCATTTTTATGTTCACAATAAAACATTGACCTGTGTGTAGAAAACCTAGCCAGCTGCTTAGAATCAACACAAGGGGGGACACTATTAACATTGTAAAGTAGAAAAAAAAAATCATTTTTAGATACATATGTGAATGGCAGAAGAGCCGTTTTTATTCTCATGTTGTATTAGGATAGAACTTTCCAAGGATGCATCGTGCTCCAGAAGATCAATCATCTTACACTAGCACTTACATTTACACAGACCCATGACTCCTTTTATTAAATGTATTAATGTTCTGTCTCCAAAGAAATAAAGACGTTCAGTTGCACCCTCTTATGCCTTAAAGCGATATTGTCACTCATGATCCCATGGGTGACGTTAACAGCAGTAGTGGATGCTGCACATTGTGGCTGTACCTCTGTTAAGCAGGTCCAGTCCAAGGCTTCTTTTGGTTTAAAACAAGTTTTAAACCACAAACTGAGGTGGGGAGAGGAGACTCGAGTAGAGAGGCACCGCCTAGGTGACGCTCTTGACCAGGTGACACTCAAGAGTGTCACCAGGTCAAGAGTGTCACCTAGGCGGTGCTTCTATACTCGAGTCTCTTCTTCCCACCTCAGTTTGTCATGCGCTTGTTTCACATAGACTGACATATGCCAATCATGCTGCTGACATGTGAGGACAGTCTATACGAGGAGGCCTACTGATGAAAGGTTCATACTAACTAAAGAAAAAGTAAACTCATAGTAAACAGTGAAAATAGTGGTGTGATTCTTTCTCCCAATGGAGTCATTTTGATACTGCATTATTGTATATTATGTTGGGTTATTTAATCTTTATTGGCCACTTGTGGTTTGGATATGTCTAATGGGGTTATACCATTACTTCATTACAGGCATGGTCAGAAAAGCCTGACCAATAACTGACAGAAAAAAACAAGCCAAGATCAACTTTCTATATTATCAATTTCTCAAATCTTACTAAGAGCTATACAAGGCCCAAATGGCCACATAGAGATGTGTAGAAGACGGCACTTCCGTGGCAGTGGTGCACAAGGCAGAAATATTCAGATAGTAGCAAGAGTAGGAAGAGCTTCTTTATTGCAGTGCAGCAAACATATGGTACAGGAAGGACGCGTTTCGGCCAAGCATGGCCTTCATCAGCTTAAGGGTGTACCAAGCCTTAAGCTGATGAAGGCCATGCTTGGCCGAAAAGTGTCCTTCCTGTACCATATGTTTGCTGCACTGCAATAAAGAAGCATAAATTATTTGGTGAGTGCAGGGCTCTTCCTACTATCCAAATGACCACATTAACTGTACACACCATGACCCCATAACCTGTAGCCACTGGATCTGCTTAAAAAAAAAAAAAAAGTGCTTTATTGTAAATCCATCAGCATACAATAGCAACATTTCGGCAGACGCAACTGCCTTTCTCAAGCATAAATAACCCAATATTTATTGTGTTTATATGTATCCATGGCCATATGGGTTGTTCTATTCGGAAAGTGTTTGCTCAACTATCATACACTGGAGGGTGTGTTTTAAGGAGATCTTTTATGATGGTGTGAATTACTGCACAAGTGTTAATCATGTCTGTATGGGTGTGTCTATATAAAAATGTGTGTGTGTGTTGAATTTTTTAAGAGAAACAGATTGCTGAACTCAGGGAGAACAGCCAAATGACAACACTGCCGGCTGCTAATCAAAGCGCTCAATGCAGTGAAGTCCTAGGTGCATTGCCCCCTGGGAAACATGAGTATGCAAAAGAGGAGTCCGTGGAGCCTCATTGAAGAGTCTCAAAACACAGGACTAGCCAGATATCCCTCCGGGAAGGACCCAGCCAAGTGGCAGCTCCTGTTAGGAAACCTGTATAAAGAAATAAATCCCGGCACTCACGTATTGCGAAGTAAAATAAGGTTTCTGTGTTTATTCACACATGGGACGCTGCACGCGTTCCGGCCATCAGGCCTTTTTCAACAGCATACAGATGAACACAAAGTGCAGCTTTTTATCAGCAAACAGGCTCACAAAAATGACGTCATCAGGTAAGTCATGAGAATGGCCCACGAAATCCTGAGTCATTAACCCATGACTGGCCCTGTTACAATTCACATGGAAAATATATAGCAAGACGTATAACATCTAGTCTTCCGATTTAGTATTGATTTTCTCCCGATTGTAGAAGCTGTGAATAAAATGTGTAAAACACAATAAGTATAAAGAAAAAGAAAAAAAGAAAAAAGGAAAAAAGATAGAAGAAAACGCTTATGAAAACTGGCTGACTTCATAATCTCTGTTCAGACCATGCGGTTCTAATGTGTTTAAGACGTGAATCCAGTAAGCCTCTCTATATAATAAAAGTTTTTTAATATCACCACCACGTCTGGGAGTTTGTACTTTCTCGATAATCTGAAATTTAAACTGTGATAAGTTATGATGACATTTTTCAAAGTGTGCTGGCAAAGGAAGTAAGGTATTATGACATCGGATGGTGGATTTATGCTGGCTCATGCGCTGTCTAATTCTTTGCATAGTCTCACCAATGTATAAAAGCCCACACGGGCATTTAATCAGATAAATCACACAACTACTGTTGCACGTATGGTGGCCCCGAACATTGAACTCTTTCCCAGTGTGTGGGTGATAAAATTTATCACCCCGAATAATATTAGAACAAGACTGGCAATTCAGACATGGAAAAGTACCATTCTTCTGAATTGTAAGTATCCTTTGACGCCACGCTTTTTGTTCAACCCCTAAGTCTGCGCGTACCAATTTATTGTGTAAATTGGGTGCTTTCTTGTTGCACATAAGAGGAAAGTCCTTAAATTCTGGAATATCAGGATGGGAATCCCGTAAAATGTGCCAATATTTCCTTATGGTGGTATCAACTTTATAATTTAGAGGATGAAATTTCCTCACGAATGGAATACGGTTAGACTGTTGCCTCGACTGCCTGGGACCCTCACTAAGTGCAGATTTTAAGATGTTACTGGGATAACCTCTCATGAGGAACTTCTCTTCCATTTCTCTCAATCTCACCTCTCTAGTCTCGGGATGGGTCACAATATTCCTTACCCGTTTGAATTGTGAAATCGGTATCGCTCGTTTTGTTGAATAGGGGTGACCACTACTGTACAATAAGAGACTATTACGATCTGTCTCTTTACGGTAAATGTCAGTACATAGATGTCTCTGTTCATCAAAGGAAACAGTGGTGTCCAAAAAATTAACCTTGTCTTTACTGTATGAAATCGTAAAGTTAAGCTCCTCCCACACTGTGTTCAAATCGGCAAAAAAGGACAATAAGAGGTCGAGTGGCCCCTCCCATACGCAAAATATGTCGTCTATAAATCTACGCCATATACGGGCGTGTTGTTGGAATAAAGAATGTGTATATACATAATTTTCTTCAAAATCAGCCATATAGCAATTTGCGTAGGGAGGGGCCACATTCGACCCCATCGCCGAACCACGTAATTGGACATAATAAGTGTCTCTAAACATAAAAAAATTCTCGTGGAGTACTAGATGTAAAAGGCCCAGAAAAAAACTTTTTTGTGCAGAAGTGTATGTGCTAGAATCCAATAGTTTAGTCACAGATGCAATACCCTTAGTGTGGGAGATAGAAGTATATAAGTTTTCTACATCTATTGTCACAAGCCAGCATTCGTCAGACATTGCAGGTAATTCACGTAATTTTATCAAAAAATCCCCTGTATCTAACAAGAAGGATTTGGTGTTTTTCACTAATGGTGTAAGAGTTTTTTCAAGTACAATAGCAAGTGGACTGAGTATGGAGTTGGTAGAAGCCACTATAGGACGACCAGGTGGATTGTTCAGACGTTTATGGACTTTGGGAAGCATGTATATGACTGGAATAATAGGTGTTTGATTAATCAAATACTTGTTAAGTTTAACATCTATTGTTTTATTCTCTGTGAAGTAATCAACCAATGTCTGTATTTTCTGTTTAATATCGGGTGTTGGATCTCGAGAAAGGGGTCTATAGGTTTCAGTGTCTGATAATTGCCGTAACACTTCTGTAATGTACATTTCTCTATCCATGATAACAATTGCTCCCCCTTTATCCGCGGGTTTTAGCATTAATTGTTTATCATGGATAAGTGAATCTATGGCAAATTTTTCAGTTTTAGAAAGATTTTTGGCAATAGGGTAGCAACCCCTTTTAACTTCATTCATGAAACCATGGACCTCTTTCTTCACCAGGCTAACAAAAGCTTCCACAGTATGATCAGTTTTTGGAGGATTAAATGAACTTTTAATCCTCAAACCCAATTTGTCCAAACATAACATATCAACATTGTCAAAATCCTCATTGTCTAGAACCCTAGATTGTACAGAGGGTACAATGTTATCATGATTAGCAAAAAAAGATTTTAAACGAATATTGCGGAAAAACCTGGATAAATCAATGTCCATCTGAAAGGTATCAAAAGTTTCTATAGGGCTAAATGATAGACCCTTTTCCAACACTTGGATTTGTGTCGGTGTCAAGTTCTTAGATGAAATATTTATGACAAGGGATTTCTCGGTACCTGTGCTCTGGTGCGCACTCCTCCATCTGCGAGGGTGCCTCCTCCCTGCCCTCCGACTTTTCTTGGGGGGCGACGATTCTGTCCCCTTTGAAAAAAAGGACGTCGATCCCGGCCCTCTTGGCCGTCGCTAGAACTGGAGGAATAATAACCTCCACGGCCTCCCCTGCCAGGACGGAAAGATGGATCTTGCCAACGATACACCTTATTAGTAAGGTAGTCCTCTGAATCTCGTAAATATTTATTCCTCTTTTTGACTTCAATGTCCTTGCGATATGACGCTAAGTGCGTGTCAATAGTTTCCTTTAATTTGGTGAATTCCTCCGAGTCCAAGGAATCTTTTAGTTGGTTCTCAGTAGACGTGATTTGTTCCTTTAATGTAGAGATAGCCTTCTGTAAACGATTAATGGTGAGTATCATAATGTCCATAGAACACTTATTTATGATTTTTTCAAAGTCTGAACAGTACTCAGCATCATCGGTGAAGAAAGTTGGTCGTAGATTAACCCTCAGGCCGCGAGGGATCCGCTTTGAACGAACATACTCAGCGAGAGTTGTAGTATGAAGATCATAGCCAATAAATTTCTTGAAATCACGTTCATATTGGCGTTTTTTGAACTCACTCGTCGGTATGTGGAGAAAATCCGGTGAAGCCGTCACTTGATGGCCGGAACGCGTGCAGCGTCCCATGTGTGAATAAACACAGAAACCTTATTTTACTTCGCAATACGTGAGTGCCGGGATTTATTTCTTTATACATGTGCGATTGTTCCCTTGGCACCTCGGTGAGCTGGTGTGCCGATCGTTGGCTTGGAATCCTGTTAGGAAACCACCAAATCCACCATATTAAGTGGCCCTATAAGTCAGTGTAATTGATCCGTTTTGATCCGTTTTTTTTTTTATAATGGAAGTCAATTAAAAAAAATCGGATCAAAATGGATGCACACAATTGCATCTGCTCTTTCCTCAGTTTTTCATCCGTTTTTTGCAAAAACGTAGTGTAAACACAGCCTAAATGATAACACATCATGTATTCCTTCCATTTTTTTTCTGTAGATCACAGTGTAAATGAAACACTATTCTCACCTCCAAAAGTGAAGTTCGAACCCCTCACATTTATCTTTACACTTTAGGCAAGGCGCTCCAGAGCCTTCTTCATGGCCTAATGTCATCTGTTAAAAAACAAAAAAAACAATCACAAAAAAAAAGTAAGAAACATGAATAACATTTAGATCTACTACTCCTTCTGTCAGAAAAGGTTAGAAAGAAGGATATAATGTCCAGATTACAAATAGCCTAAACTGCAAGACTAGATTCCCACACAATGTTTCTCAGCACAGTTGGGCAGATTTATCAAGGTTCATATGACAGTTCTCTGGCTAAATACATAACAAAGTATAGCATCTGGGACAAAATCATGTAAAAATGAAAAATACAAATGGAAAACCTGCTGCTCTGCACCACATAATTTGTTTAATAAATGTAACATTTCATTAGAACGGCAGCAGACAAATGTCCCAGCTTCATCTTCTTGGCCAACACAGATTGGTCATTTATTAGTGAATATCACTTTCATCCAATATCCCACACTTTAGAATTGCTTCTCTTTAGCCCCATGTAACTTTTTTTGTTTGTTGCTGTTTAGGTATTAGTGCTAGCTTTCATTTGGGCTTCTCATATGTTTTGTGGTGAATCTTTTATTCCTGAGGCCTATTGAGTTTATCCTGACACTGATATTTGTTTTCCTTTTATATAATCTTACCATTTTATACAGCTAATTTTATGCACACCTGACTAGGAACAGTCATCACCTTTTGCCATACTCAATGCTGCATTTTTATTTTTAAGAAGTGACGGGCGAACTTGCTGAAACTTTGGGTACGGCAGAGTTTGTCTGGACCCAAACCTTCAGCATCTGACTCCCATAGGACAGAAGTTGGATGCCATCCTAGGGAGTCCTGGAAAAAAAAAAAAAGATACAGCCTTATGGTACTTTTACACTGAACGATTTATCGTTTGAATTTACACGATAACGATCGAATTCGAACGATAATCATACGTGTAGACGCAGCGAACGATGAAGCGACGAGCGAGAAATGGTTCATTTTGATCTTTCATCAAGTTCTCAAATCGTCGTTGATTGTTCGCAAACAATTCGCAGATCGTTCCGTGTAAACAGTCTTTCACCGATTTCACCTATGTGTGAGATAGGCTAAACGATCGCATAATGATTTTTCCGTACGATGTATCGTTCAGTCTAAACGCTGATCGTTATAAAAAAAAAAAAAAACATTGTTCTTTTAAATCGTTAATCGTGCGATCGGGCGTATTATCGCTCCGTGTAAAACCACCATTAGGCTGTACTTATCCAGCCGCTGGGATTCAAATGCGGTTGAAAGAAACCCTATTGTTGGGTATGTTGGCTCATCACTATTTATAACAAGAGGGAATCTCAAAATTCGCTCATCTCTACTCTATTTATAACCCTTCCCACTGTTGCATCTAAAAGTTCTTTTGCTGGGGCCATGTTTTCTTTCAATTCTCCATGTCCTGCAGTACAATAAAGTCTAGACACTCTCCCCTATACTACAGACTAATTTACATTCACAATTTTTTTTGAATGTGCTAGTATTTGTTTTAGAAATGTAAATTAAAATAAAAGGTGATCCCATGATTCTTATTTGTACTTTATCTGAAACAACATACAAGCAAAGGGAAACTTCTACGGGTGGGGTGGGAGTGAACGTTGCCACAAACACAACCTTCCTGGCCCCCTCACCATTGCTGGGATCATGCTGCACTGGTCCCTGCTGTGTGGCAGCTTCCTGGATTTAGAGAAGTTAGTGTAAAGGCCCGCTTAGCCAATCAGTGGGTTACATGGGACACAGCTCCAATTTGGAGGTATGTTTCAGTCAGCCAGAATGATCAGCTATTAAAGGGGTTACTTTAATTTTACTGTTTATCTCCCCTCGCTGTTCACAGCAAAGTAATTTACTTACTGCCCCAAAAAATCCACCCATTTTCCACATCATCTGACCCGTGACATCACCAGCTCCTCCTGCTTCATTGATGTCCCATATACTCAGTGTGGAATCTCAATCTTTAGTCCATTAGCTAGGTATATGGGACCTCAACAGGGCAGGAAATAGTCAGTGGTGTCACACTCTACCAAAGCAGAAAACTGCTGCGTTTTGGGGGCAATAAGTAAACTACTAATCTGTTGTAGATAGTGAGAGAGAATAATTAGTGAGGAAAAGAAAAATGGTCTACTGATGTAAAATGCATCTATAACTTATAAACAATAATGCAAAGTTTGTGACTTTAATGTGCGATACTGAACCTGCTGCACTACTGTTCCTAATACCAAGCCCTTGAAGGTGGTCCTGGGCAGATGGGGGCTGCAATCCTACTTTTTTAAGACACTACACATTGTCGTGCTAATAGCGCAACAACAACAACAACAACAACAACAACAACGTGTGTAGATATTTGGGGCATCATATTAATATACTTTTTATCCTAAAGAACAGGGCACACGTAACATAATTTGTTTTTTCCTGTTTCGTTCTAGGGTCTATTGTATCATATCTGTGATTTGTGCATTTACCATGACTATTCTCTAAATGTGGCCCTAAGGCCCTTTTACACTAGCTGTTTATCACCAACAAGCGTTCCTAGAGACCCATATTCACCCGATAATTGGCCTGTGTAAATGAGCCAGCGAACAGCCGACAAGCAAGCAATTGGATTTCATATTGTGTGCGGCCGTACAAATCAACAGGAGATGTGCAGCCATGTGAATGGCTGCAAAAACAATACAGCATTCGTTCATGCGTTTTGTAAATAGTAGAGACAGCACTTCCATAAAAGTCCATGTGAAGTTTATAGTAACCTTGCTTAAAAAGGGCTACTATGCCGAAATGTCACACTGGTGTACAATAAACAATTCAAATGGACTTTTATGGAAGTGCTGCCTCTACTATTATGTTGTGGATTACCTGATGCCAACCTGGTCCAGTTTGGTGAGGCGTGCACCCACATCTTTTTTGTGCTGCTGAAAGACTTTTTGCTTTGTGTTTTGTAAATACACTGCAAGCACTGTTTGCGGCAGTACAAGGACAGTGTAAAGGGATCCATACTCCTCAGATTTTGGCCAACTGAATAAGGTGTATGGCTACCTCCTAACTTTTCACTTACAGACGTCTGTGAAAAGGAAGGTAGGACATTTGGGACACGTCAAAGGTTTTGATAAGTTGAGGTTTCTCTGCTGAGACTTCCATGGTTCAGTATGAGCTGGAGACGTATGCTGCCTCCCCCATTCTCCTGATCGGAGGGGATCTCAGAAGCGAGACCCCCATCGATCGAAAAATATTTGATATGTCAAAAGTTTTCTATTACAACAGTTACACTTCAAGTGTCTGGTTCTATAATTTTTCCTAAGGATTGTAGAAATGTTTCACTTACTATATCTTACTAACTTAAACCAGTAGGTCCAAAGACAGTGATTTTTAGAAAGCAGCTGGCTTAGATGAAGCACGACAGTTTACAAGCCATTTGGGATTTACTGGTTACATTTTATCAGGAACATGCCTTTTAAATATGCCTTTGTTTTTTCTGGATGAAATGCATACAGTCATTAAAGATTTTATAAAAACTTTCCAATTATAAAATTAGGATACAGGATCTACCGTCTGACCTTCCATACTTGTCTCATTGTCTTTGCCACCATGTACAATGCATTGCCGTGAATGGAGAGAATGACAAACACTATTTCAATTATGAATAATTCAATTTTATTACAAAATATTTAAGTAAAAAAGGTTGTTCTGCCTGCTTAATTCCTACTAAGAATTAAAGCGACTCTGTACCCACAATCTGACCCCCCCAAACCACTTGTACCTTCTCATAGCTGCTTTTAATCCAAGATCTGTCCTGGGGTCCGTTCGGCAGGTGGTTCGATTACTGTCCTAAAAAACAACTTTTAAACTTGCAGCCAGCCCTGTGCCCAACGGGAGTGTCTGTGCCCTAACTTTGCACCACCCCTTCGTCCCTCCTCCCCACTCTCTCCATCATTAGGAATGCCACTGGAACATTTTCTCCTGTCTGAACATTGCACAGGTGCCTTAACGATCCAGCCCATGTGCCGTGCTAACACAGCTGAGGAATAGGAGACAATCTGCCTGGAGCATTCCTAATGATGAGGAGGGCGGGGAGGAGGGACAAAGAGGTTGTGCAAGCCTAATGCATACACAATCTAAGCCCCGGCCGTTGGGCATGGGGCTGCAAGTTTAAAAGCAGCTATCTGAAGGTCGCTTTAAGTAGCCAGGTCATGAGTTAGATGATCTGATAGGGGCCAGTTTACCTAGTCAAATAAATGGTTAACCATGAAACCATTGCTAATCATTTTCTCTCATATGGCCTAGATGAGAATAAGAAAAGTTATCCCATCAAATAAATTTATGTTATACAGTACGTACAGACTAATGCTCTCCTCCCATCTAATAGTGTGGGACCCACTCAGACCCTGTGAGAGAAATACTGCTGCAGTTAGAACCACCCCCCACCTGTCCCCAGAACCTGCATAACCATCACAAAAAATGCTGGCACAACTATAAATGACTTTGTCCAACAATGTGTTCACCAAGACTATTACATGATTTACACAAATGCATATGCAGGATTAGAAATCAAATGGCTCCAAGTCTATTCATATCAACAATGTACACATTCAATAATATCATTTGCTTTAGACCGCATCTCCAAAGTGTAGTCCCTACATACTGAATGGCTGAAACCACCCATGTGGTTACCAATGGCAGCAGAAGGTTGAAGAAAGGTACAGCAACACTGCACTGGAGAATGCATGAGGGCAGGTTTCAGATGCATGCATATGGAAGCACAGCCCTAGAAGTGTGGTGTGTGCCAGTAATAGCAGATAAGCGTTTAGGGTACAAACCCACACACCGTATACGCAGCAAATACGCAGCAAATACGCAACAAATACGCAACAAATACGCAACAAATACGCAGCAGTTTGATGGTGAAGATTTAATGCTGAGTTCAGTTATTTAGATCTAATCTGCTGCGTTTTTGTTGCGTATTTGTTGCGTTTTTGCTGCGTATTCGCTGCGTATCGCAGCAGTAAATACGCTGTGTATACGGTGTGTGGGTTTATACCCTTAAAGCGTTTGCTTGAACACCAGCAGGTGATCCAATAATGAGGATAGGGCCACCAATTTTAAAAGCCTGGACAACCCGCTTCAGAGCCAAGAATCTTATTTTTCCAAGTATATGAGGTCCATGGAGCATACATTTCTATTTATTTATTTATTTATTTCATTAATTACATTTTATAACTGATTGTGTTGTGAAAAGTATGAACACAGTTCTGGACGCCAAAGGGCTTATGACATTATACTTCTGAATTATGCCTCGTCTGATAGTTTAACATTGGAACATTTACATAAGTGGTGCATTTATTTATTATGTGAGCTGGTCATTTGTTAGAGAGAAAGGATGAAAGAAACACTGTAAATCACTGCACTTGTCTGGAAGCAGAGCTGAAGAGAAGAGCCAACAGAGCAGGGACATTTTTACTTGCAAGGTTGAATTTAAAGGGTATCTTTAACCCCTTAAAGACATCGGGCGTAAACTTACGCCCTCGCGTCCTGGTACTTGGCGCATCAGGGCGTAAATTTACGCCCGATGTTTCCCCGATCGCTGCGTGTTCGCACACAGCGATCGGGGAAGATGGCCTGCTATAAATCATAGCAGGCCATCTTAGCTTCTCGGCACGGGGGGTGGTTAACACCCCCCGTGCTTACGATCGCCGCTATAGGCTGATCAATTCAGATCAGCCAATAGCGGCGATCGGAACCTTTCCGGGTCATCGGTGACCCGATGACCCGGAAAAAAATGGCGGTCGGTGCTGTCCGAGGACGGCACCGACCGCCATTACTGTAAAAAGTAATGGTGGTCACCGTGCCACCGGCCCGATCGCCGTGAACGGCTGTACGGTACCGGCCGGCCGTTCACGGCGATCGGGCCGGTGGCACGGCGATCAGAGTCCCACAAAATAGTAAATACCTGCCCTGGACCCCTCAGCTAGGTAGCCGAGGGGTCCAGAGCAGATATTTGTACACTACTCACCTGTCCCGGGCTCCTGATCGGCGTCTTCCGGGTTCGCGGCGTCCTCGTGTTGGTTCGGGTCTTCGGCTTCCTCCGTGACATCACGTTCGGCTTCTCTCGGCTATTTTCGGCTCCAGCGTCGGCTTTTTCCGTATTTTGCGCTCTGCTGCCCTCTAGCGGCTGATATGTGTAATACACTTATCAGCAGCTACAGGGATGTTCAGAATGTAGAAAAAGGTTTTTTTTTTTTTTCAAAGTTTTTTTTTTTCTATTTTCCGCACCCTATCGCCGCTGAGTGTTGATCAGCATCGCACGAAAGTGCGCTGCTAATCAGCAACTCCTCCTTTTTGGCGTAGGGTGTTTTTTTTCTATATTCTACTGCCACGGTCTGCTTATAAGTGCCGCACATAAGTGCGGCATTTATCAGCAACTCCTTTGTTGGCGTAGTTTTTTTTTTTTTTTTTATACTTACTGTAAAAAAACACGTAAAAAACACTACATTACACCACACTACATTGAATAAAGTTTGACACTACACCACTACATACCCCATATACCAATCCCCGTATAAATATGGCCCCCAGGGTGTTTTCGGCGTCAGAGGGATACGTTATTATTGCCTCCGACACCGAAACAGCCAGTGAGGATGAATGGGAGGATCCTTCTTTCCTCCATTCATCCTCATCATCCTCATCATCCAGTGACATGTCTGGGGGGTAGTGTAGCGTACGCTGCCCCCCAGACACGTCTTTTCCGCCAGTACCGTCCCAATAAGAGATGACGGTATGGAGTGAAATTCTACAAACTCTGTGAGAGTACCTCAGGGTACACTTACAGATTTAGGGTACGTGCACACTGCGGAATGGCGAAGGATAACCCTTTGTGCATTCCGCAGCTGGCACCCACCGGCGGACTGATGCGGGCGTGCGTCTCCGTCCGTGTCATAGACTCCATCCTATGCATGGGCGGATTCCATCGTCCGTCCAAAGAATGAACACGTTGGACGGAGAGCGGAATCCGCCCGTGCATAGAATGGAGTCTATGACACGTGTGGAGACGTGCGCCTGCATCAGTCCGCCGGCGGGTGCCAACTGCGGAATGCACGAAGGGTTATCTGTCGCGATTCCGCAGTGTGCACCTACCCTTAGAGTGTATGTAGGAAGGGACACCCGAATCCAGCCCCAGATGCCCCCTCCCCCCCATCCTCGGAACAAGTGGGAAGATCGTCCGGGAACTGATCTTCCCACTGCTGGATAAAGGTTACCACCTGTACGGGGATAACTTTTATACCAGCACCCCCCTCTTCCGGTCCCTCGCTGCCTGAGCTACTGTAGCTTGCAGCACGATCCGAACATATCAGAAGTAGTAATAGAACCCTAATATTTAGCAGCCATGGAGCGGACCCAGCGCTTCTGGATATGAGGGACCCCGTATCTCACCAGGACAACATTTTCCAGGTGACATCCCCCACACTGGAAAACAGGAGACCCCAGAAGAAGTGCAGAGTGTGGCGTAACAGGGGTATCAGGAAGGACACCATTTACCAGTGTGACACCTGTCCTGATCCCCCCGGCTTCTGCATACTGGATCGCTTCAAGGCGTACTACACGTCATTGGGGTTCTACATTATCTAAATTCTGTCCCTTATTCCTATTTCAGGGGTCACGTTGATCCGGGGATTATTCTGATCGCCATTATGGAGTCGGGAAGGAATTTTCCCCCTGTGATGAGGCTACTGTCGTCTGCCTCACGAGGGGTTTTTGCCTTCCTCTGGATCAACACAGGTTGAGTTTGATGGACACCTGTTATTTTCAACCTTATAAACTAATAATTGGCCTAATACCCCCAAATAAATTAGAATTGTCCCTTTTCCCCAGCTAAGTAGGTATGGCCACCATTCCCATTAGAGGATGCCATGATGCAATTACAAAGCCTCTGTGCGGCCAGGACAGTAGAAACCCCCCACAAGTGACCCCATTCTGGAAACTACACCCGATAAGGAATCTAACAAGGGGGGCAGCGGGGATATGGCCCCCTGGTGACGGCCAGATTTGGGACGTGAAAATGAAAAAAATTGTATTTTTTATTTTCTCGGCACATGTTCTACGTAAGTGCCCATCACCAGTGGGGTCCATATGCTCACTGCACCCCTTGTTAGATTCCTTATGGGGTGTAGTTTCCAGAATGGGGTCACTTGTCGGGGGTTACTACTGTCCTGGCAGCACAGGAGCTTTGTAATTGCGACATGGCCTCCATCCTCCATTCCAGCCTCTAAATGGCGCTCTCTCTATCCCTTTGGTGACTTGCCCTGTGCCCATATGGCACATTATGCCCACATGTGGGGTATTTTCGTACTCAGGGGAAACTACCCTACACGTTTTGTGTTCATTTTCTTTTTTAACCCCCTGTGGAAATGGAAAAAAATCAAGGCTAGACCAACATTTAGTGTAATTTTTGTAAAATTTTTACTCTAAATCATTAATCTTGTCATGATTTTTTCATTTTCACAAGGGGTTAAAAGATAAAAAAAAAACATTTAATGTGTAGCGCAATTTCCCCTGAGTACGGAAATACCCCACATGTGGACATAAAGCGCCATTCGGGTGCAGGGTAAGCCTCCGAAGGGACGGAGCGCCATTTGGTTTTTGAAGGCTGGATTTGGATGGAATGGATTTCGAGGGGCCATGTTGCATTCAAAAGGCCCCTGTGTTGCCAAGACAGTTGAAACCCCCCACAAGTGACCCCATTATGGAAACTGCACCCCTCAGGGAATGTAACAAGGGGTGTAGTGAGCATATGGACCCCACTGGTGACGGGCACAAATGTGGAACAATGTGGCGTGAAAATGAAATATTACATTTTTTACACTATAATGTTGGTTTAGCCTTGAATTTATCATTTTCACAAGGGGTTAAAAGAGGAAAAAAAAAACAAAATGTGTAGAGCAATTTCCCCCCGAGTCCGTAAATACCCCACATGTGGACATAAAGCGCCATGTGGGTGCAGGGCAAGCCTCCCAAGGGAAGGAGCGCCATTTGGCTTTTGGAGGTTGGATTTGGCTAGAATGGATGATGAACGCCATGTCGCATTTACAGAGCCCTCGTGCTGCCAAAACACTGGAAACCCCCCACAAGTGACCCCATTCTGGAAACTGCAGCCCTCAGGGAATCTAACAAGGGGTGCAGTGAGGATATTGACCCCTTGATGACGGGCACATTTGTGCCATGAAAGTGAAAAAATGAAATTTTTTACTTTTACGTCACATTGTTCCACATTTGTGCCCGTCACCAGTGGGGTCCATATGCTCACTGCCCCCCTTGTTAGATTCCTTGAGGGGTGTAGTTTCCAGAATGGGGTCACTTGTGGGGGGTTTCCAGTGTCTTGGCAGCACGAGGGCTCTGTAAATGCGACATGGCCCTTGAAATCCTTTTCAGTGAAATTCAGCTTCCAAAAGCCAATTGGCGCTCCTTCCCTTTGGAGGCTCGTCCTGCGCCCCCTTGGCACTTTATCGCCACATGTGGGGTATTTCCGTACTCGGGAGAAACTGCGCTACACATTTTGTGTCTTTTTTTGCCTCTTATCCCTTTAAGAAAATGAAAAATTGAAGGCTAGAACATGTTTTAGTGTAAAAAATAAATTTTTCTTTTTTCACGCCATATTGTTCGGAAAATCTGTGAAGCACCTGCGGGGTCCAGATGCTCACCGCACCCCTTGTTACATTCCTTGAGGGGTGTAGTTTTCTAAATGGTGTCCCTTTAGGGGTGTTTTTTAGGTTTTGGCACCCCAGAGCCTCTGCCAACCTGAAGTGGTACAGTCAAAAATGACCAAATATAACGGAGGCGTTGAAATTCACTAGGCGCTCCTTTATATCTGAGGCTTGTGGTTGCGTCAAATAGCGCAATAGGGTCACATATGGGGTATTTCTATAAACTGCAGAAACGGGACAATAATTATTGGGGTGCATTTCTCTGGTAATAGGTTTATAATTATGAAAAATATTGGATTACAATAAAATCTCTGCACAGAAAATTAAAATTTTCAAATTCCTTACACACTTAGCTTTTATTTCTGTGACTCCCCTAAGGGGTTAAAACACTTTCTGGATATGCTTTTGCAGAGTTTGGGGGGTGCAGTTTCTGAAATGGGGTGCTTTGTGGGGCTTTCTAACATACAGGCCCCTCAAATACACTTTAAAAACCTGAACAGGTCCCTAAAAATATATCTGATTTTGAAATTTTACTGAAAATTTGGAAATTTGCTGCTAATGTTTTAAACTTCCTATCGTCTAAAAAAAATGAAAGATAGTTTAATAAATGCTGCCAACATAAAGTAGACATGTTGCTAATGCTATTTAATATATAATTTATGTGGTATAACCACTTTCTGTATACGCAAAAAAGTTTCAAAGTTGGAAAAATGCATTTTTTCACATTATTTGGTTTTTTTTCATAAAGATTTGTTATGAGTATCGACTCCAATTTACCAGAAATGTAAAGTACAATATGTCACGAGAAAACGATCTCAGAATCAGCCGGATAGGTAAAAGCATCCCGAAGTTATTAATGAATAAAGTGACACTGCTCATATTCATAAAATTTGTCTCTGTCATTAAGGCCATTTCAGGCTCTGTCCTTAAGGGGTTAAATTATTCATTGTAATGTGATTCTTCTTTTGTAAAATAAATAATTTCATGCCCCCACTGTTTGCCAACAGTCTCTCTGAAATTAAGAACTACCATAAAAATAAGTTCTAGCCTTTTTTGGAGAAAAAAAAATAATATAGCAGGAGGAGAGGGAAGCTGTTATGAAAGACTTTTGTAATACTGTTTGGTATCAGACGGCGGAGGCAAGGGGCACCCTAGGAGTACTCAGAGTTCCTTAATTATATTAAAGATAGAGATTCTTTATCTACATTTCTTTCGATCCTGTAGAGCATTAATTTTTGTTCTTTAGATTCTATTGTTTTTTATAGCAAAATTGTTTTCAAACTTACTATATTGTATCCTATTTATGTCTTCCTTTGATATGTAACTGTATTGTTATAGATAAAATTTGAAAAATCTAATAAAAATATTTGGAAAAAAAATATAATAATATAAGATCCTGTCATATTTTTGTAGAAACACAGTTAGTAATTCTAAAAAGTGGTAAAGCCCATCAATCTGTAAAACAGTTGTAGTAAACTTATCCTGCGCCATTTTCGGGGGCCCGTCCAGAGCTGGAAGCAGTTTTCTCCGTTCACTGTGTAGTGGCCGGACTTGGTTACTCCAGCTCAGCTCCTGTTTAATTGAATGGGAGTTGAATTGGAGTTGCATGTCGCCACCACTACGCAGTGAATGCAGCCAACTGCTGCACCCCTTCACTGTGTAGTGCAGGTACCGAACAGTTAACTGATCAATGACTGATGAATTATTTTCTGGATAGCTCATCAGTAAGTTTGCCTGGAAAACCCCTTTAACCCCTTTCCGCATGAGGGTGTAACTGTGTGTCCTCATGCCGGTGGGGGAGTTCAGAGGGGGGCCACGTGGCGACCCCGCTCTGAACCGCCGCGATCCCGTGTGATATCTGCAGCCTGGGACCGCAGCAATTAGTGGGCACAGTCTGATCGCTGTTTCCGCTAATTAGCCTTTTAAATGCAGCTGCCAAAGTTAAAATGTGTGTGTAAAAAAAAAGTTTCTTTTTTAATAATAAAAAATCCCCTCCCCTAATAAAATATTTTAATCACCCCCCTTTCCTCATTTTATAAATAAAAATAAATAAATAAACAAACAAACAAACATGTTTTATATCGCCGAGTGCGTAATCACCCAAACTATTAATTTATTTACTTCCTGATCTCTCACGGTAAATGGCGTAAGCGCAAAAAATTCCAAAGTGCAAAATTGCAGTGCAGGAAATTTAGCCTTACTTTAGTACTTCATGCACAGCAGTGGTACCACAAAACAGCCATCTGACAGACACTGCCAGCAGTACCACTTCCCTCGAAGGAGCTCAGGAAAAAAGGAGAAGTAGATCCCTGCATTTCTGCCTACAAAAGCCCCAGGGACAATGTCCATAGACAGCAGTGTAACTGGCGCTTCCAAATGTATCCATTAAAAAGATGTCATATTTTTGTTGGGTTCTCACCTATAGTATAATATGGTATTTGTTTAATGGCCGAAATTTGTTTGCCACTCTATTCTGTACTTGTATACCAGTCAGATGAAGTCCCGAAAGACACTCTTTTGGCCTCTGTCTGACAATGGACCTGTATGGACACATTTTACCAGGATATATAAATGTGAATGTAGCCTATTTCTTCAATAAAATAAAACATAAGGCACTTAGAATGAAAAAATATTCACAGCATTCTATCTATTATTGTAACAACGAATAACAAAACTAAAAAGATACACAGGACAATGAGTATGGGCTAAAAAAAAAAGCTCTGTAGCTTTAAAGCGACTCTGTACCCACAATCTGACCCCCCCCAAACCACTTGTACCTTCAGATAGCTGCTTTTAATCCAAGATCTGTCCTGGGGTCCGTTCAGCAGGTGATGCAGTTATTGTCATAAAAACAACTTTTAATCTGGCCGCCCTGTGTCTAACGGCCGGGGTTTACATTTGTATATGTATTAGGCTGGCACCACCTCTCCGTCCTTCCTTTCCACCCTCCCCAACATTTACTGCTGTTTGAGCTTTGCACAGGTGTATTAACGATCCAGCCCATGTTCATAATACAAACAGGTGGGGAATAGGAAGCTATCTGCATGGAGCTTTCCTAATGATGAGGAGGGTGGGGAGGAAGGACAGAGAGGGTGTGCCAGCCTAATGCATATACAAATGTAAGCCCCGGCCGTTAGACACAGCGCTGCTGGATTAAAAGTTATTTTTATGACAATAACTGCATCCCCTGCTGAACAGACCCCAGGACAGATCTTGGATTAAAAACAGCTATCTGAAGGTACAAGTGGTTTGGAGGGGTCAGATTGTGGGTACAGAGTCGCTTTAAGCTTTGTAGCCTAGCTTTTATATGCATAAAGCACAAGCTTTTAGTTTTTTAGGGGTTTTATTTATATTTGTTTATCTTCGGAAAGATTTTGAGGCCAGAAAGCAATGATTTGCACAAGAAAGGTCATTATTTAGGCAGTGTGTCCATAAACAATATGCACCATGCAGAACAACCACAGATACACAAGACCTAACAAAAATATTTTGTAACCAAGACAACAATGATATTTCCATATATGGAAGCCAGAACAGATAACCCACCATACTTTTATTTTATCTGCAAAATTATTATTTACATGTCTGATATTGGCAGCTGAAGTAGCTTTACCTTTAGCTCTTTAAAAATCTAATTTAATCTTTTTCTTCCAAGAGCAAACACCTTATTTTTTTGCTTTGAAATAAATATACAAAAGTGTCTTGTTCCATGGGAGGAGCTACATTTTTCAGAAGTCCCCCCCCCCCCCCCAAAAAAAGGGCTGCGTGAAAATAATAAACTATACTTACATATCCTCATGCCACATAGCTTTCCTAACGGCAACGTTATGTACCAGGGTGATTGCTCTCTCCGCCAATCAGTGCCCAGGGCAGGACACTGGTTCGGGGGTGATGGGCTGCCCGATTGCCTTTTATATAATTTTAGGTGTCAAGGTGACAAAATAAAACAGCAATTCATTTATTTATGCATTTATTTTTAAATAAACAGCACTTACCCTGCAGGATGCTGTGCCAAAGCATTGATCAGTTTATGCAATTTAATGATTGCGAGTAATAGTCTGCCAGGGGGACTTAATTTTTTTTTTTTTTTGTAAATACACCAAAGCTCATCCCCCAATGAAAGTTGACATCACCTCCCTTTCCAATTTTACAAATAAAACACATGAAAATAATGAAAATGTGATATATTGCATCCGGCGTAATTGTCAGATCTATTAAAATAAAACAATATTGTTTCTGTACAGTGAACAGCATAAACAAAAAGCGATAAAAAACGCCAGGATCACTGATCAATATGTCTGATCTACACAAACATGATAATAAAAACTAGAGATCATGGCGCAAAAAATGACATCCCATACAGCCCCATAGGTAAAAAAAATTAAAAAGTGTTATAAGAGTCACAATAGGGGCATTTTAAAGGAGAATTCCGGTGATTTCTAAAATGCAGGTGTGCCACGGCAGTAAAATACAGTGTAAAATAGAGGGAGATTTCTCCCAGTGTTCACATCAGGGCTGTGCAAAGGGATCGCACAGCCCACATTGTTGCTATGACAGCAAGAGGCTTCCCTGAGGTCTTCTGTGTCATAGCTATGGTGGCTGATCAGGCTCAGCCCTAAGGGTGGTATTACACAGGCCAAGCAGGGCCCGATAATACCTGTAAACGAGCGCCAATCTGCTAGATCGTTGCTCGTTTACTGGGCCTATTAGACGGCCCAATAATCGTTTAACAGGAGCTGCAAGGACATCGTTACCGATGTCCTTGCAGCCCTTGCTAAACTGGCATACATTACCCATCCACGTTCCAGGGCTCCTCCTGCCGTCTGCTTCTCCCCGGGTCCCACGCGCTCTAGCTTCACAGCGGCCTGTCAGCTTATAGGCCGCTAAGCCAATCACAGCCCGGGACCGCCGCGGCCTGTGATTGGCTGAGCGGCCTATCAGCTGACAGGCCGCTGTGAAGCTAGAGCACGCACGGGACCCGGGGAGAAGCGGACAGCAGGAGCAGCCCTGGAACGTAGATGGGTAATGTATATCGTTAGTCGCCGCCCGTGCACCGCTATTACACGCAGCGGTACGCGGTCGGTGCCCGACAAAAATAGGTTCTAACCTATATCAACGATTAGCCAATGATCGTTGTCATCGGCTGATCATTGCATTTATTACACAGTGATAATCGGCCGAATCGGGCCAATTATCGTTCCGTGTAATACCACCCTAAGGCAGACCCTGTTCAGCTGTGCCTTTGACAAGGAGATGACAATGCAATCCAGATCTGCACTGCAATGTAATCTGCCTGTCCCCATTGTGGAACAGCATAAAAAGTAAAAAAAAAACAAAAAAAAAAAACACACACACACAAATAAAAATATAAATAAATATAGTGTAATAAATGTAGAGAAAAAAGAAAAGTATACATATTTAGTATCGCCGCGTGCGCCCATGGCCCCCCAGACTTATACTTTCAGTGATGTATTATCTCCATGCTATAGTTTTGCCACAATTTGCATAAAAATCGCTGCTTTTTACTGCAATTTTGCACAAATCAGGGCAAAACTGCCGCTAGGAGACAATGCAGTAACATTAGAGAACATACTGAAGGACCTTATCATGTGACAATGATGTCATCACAGGTCCTTTACAGGCTGCAATATGGAAGAAAAAGACTAAAGCTAGTGCTGCTATAGTTACAGTGGGTTGGGGGGAGGGCCCCAAGCTTGATGAACAGCCCGGGGTCCATGGTAAAGTTAATCCGCTCCTGCCTATAGGCACTATCTGGAGCCGATTAAGGGGTTAAATCTTTGCGTTATTGTTTTTATGCTATAGAAAGCTAAACATACCAAACCTTTTTTTTAAACATAGAGGAAATAAATAGTCTACAGTATGTTAAATGGGCATTCCCATCTCATAAAGATAGCCTCCTGGCCTGTAATATGTTTAGCTCAATGTTGCCTTCCACAGAGAATAGGAGACTGCAGGTCCTGTACAACTGCAGTAATACCATGTGTATTTTTTTATTAAATCAAAATTAATTCCTAGGTCATTTACTAAGCATACTATGTACTACTAGGTATGTGATCATGGCAACAACACGTGGTCCCATACAAACAGTTGGGAATTCTACTAAATAACTAAATAACAATATTTTTGTAACATACTGACATTTTAACTGGTCAGAGGTCCTGGGATACATGGTACATCCAGTTTCTGAAACCAGGGCCACTCAGCACTTTCACATTCATCATTAAAGAGCTACACTTCACTTGATTTATATCATCCAATACAGAAACATAAAGCTCTGAAAAAACAAGAAAATGCCCTTAACACACACACAGGCTATACTGCTCTTGCATTTAGAACTTCATGAGTTAGGCTGAAAGCTACAGTCCTTATATCCATAAAACATGTAAAACCTCTATTTCAGGACCCCCTAGGTATTTACTCATGGATCTACAAGTAGCTAACGTACTAAGGGGGCACTTACTCATTCTACAGAGAGGTTGTCTGTCCATTGTGGAATTTCACAACCCAGCTCTCTTCTTAAGCAGGGGCATAATTTGGGGGATGACTTTGCTCATACACTGTAACATGGTAATTTAAAGGGGTTGGCTAAAATTAGAAAAACAATCACTTTCTTCTAATGCCACACCTGTCCTCAAGTTGTGCATGGTATTACAATTCAGCTCTATTTGTTTCAATTGAACGAAGCTGTAATACCACACACAAACTGAGGGCAGGGGTGGCGTTGTTTCTGGAAGAAATGAGCTATAGTTTTCTCATCCTAGATAACCCTTTACAGGGGAAATATACAGGATTAAACAGATATCCAGGCAACATACTTCATGTGGTGTACAGTGGATAGGCTATATGAATTAGGACCCTATTACACGGCCGATTCAGAAGATTATGGATCCGTGTAATAAAGACAGCTGAAGAGCCGATCATGTTGAAAAATCATAGGCCACCGAGCGCACATTGCTATGTGTGTTAGTGATGAACAGCCAACAGCTGATGACAGTGTAAGGTAAATAATAAAGTTTATACTTATGTGTCCAGGCTCCCTTGGTGTCCTGCAGCCTTTACCCAGTGTTTCCTGCTCCCTGCAGCCACCTCTAACACTTCTGGCCCCTTATCTATACTGACAGGCCACTCAGCCAATCACTGGCTGCAAGGCTGTCCTGTCTCGGCCAGTGATTGGCTGAGCAACCAGAAGTCCCTGAAGTGTCAGAGGTGGCTGCAGGGAGCAAGAAACACAAGGAAAAGGCAAGTATAAACGTTATTATTTTCTATGTGAAAGCAAGGGCAGCAGAGACACCACTAACAATTTCTTCCCAGCCCTTGCCACACGATGGTCGACACATCGGCATCATCATCATCTAATAATATGATTGACTGATGGTTGTATGTTGTTACAGAAGACTTATTTTTTCTGTATACAATATACCTACTTTCATTTTTTTTTTTTCATTTTTATTTGGATTTTTCCCACAAATAGACGTAATAAAACATTTTTCAAGACAGATGGAGCATCACACACTTTTACAGTATCATGAAACAGTAAGTAAGGTCCAACTGCAGACCATGTCATACACTCTGATACCACACACGGTAACCACTGGGGTGGAAATATATTTATAAAAAAAAAAAAAAAAAAAAAAAAGATAACTGAGAAACAAGTATATGTCTTGTATTTGTTCCCATAAACAATTTAAACCAGTGCATCCCTCTTCCAGTGTACAAAACATAAACTAACTTAGCAGGTCACAAGACATAGTACATTACAGCAAGTCTTGGGACACCATAGTAGCCACTAGACACCATTAGAACGCATTCAACAGGATCCGAAATGGGTTTCTACAAATTCTATGTAGTATAGGTGAGGGCAGGCCAGGAGTGTCTATCCACCTTCCCCAAATATTTTCAAATTTCTTAAGGCATTTCTGTTTCATATATACACCCCTCTCAAGCCTAATCACAGCATTCACTCTACATGTAAATTCTTCCATAGTCGGTGGGTCAGTATGTGTCCACTTGGAGGCAAATGTCTTCCTGGCCTAGTAAAGGATCCGCTGGATCCCCAGAGCAGTATGATCATCAGGCTGAGTACTCCCCATAAGTCCCAGAATACAATGTTTAGGCGTAAGAGTTAATACTATACCAAACACATCTTTTACAAGAGTAACTATTCCTCTCCAGTATGATTCCAGCTCTCTGCAAGCCCAGAACATATGTATAATATGTGCTTCAGCGTCTCCACATCTCGGACAAGTGGAGGTCTGTCTATATCCTATTTTATGGAGGAAATAAGGGGTTTTGTATACTCTATGTATGGCAAACAGTTGGGGCATACAGTATACCTACTTTTATTAGTCCCTTAAACACTTGAAAGTCCCCTCGGTACTAAGTCTACCAATGGGTGCAGTCAAACATTCCTGTCATATAACCATAGCTGGGTGCAGTGATACTGTGTACGTGTGTAGCAGTTTCTAACATAATTCTTCATTTTAAGGGTATTATTTTTAACCAGGAAATACAAACAGTTTATAGAAGTAAAATGTTTAAGAATATGAGAGAAACTGCTACGGGTTACTTTGGTTCCAGATTCAGTGATGCTCTTGGCTCCCTCCTAGTTTTTAGCTGTGGCGTACAGGACTAGCGCTGTCCATGGAAAGCCCAGCTATATACAGTATATGTGCATTCCTTCTGACAGCTACCAGCAATAGATCAGAGTGTGTTAGTCATTTCCTGCTTGTATGTGTCCTGGGTGGGGAAGACAGAGCAATGCTCAAGACATCTCTGTTTTATTTTAGCTGCCACTAAAGACACTTCTCACAGACTCCATACTGTATTCTTATTAACCAGGCAGCTTCACGCTTTAAGGAGTTCACCACAGAAAAATCTACATAAAAACTATCCAAATTGTAAGCCCTATACATTAGGCTCTGTTCAGTAGTATACACAGGTGTTAAATCGACTCTGTACCCACAATCTGCTCCCCAATCGTTTGAACCATCTGATTTTAATGCAAGATCTGTCCTGGGGTCCGTTCAGCAGGTGATGCCGTCATTGTCCTAAAAACACTTTTCAAACTTGCAGCCCTGTGTCAAATCGGAGTGGCACAGAGTACCCCTACAGTAGGCCTGCAACGCCTCTCCGTCCCTCCTTCCCGCCCTCATCATCATTAGGAGTGCTCCAGGCAGGATTTCTCCTATTCATCACTTGTCTGATCACTGCACAGGTGCCTTAACAATCCAACACATGTGCAGTGCTCAGACAAGTGGTGATCAGGAGAAATCATACTCAGGCATTCCTGAAGAGGGCAGGGAGGAGGGACTGAGAGGCAGTGCAGGCCTAGGGCACGGGTACTCTGGGTCAAACCAATTTGACACAGGGTTGCAAGTTTAAGGGTACCTTCACACTTACCAGATCCAGCTGATTTCACGCTGAGAGTTAGCAGCGAAATCCGCTGCAGATCCTGGTATAGTGAAGGTCTATGGGGTCACATACCCGCAGCAGAATTTTCATCCCGCTGCGGATATGTGACCCGGCCCTTTTAACCCCCCCGCATCCTGCGCCCGCAGCATACATTACCTGCTCGACGCCAAGGCTGTGTGTATGGCTCCCTAAGCACTGATTGGCTGATGGGGACCAACGGGAGCCTTACACACAGCTGCGGCGCCGAGCAGGTAATGTATGCTGCGGGGGTTTAAAGGGCCGGGTCACATATCTGCAGCTAAATGAAAAATTCTGCTGCGGGTATGTGACCCCATAGACCTTTACTATACCAGGATCTGCAGCGGATTTCGCTGCAAACTCTCATCGAGAAATCCGCTGCGGATCTGGTACGTGTGAAGGCACCCTAAAGGTGCCTTCACACGTACAGGATCCGCAGCAGATTTGATGCAGTGTTCAGTTATGTAGATTAAATCTGCTGTGGATCTGCTGCAGAAAGTCCGCTGTGGATCCGGTACATGTGAACGTACCCTCAGGGTACAAACCCACACACCGTATACGCAGCAAATACGCAACAAATACGCAACAAATACGCAGCAAATACGCAGCAGTTTGATGGTGAAGATTTAATGCTGAGTTCAGTTATTTAGATCTAATCTGCTGCGTTTTTGTTGCGTATTTGTTGCGTTTTTGCTGCGTATTCGCTGCGTATCGCAGCAGTAAATACGCTGTGTATACGGTGTGTGGGTTTATACCCTCAAAGTTGTTTTTTAGAACAATAACTGCATCACCTGCTGATGGACCCAGGACAGATCTTGGATTAAAAGTAGCAATCTGACAGTACAAGCGGTTGGGGGGGGGGGGGGGGGGGGGGCAGCAGATTGTGGGTACAGAGTCACTTTAAATCTCCTTGCATCAGCAAAGAAAGCTCCAGTGTATAGAGATGCTCACTGTGGGTAATTTTGTGTGGAATACTTATTTTGAGAGTTTCTTTGTAATAACAACTCTAGAACGCTTTTCAACATAATCAACAACACATATCGCCCACACATGTGCCTAAAGGTGTATGCATACCCCAGATATACATTACAAATGTCCGCTGCAGAGTCTTAAAGGGGTATTCCACTCCCCCAGTTCTCAGCTGCTGCTTTCTGATAAAAACACAAAATGTCTGTGTGTGTGTGTGTGAGAGAGAGACAGAGAGGCTAACTCACAGATCTTTGTGTCTTAGCAGAAAGCAGCAGCTGAGAACTGGAGGAAGGAGACTGAATGTATAACAAGTTTGGAAGGAATTGTTAGTCTCACCATGAGCAGCAACATATCAAAAGTTATGTTTGAGTGGAATACCCCTTTAAATATCAGCTTCCTGATGCCTGAAAAATCTGGATCCAGTCCTGGGAAACTTCTCCTAGGACTGGATCCAGCTTTTCCAGGCTTTTTTTGGCTGCCCAGGCATGATGGGAATTGTAGTTTTAACAGCTGGAGGGTCTGAGTTTGACACCTGTGATTTAGAGCCCAGAGGTGCTAGGACCCTGGGTGCAGGGGCAGCCTACAAACTAGAAAGAGAGAGAGAGATGCAAAAACTCCTGACACGTCTGGCTGCAAAGGGGTTAAAAGGTGTTCCTATTTGCTGATATGACTAATACAATGGCTCAGGCGTTACTATCTTTTTATCAACAAACTTATCTTTCTTGGACTTCATTTATTGACTTGGTTGCTCAAAATTGGCCATTTTGCACAAAGAATCTATTAGAGCTTGATCGCAGAGCGCCTTCCTTCAATAGACATTCATCTCCAGTAGGGAGACTGTGGGGATGAGGTTACACATTGCAGACATTGCTGTGAGTGTCCCAGTCATCAGAATGAGAGGGGCAGAAGCCTATTCACACACAGCAGCAGGAACAGCTCCAGATACATGGATCTGATTGGTAGTGGCAGAAGTTTCTGCAATAAATCCGCCACATGTGAACAGGGTGAAATCCCAGCTGGCAGAATATATGTATATAGGGGATTGTCAGTCACTGTCATATAGTATAGGGCACCCTGTGGCGGCAAGTCTGCTGTACATGGCCGCCATGTGTCCTATACCTGATCACCTCAGGTATTCCCAGCCACACTGGGGCTCAGCCATTGGCCTGTGACTATGACCTCCCATACCCCCAGGTACACACACCTTATACCCAATACAGTGATCCTCTATCTTCTATGCAGAGGTAACTTTGTGCAAAGTCTATGAGGCCACACTGTGCCCTCCCCAGCAGCACCATGGCTTCTCCAGACTCCAGCTGTCCTGTGCCTGAGCCCTGGGGCGGCCACACCCTGAGCACACAATGCAGGAAGGTGTGTCCCCTCCATGCTGACCCCTCACCAGCTGCTCTCACCTTCTTCACTTCTTTCTCCAGTTCCATGGCTCCTGTCTGCTCTGTGAGGGACTGTGAAGAAGTTGCCGGCTCTGCCCCACACACAAGATGCTGGAGTGTATACTTTCCTTAGAGTGTGATGTCAGCAAAGATAGGCGGGGTCTCTTTCAGGAGGGGCGGGGTCCTAGTGAGGTTAGAAGCAGGAAGTAGGAAGCAGTGAGATGCTGCACTGTGCACTCCTGTATGCTGGGAAACAGAGGGAAGGGAGCTCAAATATCCACAATACGAGGGGAAGGGGACTGGTGTGTGGGGTCCGTATACAGGAGAGGGGACTGGTGTGTGGGGTCTGTATACAGGGGGAGAGGACTGGTGTGGGGGGTCTGTATACAGGAGAGGGGACTGGTGTGTGGGGTCTGTATACAGGGGGAGAGGACTGGTGTGTGTGGGTTCTGTATACAGGGGGAGAGGACTGGTGTGTGGGGTCTGTATACAGTGGGAGAGGACTGGTGTGTGTGTGTCTGTATACAGGGGAGAGGACTGGTGTGTGTGGGGTCTGTATACAGTGGGAGAGGACTGGTGTGTGTGGGGGTCTGTATACAGGGGGAGAGGACTGGTGTGTGTGTCTGTATACAGGGGGAGAGGACTGGTATGTGGGGTCTGTATACAGGGGGAGAGGACTGGTGTGTGTGGGGTCTGTATACAGGGGGAGAGGACTGGTATGTGGGGTCTGTATACAGGGGGAGAGGACTGGTGTGTGTGGGGTCTGTATACAGGGGGAGAGGACTGGTCTGTGTGGGGTCTGTATACAGTGGGAGAGGACTGGTGTGTGTGGGTCTGTATACAGGGGAGAGGACTGGTGTGTGTGGGGTCTGTATACAGTGGGAGAGGACTGGTGTGTGTGTGGGGGTCTGTATACAGGGGGAGAGGACTGGTGTGTGTGTCTGTATACAGGGGGAGAGGACTGGTGTGTGGGGTCTGTATACAGGGGGAGAGGACTGGTGTGTGTGGGGTCTGTATACAGGGGGAGAGGACTGGTGTGTGTGGTCTGTATACAGGGGGAGAGGACTGGTGTGTGGGGTCTGTATACAGGGGGAGGGGACTTGTGTGTAGGGGGGTCTGTACACAGGGTGAGAGGACTGGGGTGTGTGGGGTTTGTATACAGGGGGAGAGGACTGGTGTGTGGGGTCTGTATACAGGGGGAGAGGACTGGTGTGTGGGGTCTGTATACAGGGGGAGAGGACTGGTGTGTGGGGTCTGTATACAGGGGGAGAGGACTGGTGTATGTGTCAGTATACATGGGGAGAGGACTGGTGCGTGTATGTGTCAGTATACATGGGGAGAGGACTGGTGCGTGTATGTGTCAGTATACATGGGGAGAGGACTGGTGTGTGGGGTCTGTATACAGGAGGAGAGGACTGGTGTATGTGTCTGTATACAGGGGGAGAGGACTGGTGCGTGTGTGTGTCTGTATACAGGGGGAGAGGACTGGTGTGTGTGGGGTCTGTATACAGGGGGAGAGGACTGGTGCGTGTCTGTATACAGGGGGAGAGGACTGGTGCGTGTGTGTGTCTGTATACAGGGGGAGAGGACTGGTGTATGCGTCTGTATACAGGGGGAGAGGACTGGTGTGTGGGGTCTGTATACAGGGGGAGAGGACTGGTGTGGGGGGTCTGTATACAGGGGGAGAGGACTGGTGTGTGAGGTCTGTATACAGGAGAGGGGACTGGTGTATGCGTCTGTATACAGGGGGAGAAGACTGGTGTGTGGGGTCTGTATACAGGGGGAGAGGACTGGTGTGTGAGGTCTGTATACAGGAGAGGGGACTGGTGTATGTGTCTGTATACAGGGGGAGAGGACTGGTGTGTGGGGTCTGTATACAGGGGGAGAGGACTGGTGTGTGGGGTCTGTATACAGGGGGAGAGGACTGGTGTGTGTGGGGTCTGTATACAGGGGGAGAGGACTGGTGTGTGTGGTCTGTATACAGGGGGAGAGGACTGGTGTGTGGGGTCTGTATACAGGGGGAGAGGACTGGTGTGTGGGGTCTGTATACAGGGGGAGAGGACTGGTGTATGTGTCAGTATACATGGGGAGAGGACTGGTGCGTGTATGTGTCAGTATACATGGGGAGAGGACTGGTGCGTGTATGTGTCAGTATACATGGGGAGAGGACTGGTGTGTGTATGTGTCAGTATACATGGGGAGAGGACTGGTGTGTGGGGTCTGTATACAGGAGGAGAGGACTGGTGTATGTGTCTGTATACAGGGGGAGGGGACTGGTGTGTGTGGGGTCTGTATACAGGGGGAGGGGACTGGTGTGTGTGGGGTCTGTATACAGGGGGAGAGGACTGGTGCGTGTGTGTGTCTGTATACAGGGGGAGAGGACTGGTGTATGTGTCTGTATACATGGGGAGAGGACTGGTGTGTGTGGGGTCTGTATACAGGGGGAGAGGACTGGTGCGTGTCTGTATACAGGGGGAGAGGACTGGTGCGTGTGTGCCTGTATACAGGGGGAGAGGACTGGTGTGTGGGGTCTGTATACAGGGGGAGAGCACTGGTGCGTGTGTGTCTGTATACAGGGGGAGAGGACTGGTGTATGCGTCTGTATACATGGGGAGAGGACTGGTGTGTGGGGTCTGTATACAGGGGGGGGAGGACTGGTGTGTGGGGTCTGTATACAGGGGGGGAAGAACTGGTGTGTGTGTGGGGTCTGTATACAGGGGGAGAGGACTGGTGCGTGTGTGCCTGTATACAGGGGGAGAGGACTGGTGGGTGGGGTCTGTATACAGGGGGAGAGGACTGGTCTGTACACAGGGGAGAGGACTGGTGTGTGGGGTCTGTATACAGGGGGAGAGGACTGGTCTGTGTGGGGTCTGTATACAGGGGGAGAGGACTGGTGTGTGTGTGTGTCTGTATACAGGGGGAGAGGACTGGTGCGTGTGTGCCTGTATACAGGGGGAGAGGATTGGTGTGTGGGGTCTGTATACAGGGGGAGAGGACTGGTGCGTGTGTGTCTGTATACAGGGGGAGAGGACTGGTGTATGCGTCTGTATACATGGGGAGAGGACTGGTGTGTGTGGGGTCTGTATACAGGGGGGGAGGACTGGTGTGTGTGGGGTCTGTATACAGGGGGGGAGGACTGGTGTGTGTGGGGTCTGTATACAGGGGGGGAGGACTGGTGTGTGTGGGGTCTGTATACAGGGTGGAGAGGACTGGTGCGTGTGTGCCTATATACAGGGGGAGAGGACTGGTGGGTGGGGTCTGTATACAGGGGAAGAGGACTGGTGGGTGGGGTCTGTATACAGGGGGAGAGGACTGGTCTGTATACAGGGGGGGAGGACTGGTGTGTGTGGGGTCTGTATACAGGGGGGGAGGACTGGTGTGTGTGGGGTCTGTATACAGGGGGAGAGGACTGGTGCGTGTGTGCCTATATACAGGGGGAGAGGACTGGTGGGTGGGGTCTGTATACAGGGGAAGAGGACTGGTGGGTGGGGTCTGTATACAGGGGAAAGGACTGGTGTGTGGGGTCTGTATACAGGGGAGAGGACTGGGGTGTGAGGGCTGTATACAGGGGGAGAGGACTGGTGTGTGGGATCTGTATACAGGGGGAGAGGACTGGTGTGTGTGAGGGGGTCTGTATACAGGGGGAGAGGACTGGTGTGTGGGGGGGGATCTGTATACAGGGGGAGAGGACTGGTGTGTGGGGGGGGGATCTGTATACAGGGGGAGAGGACTGGTGTGTGGGGGGGGATCTGTATACAGGGGGAAAGGACTGGTGTGTGGGGGGGGATCTGTATACAGGGGGAAAGGACTGGTGTGTGGGGGGGGGATCTGTATACAGGGGGAAAGGACTGGTGTGTGGAGGGGGATCTGTATACAGGGGGAAAGGACTGGTGTGTGGGGGGGGATCTGTATACATGGGGAGAGGACTGGTGTGTGAGGTCTGTATACGGGGAGAGGACTGGTGTATGTGTCTGTATACAGGGGAGAGGACTGGTATGTGGGGTCTGTATACAGGGGAGAGGACTGGTATGTGGGGTCTGTATACAGGGGGAGAGGACTGGTGTATGTGTCTGTATACAGGGGGAAAGGACTGGTGTATGGTGTCTGTATACAGGGGGAGAGGACTGGTGTGTGGGGTCTGTATACAGGGGAGAGGACTGGTGTTTGGGGTCTGTATACAGGGGGAGAGGACTGGTGTGTGTGGGGGGGGGGTACTGTATACAGTGGGAGAGGACTGGTGTGTGAGGGCTGTATACAGGGGGAGAGGACTGGTGTGTGGGGAGGTCTGTATACAGGGGGAGAGGACTGGTATTTGTGGGGAGGTCTGTATACAGGGGGAGAGGACTGGTGTATGTGTCTGTATACAGGGGGAGAGGACTGGTGTGTGGGGTCTGTATACGGGAGAGAGGACTGGTGTGTGGGGTCTGTATACAGGGGGAGAGGACTGGTGTGTGTGGGGGGTACTGTATACAGGGAGAGGACTGGTGTGTGAGGGCTGTATACAGGGGGAGAGGACTGGTGTGTGGGGAGGTCTGTATACAGGGGGAGAGGACTGGTGTGTGTGTGGGGGGAGGTCTGTATACAGGGGGAGAGGACTGGTGTATGTGTCCACCTGTATACAGACCCCCCCACACACCAGTCCTCTCCCCCTGTATACAGACCCCCCCACACACCAGTCCTCTCCCCCTGTATACAGACCCCCACACACATCAGTCCTCTCCCCCTGTATACAGACCTCCCCCTGACACACACACCAGTCCTCTGTATACAGATCCCCCACACACCAGTCATCTCCCCCTGTATACAGACCCCCCCACACCAGTCATCTCCCCTGTATACAGACACACACACCAGTCCTCTCCCCCTGTATACAGACCCCCCCCACACCAGTCGTCTCACCAGTATACAGACACACACCAGTCCTCTCCCCCTGTATACAGACATCCCCACACCAGTCCCCTCCCCCTGTATACAGACCTCCCCACACCAGTCCCCTCCCCCTGTATACAAACCTCCCCACACCAGTCCCCTCCCCCTGTATACAGACCTCCCCACACCAGTCCCCTCCCCCTGTATACAGACCTCCCCACACCAGTCCCCTCCCCCTGTATACAGACCTCCCCACACCAGTCCCCTCCCCCATATAAAGACCCCCCCCCACACCAGTCCTCTCCCCCATATAAAGACCCCCCCCACACCAGTCCCCTCCCCCGTATACAGACCCCCCCCCACACCAGTCCCCTCCCCTGTATACAGACCTCCACATACCAGTCCTCTCCCCCGTATACAGACCTCCCCACACCAGTCCCTTCCCCTGTATGCAGACCCCAAACACCAGTCCTCTCCCCCTATATACAGACCTCCCCCGACCAGTCCTCTCCCCCTGTATACAGACCCCCCACACACACACCAGTCCTCTCCCCCTGTATACAGACCTCCCCTGACACACACCAGTCCTCTGTATACAGATCCCCCACACACCAGTCCTCTCCCCCTGTATACAGACCTCCCCCGACACACACCAGTCCTCTGTATACAGATCCCCCACACACCAGTCCTCTCCCCCTGTATACAGACCCCCCCACCACACCAGTCATCTCCCCCTGTATACAGACACACACCAGTCCTCTCCCCCTGTATACAGACCCCACACACACCAGTCCTCTCCCCCTGTATACATACCCCACACCAGTCCTCTCCCCCTGTATACAGACCCCACACACACCAGTCCTCTCCCCCTGTATACAGACCCCCACACACACTAGTCCTCTCCCCCTGTATACAGACCCCATACACACCAGTCCTCTCCCCCTGTATACAGACCCCATACACACCAGTCCTCTCCCCCTGTATACAGATCCCCCACACGCCAGTCCTCTCCCCCTGTATACAGACCCCATACACGCCAGTCCTCTCCCCCTGTATACAGATCCCCCACACACCAGTCCTCTCCCCCTGTATACAGACTCCCCCACACCAGTTGTCTCCCCTGTATACAGACACCCACACCAGTCCTCTCCCCCTTTATACAGACACCCCCCCCATACCAGTCCTCTTCCCTGTATACAGACCCCCCACACACACCAGTCCTTTCCACCTGTATACAGAACTCCCAACACTAGTCCTCTCCCCCTTTATACAGACCCCCCCACCAGTCCTCTACCCTTTATAAAGATCCCCTACACCAGTCCTCCCCCCTGTATACAGACCCCCACACACACATACACACACCAGTCCTCTCCCCATTATATAGATGCCCCCACACCAGTCCTCTCCCCTATATACAGACTCTCCCCTGTATTTAGACCCCCACCAGTCTTCACCCCCTGTATACAGACCTTCCCCAGCAGTCCTCTCCCCCTGTATACAGACCCCCCCCAACAGTCCTCTACCCTGTATATAGATGCCCCCACACCATTCCTCTCCCCTATATCCAGACTCTCCCCTGTATTTAGACCCCCACCAGTCTTCAACTGGTATACAGACCCCCCCCCCCCCACCTCTCCCCCTGTATACAGACCGCACACACACACATAAATGTACATGCACATGTCCTCTCCCATGTTGGCCATAGAAAGGCAATTTTTCAGTTCCATTCTTGTGTGGTATCTTCCAAGTTGCTAGTAGAGTATTGTACCGTGTTAGCCACAGAAAGGCGATTTTGGTACAATAATTCTCTGCCAGAATGTTGGTCAATATTTGTAGGCAAAATCAGGAGCGGCTACCTGATCGGTATGGGTCTGAACTGGACCAATCCATACTTTTGATATGTCTCTTTGACGTTTCAAAAGTTTTTACAAACAACAGGTCCTGTCACAGCCCCTCTATTTTGCCTTTTAACGAGTCGTATGAAACAGGAAGAAGTTAATCTCTCCAGAATAAGAAATTGACATGACCGCATGAGGGTCTGAGGGAGTAATGTCACCTTACCTACATACCATGCATAGTTTTGCGAAATGTTAAAATGTGTTCGGACAAACAATGGTTTCAGATTACCCAAACACACAAAAACACAGAAAAATGCAACAGCTCACCGCAATGGCAAGATACAGACCCACTACAGACATGAAAATAGTTAAAAGTAGCCCCCTAACTGCTAAAAAAAAAACTTCCACAAAAATAATGAAGCTCTTGGTTACCATTTGCAAACAGTGTGAACCGACCCACCACGATAAGGTGGCCTCATGCTTGGGGCAGACCCTACACTGTACTATGGCCTCTTCATGGCATGTAATACCCCTATGCTCTGGGCATGCAAGATCCATCTTATACCGGCAAAAGTTTTGGGATTTGGGACTCCTATACAGAACAGACTGGATGCAAGGGGCAAATTAACCAGATGAACAGGCCTGGCTCCATTAGTGCACCAACATCAAGGCCTGATGTATTGAGCAACTAATGGAAAACTTTCAGCTACGGAACAACGAACATTATATCAATAATTTGTATGTGCACTCCTGAAAACTCATCAAGACTTCAGGAAGCCTTAAACAGGCTAACCTGGCCAGCTATCTAATTTGCATAGGGGATTGCCGCTTGGGGGAGAGAATAGTCTATGCTGGATTTCAAAATGGTTTTTCAGCTGGTTAGACAAAGCTAACCTGCTAATATGTCCCTACTGCATAGAAGATGCTGAGGAAGGTATGTTTCTTACCTTCCTCCTCGGCACTGTTCCGGTGCAGTTAGTTTTGCTCCCCATGGTCTGGTGAGACCGTTAGGAGAACTGCCCACCCCAATAGTGCAGATCCAGCTCGTCCCTTTCTGCTCATAATGAATGAAGCGGGCAGTGCTCCTAACAGGTGCCCCAGTGATCCTAGTGGTCTCATCGGACCATGGGGAACATGACTTGCTGCACGGGAACGGTTGCGTCTCCTGTGCATTAGGGACATATCGGCAGGTTAGATTCATCTAACCTGCTAATAGTTCCCCGTTAAAGGGAAACTGTCATCACTTTCATACTGCTTGAACTACAAATCATCAGGGCATTCCCTGAAGGCTTCTCCCTTTTCTAGCGACCTTGATAGATAGATGTCTACTTGTACCCAAATAGGTAATTAATGCCAGTATACAAGAAACAAATAACATGCATGATCACTACCATTACCATTATATTTTACTGAACAAAATTCTGTACTATACTAAGAGCAATATCTCCCTATACATTGACCAAAAAAGGTAAATGTTCTAGTTCTACTTAGTCTCTGCTGAATGTACAAATGATGAGAGTGCACTCATATTTAGTGGCTCACAAGTGACATGGTTTGATTGGAGTTGTTCACTTTTTTCCATTTGGCTCCAGCCTCAACTGTTCTTTGCAGAATCTGCCAAAGAAACATTTTAGGTTCATTGCTACCCCTGTGTCCCTATATAGTAGTTAGGTTTCCTGTGTGCCCCATATTGTTGTTAGGCTCCTTTGTGCATCCATATAGTACAGTGTTTCTCAACTCCAGTCCCCAAGACCCACCAACAGGTCATGTTTTGAGGATTTCACATGTGATATAATTATAGTCAGTGCACCAGTAACTGCCACAGCTGTATGTGATATCCGCACAACATGACCTGTTGGTGGGTCTTAAGGACTGGAGTCGAGAAACACTGATATAGTAGATAGTCCCCTCTGTGCCCCCAAATAGTAGTTATGCAAAAGAACACTGCAGAAACACCATCACATGTCTTGACGTCAGTGAACTAGCCAGACCTTCCTTCGGGAAGGAACAACCAAGCCAAGGAATGTCTCCAATCAAGGAAACCAACCAAGCAAGGTATCCATCCACAGACAGCTGTTTCGGGGTATTTGCCCCTCATCATTGTGGAGTAGGAAACTGGCTAGTGGGAGCAATGACTAGTAAGTGCATGCAAAAGGACGCTGGTTGACCTTAGGGAGATCAACCAAAACACCGCAGAGTCACCGTCACATGTCTCGACGTCAGTGTTTTCTAGAGCATTGCCCCCTCGGAAATCGAATATGCAAAAGAACACTGCAGAGACACCATCACATGTCTCGATGTCAGTGAACTAGCCAGACCTTCCTCTGGGAAGGAACAACCAAGCCAAGGGTATTACCCTGAAACAGCTGTCTGTGGATGGATACCTTGCTTGGGTGGTTTCCATGATTGGAGACATTCCTTGGCTTGGTTGTTCCTTCCTGGAGAAGGTCTGGCTAGTTCACTGACGTCTCTGTGATGGTGTCTCTGCAGTGTTCTTTTGCATATTCGATTTCCCAGGGGGCAATGCTCTAGAATACAATGACGTCAAGAAATGTGATGGTGTCTCTGCGGTGTTTTGGTTGATCTGCCTGAAGTCAACCAGCGTCCTTTTAGCACCCGAATAGTAGTTAGGCCCCCCTCTGCCCATCTAAATAGTAATTAGGCTTCAGTGCAGATAGGCCGACAGTAGGTAGTATCACCCAAGTAGCTATCCCCTCTGTATTTAGGCTCCCCCTGAAGCTAGACCCCCCTCCTAAGTAGGTAGAAATCCCTCTTGTAGGTAGTCCCCCTGGTACTTACCAGGTATAGTTATAAAAATACACCTCTTCTGCTCAAGATTGGACCAAGTGATCCATGGCCAGGAATTGGTCCATGATCTTTTGGATGAGTTCTCCTAAGCCAAAGGACCTGGTCTTTTAGCACAATGGGTTCTAAAGCTGGCTAAATCACAGTAGAGGTGTCCTTAATGCACAAGATTACCCTGTAGTAGGAATGAATAATCATTGCTTCCTGACACATCCGCAGCTGTTTCTTTCCACCCTTTGACAGGTCTCACTTTAAGAAAGATTCACCAGGCACAGCCTCCTGAGCCTTTTGGTTCCACTTTACATTTAGGGTCCTATTCCACGGGCCGAGCAGGGCCCGATCAACGATGTAAACGAGCGCCGATCTGCTAGATCGCCGCTCGTTTACAGGGCCTATTCCATGGCCCGATGATCGTTGAGCGAGGGCTGCAGGGACATCGTTACCGATGTCCTTGCAGCCCTTGCAGCATACATTACCTGTCAGGTCTTCTCCTCCGCTCTGTCTTCCTCCCTGGGTCCCGTGCGCTCTAGCTTCAGAATGGCCTTTCAGCTGACAGGCCACTCAGCCAATCACAGGCCGCGGCGGTCCTGGCCTGTGATTGGCTGAGCGCTCCGTCAGCTGACAGGCCACTTGAAGCTAGAGCGCGTGGGACCCGGGGAGGAAGACAGAGCGGAGGAGAAGCCCTGCAGGTAATGTATGCTGCGCTTCTCAGAACGTTGGTCACCCGCCGCGCACCGCTATTCCACCTTAGTGATGCCCGGTGGGGGGAGCGATGATTTTAGGTCTGGCCCTAAATGAACGATCAGCCGATGACACGATCATCGGCTGATCGTTCTCTCTATTCCCCCGAGCAATAATCGGCCGAATGGGGCCGATTCGGCAGATTATCGTTCCTGTGGAATAGGGCCCTTAGATCATAGTCTAACTGCTTCTGCAATAGAGCAGATTTTAGCATCAGGAAACTATTGTTGCTTCCTGTTCTGTTCAGTGTAGCAGTTTTGCATGTAAGAAGAAGCACATTGCTAACAGAGACTTGCAGCAGCCTGAAAACATATTTGTGAATAAAGCATGTACTACCTGTATAACTGCTGTTATATTACCAATATACATGTTTAAAAAGAACCAATCACTGCCAATATGCCCAAGAAGCTATACGTACGGTGTATTGAAACCCCCTGCACTGTTTCCAAATGTGTAACTGACATCTATGAGCTTTGCCTATACTCCCTAAAAATGAAGTTTGTAAATGTATTGCACTGTATGCAAATTACCCTAAACTAATCTGAGCTAAACTAATTTGAGCATTTCCTCAGCGCTAAACTAGTAACGGATGGTACTCAAGCTGGCTCTTATCCCACCTCTCTCGGAGCATTGACACTCAGGGACCATCCCTGAGCACCGATGCTCCCATACAGTGAAATATATTCAAAGGCTTAGCTTAGAAAACATGTTTGCATGCTAATCCACTGTGAGGTTAGCCAGAGAGCTTTATTTATATTATCACATTTCAAGAAAAACATTGTAGTTAGAGATTTAAATTCTTAAAGCAAACTTGTCAGAAAATTTACTGTGATAATAGAAGAGCTGCGCAGTTGGGCAGAGGCTCCTAGGTAACTGCAGCAGCAGGGGAGAGAGGAAGGTAAGTACAGTTTTTTTCTCTTTTTTTACTCTTACCACCTGCCTGAGCAGAATTTATTTATAAAAAAATTATTATGATGATACACTATAGCTGACCATACACATCATATGAATTTTAGCTGAACCCACAATCTAATGTATATGGCAGCTTTTCAACTCTCTCCTGATGCTGAATGTTAGGGATAAAGGGATTAAAGGGGTACTCCAGTATGAGAAAATTGTATTTAAAGGAAACTATCACTGCAAAATACATAACTTTCTAATGTAATGTTATTACCAATCACAGGAGACTTGGCTGAATCTCCCACCCCCCTGAGTGACTAACCAATTCACCATCTCTGACCGGCCCTTCAGCCTACACCTGAGCAGACAAGGAGTGACAGAGGCAACTGCTGCAACTTCACTGCTTGTGCAAAAGTCTGCAGTAAAATTCACACATGTTGGAGTTTCATTGCAGTACTGCAGCGTCTTCACAAAAATGATACAGTAACACAATTAAATTATACGAAATGGAACAGAAGATCAGAGCTGGCACTGCCAATCCCACCTACAAATAATAGACTGCCAATCCCACCTACAAATAGTAGACAAATAATGATTCGTACACAGTACATCAGGTGTAAGATAATATCGGATAAAATTCTTGAGGGGCTCAAGTTCAAAGACAAAAGATGCTTGATCAGAATATGTGTGTGGAGATGAAAAGAAAAAAAATGCACAAATTAAATTAAAAGATCATTAATTTATCCCAATAACGGCGTTACAGGAAGAGAATACAGTGCTCTGTGTGGGCAATAAAACAATGAAGTCATGCAGTGACACAATGAAACTGCAATTTGTGAACACAGCCTAGATGTTTTGCAACAGCTATAGGCATTGAATGGGCATGGTGGGGGACTGTGATGAACAGTTGAGGAACCTGTAGCATTGAGAAGTTGCTTAACCAGGAAGTATAACCAGAAAATACAGAACTAAGGCCCCCAAAACAAATGGATTTTTGGTAGTTTCAGAACTGGGCCATACAGGTAAGCAATGCTATATGCTTCTGTAGTTTTTTTTTTTAACTTTTAGCTGGAGAACCCCTTTAAGCATGTTGGATTTCAACTGCTCAATTCTTTTGTCATTGGGGAGGTAAGCCACAGCTAGTGTAGCATAATCCTGCACTTATTCCTCCACACCAAGACCACATATAATGCATCTTCTGCAAAGATGATTATAACCAATATTACTCCTATTACTCCTATACAGTGGTACTTACTAGTATAAATGACGGTCTGGGGGGCATGTGGCGTGCTAGCCAACCCTGCTGTGTAAGGTCCTGGGGGTGCCACCAGCGCCCCCTAACTGTCGGCGCCCCGTGCCGTCACCCAGCCCGCCCGGCACAAGAAACGGCCCTGACCCAGAGTAGAGGATTTTACACATCCAAAGCGGATAAGAATGAGGAAAAAACAGGGAAAGGATGCAAGATAGGTTATACATGTGTATTAGACAATGAGTGGTATTGGGAAGGGAATAGTGTAGAAGATTGTTTTTGTTATCTGGATAACCCCTTTCATGAACCCAGAGTCTACTCAGCTGTCTATGGGTGTAGATTGCTAGTAGTCCAGGTAGAAACAGTTGGCCGGCACCACCAGACACAGAAGCCGTTTGTGGAGAGTGGATGTAGGAGATCTGCACAGTCTCAATGTGTATAAAAGCGAATGCCTTAAACGGATGTTGCCTTTGTAGACACGTCCTGCACCCCACTGCATCCCGTAATCCATCAGTAATGAAAGTTTATGCCTGGATTCAAGACACAATGAGTGCTGTATCTTCATTTTATGCTCTGTTCATGGGTATAGATTGCATTGCAGAGAAAAATCCTTGCTTTTACTTTTACAAACTGCAATCAGGTTTCATTGGGGACATACTATAAAAGGGTATAAAAGGAGATCAGATGTTGCCTTGCCATTTCTTGTTAGAACAGGACTGTGTATTACACAATTTTATTATTATTATTATTATTATTATTATTATTATTATTATTACACAATCTACTGCCTTCTCAATACTAATACACCACCTATTGTAAAAGGGTTATGACACAAAGAAAATGCCTTTCAGATTAGAACTGTTTTGGTGGTCTGCAAATCAACATGACTCCTTAGGTCATGTTCACAATGTTTAAAAACACATATAAACAATTCAGTTTGCAAAAAAAAAAAAAAAACTCTAAACCCACATCTAATTTAGAATAGTTTTTTGGATTATTATTTTTTTTTTTTTTACTTTGGTGCGGTTTGTCAGGAAGAAAAAAAATGCAAAAGATTGTGTTTTTTTCACAAGTCTGTCAATGGGAGGGGATTTTTAACCAAAGACATCATGATTTTTAGGCTGAAAAACACAGTTTTTGCTAAAAATAATTGTTCTATGTGATCATGCCAATAGAGAGCAACTCTCCACTCTTATGGGGGCTTATGGGGGCACAGGGGGAGTCTTGAACAGGTTACCTTCTTATGACAGGGCATATGAATTAGTGTTGCCATGATGAGGGAGCCACTTCTATACAGTATGTAGCTACCACTAATTCAGAATGTCACAATCACAATCATAATCACAAATACAGAATGTGTATGTCCTATTTTAAGTATACAGAATATCCTTCCACCAGATCTATACAGTAGTATTTTACATTTGGCAGGCTGGAATGCTTTGTTTTTATTTCAGTAGCACTGAAGGTGGTCATTCTCTTTAGGCAAGTAGTGTCCATTGCTTTGAGGTGTTGCTAACATATAGTTCTCTTCTTTCGAATAGTGTGGTGCTTCTTGCAGCGTTACTAACCACACAATAACATAGAATGGTATCTACATCATTTTGGCAGAGTGAAAAAATAGAACTAAATCTTTCGCCTGGAATTTGAATATTTACTTTTCTAATTTGTACACAGAACATTTTAAGTCTAAATTCTTCATTGAGTGCCAAAGAAATAGGTCTCAGTTTACAACTTCTTTTTTTCAGATTATATTTCTAGACAGCTAGACATTAACACAAGCTGACACAGTACATGTCTTCCTCACTAAATTACTCTTTTGTTAAGTAAAAATTACAACTATGCCATTGGGTAAAACATAATGTTTTTTTAAGTTTGTATCCCAGACAAAATGAAATCAGTGTTGTGTCAGATTTAAAGGTGCAACCCTATCTCAGCTGTTACCCTACGACCTGCACCTTATTGATTCTTTATGGGACTAGAGAATTAATGGAGCAGTGGCCACACAGGCGCATTGCATGCTCCATTTATTCAGGAGACAATTGTGTTCCCATTGGATTAAATAGAGAATAACTAGCTGAAGTGGAAATACCACTTTAAGAATGCTTTAAGGGTGCGTTGACATGTACAGGATCTGTAGAAAATCTGTAGCAGATTTGATGCTGTGCTCTGTTATTTAGTTACATTGATATCTGCATCATCAAATCTGCTGCGGATCTGCACCTAAAGGGGAGCTATCAGCAGGTTAGACTATTCTTACCTGCTGATAGCCCCCTATTGTGCAAGATATGCTAAAGATGAAAGTATGTCTTTTACCTTCATCCCCATGTCACCGATCAGCCCCCGTCCGGCCCACCCCTTCTAATGATTATCAATGGAGCAGGCCAGGTTGGCGCTTAGGGGGGGGGGAGTCTTACCTCACTGGGGACTAAGGGCCCTATTCCACAGTAACGATAATCGGCCGAATCGGCCTGATTCGGCCAATTATCGCTCGGTGAAATAGAGAGAACGATCAGCCGATGATCGTGTCATCTGCTGATCGTTCATTTAGGGCCAACCTAAAATCATCATTCCCCCACCGCGCATCGCTACGTGGAATAGCGGTGCGCGGCAGGCGACCGACGATTTGAGAAGCAGCAGCAGCAGCATACATTACCTGTCATATCTTCTCCTCCGCTCTGTCTTCCTCCCCGGGTCCCGCGCGCTCTAGCTTCAGAGTGGCCTGCCAGCTGACGAAGCGCTCAGCCAATCACAGGCCGGGACCGCCGCAGCCTGTGATTGGCTGAGTGGCCTGTCAGCTGACAGGCCATTCTGAAGCCAGAGTGCGCGGGAACCCGGGGAGGAAGACGGAGCAGAGCAGAAGACCTGACAGGTAATGTATGCTGCGAGGGCTGCAAGGACATTGGTGACGATGTCCCTGCAGCCCTCGCTCAACGATCATCGGGCCGTGGAATAGGCCCAGTAAACGAGCGGCGATCTAGCAGATCGGCGCTCGTTTACATCGTTGATTGGTCCCTGCTCGGCCCGTGAAATAGGACCCTAACTGTACAGACCGAGGACATACCTTCATCTTCATCCCAATAGGAACATATCTGCAGGTTTAATTTGTCTAACCTGTTGATGATTCCTCTTTAATGTTCGTTACGAAAGTATGATTCCATTAACAAATAATGTGACCTAAAATGGAAAGCAATCCCTTTTTAGTGTCTTGCTTACATTTATCCTTATGAGATCATTTTGACCTTTGTTGACTTCATAGTATATGCACAGTTGAATAGATATTATGACAGTTCTTGAGTCAGGCAAAATCCACACTACATAGGGAGTTAGTTCAGACACTTGTTGTAAACATGCCTCAGTATTTCAATTTGTCAATTTGTAATAAGACTAAAAAAAAATACTGTATTTTGTGCATCATTCAATCAGTAGTACATTGAATTGACATTTATGCAAAACAGCAATAACATTGACTTTATTATAAACCTACACACAACATTTAAAATTTTAGTTTTTCTATTTAAATGCACTTGGGCACAAATTACACAAAATCAAAATTCATTGAACATGCCAATAACATGAAACATAATTGAGTGTGTTGTAATGTAAAAAAAATATGCATGATAACTTGCCATGTACCAGCATATTTATAGTCTAAACCATTACAGATGTAAAATGACTTACTAGTATGCTTTATGCTGACCGAATGTTTAGTGAATGCAAGGAAGGAAGGAGAAGACCAAATACAAAATGGAAAAATAAAGGAATAAAAGAAACAGCAAAAACATACATTCAAATATTAAAGTGTCACTGTCGTGAAATTTTTTTTTGCAGAAATCAATAGTCCAGGCGATTTTAAGAAACTTTGTAATTGGGTTTATTATCCGAAAAATGCATTTTTATCATGAAAAAGCAGTTTGAAGCTCTCCCCCTGTCTTCATTGTTCTCCTATGGAGAGAGCTAAAGAAAAGACCAAAACAGGACAACAAAGAGTTAATCTACAAATCCCTCATGGGATATCTCCTGGGACAGTCACCACTGACCTGTCTGAGCTCGGATTACAGCTGTCACCCAGCTCCGTGCCTGTAATCCTCTGTTATCTGCTTTCTGCTGCCGGCTAACTCCCTCCTTCCTCCTCCCCCCTCCCCTCTCCCTAGAGCAGACAGGGGACGACTCCTGCAACAAGTCACAATTTTCAGATTTTTTGGAGTGGATGAAAAAGAGGAAGGAGGGGAGGACCTGGGAAAAGGCTTTTTACATGCAGATAATGGCAGATTTGGCTAATAAACCCAATTACAAAGTTTCTTAAAATCGCCTGGACTATTGATTTCTGCAAAAAAAAAAATACGACAGTGACTCTTTAAGGAAATAGACTGTAGAGATTACTAACAATTAAAGGGGAACTCCGGGTACAGGTAAAAAAAAAATGAAACTTCTGCAGAAGCATATAACAATACTTACCTATCTATCCCAGTTTTGAAACTACCAAAAATCCATTTGTTTTGGGGGGTTTTGTTCTGTTTTGTGTTTCTGTATTTCCTGGTTGAGCAGATGTACTCAGTACTACAGGTTCCAGAATGCAATGCTTTCCCTCAGCTGTTATTCACAGTCCCCCACCTTGCCTATTCCCCGCTCAAAGCTGTTGCAGAACATCTAGGCTGTGTTCACACATTGCAGTTTCATTGTGTTACTGAATTATTTGCAGTTCTTTATAATATCATTGTGGTCCCACCCGCACAGCACGCTGTATTCTCTACCTGTAACGCTGATATTGGAATAAAGCAAAGAACTTTTTAGATAAAATTTTTTCTTTCATCTCCACACACATATTATGATCAAGCATCTTTTATCTTTGAAGTTGATTCCCACAAAAAGGACTTTATCCGATACTATCTTACATGGGATATACTATTTATGCCTTATTTTTTGTGCAGGTGGGATTGGCAGTGTTGGCTCTGATCCTCTCTGCTGTTTAGCATTATCTAATTGTGTTATGCTACGTTTACACGAAACGATTATCGGGCGAATTTTCGTGATAACGATTGAATTCGAACGATAATCGTACATGTAAACGCAGCGAACGATCAAAAATCGTTCATTTTGATCTTTTAACATGTTCATAAATCGTCGTTCGCCGATCGCAAAAAATTCGCAGATCGTCCCGTGTAAACAGTCGTCGCGCGATAGTCCGGCCGCCCGCAGCCCCGCTCGCAGCCCGGCCCCCCGCTCATCCGCAGCCCCCTGCGCCGGCTCGATCGCCACCCCTGCCGCCGCCGCTCTGATCGACACCCCCGCCGATCTGATCGCCCCCCCCGCCGCCGCTCCGATCGCCCCCCCCATCGCCGTTCCGATCGCCCCCACCGCCGCGGCCGTGAGCATACGTTACCTGCTCCGCGCATCAGGTCTTCGAGATCCCCGGCTCCCCTCTTCAGCGCACTGATTGGCTGAAGAGATGAGCCGGGTTTTTCAAATGGCTTCTCTTCAGCCAATCAGTGCTCCTGTTCAGCACTGATTGGCTGAAGGGGAGCCGTTTGAAATTCCCGGCTCATCTCTTCAGCCAATCAATGCAAGATGATCGGAGCAGAGGGGGTGGTGATCGGGGCGGCGCAGGGGGCTGCAGTTGAGCGGGGGGGGGGGGGGGCGGGCGGCGGGCGGGCCGGGCTGTGGGCGCATGATCGCAACACGATTTTTCCGTACGATATATCATACCGTCTAAACGCTGATCGTTATAGAAAAAAATTGTTACTTCGAAATCGTTAATCGTACGATCGGGCCAATAATCGCCTCGTGTAAACTTAGCATTAGGGTGCGTTTACGCAGAAAGATTTATCTGACAGATTTTGGAAGCCAAAGCCAGGAATGGATTTAAAAAGAGGATGGATCCCAGTCTTTCCTTTATGACCTGATCCCTGTTTACAGTCTGCTCCTGGTTTTGGTTTCAAAGATCTGTCAGATAAATTTGTCTGTGTAAACGCACCATTACTGCATCATTTTTGTGCAGATGCTGCAGTACTGCAATGACACTCCAACATGTGTGAACATAGCCCTAATTTCTCTGTAGACTTTTGCACAATTCAGCGAAGCCGAAACACCTGCTTCTGGCCAGTCTGAGATGGTGAATCACGCCCTGCCCCCTGTCTGCATCATCAGCCTGTGCCTAGCAAACACACACAATGTGAGACAGAGGCATGGAATATCTGTCTCCTACAGTGGGAGACCAGTGGATCAGGAGACAATGTGGATCCGCACAGAGGCCATATTTTTTCACTTCCTAGATTTCTATCAGCTACCAGTGTGGCAGAACCGTAAAGATACGGTAATACATTGTATAGACACATTTATATAACTTTTAATGTACTTTTAATAGAAAACATTTTTCTTATCCGGAGTTCCCCTTTAAAGATTTTCATTAAAGGAGTGGGGTGTGAGCAGGAAGAGAGTAGGCATGGATTAGGTGGGCAGGGTGAAAGGTTATTCAGTGTCTGTGTCTGTCAGGGGGGCAAGTTGACGACATGACTTTAACGAATTCTTGCACCCTATCTTCTTGGATCTGAGTAGGGATGGTCCGAACCGAGTTCGGTTCGGGTTCGTACGAACTCGAACCCTCGGTAATGATTACCGCTGTCTGCCCGCTCCGTGGAGAGGACGGATCCAGCGGGAGGACCGCCTGGAAAACTGGGATACAGCCACAGCCATAGGCTGTATCCCAGTTTTCCAGACGTTACTCCCGCTGGATCCGCCTGCTCCACGGAGCAGGCAGAGAGCGGGAATCTGCTGCAGAGCGTTCGGGTTCATACGAACCCGAACCTCGGCAGGTTCGGACCATCCCTAGATCTGAGATATAAAAAAGTTTTAAAGGGGTTCTCCGGACAAAATGTACTTTTAAATATGTCATTACATAAAGAAAGTTATACAAATCCCTAATGTACACTAATTATGGGAAATGCATATAGTGCTATTTCCCTCAACTTAGTAGATCAGGCAGGCTCACTTCCTGAAAAAAAAGTGACGTCATGTCTCAAGTGTAGGGTCCAGCAGGGGGTGCATGTAAAAGTATAGAAATAGATTAGACGTCTATTCTCCCTCCCTCCCTCTGTCCCACCCCCCTGCCCAGTCCTATTACAGCTTCTGCAGTGGGGTGAGCGCTCCTTATCTGATGCCCCACCTGATCACCCCAACTAGCTGCCCCCACTAAGCCAGCATCCCCCCTGCGCCTCAGCACTCACCCCGCCGCCCGGTCCCGGTGGGGTGAGCGCTCATGCACCTCCTCATAAGCAAGCTGCATCTTCTCCAAAGCAGCTTGCTTCATGTCAGCCCGTCTCCCCCCTGCGCCTCAGCGCTCACCCCGCCAGGACCCGGCGGCGGGTGAGCGCTCGTGCACGGGAGAACGGGCGACACGGGAGAGTGGGCAGCATGGGAGAGAACTTGGTAGAAGGAACAGGAGCACTCACCCTGCCGGAACTGAGCGGCGGGGTGAGCTCTGAGGCGCAGGGGGGAGATGGGCTTACATGAAGCAAGCTGCTTTGGAGAAGATGTAGCTTGCTTGTGAGGAGGTGCATGAGCGCTCACCCCACCGGGACCGGGTGGCGGGGTGAGCGCTGAGGCGCAGGGGGGAGACTGGCTTAGTGGGGGCGGCTAGTTGGGGTGAGCATCGGATAAAGAGCGCTCACCCCACTGCAGAAGCTGTAATAGGACTGGGCAGGGGGGTGGGACAGAAGGAGAGAGGGAAAATAGACGTCTAATCTATTCCTATACTTTTACATGCGCCCACTGCTGGACCCTACACTTGAAACGTGACGTCACGTTTTTTTTTTCAGGAAGTGAGCCTGCCTGATCTACTAAGTTTAGGGAAATAGCACTATATGTGCATTTCCCATAATTAGTGTATATTAGGAATTTGTATAACTTTCTTTATGCAATAATATATTTAAAAATATATTTTGCCTGGAGTACCCCTTTAAGAAGAGCAGTGGCATAGATTTTTTCAGCAGGCTCCCATTGTCTCTTCTCATGCTCTAACGCCAGTCAACCAAATGGAAGGTGTTATGCCCAATTTTCTTAAAGGGAATCTGTCAGCTCCTGGGCCCTACCTAAGGTACTGACAGTGTGCTGTAGCTGGCAGACCCCAGTGAGCATGGTGCCTTTTTGGTGATTTTCCATGCAGCGGATTATGTACAATCGTATCTCTCCTACTGTACTAAAGAGTCACAGAGCAGTTGTTCCTTCCACACTCTGGCATGCATCCTCCTCCCTCTTCATGAATAATCAATGCTGCCCGGCCTCCTGCTCGCTCAGCTGTCAGATTGCAGATCAGTCCTCTGTAGGCAGTTTATGTCTGAAAGAAACACTGTGGTCTAGGGGTAACTCATCTGTCTAGAGACCGCCAGCAGTTCATTCTCTGGTTCCCTGATGGAAATGAAATAGATGTCTTTTTTTTCTCATTATTGTATCATTTTTAAGGATATTTTCACACACAGTATTTTTGCTCAGTATTTTGGTCAGTATTTTGCATCCAAAACCAGGAGTGGATTGAGAACACAGAAAAGTTATGCTCACACACTGTTGAAATTGAGTGGATGGCCGTCATTTAATCGCAAATAATTACTGTTATTTTAAAACAACTTCCAATATTTGCCATTAAATGAAGAGGGAGGAAGATGCATGCCAAAGTGTGGCACGAACAACTGCTCTGTGACTCTTTAGTACAGTAGGAGATATAAGATTGTACATAATCCGCTGCACGGAAAATTACTAAAAAGGCACCATGCTAACTGGGGGCTGCCAGCTACAGCACATTGTCAGTACCTTAGGTAGGGCCCAGGAGCTGACAGATTCACTTTAAAGCGACTCTGTACCCTCAATCTGTCCCCCCCAAACCACTTGTACCTTCGGATAGCTGCTTTTAATCCAAGATCTGTCCTGCGGTCTGTTCAGCAGGGGATGCAGTTATTGTCCTAACGGCCGGGGCTCCAAGAAGGAACTTAGTCTCCGGAGCACTGAAATGTTATTCTATGTATGCTGTGTAATTAAATAACCTGCAATGTAATGCCATTTATACACTGATATGAGCATGTAGTGTGTAGTGTTCAGGTACAGATAAGAATGTCATGACTTTGGTATTGTAGAGTATGGTCCCAAAACCACGCCCCACGACACCAACCCTTCCCTGACCACCCCACCCACTTTACCTCCCGTTTTTCCCCCCCAAGAAACACTGAGACATTGTTTGGCTAAATATGGCCACAGCAGCCAATGTTTATAAAAAAACATACAAAAATGTATCAAACTTTTATTGCAATTAACCCAATAACTTTATTATAACATTAACACAGGTTCAATAGCCCTGGAGGAGGTCCTTGTAGCTACCCCGTAGATCTGACACCCACTTCTAATTATTAATCTCTGTAGTCTTTTGCCTCCAGCCGCCCAGCCCGACTCAGAGACACCAAGCCATGTATGGCTACCAAAACCAACTCCTGCTCTCTGGCGATACACCTTCCGTTAGAGAGCCCCTTAATGCGCCAGACCTCAAAAAATGCCTTAATCATTATTGAGGAGGAGGGTCATACCCCACGATGATCCCCCCCATCCCCCCACCAATTTGACCTCTAACTACAAGGAACTCCCCCGCCGTGGCTGCCATGACGACTACATCTCCCAGCAAACCAAACCCCCCCCATTTGCTGTGACCCCCCCAAACAACCCAACATCACGAGAACCAGGGAGGGAGGGGGAGGGACTGCTCAATGGTCTCCTGACAGAATGTTCTCCCGCTCACCCCCACCCCCTAATATAGCCTCCTATGTTCTCCCCGCCCCAGACCCACGTGCAGGTCCCACCTCCAAACCCCAGTCATGCGGGCCTGCACGCAGGCCTGCGGCCCCGTTCCAGCCCTTCTTGACTTTGGTATTGTAGAGTATGGTCCCAAAACCACGCCCCACGACACCAACCCTTCCCTGACCACCCCCACCCACTTTACCTCCCGTTTCCCCCCCCCCCCAAGAAACACTGAGACATTGTTTGGCTAAATATGGCCACAGCAGCCAATGTTTATTTATACAAAATCATAAAAAAATGTATCAAACTTTTATTGCAATTAACCCAATAACTTTATTATAACATTAACACAGGTTCAATAGCCCTGGAGGAGGTCCTTGTAGCTACCCCATAGATCTGACGCCCACTTCTAAATATTAATCTCTGTAGTCTTTTGCCTCCAGCCACCCAGCCCGACTCAGAGACACCAAGCCATAAACGAGTAGGCCTTGAACCCTCTAGCCTGCGAGAGACCCCCCAACACCAATGCCCTCTCGATTCCGTCCTGCAAAGCCAGAGCCCAAATATCAATACCAATCGCTGACAAATGTACCCCGTCCCCCAACCAGAATCCCTCCTGGCCACCCTCCAACTCCACATGACGGACAGCCACTCCCCCATTACGCGTAACAAACCCAGAGATTGCTCGGTTAACTTTAATCCTAGTTTTGTTCAACCTCTCGACTGATCTGGCTGTGCGCCAAGTTGCCCGCTGCACAATTTCCGACCAGACAATGATCGTACGCGGGAACTCCCTCCACAGCCTGAACAGATCGTTCCTGATGTCCCTGATAAGCTCCCACATAGGGCGGGCACCCAGATCGTTTCCCCCCACATGGAGAACTAACACCTCAGGAGGACGATCCAACCCCACAAAACGGTGTACCTCCGGCAAGACTCTGCTCCACACCAAGCCTCTAAAACCAAGCCATCTGATTACCGCCACCTCCCGTGAGAAACCAAGCTGCCTCTCGTTTTGGCGGACATCCGCACGTCGAGCACCCCGGACCACGTAGGAATGCCCCAATATCCACACTAAGCGCGGGCGTACGTCTGCAAGAGGAAAAACAAGACACATAACAAAAATTCATTACTAAGCCCGAGCAATCCCCCCCGGCACCCCAAGCCTACCCATAAGCACTCAACTATGATTGAAATGTGGGCGAACATAACTTTTATAGCGATCTGAGTCCCAACGTCCGATCCGTTTCACTACCTCCGCCCCTAGACCCCAGCCGGCCGCCTCTGTCGCGGCCCCTATCCTAAAAGAATGTGGCGCAAAACAAGACGGATCCAACCCCAAAAATGACAAACACCGTCGGAAAATAACCGTAAACTGGTATCGGGACAGGTACTTACCATCTGCATGGCACAATAACGGGAGAGCACCAGAAGGGCGCAAACTCAAAAACATCTCCAAACACCGAACCGGACAGACGATCGAACCGCCCACTTCCCCAAGCACCAACTGGTCCGTTTTTGACTTCCTAATCCAGAACTCTACCCGACCCGAAAAAATCTGCACATCAGTCATCAACAACCCGCCCAACCTATTACCACTAGGCGCCACCAGTTCACCAATCCTGAGGGCCCCAAAAAATGCCAACACGAACGCCAGTCTGAATAGCACTGCCTCATAGGGAGAACAGCATACCTCATCCACCACCGCCCCCAACCTATCTAACAGCTGAAACCCGACGGGCCACCGCGAATCTCTAACCGCTTTACACCTCCTTAAACCCTTTACTGCCTGTGCCACCACAAAATCCTTCGTAACGTCCGGCAACCGACGCAACTTAAATCCAAAAGCCAAGCCCGGCAGCACCCTGTTAAGCCTTGACACCGACCACCCCTTAACCGACATGTCCCCCAGCCAACAAAGCAAGCTTACTCTTATTCCCTCCTCTGAGGACACTCCCCCCAGACTCTCACACCACTCCTCCCACAGCCATCCACGCTGACTCGTAAGAGGCTCACGTACCAGTAGCCAAGGAAGACCGAATCAACTGTCCTGCCGCCCGCAGCCCAGCTCCCGGAGGTGCTCCGGACACTTCAGACCTATGATCTCCGCGTCGGGAACCAGCTGCCGAAAGCGATCGAACTGCGAGCGGGAGAGAGAATCCGCAATTGAATTAAGACTTCCTGGCACATGCACGGCAACCACCCACGCATTCAACCGCAAGCACTCCAACACCAGGCAATGCAGCAAACGCACCACAGGAGGAGAAGAAGCCGTCAGATTGTTAAGAGCCATGACAACCCCCATATTATCACAGTGGAACCTAACCTTTCTATCCCGAAACCTGTCCCCCCACAAAAATACTGAAACCACCACAGGGAACAACTCCAAAAAGGCCAGGTTCCGCTGCAACCCCGACCCCTCCCACTCTGCCGGCCACCTTTCCGCGCACCACTGCCCCTGACAGTAAGCTCCGAAACCCCAGCTCCCTGAAGCATCGGTAAACAGCTCAAAGTCAGCATTGTCCCTAACTTCCGCCATCACCAGAGACCTCCCATTATATTGCTTCAAGAAACTGTCCCACACTGCCAGATCGCGGTAGCAGCCGCTATCCTACGACAAAACACCCGGCCCATAGGGATGATCCTGCAGGCGAAGTTCAGCTTCCCCAGCAGCGATTGCAGCACCCTAAGCTGAACCTTCCTGCACAACTTAATCCGCCCAACCTCATGCCTCAAGGACAACAGTTTGACCTCCGGCAGCCGGCACTCCATGGCAATGGAATCAATCGTGATTCCCAAAAAACTCAACACCGTCGTGGGCCCCTCAGTCTTTTCGGGTGCAAGGGGGACTCCAAAAGACCGTGTCACCCCTTCCAAAGTGTCCAGCAGCGCCCGACATACAGGGGAACCCTCCGGGCCGATGCATAAAAAATCGTCCAAGTAGTGGATGAGGGACTGGACACCGGCCACATCCCGTACCACCCACTCGATGAACGAGCTAAAGGCCTCGAAGTAAGCACATGAGATGGAACATCCCATGGGCAAACACCGATCCACATAATATGCACCGTCCCAGAAGCAACCCAGAAGCCCGACACTATCGGCATGGACCGGCAGGAGTCGAAATTCCCCTCCACATCGGCCTTAGCCATCAAGGAGCCCACCCCATAAGCCCTAACCCAATGTAGCGCTGCGTCAAACGACGTATAGACCACAGAACAAAGCTCCGGGTCTATACCATCATTGACGGACAAACCTCTGGGATTCGATAGGTGATGTATGAGCCGAAATTTATTCGGCTCTTTTTTAGGGACGACCCCCAGAGGAGAAACGATCAAATCTGGTATGGGGGGGGGGACTAAAAGGACCCGCCATCCTACCCAATGCAACTTCCCTACCCAATTTGTCCGTAACAACCTGGGGGTGCTGGTAAGCAGACTTTAAAAGGGTATATGGTGCGGAGGTGATGGGATAACAAAACCATCCCTGAACCCTGCAAGCAATAATTCTGCTCTCCGCCTATCAGGGAATCTACTTAGATCCGAGAGCATCGCGACCAGCCTCACCGGTGTTTCCCCCTTGGCTATTACCGGACCCCGAACCCCGCCCCCTACCCTTTCTATAACATTTTGCTGCCCCATGCAAGGTGCTGCTACAGACCGAGCAAACATGCTTGAATTTGCAATCATTCCCCCATCTACATTGCCCTTCGTTGTATTGGCAACAAACACCGGACTTCTGTCCCGCGTGCTGGCCACCGGAGGACGACCCCCCCCCCCCCCCCGAATTTCCATGGCCGGCCGAACCGGCCCCACCTGGAAAGGAATGCCCGTAACGAGTGGGAGCCATTACTCTAAGCCACAGGCCTATATCCTTATGATCCCACCTAATTGAGGGTCTAATCGCTTTTTGTTGTCGAAACTGCTCATCGTAGCGGAGCCAAGCCTGGCCCCCATAAACCCGATGAGCTTCACTGATGGCGTCCATATAGCAGAAAAGGCCCGAACAATGTTCCGGCGCCTTTTCTCCTATAACACTTGCCAAGATGCCAAATGCCTGCAACCAGTTATTAAAAGTCTGAGGGATCAGACGCCACCGCCTCTTCTCCTCATCCTCTTTTTTACTATCATCCTTCTTGGTCTTATCTAGATTGAATTTTTCCAATGGAAGGAGCGAAAATATCTCTATATATTCATCCTTCCATATTTTCTCTCTAATCTCCTTCTTCAAGTGGGAACCTAGGGGGCCTTCAAAGCAGACGTACACTTCCCCCCGCGCCCTATCGTCCAACCTCACCTGATCACCCTCCTTCTCATTGTCCGTCTGCACCGAAACTGCCACCGCTGCCCTAGTAGGTAGTGACCCAGACTGCTGCTGAACCCAAGCCGCAATAGGGGAACCCCCCCCACTCACCCCCATCCCAGACTCACACCTAGCCAGGAGCTCCCGTACACTACCCAGCAGCTCGCTAACGCTATCCCCTTGGCCCTCCAACCCACTCCCCCCACCAATCGATTGAGTAAGAGGGGAACCTAACGTAGGCCTAACCTCAGCACCCTGAGACATCAGAATAGGGGGAAAAGGATAAGACAGGGACAAACACTCACCAGGCTGCGCAGGTGCTGTGATCCCACCAGCTGGCATAGGCAACTCCACCCGACCACTGTCCGACTCAGTCAGGGCTGCAGGGCTGTGCCCCACGTTTTCATCAAGTGCCCCACCTTAGGCCCAGCTGGAGGCAAGTCTGTGGACTGTGGGCGCTGCCAGGACTGCAGGGACTTGTGCTGCAACCGACTGCAGACCAGGGGCCGCCAGGACAGGCGCCTCGCCATCTCTGTAGGGCCGGGTCACGGCTGAGCGGGGTACTGGGACCGGAAGCAGGGGGCGGAGGGCCAGCGGTCCAGCCGGAGCATCGCCGGAGGCCGCCACGGAGTAGTTATTGGGAGCTGAGGAGGGACGGGCAGGCCCCGCCCCCACCCCGGGAGGGGACCTGCTCCCCACCGCTAGGCCAGGCCGCCTGTACAGATTCCTCCCGGACCGAGCCCACCTGCCAGAGGCAGTAGGCCGCGGGGCTCGGCAGGGAGGGTCCCCGGAGGGGCTCCGTGGGCGCCGCCTGACCCCTCTATTCACCTGGTCCGGGATCAATCTAGCCGGCGGCCGGGTCCTGCGGGCGGGGCGCCGGGAGGTACCTGGAGTTGGCGGGGGAGACGCGTTCCACGCTGGGGGAGCAGCTGCCAGCAGCTCCCTGAGCCTCTCCTCCAACCATGCCGCATCAGTGGAGCCGGCAGCAGCTCTAATCTGCTCCAGGAGGCCAGGTACGTCAGCCATGGTGAGGGGAGGACAGCACAGGAGATCCGCACTGCTCAACGGTCTCCTGCCAGAATGTTCTCCCGCTCACCCCCACCCCCTAATATAGCCTCCTATGTTCTCCCCGGCCCAGACTCACGTGCAGGTCCCACCTCCAAACCCCAGTCATGCGGGCCTGCACCAATCCTCATAAGAAGAGTCACACAAATTAGACTCCTTAGTAAATATCCCCCAAAGTATTTTTACACTTTATGGTTGACTTGTGTTTCTTTAAACGGTCACAAATCCGTTGTATGGTTTCCCTGACATAAATGCCAAACTGCATGGACATTTTAGTAGATAGACCACAAAACTTGAACTGCATGTAAAAAAACATTGGCTGGTATTCTTTTTCCTGTGTGGGGGTGCAAAATGTATTCCCCTTTTATGAGGGATGAGCAGTGACTACAGGATAAGCAAGGGTAGGTCTTTACCTTGCATGATGTTATTGTGGTCTGTGTTGTGGATGGGGCAGTACTTCCTATGTCTGCTCTGATCAACCTGTCTCTTATGTTGTGTGTGCGTTTATAGCATGTCAGAGGAGGGAAATTGATTTCTATAACTGTAGGCAAAGAATCTGTTAGAATAGATCAGGATGTACATACTAATTTCTGAATATATGAAAGGGCCAGTACACCTATATTATTATATCAGGACAATAAATGCATCAGCTCTGCCACAGCTCTGTATATACTGTATACTATATAACAAATCTTGGAATAGTATTAATACACTTACCAAAAAATATCCCTGATTGCAGTCATTCATTTCCTCTTTCCTCGTTCTCCTTGTTTCATTTTCCTTCTTTGGCTGCTCTTTTCATGAAAAGAAAGACTTAAGGATTTGAAGCTGTATAGTCTGGAGGAAAGAAGAGAAAGAGGGGACATAATTTAAACCTTTAATTATGTTAATGGATTAAATAAGGTTCAGGAGGGATGTGTTTTTAGAAAAATAAACTAAACTCAAGAACAAGAGGACACAGAGATCAGAAACAACATGAGAAAATATTATTTTACTGAAACAGTAGTAGATGCTTCAAACAAACCTCCAACAGATGTGGTAGGCAAATCCACAATAACAGAATGTAAACATGCCTGGGTTAAACATATACTGTACATTGGTACCTCGTTTTAAGAGTAACTTGGATTAAGAGCATTTTGCAAGAAGAGCTCACAGTTTTTCAAAATTGTAACTTGGTCTAAGAGCATTGCTTTGGTTTAGGAGCTCCCTGTACTGGGTGGGATCGCGAGTGGAGGAGGGGCATGGTCTGCATAGCGTGGTCTACAGCACTGTACTCTGACCCAGGAAGTCTCCCTCACCTTCCAAATCGTGGCAGATCCACTTCTGGTTGGGGCTTGTATCACAGAACAGGACTGTGGAGGTAATCTCTTTATAGCTATAACCCATCTATCCCCAGACAGAAAGTGCTGCATTTATGTGGCCACATATGTGCAGCTCATTCCTTCATGCTCCCTGCAGTCTCTGTCCGCCCTTGTGTTTCCCATCCTCTCCTTTCCTGCTATAATGTGCCTGCACTCACACTCAGCTATACACACTGCTGCTATAATGTGCCTGCACTTACACTTAGCCACTCACACTGCTGTATAGAGAAGTTACTGTCACTGTCCTCCTGCACAGCGCTGTGATTCTCACTTCCTGATTGGTCCATGCTGAACACCCCCCCCCCCCTTGCTGTCATGTAACCACACAGACCTCTAACAGCCCTGCTTCTCTATTCTAATAATTAGACTACTAGAACTACAAGATTGTTGTTTTTATTTAGTTTTAGCTATGTTCACATGTAGTATTTCTGTCAATCTTTTGGCCAGTATTTACAGTATTCAACCAAAACCAGAAGTGGGTTAAAAAACACAGAAATTGTGCCAATCTTTCAATTATAAAATATTTAATACAATGTGTGAAAATAACCTTGCAGCGGCCTCAGAATCTCTGATTTTACTGATAGGTGTGAGCCTCTTAGTAAATCTGGCAGGGGGGGGGGGCAGGTATTTATCTTCGATCGTTGGGCTTGTATAGCGATCACAATATATTCCCACCATTGTCCTTACCTTGCCTTCTGCATTTTACTTTTGGAACATTTTACTTGTTTAAATTTTGTTTTTATAATCCACTATTAAAGCTAGAGCCAATGTTATATTACCATATATATTTTTATCAGTAGTCTTAGCCAGTGTAGTTCTAAAATATTCTCAATTGCCAAAGTTTAATGAATCATTTGGCTTTCATCTTCACTCTTACTATCCTTTACTGATATCTGAACCACATATCTAGAGACCAGTGAAATATATTCAAAGACTTAGCTTAGAAAACATGTTTGCATGCTAATCCTTTGTGAGGTTAGCCAGAGATCTTTATTTATATTATCACATTTCAAGAAAAACATTGTAGTTAGAGATTTAAATTCTTAAAGCAAACTTGTCAGATAATTTACTGTGATAATAGAAGAGCTGCGCAGTTGGGCAGAGGCTCATAGGTAACTGCAGCAGCAGGGGAGAGAGGAAGGTAAGTATAGGTTTTTTCTCTTTTTTACTCTTACCACCTGTCTGAGCAGAATTTACTTATAAAAAATTATTTACTGTATGCCCTGTTAATGTGGATAAATATATGATGATACACTATAGCTGACCATACACATCGTATGAATTTTAGCTGAACCCACAATCTAATGTATATGGCAGCTTTTTAACTCTCTCCTAATATTGAATGTTAAAGATAAAGGGATTAAAGCGGTACTCTATCACCGCAAAATACATAACTTTCTAATGTAATGTTATTACCAATCACAGGAGACTTGGCTGGATCTCCCACCCCCCTGAGTGATTAACCAATTCACCATCTCTGACCGGCCCTTCAGCCTACACCTGAGCAGACAAGGAGTGACAGAGGCAACTGCCGCAACTTCACTGCTTGTGCAAAAGTCTGCAGTGAAATTCACACATGTTGGAGTTTCATTGCAGTACTGCAGCTTCTTCACAAAAATGATACAGTAACACAATTAAATTATACGAAACGGAACAGAAGATCAGAGCTGGCACTGCCAATCCCACCTACGGTAGACAAATAATGAGTTATACACAGTATATCTATCAGGTGTAAGATAATATCGGATAAAGTCCTTGAGGGGTTCAAGTTCAAAGACAAAAGATGCTGGATCAGAATATGTGTGTGGAGATGAAAAGAAAAAAAAATGCACAAATTAAATTGAAAAAGATCACTACTTTATCCCAATAACGGCGTTACAGGAAGAAAATACAGTGCTCTGTGTGGGCAAGAACACAATAAAGTCATGCAGTGACACAATGAAACTGCAATTTGTGAACACAGCCTAGATGTTCTGCAACAGCTATAGGCATTGAATTGGCATGGTGGGGACTGTGATGAACAGCTGAGGAACCTGTAGTATTGAGCAGTTGCTCAACCAGGAAGTATAACAAGAAAATACAGAACTAAGGCCCCCAAAACAAATGGATTTTTGGTAGTTTCAGAACTGGGCCATACAGGTAAGCAATGCTATATACTTCTGTAGGTTTTTTTTTATTTTTACTTTTAGCTGGAGCACCCCTTTAAGCATGTTGGATTTCAACTGCTCAATTCTTTTGTCATTGGGGAGGTAAGCCACAGCTAATGTAGCATAATCCTGCACTTATTCCTCCACACCAAGACCACATATAATGCATCTTCTGAAAAGATGATTATAACCAATATAACTCCTATTACTCCTATACAGTGGTACTTACTAGTATAAATATAGAAGGTCTGCAGCACATATAAGTGACTGCAGTTACATCTAGTGACTCACAGGTTGCATCCGTTCTGATCACAATTGTTCTCTTTCCCTTTTCTTCTCCATTTGACTCAGAACGATTTGAGGACTTCCAACTGTGACTCTTCTTTTCAGAATAGGGTGTATTAGAGTATACAGTAAAGTTGCCCCAAATGTGCCGTCACTTGCTATTAATGCCTTAACTGTGCACCTGCTTACTAATAATGCCCCCACTTTGCCCTTATAAGTAATGCCCCCATGTAATGCCCCCCATTGCCTTATATAGTAAGAATACCCCTGTACTCCAATAGATTAATAATGCCCTGTTTTCCCATATACAGTGGTGCCTTGTATTACAAGCATTCTTAGATCAAAGCAAATTTTAACTGCAGTGCAGACAATTGGTTCCACAACCCAAAAATATTTTTTTTTATTCTGAATAACTTGTAGAACAGATAAAATAAACATTTAGAAACAGCTGAATATGTGATATTATAAGTTACTGTACAGTATAGCAATCAGAATATAAAGTATAATGCATAGTAAGTGCATAAACCTGAAAAAACAGCAGCTGAGTTTAAGTGCAGGCACATTATAGCAGGAATGGAAAGGATGGGAAACACAAGGGCTGACGGAGACTGCAGGGAGCATGAAGGAATGAGCAGGGCAGATGTGGACACATAATGGGGTTACAGCTATGGAGAGATTACCTCCACAGTCCTGTCCCCTGATGTGAGCCCCAGCCTGAAGTGGATCTGCTATGATTTTGAAGATAATGGAGACTTCCTGGGTCAGAGTACAGAGCTCTAGACTATGCTGTGCAGACCATGCCCCTCCCCCACTCCCGCTCCCACCCAGTACAGGGAGCTCTTAAACCAAAGCAATGCTCTTAAATTAAGTTACAATTTTGAAAAACTGTAAGCTCTTCTTGCAAAACGCTCTTAATCCAAGTTACTCTTAAACCAAGATACCACTTTAGTTATAATGCCCCCTGTGCCTCCATATAGTTAATATGCCTTGTGTGCCACCATTCAGTTAATATGCCCCTTGTGCTGTCATTTAATAATAATTCCCCACTGTGCCCCTATATACTAAAATTTCCCTCTTGTGCTCCCATATAGTATTAATGTCCCCTGTGCATCCATATAATAATATTTCCCCCTATGCACCCATATAGTTTATATGCCCCTGTGGCCCCATATAGTAATAATTCCTTCTAGTGCCCACATATAGTAATAATGCCCCCTATGCCTCATATAGTAATAGTACACCTTGTGCACCATATAGTAATAATGCCCCCGTGCCTCCATTCAATTAAAATACCCCATGTGCCCTTATTTAATAATAATGCCCTCCTGTGCCTCCACATAGAAACTATGCACCCTGTGTTCCTTACATAGTAATCATGCCCCTGTGTTTCCATTCAGTAATAATGCTGTCTGTGCCTCCACATAGTACTAATGCCCCTTGAGCCTCTTCTGCGTTCAGAGAATACATATACAGCAAATGAATTCCTAAGTGAATCTGAATCTACATTACTCTCTATTAGCCTATGTGCAGCGTTCGGGCCACGGACGAGCAGCAGCAACAGAGGGAGGCAGATGTTGGGTTGGTTGGGAAGCACCCCACGGGCTCTTCTCACAGTAAGCCAGAAGTGGGGCCAGCTGGCTATTCCTGAGCGCTGGCTCAGCAGCACCGCATGCACAGTTAAGTTCTAGCTGCTGTAGTGCCGTGTAGAGATCTGAGCCTTGCACAGCTGCTGTATGTATAAGTCAATGGTAAACTTGAGACACAGGTTTTAGTAAACCAAGAATAGCTTTTATTTGCAATACTTTGAAGGTCAAGTATAGAAGTTAACAGTTTTGAATACAACAATATTTTGTTTGAAGAGATACACAGTTTTGCAGAAATATATATATATATATATATATATATATATATATATATATATACAGACAGTCTTGATTGAAGACTTGACAAAATGAGAATACAATAAAGCTTTGTAGTGCTTGAGAAGACAGCTGTAATTTAGAATAGACTCGAGATAACACTTGTAGCTGACAATATAACAGACAAATTGAATACTGGTAGACAATATACTGACACTTTGCAGTTGAAGTAGACTTTTGTAGCTAGTTGAAATAGACTATAGTTGTAGAGTGTAGGTAGGTTAGGATGCTGCCGGATTATTGGAAGCTGGGGACCTATTGGCATGGTGGCTCAGCTGGGCCTGTGAGAGACAAGTCCGGAATCCACAGGAAAGGACATCTGTTGAACTATTACATGGGCATGAAGTGACACGGTATAGGGATTATAGGTCCACTTAGTGGAAGATTTAGTTGTCCAGGAGACCCTCTACGGATATTTCTGGCAAGTTGCAGTAGAGACTCAGCCTTTGAAGTTAGCTAAACTACTGACTGACTGAGAGTTTGCTACCTCAGTTACTCTTGTAGACTCCTTCAGAGGTAGCAGAAGTAGAGAAGACAGTCCCACAGTGTAATAGGTTAGTCCCGTCCTCACCACAGCTCCACATGGTGCTCTAGTCAGACATGGCTAGGATCTAGACAGAAGAAAATACAGAAATCCTGCGCAAGGCTCCTGGCAGCAGGTCAGAGCCTGAAGGTAGCCGGTCAACGGGCTCTGGAACCTTGCTCTCTCTCATATACTTGGCTGTATTAGGCCACAACTGGAACTGAAGACTCACCCCATTAGTCCCACCCCATTATTTACATAGAGCTAACAAAAGGGGATCTGAGTGGGTAATACACCTGGAATAACCCTCTGTAATAGGGTAGATCTCCTGAGGTAACTAGCTCAGGGATTGGTTAGTTGAATATCTGAAGACAGTGGCAGGAAATACATAATAATGGACACATCAGTAAACCCTTATGTACTTTTAACTATCAGCCGTGCAATACAATACCAGAGACACCTAGTGGCAGGAGACGAGTGTTGGGAGGTGACTTCACGCAGTTATTATCAGGTAATGCCTGGCATATCCTTAGATGGGCAACTATGCTTTATATGTTTGGAATACTTTATATAGATGCTAGAATAAGGTGTGCACTGGGTTAGTACTTATTCTGTTAATGGCTTAATGCAATAAATCTGTATTTACTACAATGGTGTAACTGAAAAACGGCCATTATTTCAAAACAGCTGTTGTTTTAAAATAACAGCAATTATTTGCCATGATGGCCATCCACTCAATTTTTAGCTCTGTGTTTTCAATCCATTCCTGGTTTTGGTTGCAAAATACTGAGCAAAAATACTGTGTGGGAACATAGCCTTATCATGTTTGTGAAAAGATTTTAATTTTAAATTAATAAATGATTGTGATTATATGAAATTGGTTTAGTGCTTTAACCCATAGCTGCACCAGGACGTTACTGAACGTCCTCGTGCTGCTATGGGAGTTCAGAGGGGGGTCGCGCGGCGCCCCCCCTCTGAACTGCCGCGATCCCGGGTGTCGCATGTAGCCCGTGATCGCGGCTATTAGCGGGCACGGTCCGATCGCCGTGCCCGCTAATTAAGTACTTAGAAGCAGCTGTCAAAGTTGACAAAGAGGGTCTTTTTTTTTTTTTTTTTTTTCTTCCTATCCTAGCATTTTCATTCTAGTTTTCCTTTCATCCCAGTACTTTTTTCAATTCATACGTGACATTGCATGTTTTAATATTAACATTACTAATTTCATGTATTTGTTTTTGTGCATGTCATTCACATTTCTGTATGTATATATGCTTTATATGTGGGTTTTTTCTTTTATCTGTTTTGTTACTTACATGGTTGTATATGCAGATATGTATGTTCTAACACACCGTATTCCATGTTGTTTAGAGCCATGAATAAGGGCAAGAGAGCCCGAAACGCGTCGGCCTTTTAAACATTATACAATAAAGGTTTAAAAGTAATCAAGCGAGCTGGAGAGTACTTTCGTGCTTATACCTTGTTGGATGCCCTTGGGTCCGGGGGTTTTTTCTCGCGTGCTCGTGGAGAGGCATACAGCCATAATAAGAACACCACATTCCATCTAAAGGGACTTTCATGTTGTGAGTGCTGACCACTCTTTGTTTTTTGCATGTCAAAGTTGACAGCTGCTTCTAAATACTTGCTCATCTCCATCCCTGGTGGTCTAGTGGGGGGATCGCCCCCCCCCCACGGCGCGATTGTGGGGGGGTGATCCCCGCATCCATCCCGGGCCGGGGTCTGCGCCGTAATGGCGCTGATCCCGACTCGGCATTCTGATCTGATCTCATGGATTCATGCAGTATAACTATACTGCATGGATCTCTATGAGAGATCAGAGTGCATATACTAGAAGTCCCCCAGGGGGGCTTCTAGTATATGTGTAAAGTAAAAGAAAAATGTATTTTTAATAACACAAAGCCCCCTCCCCTAATAAAAGTCTGAATCACCCCCCTTTCCTCATTTTATAAATAAAAATAAATAAATAAACAAACATGTTTGGTATTGCCGCGTGCGTAATCGCTTGAACTATTAATTAATCACATTCCTGATCTCACACGGTAAACGGCGTCAGCGCAAAAAAATCCCAAAGTGCAAAATTGCGCATTTTTGGTCGCATCAAATCCAGAATAATTGTAATAAAAAGCAATCAAAAAGTCGTATATGCGCAATCAAAGTACCGATAGAAAGATCACATCATGGCGCAAAAAATGACACCTCACACAGACCCATAGACCAAAGGATAAAAGCGCTATAAGCCTGGGAATAGAACGATTTTAAGGAACATATATTTTCTTTAAAAGGTTTTAATTTTTAACAAGCCATCAAATCAAATAAAAGTTATACATGTTACATATCGTTGTAATCGTAACAACTTAAGGAACATATATAACAAGTCAGTTTTACCCTAGGGCGAACGGAGTAAAAACAACCCCCCCCCCCCAAATTAAAAAAAAAAACATATTTTTTTTAAATTTCACCACACATATAATTTTTTTCTGCTTTCCCGGCACATTTTAGGCAAAATTACATCTGCCATAGCAAAGTACAATTAGTTGTGCAAAAAATAAGGGCTCATTTGGGTCTCTAGGTGGAAAAATGCAGGCGCTATGGCCTTATATACACAAGGAGGGAAAAACGAAAACGCAACAATGAAAACTGGCTGTGTCCCCTAAGGGTTAATAGACAATCGTGGCAGCTTCTATCCCCATCTATAGGTTTTTTTTTGGTTATAAATCCTTGTGGACAGGACTCTCAGTCCCCTGTAAACCCCTCTGTATTTTATATACGCAGGGCTCTGGAAGTTAATAGCTGATAATGTTGATGTTTATTGTGACAAGTTTTATAACTATGATACATATGTAAAAAAAAAATTAAGGCTGTAAATTATTATTATTATTATTATTGCCTAGAAATGAGTGATCAGAGTAAAGTATATAAATTTATAACACTGGAGCTCTTAACAAAACAAAAGACAAATGAACTCTGATTATGGTATGCTGAGGCCATCTTGTGGACATTATATATAAAGCTGAACAAATTGAACTTTTTGTTTTATTCTATTATTATGTTGTGATTATTTACGTGCATGTTGATATTGGTGGTAGCTAATTTTACCTATGGTTCACTTAGCAGTCAATCAGTGTTTACCAGTGTTCCAAAATAAGTTACAAAAACCTTTATGAATTTTAAGAGGTAAATGTAAATGTACAAGTAATCAGCTTAAAAAGCATTCTGACATTTTTATATAACATTTTATTAGCTTTAGATTTATAACACCAAATAGTACAATTTAGCAGATAGAAAACATCTTTACGAGTGATTGTAAAGACAATACCTTAATGTGTCATTGTAAAAGTATACTAGTGTCACAATAAGACAAAAAGAAACTATAAAGGAAAAGAAAAATCTAATTTTCTTAAAGAACAGAGAACAAGAATAAAAAACATAATGCAACCAAAATCAGATTGACTGGCCAAAGAACACAATGAAGAGCATCTATCACCCATTGCAGATATACAGATCATCACCATACCTCAGGTCAATGACCAAAATGACCCTGAATCTGAGACTTTTACCATGCCCACAGTGTCCCTCAAGTTCTTACTTACATACCGCTGGTTTCGGTAGAAGGGCTTCATGTTTATTTTGGCTGTTTAGAACGGTTGTGTAATGAAAAGCTTCCATTTCCAAAAAAATCTGTTGAATCTTTCCCCTTTTTTGAGTATATCTGCACTGGCTAAATAAAAACTGCCTTTTGAGAAACAGAATAAGTCATCTACTAACATCTACTAACATCTGCAAGGAGACATGTCTTCTGACATAACAATGGTTACATATTGGCTGGTAAATGTACTACATTACATACATACCTTTTTCATATCAAGGAAGCTTTAATTTTCCAGAAATTATAAAAAAAAGTTCTCTGTTGTTGACATCTTTTTAATGGCCAACCAAAAAGATGGCAGCTAGTAAGTTTTCGAGTATCTTCATCGGGCATCAAGCTTCGTGTTTTCATTTAGTCATTAAAGGGGTCATCAAAGAATGAACTGCTGGCAGGTCTTTATACCAGGTGAGTTACACCTAGACCACAGTTCCAACACATTTAGGCTCAAAGAATTAACTATATCTTATTGTTTCTTTAAGGGTAGCTTTAAATGTACCACATCGCAGCAGATTTTCTGCTGCGGATCCGCAGCAGATCTGCAGCAGACTTGAATAAATGAATGAACACAGCATCAAATCTGCTGCGGATCTGCAGCAAGTTTGACAGTGCGGATTTGATGCTGTGTTCATTCCTTTAGTTAAGTCTGCTGCTGATCTGCAGCAGAGAATCCGCTGCGATACGGTACGTGTGAAGCTACCCTAAGACATAAACTGCCTAAAGAGGACAGATCTGCAATTAGAGACACTGGCTGACAGCTGAGCGAGCAGGAGGCCAGACAGCATTGATTATTTATAAAGATGAGGGAGGAGGAAGGAGTGGTGAGGTGTGCCAGAGTTTGGCATAAACAACTCCTCTTTGACACTTCATTACAGCAGGAGACGTGAGATTGTACATAATCCACTCCATGAACAAATTACCAAAAGTCACCATGCTCACTATTGCCAGCTACAGCACACTGTCAGTGCCTTAGGTAGGGCCTGGGTGCTGACAGATTCCCTTTAAGAGAAATAAACAACATCTATTATCTAATTGTCACATGCATCAAGGGGAACAGTGAGCCCTAACGAACTCTGCCCTCTGTTCCTGCCTACTTGGACATGTTGCCCTAGGCGACAGACCCCAACTGGTCGACAGTCCTTACACTGCTAAGGGCAGAGCCAGTCAAGGTGCATAGCTAATAGTCTGTGTCAGCAACAAACAGGGACATATATGCCACAAATTAGAATCAAGAGCCAAAGTCAGATAACTAAGCAGGGGTTAAAATAAGAGAGACAATGCAGTACCAAATAAAAAGCAAAGTGTTACCAATAATAAGCCAAGATCAAAAACACAGTTCATAGCAAAGTACCAAATACTAAGCCAAGGTCTGAAAAATAAAGCCAGAGATCAAGGGAACACAATATGCAATGCAGAGAAAACAATGATGAAAGCAAGCTCAACTAACACAGTTAGCACTGTTTTTCAACCTGCTGTTAAATTCAACAATCAAAGAGACATGCGTTTATAGGGAAATTTTTAAAAAGCATAATTTTCCTGTACACAAGGTCAACAAAATACTTCACATAGCAAAAAAAAATGACAAAACATAAAAGATACATAAACCTGAATGAACGCTGAATGTATCAATAATCAAAACAGGGTCTGGGGCCATACAACCTGACATACGTTTTGCTGTGATGCAGCTTCTTCCTGGAAGAACCCCCAGAAGAAGCTGCATTGCAGCGAAATATACATTGGGTTGTATGGCCCCTGGACCCTCTGTTGATTATTGATAGATGTGTATGTGTATTCTCTGGGGGAATACTGCACATTATCATTACTATGTGACTTAGAGTTTTAGGTTCTCCAGGGTCCTTCACTTTTAGCTGTGTGTGAGGTTCATGTGTCTTTTATGTTTTGTCATTTTTTTGCTATGTGAGGTATTTTGTTGACCCGTGTTTGGGTTTAATTTACCTTGTGAACAATAAAATTAAATTAATTAATTAAAGTTTTTTTTAAAAAAAATTCCCCTATAAACGCATGTCTCTTTAATTCTTGAATTTGGTATTTGCTGCATAGGGATTGTGGTTTTCCCACTGTTATTTTGATAAGTTATATCTGCTAACCTGCTGTTAAATTATATTCTTTAATGTTAGAAAGTTTGGTATTTTTTTAAGTAACGTTTTGTTAAGACTATTATTAGGGTGCCTTCACACCTAGCGACTCGCAGCGTAAATTATGCTGCGATTCGGGTAGGTCCTGGCAGATCACTTTCACTACATACGTAGTGGTCTGAACGACCGCTGCGTATATGTAATTCTGCCAGCCCCTTAACCCTTTCAGCTGCCGCCCGGCTCCTGCTCCGCTCCCGCTCTGTATACATTACCTCTCCTCGCTGCACGGGTCCCAGCGTACTGCTCTCCCGCCCGGCAAATCAGTGTGTTGCCCTGCCGTAGCCACTGATTGGCCGGGCGGGAGAGCAGTACGCCGGGACCCGTGCAGCGAGGAGAGGTAATGTATACAGCGGAGTGTTAGCGGGAGCCGGGCGTGAGCTGAAGGGGTTAAGGGGCCGGAAGAATTACATACACGCAGCGGTCGTTCAGACAGCTGCGTGTATGTAGTGAAAGTGATCTGCCAGGACCTGACAGGCTCGCAGCGTAATTTACGCTGCGAGTCGCTAGGTGTGAAGGCACCCTTAAAGTGCTCATCTCTACGTACAAGCATTTCATCAAGAATTTGTCTTACAAATACATTTTAAATTTCCTAGATTATGTTCAGATTTAAAGGACACTCTTATCAACTGACCTCCAGTGGTGCACGAGTCACTCGTGTGACACTGAAGCTCAGTTAGTGAGAGCGGAGCAGAGAACAGGGGGATACTTTAAGGGACTGAATGGGAGCTAGGTGAGTACTGGTTAATTTTTATTTATTTTTTTACAGAGCAGGGATCCCATCAGTCTGGAGGGGGGTAGTGGTGTAGTGGGTTTGGGGATGTGTGTGTGTGTGTGTGTGGGGGTTATGGGTCGGCAAGTTTTTTTCACTAATAGGGGGTTACCCACATGGGGATACTGCCTATTTTGAAGCAGGCATCTTACTGCTAGAGGGCTTCCTGCATAATTACATGGGGATACTACCCACTGGTGGGGACTCATTGCTAGGGGGCTACCTAAATTGGAGAGGGATCTTACTGTTAGGGGAATTATGTACACGGGGACACTGCCTACTTGAAACAGGGCTCTCTATGTTATGGGGTTATTTACATACTGCCTACATAGAGAGCTATTTACGGGGGGGATACAACCTGCTGGGGGGCTAACTACTGGGGGGATTATCTACAGTGGGATGATTAGTTTGGGGATACTTCCTACAGCAGACCTACCTCCACAAGGTGGGAGTTTAACTACTTTCTGGGAGCACAAAGAGGCCTATTTATTATATGGAGACACAGAGGGGCCTAAACTACTATATAGGGGAATAAAAGGACCTATCTACTATATTAGGGCAGAGGGGCTTTACTACTATATATAAGGGCAAAGAGAAACCTATTTACTATATATGGGTACAGAGGGGCCTAACTATATGGAAAATATAGAGGGGCTGAAATATACGTAGTGTGAACCCAGCCTTAGGCTGGGTTCACACTATGTATTTTTCAGTCAGTATTGTGGTCCTCATATTGCAACCAAAACCAGGAGTGGATTGAATACACAGAAAGGCTCTGTTCACACAATGTTGAAATTGAGTGGATGGCCGTCATTTAATGGCAAATATTTGCTGGTATTTTAAAACAACGGCTGTTGTATTGAAATAATGGTCGTTATTTACTGTTATATGGCGGCCATCCACTCAATTTCAACATTGTATCAACAGATCCTTTCTGTGTTTTCAATCCACTTCTGGTTTTGGTTGCAATATGAGGACCACAATACTGACTGAAATATACGTAGTGTGAACCCAGCCTTAGAGTGTATAAAGGAAGGGACATCTGAATCCAGCCCCAAGATGCCCCCCCATCCTCCGAGTTAGTGGGAAGATCGTTCAGGAACTGATCTTCCCACTGCTGAATAAAGGTTACCACCTGTACGGGGATAACTTTTATACCAGCATCCCCCTCTTCCGGTCCCTCGCTGCCCTAGCTACTGTAGCTTGCGGCACAATCGGAAAATACCAGAAGCAGTAATAGAGCCCTAATATTTAGCAGCCATGGAGCGGACCCAGCGCTTCTGGATATGAAGGACCCCGTATCGCACCAGGGCAACATTTTCCCGGCTGACGTCTGAAAATGCACACTGAAAAGCTGGAGACCTCAGAAGAAGTGCAGAGTGTGGCATAACGGGGATCAGGAAGGACACTATTTTACAGTGTGACACCTGTCCTGATCACCCCGGCCTCTGCATACAGGATCGCTTCAAGGCGTACCACACGTCATTGGAGTTCTACATTTTCTAAATTCTGTCCCTTATTCCTATTTCAGGGGTCACATTGATCCAGGGATTATTCTGATCGCCAATATGGAGTCGGGAAGGAATTTTTCCCCTGTGATGAGGCTACTGTCGTCTGCCTCACGAGGGTTTTTTTTTGCCTTCCTCTGGATCAACACAGGTTGAATTTGATGAACACCTGTCATTTTCAACCTTATAAACTAATAATTGGCCTAATACCCCCAAATAAATTAGAGTTGTCCCTTATTCCTATTTGAGGGGTCACGTTTATCCAGGGATTATTCTGATTGCCATTATTGAGTCGGGAAGGAATTTTTTCTCTTTGATGAGGCTACTGTTGTCTGCTTCACGGGGGGTTTTGCCTTCCTCTGGATCAACACAGGTTCATTTGATGGACACCTGTACTTTTCAACCTTATAAACTAATAATTGGCATAATACCCCCATTCTGGAAACTACACCCCATAAGGAATCTAACAAGGGGGGAAGCGGGGATATGGCCCCTTGGTGACGCGCACATTTTTACTGTGAAAATGAAAAAAAATTTATTTTTTATTTTCACGGCACATGTTCTACATATGTGCCCGTCACATATGAGGTCCATATGCTCACTGCACCCCTTTTTAGATACCTTATGGGATCTAGTTTCCAGAATGGGGTCGCTTGTGGGGGGTTTCTAATGTCATGGCAGCACAGGAGCTTTGTAATTGCGACATAGCCTCCCTCCTCCATTCCAGCCTCTAAATGGCGCTCTGTCCCTTTGGTGGCTTGCCCTGTGCTATTATGGCACATTATGTCCACATGTGGGGTATTTTCGTACTCAGTGGAAATTACCCTACACGTTTTGCTTTCATTTTCTTTTTAAACCCCTTGTGGAAATACAAAAAATCAAGGCTAGACCAACATCTAGTGTAAAAAATGTTTAATTTTCACACTAAATCATTGATCTTGTCTTGATTTTTTCATTTTCACAAGGGGTTAAAAGAGAAAAAAAACACAAAATGTGTAGAGCAATTTCCCTTGAGTACTGAAATACCCCACATGTGGACATAAAGCGCCATGCGGGTGCAGGGTAAGCATCCAAAGGGAAGGAGCGCCATTTGGCTTTTGGAGGCTGGATTTGGCTGGAACGGATTTCGAGGACCTTGTTGCATTTAAAAGGCCTCTGTGTTGCCAAGACAGTTGAAACCCCCCACAAGGGACCGCATTATGGAAACTACACCCCTCAGGGAATGTAACAATGGGTATAGTGAGCATATGGACCCCACTGGTGACAGCGCAAATGTGGTGTAGCACAAATGTGGAACAATGTGGCGTGAACATAAAATATTAAATTTTTTACACTATTATGTTGGTTTAGCCTTAAATTTTTCATTTTCACTAGGGGTTAAAAGAGAAAAACACACAAAATGTGTAGAGCGATTCCCCCTGAGTCCGTAATACCCCACATGTGGACATAAACCACCATGTGGGCGCAGGGCAAGCCTCCGAAGGGAAGGAGCGCCATTTGGATTTTGGAGGCTGTATTTGGCCAGAATGGATGATAAACACCATGTCGCATTTACAGAGCACTCATGCTACCAAGACAGTGAAAACCCCCCACAGGTGACCCCATTCTGGAAACTACACCCCTCAAGGAATCTAACAAGGGGTGCAGTGAGGATATGGACCCCTTGATGACGGACACATTTGTGCCGTGAAAGTGAAAATGTTTTTTTCCCTTTCACGTCACATTGTTCCACATTTGTGCCCGTCACCAGTGGGGTCCATTTTCTCACTGCATCCCTTGATAGATTCCTTGAGGGGTTTAGTTTCCAGAATGGGGTCACTTGTGGGGGGTGTCCAGTTTTTTGGCAGCACGAGGGCTTTGTAAATGCGACATGGCCCTTGAAATTCATTCCAGTTAAATTCAGTTTCCAAAGGCCAATTGGCGCTCCTTCCCTTTGAAGGCTTGTCCTGCACCAGCTTGGCACTTAATGTCCACATGTGTGGTATTTCCGTACTCGGGAGAAACTGTGCTACAAGATTGGTGTTTGTTTTTTCTTTTATACCCTTGTAAAAATGAAAAATGAAGGCTAGAACCTGTGGGGTCCAGATGCTCACTGCCCCCCCCCCCGTTACATTCCTCGAGGGGTGTAGTTTTCTAAATGGTGTCCCTTTAGGGGTGTTTTTTTAGGTTTTGGCACACCAGAGCCTCTTCCAACCTGAAGTGGTACAGTCAAAAATGGCCAAATATAACGGAGGCATTGAAATTCACTAGGAGCTCCTTTATATCTGAGGCTTGTGGTTGCGTCAAACAGCACAATAGGGCCACATATGGGGTATTTCTATTAACTGCAGAAATGGGGCAATCAATATTGGAGGCATTTCTCTGGTAATAGGTTTATAATTATGAAAAATATTGGATTACAATAAAATCTCTGCACAGAAAATGTTCAAATTTCTTACACAGCTTTTATTTCTGTGACTCCCCTAAAGGGTTAAAAAACTTTCTGGGTGTGCTTTTGCAGTTTGGGAGGTGCAGTTTCTTAAATGGGGTGCTGTGTGGGACTTTCTAACATACAGTCCCCTCAAATACACTTTAAGGCTATGTTCACACTGCGTATGAATCCGTCCGTAGATCGTACGCTGCCGTACATGTGCGGCTGAAACTACAGGCGTGGTAAGAATAGACATGCGGCCGGATGCGTACGAACCGCCAACATACGCCCGTAGTACAGTTATGCTTCCCTAGCTTGTTTCGAAGCGATCTGAGGCAGGTCATTTACTTGGAAAACTTCGCTCAGCCCCGTAAACCACACAGAACCTTTTGGATCAAAAATTCAAGTTCAATTTGGCTGAAATAAGTACTTCGTACGGGGCCGCATGGAAATCCACAGCCGTGAGTTTCAACATTTCCGTCCTCAAACAATTGGTCTTGTTCATTTTTCACGGCGCCGTATACGATCCGGCCATAAGCTCATACGTAGTGTGCACTGTGCAGCCGTATATCGTATACTTTCAAGCGAATGCATCAACCTCAAAACTACGTGCGTATATTAGCGGTTCGCACTACGGACGGATTCATACGCAGTGTGAACATAGCCTAAACCTGAACAGGTCCCTAAAAATATCTGATTTTGAAATTTTACAGAAAATTTGGAAAATTGCTGCTAATGTTTTAATCTTTCTATTGTCTAAAAAAATTGAAAGACAGTTTAATAAAAGCTGCCAATATAAAGTAGACATGTTGCTAAAGCTATTTAATATATAATTTATGTGGCATAATCATTTTCTGTATAAGCAGATAAGTTTCAAAGTTGGAAAAATGCATTTTTTCACAATTTCTTTTTTTTTTTTTCATAAAGATTCGTTTAAAGTATTGATTCCAATTTACCAGAAATGTAAAGTATTATATGTCACAAGAAAACAATCTCAGAATCAGCCGGATAGGTAAATGCACTCCCAAGTTATTAATGAATAAAGTGACACAGGTCATATTCATAAAATTTGTCTCTGTCCTTAAGGCCATTTCAGGCTTTGTCCTTAAGGGGTTAATGCAGTATATTATAGTCTGTCTTGTCCATCTTGTAAAAATTTTGAGAATGATGGTGCGTTTACACAGGCAGATTTATCTGACAGATTTTGGAAGCCAAAGCCAGGAATGGATTTGAAAAAAAGAGAAATCACAGTCTTTTCTTTATGACCCGTTCCTTGTTTATAGTCTGTTCCTGGCTTTGGCTTAAAAAATCTGTCAGATAAATCTGTCTGTGTAAACGCACCATAATGAAAGTTAATTAAGTAAAATGGTCAAGCCAAAAATATCATTCTTTAACATAAATGTTTAGCATTTGTGCATGACTAAATCATTATATTGCTGTTTACTTGAGATATATAAAATGCAAATGCAAGTTAATAATTATTATTGTCCAATAAAATAGAGAAATGCAGTTTCTACTGCAACTTATTCTGTGGAAGAAATGCCTTCAACAAAATTCAAAAAGTGACATAATGCAGATCTACCTTTCCTATTTGACAGGTCAGTGCCTAAGGCAGTAAAAGCCAAATGGCCATACTGCATGTCTGTACATTCTAAGCCTTGGATTTGATGACTGTGTAAGAACATTATGTGTAACAACTTCATCACAAAGAAAGTTACCATAAAATAATAAAATAAAAAAGACTCTAACTCAAGGAAAAGGCGAATAGACGTGTTTCATGTAATGTTTTATAGGAATTAATAGCAAAGCTCTGCTAAAAGCTGGACGTCATGATGTCTTTCATGTATCATGTTAGTAGACATACATAATGTTTCATCTTTGTGGAAGATTGCAAATATTTGAACACTGCTGGATCAAAATTACAAATTCAAATCTAGCATGTAACCGTTTCCTTTATTTTGCTGTCTTCGTTTTTATGGTAATGTCTCTTTTCGAATGTAAGCATATGGAGAAAAGAAACATTGAGGATTTTTAACTAGCAGCATTGCAGGGGGGCTAAAAGGAGCAAAGAAGATTTAGTGGTGAAAAGAGCAAATAAATAGGTGCTCCAAGATTAAAAAGAGGGTAGAAGTACATGCTGAGCTGTTGAAAGACCTCTCCCTGTTTAAAGAAAAATATTGTTTGGTGCTTTCACCACTGCATGATCAAAATAAGAGGTACAAATTAGTTCATGGCTGCTGAAGATACAAAACATCATGCAGAGAGCTGTCTTTGGGAACGTTTTAATGAGGAGAAGAGGTCATCAGACTGTGACATTGCTTTTCAGAATTCTTCAAGAACAACACAGACTTCCTGTTCCAAATGTGGTAAAGAATAAAACAACCTTAGTAGTAATCTTACAACTTTTGAACCGTGTACCTTCGAAATACAGTGCTCATTTGGCAGCTTTAGTTAGTCATCTCAAAAGAACTGTGCCATATTTTCCATGTTCCCTTATTTCAAAAAGTGGAGTATAATAACATAACTTCATATTTATATAATAAAAGTTTTCTTTCACGTGTCACAAGGGATGAGATGTTATTTTGTTCTGCATAGATCAACAAATGACTCCAATAGGAATCAGGGAAAGAAACTTTTGTGCTTTGTTTTTTTTTGTTTTTTTACCATGGCATTGATCAATGTTCTCCTTTGGATAGCTCTCATCTTTGAAAAACTCAAACATCTCAATTTTGAACACTTTGATCTAATGAAGTTTTATCACACTTCGAATGTGTTATCTAGCATCTGATTAAGAAACACTGACAATTCTGTTGCTAAAAAGGTATTGTAATGGTGGTAAAGTCCCCCTTCGCATTAATGGTTACTAACTATGAGTACATTTTCTAGTGAATGGATAAACTATGTATGGTTAACTGAATTGAATTGTTGACTAAACTTTTGGGGGGGAAATAGAAAAAAAACTTTTCCCTGTATTTTTGGCAGGTTTTATGCCACACAGCACTTTAGGGGAGATTTATCAAAAGGTATAAAATTTAGACTGGTGCAAACTGCCCACAGCAACCAATCACTGCTCAGCTTCCAGCTCTGGTGAAAGGAAAAAGGAGCAGTGATTGGTTGCTGTGGCCAGTTTGCACCAGTCAAAATTTTACACCATTTGATAAATCTCCCCCTTTGTGTCAAAATTTGCTCAAAAAAATCAGAAACTAAACATTTGTATGATAAACAAAAAACTGAATATTTGACTAAATTGAATTACCCTGGAAATTTTGAAATCAATTGTTGCACATTATTGGCATATGTATAAGCATTTCTAAACTTTGAAAGGAGAAGGGTTTACAAGGTGCCAATGTTGAAATATCAAGCTGTGGGGAACTGCAAAACGCACAAGCAGACTTTGAAATACTTTATAATATGACATTTTGTTGTATTCTAGTAATCTAATGACAGTAACCACTACACAATTAGGAAGCTATACGATCAACTTTCTACTACAGTATTTGGTCTGCATAGTTTATCTACATTGAAAATTGTTTAAGAAGACCCAAACGAAACCCAACGTTGCACTGAAAAGTACATATTTATGTCAAACTAGTGGAGACAGATCCCCAATAGATGTTTTCTAGAAACTTTTCCATTCTTCTCGATAGGGTGTTATACTGCAGAATTCACTTGAATGGGAATGAACTACAATACCAGACACTGCCAATGGAAATGAGTGTGATCATTTTTGTAAAGCTATATCAACTTCCAGTATGCTACTCAAGAACACAATTCTATTATCTATCTGAAACCTAACATTGCTTGACTGTTTGTCAATTATCTATCTATCTATCTATCTATCTATCTATCTGTCTATCTGTTACATTATTAAAAAGGGGGGCAAGTAAGACATTACATTTCGACAGACTTTTATTTTCCTTAAAGACAGCTGGTTAACCATCTAAGGTTTGAAATTGGCGATTCATAAGATCACAGGGTAAGTTTTTGGTATATGGTTGCCTATTTCAAGGTACTTACCCTATTTTAAGGACAGTATATTGAGGAAGGCCTCGTGTGTCTTAGGAGTAAAGTACTATCATACCCTTTTAGTGTGAAAAAAGCTGGTTTGCAATTTTGATCCACTAATGGAACATAGTAATAAAAGAATTAGTGATTAGAGATGAGCGAATCTTGAGCATGCTCGGGTTGGTCCAAACCCCAGCGTGCGGCATTTAATTACTGGTGGCTGATGAAGTTTGTAGCAGAGTGAAATGAGGTAAAATCAGAAATGAGAGAGAATCGCTGAATGAATAATAAAAATCCATGTCACAAGCCAAGTGTAAGCAATACTCCATCTCCTAAAGGCCCTATTTCACCAAGCGATTATCAACCGTGCTAGGCCGATTATTAGCTGTTACGACCTATAATCACTTGGTGTAATAGGTAGTGTTAAAGGGAGCGATCAGTCTACATGCACAACGTCGGCTGATCGTTGTCTTTCAACCCACTGAAAGAAAACAATGCTCATAGCGACCATGCAATAGGAGCGGCAGCAGCAGACTGCTGTTATGTCTTATGGGCCACGCAGACGCAGCTCCCTGCACCCCCCCCTCCCTGCTTGCTGTTGGTGCGTGTAATAGTACCAACAGCAAGAGAGGAACAATGAGCAAGCGAGCGCGGATCTAATAGGTTGGTGCTCGCTTGCTCCTTTAAAATCAGAATTGAGGTAAAGCTGCCACAGAGATTAAGGAAAATGACTGCACCTAGGTGTTATTGGTGGGGATGGTGAACCTTGTAGTTTGGGGCTTTCTCTGATACTACTTCTTGGTGGAGACATCCTTGATGTTGGTGAGGTACAGAGTAAAACAATCAACAGGGAGATGAGGTCTTGAGGTACTTACTTGAACTTTAGGCACATAACATATACAGTCTCTATCTGCTGAGTACCTTCCAAGATCTAGGTCACTTGTGTTGGAATGGCGATTTGTTGTAAAATGGAATCACCCTTTTGGTACTGGTAGTGAACCACAAACCCAGTGGGATGACAGTCTTTTAGAGTTATCTGGGCTGAGTCTTAAGCCACAAAAGTGTAGATCCCACTAACAACAGTGTGCAGTTCACACTGACTCAGCCTTTGGTGAGCTGACTCCTCATAATCTCTTCAGTTCCTCATAAGCTTGTGGTCTCTTCTTTGATGATGACTCTGCCACAGCAATACTCAACTACTCCAAAAAAATCAGAGGATTCCTGTCACAACTTCCTTTTATGTGGAGCCGATTAACATAGATCCACCCACTTTCCACTAGCTGATGTGATACACTTACCAAGCAGTTGGTGTTGCTGTTGTCTAACTCCCTAAATGTTTTGTATGTGTAACTCTATCATGACCTGTCGCTACCTCAGCTCAACTGTATAATATAAATTACAATGAACACTTATAAACCTAATAAACATATACAATTATAATTCAGGCTTCATTCTCTGCCCAGCCCAGGGAGTCCTGGAAAACATGGATATAGCCTTCTTCAGCCACCAATAATCAAATGCCACATGCTTAATGTTTGCTCATCTCTATTAGTGATCCATATTGATAGTATATATACCCAATATATACTATCAATATATAGTATATATACCCAATATACAATGGTTTTATAGATTTACATGTAGTTATAGTTATATTGTTGACAAATCAAAAAAGTATAAACCCATCAAGCTTAGTTTACTGTAAGATCCAAGAGTGTTGTCCCTGAGGAAGTGAAAATTACAGTTAAGCAGCTGCCTGATATTGAATTGGAGAGGGGGTGGGGGTGAGGGGACACAAATTGATATGGCTGTCCAAAGCAATGTCTGGATCAATAACCTATCTCTAGTAATTTAGTATGCATAAATTAGTATTTTTTATCTTTCTAATAAAAATTTAATTATATTTTAGGGTCTGTCCACACGTACAGACTTGCAGCGTAAATCTCGCTGCGAGTCTGGCAGTTCCCTCTGAACGAATGCTGCGAGTATGTAATTCTGCCGTCCTCTTAACCCCTTCGCTCCTGCTCGGCTTCCCAGCTGTGTATATATTACCTGTCTCTTGCTGCACAGGTACCGGCGTACTCCTCTCCTGTCCAGCCAATCAGTGGCTGCAGCTGGGCAACACACTGATTGGCTGGGCGGGAGAGCTGTACGCCGGAATCCTGTGCAGCAAGAGACCGTGTGAGGGGTTAAGAGGACGGCAGAATTACATACACGCAGCGGTCGTTCAGACAGCTGCAAGTATGTAGTGAGAGGGAACTGCCAGGACCTGCCAGACTCGCAGCGAGATTTACGCTGCAAGTCTGTACGTATGAACTGACGCTAAATAAAAGTTCCATTATAAAAGCAGAAATATAATAGGGGTAGCAGAGTATGATTTGTTTATACTGTTGGCTTAAAGTGATATTGTCAACCTCACTTAATTTATGTGCTGTTCTGTGCAGTGGACAGTGTCACCTAGGTGGGGCTTCACAGTAGTTAGGGCACAACTGCCGGGAAGCCCCTCCTGGGTGACACTATTCACCGATGAAAAGAAGCGATTTTAGAGCAGAAAGAAGGCAAAGACAATTGTTATACAAGTATATATTGAATGTGCAGCATCTAAGCTTGTGGATGGTGCGGAGAACAGCACATAGAGTAAGTGGGTGGCAGTATCACTTTTGTCCTCTGACAATAAAAATAAAAATATATGGTACATATAATAATAAAAAAAACAAGAGAATTTTACAGTAAAGATATGGATAAGTTGCTAAAAATATTGAGTTCTCTAAAAAAATATTTGTATAAAATTAAGTATAAAAATATGGTAACAAATTTACAAATTGTATAAACACAGTGTATATACAATTATTTTTATATATTTCTATCTATCTGTCTATCTATCTATCTATCTATCTATCTATCAATCTATCTTCTCAATAAAAGTGTGATATCTTTTCCAAAATAAAATAAATCTGTTAGTATAATCATTGTAGCAAAATGGGTTATAAAATATTTTCATGATATACTTTTAAGATCCATTTAGTAATACGTAAAAACACTGACAAGATTTTATTCTTTCAGTGTCTACTCTGTGTGTCATCATCTAAGACAACGCAAGTCTCATCATTGTGTTACTGTAATGCAAGTAGGGATGGTTTTGCATACATATCTTTTTGTGTGATTTCAGCTGTTAATGGTGTCATGCTCTCAAGGACCTTCTGTCTGTACAATAATCCTTAAAAATACTCCCAGAGGCATATGTCAAGAGGAGTCCCAGTATCTGCCCCCTTACATTTTTGTTATTTTTCTTTCAAAGTGTAGCTTATAAAAAGATAAAAAAAGACTTCATTTATTACTATTCTTTTGAAAAAATATTCCTTTATGATGACAATATTTGATCGTAAGAAAAAAAATAAACCCAAGCTATTTTCATTGATATGGTTCACTTTTACCAAAGAAAAGAGCTCATTACTAGCAAGAGGGTTTGACATGTTTTCTTGGATTATAATTCATGAAAGGTGTACTGGTTAATGGGACATTATGAGAAACTTGACATTGAAATAACAAGAATGTCTTCATAACCACAGTACCCTGGAAAAAAAAAGCCAGAAGAGCCATACAAGCCCTATCTATTTTTAGGAAAGAATTTCAATCAATCGTAGTTAGCAAAGCACAATATTTAGCTGCTGCATACTAGACTACCCTAGAAGACCATCAATGCTTCATTTTCAGGTTAAACTTGAAAATATATTTTTTAGATATCTTATATACAGATAATATGATCTAGAAAAATCTGGATTCTACACATACTGTATCTATCCACAAATCTAACATTGACCCTTAGCAGTGAATTGAGATGATGCTAACATGAACATAGCCATAGTCATAGGGTACGTCTTAAAATATTTAATTGTTCCTTTAACTAAAGGCACCTTAAATTGGTCTACTGATATAAGACTAATGGTGTGTTTATACAGACAGATTATCTGAAAGATTATTGAAGCCAAAGCCAGGAACAGACTATAAACAGAGAACAGGTCATAAAGGAAAGACTGAGATTTCTCCTCTTTTCAAATTCATTCCTGGCTTTGGCTTCAATAATCTGTTAGATAAGTCTCTCTGTGTAAACACACCATTAAAAGTAGTAATTAGCGCGCTTGCTGATGGCTGTATCCATGTTTTCCAGGACTCTCTAGGGCTGCATCGAACTTGTTCAGGGAGCAGGAGTCAAATGCTGAGCATATGGGTTCGGACAAACTGAAGCTTTGGCAAGTTCACTGATCACTACTTTAAAGTAAAAGTCTAGCAAGAGAGACTATAAGAAACATAAGAAATGTATAGGAGGCCCCACGTCCAAAAAATCTTCACTTTAATCACACCAGTGCAATGTTTCGGCTCCTGGAGCAGTCTTTTTCTTGGAGCAGGCTGCTCCTATAGCCGAAACGTGAAGTGAAGATTTTTTGGATGTGCGGCCTCCTATACATTTCTTTGGATTTCAATATCGTCCTAGGTCCGATCCGGTGAGACATGCACCCAAATTTATACATTGGTTAACTGGTGCTGCTTAGACATTTTTTCTATAAGAAATATAACACATCACAGACATCACAACACAGGACATGAAAGAAGGATACAAAGTAATCATAGCAATCTGTCAGCATTAAGAACAGGAGTGGTTGGGCCATGAGTTTCTAATCGATCATTTAATAGTTTAGCCAACTAGGTAAAGGTGGCTCTGGAGGACAGAGAAAGGAGTCATTCCCTCAATGGAGAGCAAATGCTATACGAGGAAGAGGCCTTTAAAATGCAATTAGAGAGCCATGCAAATGTTGGAATAAGGTGAAATGAAGTAGGGAAAGTGGGGGGAAGATGAGACAATAGACAGGCAGCAACCACATCCTTCGCACAGGCGCCAAACATTGCCACCACAGCAACCACCCAGCAGAGGCACCACAAAAAAAATCAAAGCCCCCTACACTGCCGCTGCTCCCCTCCACCAACAGCTGTACAAAGGGGCTTAATGGTAAGTGAACGTACAGAGGGGCCTAATGCTATATAAGAGCTGAACAGAGGTCCTGATACTAAATGGGGGCTGCATAGGGGGTCTAATACTATATGGGGCTGCATAGAGTGGCCCAATACTATATGGGAATTGCACAGAGGGGCCTAACATTATACAGTAGCTGCACAGAAGTGCCTAATACTATATGGGAGCAGCACAGTAGGACCTTATGCTATAAAGCAGCTGCTCAGAAGGGCAAGGTACTATATGGGACCTGCACAGAGGGGCCCAATACTATCCAATAGAAAAATAGCACACACCATAAATTCTTATGAACTTTTCTTTATCCACAATATTTTAGGATAAACATGCACAAAGGTATATCACCCAACACTCGTGCTCATCGTCTTCAGATGCTGTGTGAGAGACAAACAAAGTCTTTTAAGGCTCCATCAGAGCTCTGTCATCCTCATGGAAGTGATCGGAGTTGCGGAGGCAGACGCCGGATTCTGCGACGTTTCGTGGAATGGATCCACTTTGTCAAGCATCACGTGATCAGCCCACCACCAATATAAAAAGGCTAGGAAGTATCGCGAGACTTCCTAGACTACGGACACAAAAAGATACAATAAGATATAATTAAATACATCATCTGAACATGAATATTATGTATATACCAAGTTAAATGGCCACAAGGTGATCCCCCTAAATAAAGTATCCAAGTGTCCGCTAAGCTAGTGAAGCTGCAAAAAGGCGCACTGCGGCCGCATGTATCAGTGCAAAAAACGCTACAAAAACGCACTGAATCCGCATACTTCGTTCAGACCTCCCGGATTCAGCGTACCAAGCGTACCCAATACTATATAGGAGCTTTACAGGGGGGCCTAGTACTGTATAGGAGATGAACAAATGGCTCTAATAGTATATGGGAGCTGCAGAGAGGTGCCTAATACTATATAGGGCTGCAGAGAATGGCCTATTTCTATATGGGAGCTGCATAAAGGGGCCTAACCCTATACAGCTGCACAGATATGCCTAATACTATATGGGAGCTATAAAGGGGACCTTGTACTATATAGGAGCTGCTCAGAAGGGCAATGGGGGGGGGTAATACTATATGGTGGCTGCACATAGGGGTCTAATACTATAAGGGAGCTGCATAGTTGGTCAATAAAATGGTGGTATATGTATGGTCTTAGTATTAGTAATAGCAATAGTCAGAGTTTGTTTTGCAATAATTATTCAAGATCAGCCACCACTGCCTCAAGCAAGTTTCCTCTGTTTGTGTCCATTCCCTTGTTTTCTGTGAACCTGAACCTTCTTTGATACATATTGAACATAAAAATACTTTTTAAGTTTCCTGTAAAAGGAGGCTCATACAGGCCCCCCGAGGTTGCGCCCAGCACTTCAGATGGGTATGAGTATGCGCATTTTCCTTTATTAGATTACAGAGGGTGGGTGTGAAGGAGTACCTAAAAAGAGAGATTGAAACAAATGGCAAAAGAATTCAACCTGCAATGCACATTTGGGTGTGTCTACAAGGTCACTATGAAATGTATGCATCTCAACAGTGTAGTCATATTGACTGACTGCTCCAAATTAACAGCTAAAAGTATTATCTTGTGCTTGGTAGAATCAAACACTCTGACAGGCAATGGCAGACAATATATATTTCCTGGGGGCGGGTGTTTTTCTACTTAGATTTCTGTCAGTACTTCATTGGCTGAGGTATGAAAAGAGTTACCTGCATAGCATTAGCGTTTACTTATGTAAGCTTCAACGAGTAAAGTGTAGCGTGCAGGTAACCTGGGAAACTCTGGACTTCCTGTGTTAAGACTCTTTGAAAAAAAGTCAGAACACAGGAAGTGCAGTGTTTCCCATGATGACTAAACAATAAATAAATAATAATGAAATATGTAATGCAAATTGCAAACTTGCCTTATATCACATCCCCTGATTTAGATTTTGAAAATTATTGGCAGTGGCACTTTAAAGAAATGTAAATATTTCTAACCGTTTAGAAGCTCTAGTTTAGTGTTTAGAGGGCCATATTGTAATTGTGGTTACCAGGGATTGCCAGATGGTGGTGTACCCCTGAGGCACTTGTCACAGTGGCCATTAGTGGTATGTGCCCACCCCTGGATATACAAACACACTTTTTAGTTATTACAGGTGTAGGCATATCCACCAACAAAACACAGTAATCACTGAACTCAAGGAGAACAGCGAAAAAAATTCCAATAAAGTACTCAATCAAGAGTCTCCACTGATGCCCCCAAAAATTTAAATATGCAAAACAAGAGTCCGTGGAGCCTCAGTTACGAGTCTCAAAACACGGGATAGCCAGATATCTCTAGCCTGTTGCCAACGGGGTGCCTCCATGATGGGGAGAGCACCACACCACCCTGATAAATAACCCCTTAAGTCCCACTCGGTTGCGAGTATTGGAACATAGACAGGGAAACAACAGGGTGGCCCCTTTTGTTAATGTCTAACTCAAGGTGCGAGTATTGCGATCATGATAAGGGCTTGCAAAGGCAGGCCTCCACCCACAGACAGTCGTTTCGGGGTATTTGCCCCTCGTCAGTGTGGGGTAGGATTCTGGCTAGTTGGGGCAATGACAAATCAACCAACAAAACACAGTAATCACTGAACTCAAGGAGAACAGCAAAAAAAAATTCCAATGAAGCACTCAGTCAAGAGTCTCCACTGATGCCCCCAAAATTTAAATATGCAAAACAAGAGTCCGTGGAGCCTCAGTTACGAGTCTCAAAACACGGGATAGCCAGATATCTCTAGCCTGTTGCCAACGGGGTGCCTCCATGATGGGGAGAGCACCACACCACCGTGATAAAAAAGAACCTTAAGTCCCACTCGGTTGCGAGTATTAGAACATAGACATGAAAACAACAGGGTGGCCCCTGTAGTACCCCACACTGACGAGGGGCAAATACCCCAAAACGGCTGTCTGTGGGTGGAGGCCTGCCTTTGCAAGCCCTTGTCATGATCGCAATACTCGCACCTTGAGTTAGACATTGACAAAAGGGGCCACCCTGTTGTTTCCCTGTCTATGTTCCAATACTCGCAACCGAGTGGGACTTAAGGGGTTATTTATCAGGGTGGTGTGGTGCTCTCCTCATCATGGAGGCACATCATGGAGACTCGTAACTGAGGCTCCACGGACTCTTGTTTTGCAGGGGTAGGCATAGTATGAAGAAATCACGGAGTCTCTGATGAACTTAAACAGGAATCAATTTACTGTAGATCCTAAAAGTGCAGTACAGAATATACAGTATTCTCTTTTCAGTAGAGTTGCAATAATAAAAACTCAATCCCTTGAGCTGGGTACTTGACAACGCTTATGAAGAATAACATTGAATTCAGCTTCTCGCTGGAGGAATAATACTTTTTAGATCTCAGCTTCTCGCTGGAGGAATAATAGTTTTTAGATCTCAATTTCTCACAGGAACATAGGTCCCAACTTATGAGTAGAGCTAGCCGTTGGGGGGACCCCTAAGGAAACCTAGCAACAGCAGTGGAGACTTTTGGCTTTATGCGTTTACCTAGCCACTGACTTGAGATTCTGCCTTAGTTATCAGGTTGAATAGAGAGCAGCCACCCAATGTAGTTAGAGTTGTTCCTTTTAGTCCCTGTCCACCTAAGCCTCTTCTATATTCTTTTAGCCAGACATAGCCAAGATGGGGTTGCATGTGAAGAAATAAAGAAGAAATGTTGGGCTTGGAGTCTTGTACAGGGGAATCATAGCAGGAGCACCCTCAGAGAAATCCTGATTGGATCCACTGACTAGATCTCCCTCAGGTAATAAACTAGAAACTGGAAGACCTTAACGCTAGCCAGTGATTGGTGAGATCACATGGGGTACCCAGCTCAGGAAGTGGTCAGGGTAAATCACCCCATACAACAGTGGCATAGACACAGATAAAGATACAGTTAGACAGTTGGACAGTTAAAGGGGTGTTCCGGCACTGATAAAAAAAATCAATCAATCAATCATAAACTTAGTTTTTACATTTATCTTCCCCCTGGAGTCTGTCTCCGTTTCAATTCCCCGCTGTTTGCAGTTCCCTGAAGCTCCAGTAGTTTACTTTTTTTTCTTTACTTCCTGGTTTGGGCTTTCCCATGATGCACTTTGTCCTCTGTGATGCCTTACTGACTCTGGTAAACTGTTAGATGGTTTACATCTTGTTTAGCCAATCAGAGCTGAGCAACTACTCATCTGACAAAGAGAGGCTGGCTTAACAGGGCTTATACCTGCCTCCCTCTTGATGATGTCATTGTCACAAAATGCCTTCCACAGAGCAGCCTGGGGTCAACAGTCATTAGGTAAGAATGAGTTTACTTCACTTCGTGGTGGAGGGTTGAGGGGGGAAAGATAGGGAAGGGGGCTGATAGGTGATTGAAGCATATTACAAAGTTATCTAACTTTGTAATGTATTTTAATTACTGGGAAAAAGCTTTTTGCCAAAGTACCCCTTTAACCCTTTGTAAGCAATCTCCTTCAGTTGTGCATACAGTACACAAATACAGTGGCATCTAGTGATAGAAAATAGGAAGTGTAGGTATAGGAAATATAAGGTATAAATGGGAAATGTAGGTAGAGTGCAGATACCCTTCACCCAGAGGGTCCTATACGAAGATACCTTACAACAGGTGGGCAAGAACATAGCAGGGGCCACACCCACTCTGGGACACTGCATAATGACTTCACTAAATTTAGAAAATATAATCATCACATCCTTAACAACTATTGCTTGCTTCCAAATCCACACAATAATTTGAGGACACTGACAACCTCTCAAATGAGTTTCTGTATTTTGAAGTCGTATGGAATAATGTAGAAAAAGTCTTATTATGCATATACAAATATACATCACCCATGCACATGTCAGACTCTTTTTCTTTGTGTTACTGCATTCACACTCTTAGAAGTCTGATCAGCTGTGGGAGGGAGATGACATGTGAGGGAACATGCTGGACAATGTTTTGCGGTCCATCCGTTTCTCAAGTGCTGGATGTGAACAACCAAACAACATAGTAATACAATCCGGTAGCCATAATAGTTCATCACTAAAAACAAAGTTGTCAAAATAGAGTTATTTCAACATAAATTCATCTTATGCGTATCACGAGTACTTATACTTTATATAACCTGTTCCATTATTAAATATATAGATCTATAAAATTGCCTGGAAGCTGCACACTTCATTGAGTCATTTGGGGCATAGAGACTCATGCATATGCATCCAAAACGCTTCTTTTTGTCGCTTCTTACTTTTCTGCATATTTCTAACATTTAATTCTTCTAACACTGGCCATTTCAGATCAAACACTTTATGGCCTCTTTCAGAGAAATGTCTTGTGATCGATACTTCCTCAAATGTTTTGTGGTTTGATTGTGTTTTAGTTATTTTCTTTTATTTTTGTTCATATTTTTGATCTTTGTTTGTTTAATCTAATGCTAACTAAATGTAAGTGTAATATGCATCCATGTTATTAACACAAGTCTTGGCCTGACCATGGGTCTGATGACCAAAACAAGCAGGTGTTAGCTCAGGCCATTAAACCTGCAGTGACACTTGGACTTGCATGTTCAATACATAATGACATATCTAAAAATGTCATTGACTGGTAATGCTGGGACTGTAATATGGTTCCTGATTTACAAAAAAGGAAAGTAAGTACTAAAAGTACCTAGAGAAGCATTAAGTCTAAATACAACCCTTCCCCAAGAAAGTATTATCCCCATGTCCTCACCTGGCTCCCACACTGATGGATGATGGATTTAGTATACACACGACTAATGACTGTATTCATGTTAACATTGTATAGATATTATGTAAGATGCATATGTACTTCCATATTTGCAAACGTAATGAAGTACTAGGATATATACACTTACCGGCCACTTTATTAGGTACACCTGTCCAACTGCACGTTACCACTTAATTTCTAATCAGCCAATCACATGGCGGCAACTCAGTGCATTTAGGCATGTAGACATGGTCAAGACAATCTCCTGCAGTTCAAACCGAGCATCAGTATGGGGAAGAAAGGTGATTTGAGTGCCTTTGAACGTGGCATGGTTGTTGGGGCCAGAAGGGCTGGTCTGAGTATTTCAGAAACTGCTGATCTACTGGGATTTTCACGCACAACCATCTCTAGGGTTTACAGAGAATGGTCCGAAAAAGAAAAAACATCCAGTGGACGGCAGTTCTGTGGGCGGAAATGCCTTGTTGATGCCAGAGGTCAGAGGAGAATGGGCAGACTGGTTCGAGCTGATAGAAAGGCAACAGTGACTCAAATAGCCAACCATTACAACCAAGGTAGGCAGAAGAGCATCTCTGAACGCACAGTATGTCCAACTTTGAGGCAGATGGGCTACAGCAGCAGAAGACCACACCGGGTGCCACTCCTTTCAGCTAAGAACAGGAAACTGAGGCTACAATTTGCACAAGCTCATCGAAATTGGACAGTAGAAGATTGGAAAAACGTTGCCTGGTCTGATGAGTCTCGATTTCTGCTGCGACATTCGGATGGTAGGGTCAGAATTTGGCGCCAACAACATGAAAGCATGGATCCATCCTGCCTTGTATCAACGGTTCAGGCTGGTGGTGGTTATGTCATGGCGTGGGGAATATTTTCTTGGCACTCTTTGGGCCCCTTGGTACCAATTGAGCATTGTTGCAACGCCACAGCCTACCTGAGTATTGTTGCTGACCATGTCCATCACTTTATGACCACAATGTACCCAACATCTGATGGCTACTTTCAGCAGGATAATGCGCCATGTCATAAAGCTAGAATCATCTCAGACTGGTTTCTTGAACATGACAATGAGTTCACTGTACTCAAATGGCCTCCACAGTCACCAGATCTCAATCCAGTAGAGCATCTTTGGGATGTGGTGGAACGGGAGCTTCGCATCATGGATGTGCAGCCTACAAATCTGCGGCAACTGTGTGATGCCATCATGTCAATATGGACCAAAATCTCTGAGGAATGCTTCCAGCACCTTGTTGAATCAATGCCACGAAGAATTGAGGCAGTTCTGAAGGCAAAAGGGGGTCCAACCCGTTACTAGCATGGTGTACCTAATAAAGTGGCCAGTGAGTGTATATATATATATATATATATATATATATATATATATATAGTGGGGAAAAAAGTATTTTGTCAGTCACCAATAGTGCAAGTTCTCCCACTTAAAAAGATGAGTGGAGTCTGCAATTTACATCATAGGTAGACCTCAACTATGAGAGACAAAATGAGAAAACAAATCCCGAAAATCATATTGTCTGATTTTGTAAGAATTTATTTGCAAATTATGGTGGAAAATAAGTATTTGGTCACCTACAAACAATCAAGATTTCTGGCTCTCACAGACCTGTAAGCTCTTTTTTAAAAGTCTCCTCTTTCCTCCACTCATTACCTGTAGTAATGGCACCTGTTTAAACTTGTTATCAGTATAAAAAGACACCTGTGCACACCCTCAAACAGTCAGACTCCAAACTCCACTATGGTGAAGACCAAAGAACTGTCAAAGGACACCAGAAACAAAATTGTAGCCCTGCACCAGGCTGGGAAGACTGAATTTGCAATAGGCAACCAGCTTGGAGTGAAGAAATCAACTGTGGGAGCAATAATTAGAAAATGGAAGACATACATGACCACTGATAATCTCCTTCGATCTGGGGCTCCACGCAAAATCTCACCCCGTGGGGTCAAAATGATCACAAGAACGGTGAGCAAAAATCCCAGAACCACGCGGGGGGAACTAGTGAATGAACTGCAGAGAGCTGGGACCAATGTAACAAAGCCTACGATCAGTAACACACTACGCCGCCAGGACTCAGATCCTGCAGTGCCAGATGTGTCCCACTGCTTAAGCCAGTACATGTCCGGGCCCGTCTGGAGTTTGCTAGAGAGCATTTGGATGATCCAGAAGAGTATTGGGAGAATGTCCTATGGTCTGATGAAACCAAAGTGGAACTGTTTGGTAGAAACACAACTTGTCGTGTTTGGAGGAAAAAGAATACTGAGTTGCATCCATCAAACACCATACCTACTGTAAAGCATGGGGGTGTAAACATCATGCTTTGGGGCTGTTTCTCTGCAAAGGGGCCAGGACGACTGATCCGGGTACATGAAAAAATGAATGGGGCCATGTATCGTGAGATTTTAAGTGCAAACCTCCTTCCATCAGCAAGGGCATTGAAGATGAAACGTGGCTGGGTCTTTCAACATGACAATGATCCTATGCACACCGCCAGGGCAATGAAGGAGTGGCTTCGTAAGAAGCATTTCAAGGTCCTGGAGTGGCCTAGCCAGTCTCCAGATCTCAACCCTATAGAAAACCTGTGGAGGGAGTTGAAAGTCCGTGTTGCCAAGCGACAGCCCCAAAACATCGCTGCTCTAGAGGAGATCTGCATGGAGGAATGGGCCAACATACCAACAACAGTGTGTGCCAACCTTGTGAAAACTTACAGAAAATGTTTGACCTCTGTCATTGCCAACAAAGGATATATAACAAAGTATTGAGATGAAATTTTGTTACTGACCAAATACTTATTTTCCACCATAATTTGCAAATAAATACTTACAAAATCAGACAATGTGATTTTCTGGATTTGTTTTCTCATTTTGTCTCCCATAGTTGAGGTCTACATATGGTGTCAATTACAGGCCTCTCTCATCTTTTTAAGTGGTGTAACTTGCACTATTGGTGACTGACTAAATACTTTTTTTCCCCACTGTATGTATATATATATATATATATATATATATTGTAGGGATCTTCCCGGGGGATGGTGTGTTAGGACACAGTTCAGGCAGCAAACTTGGACTTAAAAACAGCTTTGGTGTTTATTTGTAGCATAAACGGTCCAGCAACGTAAATACAGCAACACCGTGCAGTGAGAATAAACAAAACAAAAAGTCCTGCCCGTCTGGGCGCTTACTAATACAACAGGTTACCTCTCTGTCACTTCACTTGGCAGGTAATATTGCAGGGTGTGCATAAGCCCCAGCTCCCAGCGAACACACCATACAGGCTGTTCACTCCTGTCTGAGAGACTCCCCTGCACACTGAGCTCACCTTTTGCCTTCTCAGGCTGATTGGGATCAGAGCTCACCTGATCCCAAAACCCATACTGGATCGAGGGGGAGGGAATGGCAGATCCCACTACCAACCTATCCACCATTCCAGTAAATCCAGGCCCGGTAAAAATAAATAATAACTCAGCAGCATAGCACTGCTGAGCAACAGATCCCTCCTGGACTTACCACCTCACACTATGCATCAGCCTAGGTGAGATGTACACCCCCTCGAACACATCTCCAGTGACATGTCCACATATCCCCCCCCTCTTCTTCAGACCGGAGGGCTGAGCGTTTTGTCCCCACAGGCAGTGTACCCTTGATAGGGCGTCAGCATTCGCCTGTAATTTCCCTGGCCGGTGTTCTACAGTGAAATTGAAGTTTTGTAGGGACAGAAACCATCTAGTCACCCTTGCGTTTTTTTCTTTGTTAAGCTTCATCCATGTTAGGGGGGCATGGTCTGTCACTAACTTGAATCTCCTGCCTAGCAAGTAGTACTTCAGGGATTCGAGGGCCCACTTCACTGCCAGACACTCTCGCTCAACTATGGCATAGTTTTTCTCGGCCGGGGATAGCTTCCTACTTAAGTACATCACCGGGTGCTCCTCGCCATTCACGACCTGTGAGAGGACGGCACCTAACCCTGTGTTAGAGGCATCTGTCTGTACTAGAAACTCTCGCCTAAAGTCAGGGGTAACTAGCACAGGTTGTTGGCACAGGGCAGACTTAAGGCTTTGAAAAGCCTTCTCGGCCTCTGGAGTCCATGTCACCATTGCGGACTTCGCACCCTTTGTCAGGTCAGTTAGTGGGGCTGCAACTGAAGCAAAATTCGGCACAAACCTTCGGTAATAGCCCGTAATACCCAGGAAAGCTCTGACCTGTTTCTTTGTGAGGGGTTGAGGCCAATTCTGTATTGCCTCAATTTTATTTAGTTGTGGTTTCACTAACCCCCTCCCAATAATGTAGCCCAAGTATTTGGCCTCCTCTAAGGCTAGTGCACACTTCTCTGCATTGATGGTTAACCCCGCATCACTTATGGCATCTAACACCGCCTGGACCTTACAGAGGTGACTTTCCCAATCCGGGCTAAAAATGACCACATCATCGAGGTAGGCAGCGGAGTAATCACGATGTGGTCGCAGAATCAAGTCCATCAACCTCTGAAAAGTGGCAGGGGCTCCATGTAACCCGAATGGCATCACTACGTATTGGAAGAGCCCATCAGGGGTGGAGAATGCAGTCTTCTCTCTAGCCTTAGGAGTGAGTGGGATCTGCCAGTAGCCCTTAGTGAGATCGAGGGTAGTTATGTACCTGGCATTACCCATCCTTTCTATCAACTCATCTACCCTGGGCATGGGGTAGGCATCGAACTTGGAGATCTCATTTAACTTTCTAAAATCATTACAGAACCTCCAAGTTCCATTGGGCTTTGGGATTAACACAATCGGGCTGGACCACTCGCTCTGAGACACCTCAATGACTCCTAGGTCAAGCATACGTTTTACCTCGGATGATACCGCCTCCCTCCGTGCTTCTGGTATCCTATAGGGCTTAAGGTTTACTCTGCTTCTAGGCTCAGTTTCAATATGATGACTAATGAGATGCGTACGCCCTGGTAGGTCAGAAAACTTGTTTTTATTTTTCTGCAGGAACTCCTTAGCTTCCTGCTTCTGGGACACTGATAGGGTGTCACCAATCCTGACCGGAGGGATTGGTGGTGACAGATGACCAACAGGATTTGTCGCCACCAAGGATTCCCTGTCTTTCCAGGGCTTGATCAAGTTTATGTGATAAACTTGGAAAGGCTTCCTTCTACCTGGTTGGTGTACCTTGTAGTTGACCTCACTGATCTTCTCTACAATTTCATAGGGACCCTGCCACTTTGCTAAAAATTTGCTTTCTACCGTGGGAACAAGTATGAGTACCCGGTCACCTGGGCTAAATGTCCTGATTCTTGCAGAACGATTGTAAATTCTGCTTTGGCCCTCTTGCGCCCTCTGGAGGTGTTCCCTTACTAGGGGCATTACAGTGGCTATACGGTCCTGCATTTGTGCTACATGCTCTATAACACTCTTGTATGGGGTGGACTCACTTTCCCATGTCTCTTTCGCTATATCCAACAAACCCCTAGGGTGACGACCATAGACTAATTCGAAGGGAGAGAACCCTGTGGACGCTTGGGGTACTTCCCTAATAGAAAACATCAGGTAAGGTAGTAAGTGATCCCAATCCCGACCATCTTTTTCCACTACTTTCTTTAACATATGTTTCAGGGTTTTATTAAACCTCTCCACTAACCCGTCTGTCTGTGGGTGATATACAGAGGTTCGTAGGTGTGAGATTTTAAACAGTTTGCATAGCTCTTTCATTACCTTTGACACAAATGGTGTACCTTGGTCGGTCAAGATTTCCTTGGGGATCCCCACCCTGGAAAACATATAAAACAATTCCCGTGCAATTGTTTTAGAGGCAGTGTTTCTTAGGGGTACAGCCTCAGGATAGCGGGTCGCGTAGTCCAACACAACTAGAATGTACTGGTGTCCCCTAGCCGACTTTACAATGGGGCCCACCAAGTCCATTGCGATCCGGTCAAAAGGTACCTCTATGATGGGGAGTGGGACCAAAGGACTGCGAAAATGCGACACTGGAGCGCTAAGCTGACATGTGGGGCACGACTCACAGTATTTTTTTATGTCAGCATAAATCGCAGGCCAATAAAACCTCTGGAGGACTCTCTCCTGTGTTTTATCTGTCCCCAAGTGGCCCCCAAGGACATGATTATGGGCCATGTCGAGTACCTGACGCCGGTACAACTTAGGCACCAGAAGCTGTTCCACCACCTCATCATTAATCCTAGTGACTCTATAGTAGAGATCGTTAGTCATAGAAAAATGTGGAAATTTTTTCTCAGCTTCTGGCTCCTGAGGTACCCCATTCATAACAGTGACCTGCTCTCTAGCATTTTTGAGAGTGGGGTCCTGTAATTGTGCAGTACCAAAATTATCCCTAGACACCTCTAAGTCTGGAACATTCTGCGCAGTGGGAGGAGCCTCTTCCTCACCAGCCAGGACCTGCAAAGGAAAAGCATCATTTTCATCCTGTACATTTTTATCATTTACCGTGGGTAATGCAATAGACTTAGGGGTCTCCTCACTCCTTTCAGGGGATTGTTGTTTTCCCCATAGAGCCCAGAACAAAGGAAAATCACGCCCCAATATCACATTATGCATAAGGTTTTTAACCACACCCACTTCATATTGTACAGCGCCTAGTTCAGTCCCGACATTAGCCAGCACTATAGGGTAAACCTTTGTATCGCCATGTATGCACACCACACTCATATGTCTTTTTGGCACAAAGTCCCCAGTCACCAGGCTGGCATGCACCAGGGTGACAAGGCTTCCTGAGTCCAGCAACGCCTTAACAGGAAAGTCATTTACAGTAATGTTGCAGACTTGTGGTTCAGTCTCTAGTCCAGTGACTGCAACAAAAGACGGCTCCGCAAATAGCGACTGACGCCGGCTAGCGTCACACTCCATGGGCTCAGTGGTAAGAGGGCAATGGGCAGACATATGTCCCGTCTCATGGCATCTCCAGCACTGGATAGGGCCTGGTCTCCTTGGCAGGGAGTCCTTTTTAGGGCCACTTAGCCACCGGGGACCACCACCAGTCTTTTGCCCCTGAGACGCCTCCTGAGCGCTCTTCCCTCTATCAGCACCCCTCCACACTCCCCCAATAGATGGAAGTCTCTTACCAGCTGACGGCACAGGTCTGGCACTCCGGGGAGGTGACGGTGCTGCAGGAACATCACGGAGGTAGTCCTCGGTCGCCTGGAACCTCTCCACAAGGCTGACAAGTTCGTCGGCACTCTTAGGGTCGCCTTGTCCCACCAAGCGTTGCAGATCAGCAGGAAGTGCGCGGAGGTAGCGATCCATCACGACCCTCTCTAGGATCTGTGCAGGAGTAGAGGTGTCTGGCTCCAACCACTTTCTTGCCAAATGAATCAGGTCGTACATCTGGGACCTCGCTGACTTGTCCAGACTGTAGCTCCAGTTGCGGACTCTCCGGGCACGGACAGCAGCAGTAACTCCTAGTCGGGCAAGTATCTCTGCTCTTAGCCGAGGATAGTCCTTGACCTCTTGCTCACTGAGGTCATAATAGGCCTTTTGAGGTTCGCCTGTTAAATAGGGAGCAATGACCTCTGCCCACTCAGGGGAGGGTAACTTTTCTCGCTCAGCCACACGCTCAAAGACAGTTAAATAGGCCTCAACATCGTCATCAGCAGTCATCTTTTGCAGCGCACGCTGCACGGCTCTTTTCACAGACAAAGTCTCTGGCGCGGCTGCTGCCACCAGCTGGGGATTAGCACCTGCAGACGCCTCTTGCTTCGCTATCAGGTGCTCAATAAGTCTCTGTTGTTGAGCCATCGCTTGTTCGTGGCGCAGATTAGCATCTGCCAGAGCCTGTTGTTGCTGCCGATTAGCCTGCTCATGGCGCAGATTGGCGTCTGTCAGAGCCTGTTGTTGCTGCCGATTAGCCTGCTGGTGTGCAGCCAATGCCTGTTCATGGCGCAGGTTAGCAGCCTCCTGATCCTGCTTAGCGGCTGCCTGAGCCTGTTGTTGTGCGACCAACGCCTGTTGCTGTTGCAGACTCACTTGCATTAGCTGCTTCATCATTTCCTCCATGTTGCTTGACTGTTTTTGGAGTGAAGCAGCAGCCTTCACCCAGGACATACGCAGCTGTAGCCAAGTTGATGCACACCGTTGCCCCTAGCAACCGCTTTGCCCGCTCCGCAGCACCAATTGTAGGGATCTTCCCGGGGGATGGTGTGTTAGGACACAGTTCAGGCAGCAAACTTGGACTTAAAAACAGCTTTGGTGTTTATTTGTAGCATAAACGGTCCAGCAACGTAAATACAGCAACACCGTGCAGTGAGAATAAACAAAACAAAAAGTCCTGCCCGTCTGGGCGCTTACTAATACAACAGGTTACCTCTCTGTCACTTCACTTGGCAGGTAATATTGCAGGGTGTGCATAAGCCCCAGCTCCCAGCGAACACACCATACAGGCTGTTCACTCCTGTCTGAGAGACTCCCCTGCACACTGAGCTCACCTTTTGCCTTCTCAGGCTGATTGGGATCAGAGCTCACCTGATCCCAAAACCCATACTGGATCGAGGGGGAGGGAATGGCAGATCCCACTACCAACCTATCCACCATTCCAGTAAATCCAGGCCCGGTAAAAATAAATAATAACTCAGCAGCATAGCACTGCTGAGCAACAGATCCCTCCTGGACTTACCACCTCACACTATGCATCAGCCTAGGTGAGATGTACACCCCCTCGAACACATCTCCAGTGACATGTCCACAATATATATATATATATATATATACATTGTACATACTTGAGAAAGGCCCTATGATAAGTTAAAACCTTGCACATGATTAATAAATTAAAATGCCACCTCATTTAACTTCACAATGAAATACTGAATATAAGCCATGTGTTGAACTCACCTTCCATATTTTATAGATTTTCCTAGTCCCCATTTTATTAACAAACCATAGCAGTAAATATAGAGTAGGCCATATTATGAGCTCATGTACACACACCTGCAAGTTGGATGAAGTCATAAACAGTGCTTAAAGTTTGTGAGACCTTGCTCTCTGCATGCCTCAAATGTATTAAATTATGCCACCTTCTTTCAGCCATTTTATTATGGAGGTATTCTTTACTAGAAGCCTAGCATAGGGAGAATATCCCTTTTTCTACAACTCTATACGGGGATACCAAATAGTGTTACTCTGACATGTGCATAAGGCCTTAGGCTATGGAAAGCTATTAGGGAACACAAAATTTTAAATCCATATGCATGTTAATATTTTCATGTTGCCAATTGTCCTCATGTCCCAAAGGAAGAAAAATGCCTCCCTGACTTTAGCTGTGACAGATATATTCCTGGAGTTCTGGAGTTTAATTGATCTCACAGTAATATATCTTATATCTTCCATTTTGGTGCTGAAACCTTTGTTCCTCTAAATTGTCACTTATGAAGCATTAGTCTATTTTAATGTAGTGTGAATGTAGCAATTGATATACCCAAATCTTGCTTCCCCCAGGCAATACTTCCTTCAACCATTCTTCTTCCTTTTTTTGAATATTCCTGTGTCAATTGCATTAATAAACATTACATATCCATAACTAATTGTAATGTGTTACATAATCCAATTAAGGGCTGAGAATAAGTAATGTAAGGTAGGTGTAAAGAGCTTGGGAATAATGGTAAGAGATAGGAGGAAAGTAGAAGGGGGAGGAGGGGAGCTCGGGTAAGGGGAGAGGGTATGACCAAGAACAGTCATAAAAACCCAATTAACAGAAGAAACCGTCCACATAATACCAGTGGCTACCTGTATGGCTGTTTATTGTGAAAGGCCTAATGTAATGAGATGAGCATTTCCAGTTACAGCAATGAGCACACAATTTTAGTGTAACACTATAAAGGCCAGTCCTCCCATTTCTTTAAGAAAGCCACATGGTTGCTCAGGCGGCAAGCTAACTAGTCCTCCATGGTGTGATTATTCTGCACTGTAGCCAAAGTTTTAGCCATAGTTGCAATGAAAGTAGACTTCCAGTTTCTGGTTATTGCTGTATGTGTGGCTGTAACTATGTGATAAGCAATTGTGAGATGGGGTAAAGGTAATGCTGCTAGTCGCAATGAAAGTAGGGTAACCTAAGGACCCCATGTTATAGGGTAATGAATTAATTCTTTAATTTTTCCTTCTATATGCTTCCACAAAACACATATGGCATCACATGACCACTGTACATGCATTAAAGATCCTATCTTCAACACAGCGGTGAAGCATTGGGGTATATTTTAGAGATTCTCTAGGGAATGGTATACAGTACTATCAGTATAGAATTTTCCTAGAAGCTTCCATATGGCTCCTACATTTAGAAACTCTAGATGGCAGCAAAATTCCATTGGTCTGAGGTGTTAGATACATCCAGATCTTTTTTCCTATTTTGTCTGAAAGGATTGTGGGGTAACACAACCTACTGAGAGTATATTGGAGTAAGCTGTTAATATAGCCTGTCATTTTATGTTGATTTTAAAAACATCTTTCAAACAGGGTAACCGTTGAGTCCCACTCCCATTCAAGGGATGCTTAAAATGTAATTTGTAAGTATTTAAAAAACTCTCTATGGGAAATATTATATTTAGTGGATATGGTGGTAAAATGCATCAGTCCTTTTTCACCACTTATATCCCTCAATTTTACTATCCCAGCCTCCAGCCATGTGGATAGGTCCCTGTTTGGTACTAGTGATTGTATGGCTGGTAGTGAAAGGTCCTTGAGATGCAATTTCCTAGTTGGCAATTTAAGCGACCAAACCTTCAATCCTGCCGCTGAAGAGACTCCAGGATTGCAGGGAAAGACCTGCTGCCCTCAACTGATTGTGCATAGTAGAAGCACCTAAGATTCATAGCTCTGTAACTCAAGTAACTAAACTTGCTGAATTTGGATTTTGCCCCCACCAACATTTTATTTGATTCATTACAACTACTCTATAACAGGGAAGGAGGCATGGACAACCCAGACCATCATCTGTAATAAGTCAATAAATAATGCTAGCCACCACTCAAGGCTTTTGGTTCTGACAAATACTGTATATTTTTTAAGAAGAGATTGAAGCTTACATATAATAAGCAGAGGGGTAAGTACAGGTAGATTACAAAACAAAAAAATAATTTTAGGTAGTATGAGCATTTTTATGGTCGCTATCCTACCCATGTGTGAAATTTGGAGAGACAAATAGGTTAGAGTCATTATTTAGCTGTGTAATTAGGGAGGAATAATTTGTAGAGATATGCTTATTAGGAGATGCTGTACGGTAGATTCCTAAGTATAAAATGGAACTGAATGACCACTTAAAGGGAAACTGTTGACCAAGAAGGTACAGTATTTCAAAGTGGGAGGAATATATAAATCCAGAATGACTGATTTAGTGACATTAAAGTTATAATAGCTAGTGTTACTAAAACTAGAAATTATATTTATTACTGATGGTAAGGATATGGCAGGATTGGTAACTGATATAATAACATAGGCAAATAAGTGATGTTCTATTTGGCCAATCGGGATTCTTTTGATAGATGCAGATAATCGTATATATTCTGAGCTGAGAGCGCCATTGCAAGGCCAAAAATTAAGGATTAAGGGCGATAAGGGGCACCCTTGCGGGGGCCATTAGTGATGCTGAATGGGATAGACAGTGTACCTGAATTAAACACCCTGGTCGATAGGGATGAGTAAAAGGCCATTATTGTTATCATTTTAAGTGGCACCCAAAACCCTGCAATATTGCTAGTAAGTATTCCCACTGCACATGGTCAAACACTTTCTCTACATCAAAGGAAATGAGCAGAGAAGGCGTCTGACCGCTATGTGCCCCATGAATGACGTTCATTAACCTCTTAAGGACCCATGACGTACTGGTACGTCATGGATCACTGTCACTTAAGGACCCATGACGTACCGGTACGCGGGTCCTTTAAAAGGGTGCCGCGGACCGGCGGCATGTGATCGGGAGAGATGGCCTGCAGAAATACACTGCAGGCCATCTCTCCCTGTCGGCATGGGGGTTGTTAACCCCCCCCCCCCCCCATGCCGACTATCGCTGCTATTGGCTGATCAGTTTAGATCAGCCAATAGCGGCGATCAGAACCTTTCCGGACCATCGATGACCCGGAAAATAATGGCGGCTGGTGCTGTCCGAGGACGGGTAATGGTGGTCACGGTGCCACGTCCTGATTGACGTGACCGGCCGGCCCCTCGGATGTCTTCGACTTTTTTTCGGCGCTCTGCTGCCCTCTAGCGGCTGAAAATTGTAATACACTTATCAGCAGCTAGAGGGATGTTCAGCATGTAGTAAATGTTTTTTTTTTTTTTTTTTTGTATTTTGTATTTTATCGCACGTAAGTGCGATGCTAATCAGAAACTCCTCCTTTTTGGCATAGGGTGTTTTTTTCTATATCCTACTGCCACAGTCTGCTGATAAGTGCTGCACATAAGTGCAGCATTTATCAGCAACACCATTTTTGGCATAGTTTTTTTTTAAAATACTGAATGTTAAAAAAAACCCCGTAAAAAAACACTACATTACACTACACAAAATTAAATAAAGTTTTACACTACACCACTACATACCCCATATACCAATCCCTATATAAAAATGGCCCCCAGGGCGTTTTCGGTGTCGGACGCATACGATATTATTGCCTCCGACACCGAAACAGCCAGTGAGGATGAATGGGGGGATCCTTCTTTCCTCCATTCATCCTCATCCTCATCATCAAGACACGTGTCTGGGGGAAGCGTAGCATACGCTGCCCCCCAGACACGTCTTTTTCGCCAGTACCGTCCCAATAAGAGATGACGGTGTGGCGTGAAATTCTACAAACTCTGTGAGAGTACCTCAGGGTACACTTATAGATATAGGGTACGTGCACACTGTGGAATGGCGAAGGATAGCCCTTTGTGCATTCCTGCAGCTGGCACCCGCCGGCGGACTGATGCGGGCGCGTGTCTTCACCTGTGTCATAGACTCCATTCTATGCACAGGCGGATTCTGTCGTCCATCCAGAGAATGAACACATTGGACGGAGAGAGCGGAATCCGCCCGTGCATAGAATGGAGTCTATGACTTGGGATAGACGCGCGCCTGCATCAGTCTGCCGGTGGGTGCCAGCTGCGGAATGCACAAAGGGTTATCCTTCGCCATTCCGCAGTGTGCACGTACCTTTTAGAGTGTATGATGGAAGGGACACCCGAATCAAGCCCTCAGATGCGCCCCCCCCCCTCCTCGGAGTTAGTGGGAAGATCGTTGGGGAACTGATCTTCCCACTGCTGGATAAAGGTTACCACCTGTATGGGATAACTTTTATACCAGCACCCCCTTTTCCGGTCCCTCGCTGCCCGAGCTACTGTAGCTTGCGGCACGATCCGAAAATATCAGAAGCAGTAATAGAGCCCTAATATTTAGCAGCCATGGAGTGGACCCAGCGCTTCTGGATATGAAGGAACCCGGATCGCACCAGGACAACATTTTCCAGGTGACGTCCCCCACAGTGGAAAACAGCAGACCCCAGAAGAAGTGCAGAATGTGGCGTAACAGGGGGATCAGGAAGGACACAATTTTCCAGTGTGACACCTGTCCAGTTGAAACCCCCCACAAGTGACCCATTATGGAAACTACAACCCTCAAGGAATGTAACAAGGGGTGTAGTGAGCACATGGACCCCACTGGTGACGGGCACAAATGTGAAACAATGTGGCGTGAAAATGAAATATTACATTTTTTACACTATAATGTTGGTCTAGCCTTGAATTTATCATTTTCACAAGGAGTTAAAAGAGAAAAAAAACACAAAATGTGTAGAGCAATTTCCCCCGAGTCCGTAAATACCCCACATGTGGACATAAAGCGCCATGTGGGCGCTGGGCAAGCCTCCGAAGGGAAGGAGCGCCATTTGGATTTTGGAGGTTAGATTTGGCTAGAATGGATGATGAACGCCATGTCGCATTTACAGAGCCATCGTACTGCCAAGACAGTGGAAACGCCCCACAAATGACCCCATTCTGGAAACTAAACCCCTCAAGGAATCTAACAAGGGGTGCAATGAGAATATGGACCCCTTGATGACGGGCACATTTGTGCCGTGAAACTGAAAAAATTAAAATTTTCACTTTCACGTCACATTTTTCCACATTTGTGCCCGTCACCAGTGGGGTCCATATGCTCACTACACCCCTTGTTAGTTTTCTTAAGGGGTGTAGTTTCTAGAATGGGGTCACTTGTGGGGGGTTTCCAGTGTTTTGGCAGCACGAGGGCTCTGTAAATGCGACGTGGCTCTTGAAATCCATTCCAGTGAAATCCAGCTTCCAAAAGCCAATTGGCGCTCCTTCCCTTTGGAGGCTCGTCCTGCGCCCACTTGGCACTTTATGTCCACATGTGGGGTATTTCCGTACTCGGGAGAAACTGCGCTATATGTTTTGTGGTTTTTTTTTTCCTTTTATCCCTTTGTGAAAATGAAAAATTGAAGGCTAGAACATTTTAGTGTAAAAAATACTTTTGTCTTTTTTCACGCCATATTGTTCGGAAAATCTGTGAAGCACCTGTGGGGTCCAGATGCTCAACGCATCCCTTGTTACATTCCTTGAGGGGTGTAGTTTTCTAAATGGTGTCCCTTTAAGCGTGTTTTTTAGGTTTTGGCACTCCAGAGCCTCTGCTAACCTGAAGTGGTACAGTCAGAAATGACCAAATATAACGGAGCCATAGAAATTCACTAGGCGCTCCTTTGTATCTGAGGCTTGTGGTTGCGTCAAACAATGCATTAGGGCCACATATGGGGTATTTCTATAAACTGCAGAAACGGGGCAATAAATATTGGGGTGCATTTCTCTGGTAATAGGTTTATAATTATAAAAAATATTGGATTACAATAAAATCTCTGCACAGAAAATAAAAATTTTCTAATTTCTTACACACTTAGCCTTTATTTCTGTGACTCACCTAAAAGGTTAAAAAACTTTCTGGATGTGCTTTTGCTGAGTTTTTGGGGTGCAGTTTCTGAAATGGGGTGCTTTGTGGGGCTTTCTAACATACAGTCCCCTCAAATACACTTTAAGGCTTGGTTCACACTATGTATCTGTGCGGCTGTTTTGCAGGCGGTAAATCATCGGCTGGATTTTTCCGGTTCATGCGTACGCTGGAAAGTATACGATATACGGCTGCACAGTGCACACTATGTATGAACCTACGGCCCTATCGTAAACGGACCCGTAAAAAATGAACAAGACCATTGTTTGCGGCTGGAACTGTGCAAATTCACGGCCGTGGATTGACAGGCGGTCCGTACGGAGTACTTCAAAAATAGCCGGCAATAATGCTGAATGCCGATGCCTCTAATAGTTAATATATTAAATTAATAAAACACATTTTCTTTCTAATAAAGTCCCTTTCATTGTTCAATAATTTAATTCTAACGAATCCATCATTGTGCAATTAAATATACTGTTAAAATAAATATATATATAAATAAATGTATATTTATATATATATATATATTTATTTTTTGACAGTATATTTAACCCTTTAAGGACAGAGCAAATTTCGATTTTTGCGTTTTCGGTTTTTCCTCCATGTGCATAAAAGGCCATAGCACTTGCATTTTTCCACCTAGAGACCCACATGAGCCCTTATTTTTTGCGTCACTAATTGTACTTTGCAATGACAGGCTGAATTTTTGCATAAAGTACACTGCGAAACCAGAAAAAAATTCAAAGTGTGGTAAAATTGAAAAAAAAAACGCATTTGTTTATTTGGGGGAAATGTGTTTTTACGCCATTCGCCCTGGGGTAAAACTGACTTGTTATATATGTTCCTCAAGTCGTTACGATTAAAACGATATGTAACATGTATAACTTATATTGTATCTGATGGCCTGTAAAAAATTTAAACCATTGTCAACAAATATACGACACTTAAAACCGCTCCATTCCCAGGCTTATAGCGCTTTTATCCTTTGGTTTATGGGGCTGTGTCAGGTGTCATTTTTTGCGCCATGATGTGTTCTTTCTATCGGTACCTTAATTGCGCATATACGACTTTTTGATCGCTTTTTATTAAAATTTTTCTGGATTTGATGCGACCAAAAATGCGCAATTTTGCACTTTGGGATTTTTTTGCGCTGATGCCATTTACCGTGCGAGATCAGGAATGTGATTAATTAATAGTTCGGGCGATTACGCACGCGGCGATAGCAAACATGTTTATTTATTTATTTATTTATTTACTTTTATTTATAACCTGGGAAAAGGGGGTGATTCAGACTTTTATTAGGGGAGGGGGCTTTTTACTAATAATGACATTTTTTTTTTAACTTTTACACTTATACTAGAAGCCCCTTTGGGGGACTTCTAGTATAAGTGCTTTGATCTCTTATTGAGATCTCTGTAGCATAGATATGCTGCAGAGATCCATGAGATAGGCACTCGTTTACTTCCGGCTGCTGCAGCCGGAAGTAAACGAGTGCCGAGCGGGGGACGGCGCCATCTTGGAGCGGTCCCCGGCCGGCTTCAGTTACGGAGATCGCTCCTCCGGGATAACATCCCGGAGGAGCGATCTCCCCACTAGACACCATGTTTGACAGCTGCATCTGATTACTGTATTAGCGGGCACGGCGATCGGACCGTGCCCGCTAATACCTACGGTCCCGGGCTACACGCGGCACCCGGGACCGGCGCGGTTCAGAGCGGGGCCGCCGCGCGGCCCCGCTCTGAACTACCTTACCGGCATCAGGGCGTAAATTTACGCCCGATGTCGTTAAGGGGTTAATTGCACAATGATGGATTAGTTAGAATTAAATTATTGAGCAACGAAACTGATTTTATTACAACGAAAATGTGTTTTGTTAATTAAATATTAATTAGTACAGGAAGCTCCATGAAGCCGTTAATTCATATTGCCAGCAATAGAGCATTCTGTACTAATCATCACTTTATTTTAATGAAAACATCAAATGTTTCTTCTAATTATGTTATCACAATAGCATTATTAGAAGAAACATTTAGAATTATATGTGCGCTCGGCTGATTGGCTGATCGGCTGAGCGCACATATAAAGAGCCGGTCCGTAGTACAGTGACTTCATTGTGCTGCGGACCAGCGAATAGACAACATCGGGGTGAGTATACAGATCTCCCCACCCCCTCCCCAGCACTGCACCCCTCCCAGCAAGGATGGGGGGTCACTTAACCCCTTCCTTGCTGGTATGGGTGCAGTCTGACATCAGTCTGGCCCCCAAGGGGTTAAGGGGGATACAATGCATCCTCCCTTAACCCCTTGGGGGCCAGACTGTAAGCAGCGATCTGTAAAGATGCTGCATACTGTAAGGAGTACAACACCGCTCACAATGATGGGTGTTGTGCTCCTGTTTGTGTGTTCTTTGTGTGTTTCTCCCTTTTTGTTTTTCAGATATTGGTATCCAGTGGATTACGTCGGATTCGGGGGACTACGTCGATGTCCAGCGGTTGTTTGGTGTTTTTTTTTTATAAAATGGTCAATGAGGGGTGTGGGGGTGTTTTTATTTGAATAAAAAAAAAATTTCACTTGTGTGTTGTCTTTATTTCTTTATTTACTTTATAGACTCAGTAGTGGAAGCCGTCTAATAGACGGAATCCATTACTAAGTTGGGGCCTAGTGTTAGCCGGTATAAAATGGCTAACACTAACCCCCTATTATTACCCCAGTACCCAATGCCACCAGGGGTACTGGGAAGAGCTCCTGGACTGGGCGGCAGCAGGCTGGTAAGATTTAGGCTGGGGAGGGCCTAAAACAATGGCTCTTCCCACCCTGGTGTTACCAGGCTGCTGTCATTTGGTTTTTAACCCGGCTGGTTATAAAAATAGGGGGGACCCTATGCGTTTTTTTTTAAATAAATAAATAATTAAAAAAAAAAACGCATAGGGTCCCCCCTATTTTTATAACCAGCCGGGTTAAAAACCAAGCGACAGCAGCTACTGCTTCAATGGGATTTTTCTTGCGCAGATTTCTCATATTCATTTTTTGAGCAGAGAGCAGATACACACACAAAAATTTCATTGAAGCAATAGGACAGGCAGAATGACAAGTACATTCTGCCTTTTTACTCAGTGTGCAAGGGCCCTAAGGGTAGTGTAACCTAGTGACAGAGAAGCTGAACAGAATGATGTATCACTTGCAATGTTCTGTGCGGTTGAATAACACGGACAATAATTAGTCCTCTCCATTATGTGCGTAAGACCAGTCGTCCTGGATATTTATGAGAAGCAGAAAACTCCGCCCACCAGCGGCTGATTGGCAGTTATCTATTCATGCTGTGTATAGGCGACAACTGTCAATCAGCAGCTGGAGGGTGGGGGGAGGGGTGTGTCAAGAATCCCATTCTACTGCATATTAGGAGAATGGCTGAACAGTATGATGTAAGTAATACACCCATCTGTTCAGCATTACTGTCACTAGTTTATGCTGCTCTTATTTAGGTGTAATAAACCTAGTGACAGATTCCCTTTAAGACCCATTGTCAAGAGACATAAAAGATGCAGCAAGCAGGTTTACATGCCCAACTGTTATATTTATATGTACACATTTAGCCATACTGAGATGTTTAATAATATATAAGTAACTGTGGACCCATCTTGACTGGAAGCATAACAGAAAACAAACATGAAATATTTCTAAGGGGATTCTCAGGGTAAAGTAACATAATACTACTGTGTCTCTCTGAAAAAAGACCTACCCTGAAAATAAGACCTAGCTTCATTTTTCAGTTTGTTTGGAGTAGGCTTGAAATATAAGCCCTACACCAAAAATAAGCCCTAATTACACTCAGCTGACCAGATCCCTGACACTGGGTGGTTGAGCACCAGCCAATCGGTGCCAGACTTATTATGTCCCACCCCCATCTGCTCAACACAATCTGCAGGGAAGGCAGGAGGGGTAAGAACATGTACAGTTGGGAACATTGCATATGGGAGGAAGGAGGGTAAATGGGCCAAACACAAAGGGGAAAGGTATAAAGTATGAGGACTACCTGCAGGGGGAATGTATAGAATGTGGAGCAAAAACTTCCAGGGGGGATGGATTTATAAAGTATGGGGGGCCTTACTGTGGAGGGGGGGGACACATTAAGTGTGGGGAACAACTACAGATGGGGTAGGGAGGGAGGTATACAGTATTGGGGGTGGCTTACTGCAGAGTGGGGATATATGCAGTATGGGGTAATAACTACAGAGGGAGGAGGAAGGTATAGAGTATGGGAGGCCTTACTGCAGAGAGGATATGTATAGAGTATGGGGAAAGAACTACAGAGGGCAAGGAGGTATACAGTATGAGGGGTGGCTTACTGCAGAGTGGGGATATATGCAGTATAGGGGAATAACTACAGAGGAAGAAGAAAGGTATAGAGTATGGGAGGCCTTACTGCAGAGGGGTTATGTATAGAGTATGGGGGAAGACCTACAGAGGGAGGAGGAAGGTATATAGTATGGGAGGCCTTACTGCAGAGGGGATATGCATAGAGTATTAGGGAAGAACTACAGAGGGAGAAGGAAGGTATACAGGATGGAGGGTGGCTTACTGCAGGATGAGGATAAATACAGTATGGGGTAATTACTACAGAGAGAGAAGGAAGGTATAGAGTGTGGGAGGCCTTACTGCAGAGGGGATATGTATAGAGTATGGGGGAAGAACTACAGAGGGAGGAGGAAGGTATAGAGTATGGGAGGCCTTACTGCAGAGGGGATATGTATAGAGTATGGGGGAAGAACTACAGAGGGAGGAGGAAGGTATAGAGTATGGGAGGCCTTACTGCAGAGGGGATATGTATAGAGTATTAGGGAAGAACTACAGAGGGAGAAGGAAGGTATACAGGATGGAGGGTGGCTTACTGCAGGATGAGGATAAATACAGTATGGGGTAATTACTACAGAGAGAGAAGGAAGGTATAGAGTGTGGGAGGCCTTACTGCAGAGGGGTTATGTATAGAGTATGGGGGAAGAACTACACAGGGAGGAGGAAGGTATAGAGTAAGGGAGGCCTTACTGCAGAGGGGTTATGTATAGAGTATGGGGGAAGAACTACAGAGGGAGAAGGAAGGTATACAGGATGGAGGGTGGCTTACTGCAGGGTGGGGATATATGTAGTATGGGGGAATAACTACAGAGGGAGAAGGAAGGTATAGAGTATGGGAGGCCTTACTGCAGAGGGGATATGTATAGAGTATGGGGGAAGAACTACAGAGGGGGAGGGAGGATTTAATGGCCGCCTATATTTTTATACTTAAATTTTTGATCCCATTTCAAACATGTCTGGACGTATTGTCTATTTAATGCACCACTATACATAAACATCACTGATAAAACTAAATTTTCCATAGTTTCCATAGCAAGAAGGAAAGTTTACATGCCTACTATGATCATATTATCCAGAAACTCTACACTATTTCTACCCAAATGATAATTCATAACATTTCTATTATCTTTGGATTTCAGAAAAAGCAGGCTAACTTTTCATTTGTCAAGCTTTGGATCGGCATGATGTTACTTTGCATCAATACAGGAACATTTCATTTGAAACATTAGAAGTTGGTTTAAGCTTACATTATTATTTTTTATTTTTTCTTCACATTGTTCTTTCAGATTTATGTCTCTGGTGACAAATCAGACTATGCTATTATAGTTCATTGTTTGCTTGCAAGTAATGTTTCTAACAGCTAGACCAACATTTGAAAGACTGCTCTTCATTATTTAAAATTGTGCATCTGATTCACAAAGATGCAACAACCTATAACAGAGAGTACTTTCAAGTCTTTACTGTAATGTTTCTATTTTGTCTATGTATTTTTGTTGTTTTTTTTATCTTTTATCAAACGTAAAGATTCTCAGAGTATGTAATTGAGGTTTTGCAAGAGAACATCAACTGTTTGATTTATTTTGTACAATTGGAACTATTATTCTCAAGGTTCTTTTAATAAAAATATAGAGTGTATTGCAGATGCATACATTTCATATCATTATGTTTTGTTCATTACTGTTTGAGAGCATGCTTACTATGTACTCAATTTCTGTTAAGCTGCTTTTGAGGGTCAGAAACTGAATAGAGTGCGTTTTTCTAGCTGTCACTTGTGCCTATTTTGAGTGTTTGTTTCTACTTTAATGAGGATCTGAACTTTTATCCATATAGAAACATGGTACACTTTGTTAGTGAGATTGCATTCTCTTTGGCGCCAAAGCAGCTGGATATTTTGACTTTTAACTGAAACATATTTGACAGCAATTGTCTTTCTTTTTGACATATTTTAATGTACCATACATGCACACTGAGAGGAAGAGTGGGTGAGCAGAAAACACAAACCCAGCAGTCACCTTTTGAGGATCAAAAATATCTACGTTCTTCTTGTCTTTGTACTTAATACCAGCAGACTAGTAAATGTCTTACCTTATGATAACAAAGTAAGCTAAACCTCCACCCCCAAAAACATGATTGTTAACTGAATGCCAACTGTTTCGTCTCCTGTGATTTTGTACTTTTAGTTTGTGTTCTGATATGTGTTTTACAACAACTATAAATGGTTGAAATATTATCTGTTTTCACATCTAATGCAGAAGGGATATTTTATGCTGCAATCTCTAATGAGTTTTTTTTTTTTTTTGTTCTTGACAAAGCTTGTGCTGTTTTCTCTTTTATATTTGTTTGTATTATTAAATATGTTACATACTGACAAACTAGAGATTATTAGCAATTAGATATATAATGGTTCAAATGGTCTACAAATATTTATCACAAAGGGTGCTCAGCTTCCCAATAGTACAAACACCTTCTTCATAGGAACATTTAAATATTTTATAGACTATAAAAGATGACAAATTAACTTTATTACATATGTATTCATGTACGAATTTCCAAATGTCTGCCTTATAACAACATTGATATATTGCTGTGTGGAGAACTGAAAATGTATTTCTATAATTATTTTATCAATATTTATGGATTCCATATATTATGAAGGATTCATAAGAAAAATGCATATTTAACACACCTCCTTACCTGATTGGCGATTACCCAAGGGAGAAGATCACCTACCATGTTACCTAAGCTCTTTGCTACTTGCTGCACTTTTACTTTAGAATACTTTGCTGTAAGAAATCCTGAGACACACACTGTTGAAATTTAGCGGATGGCCGCCATTTATTGGCAAATAACGGATGTTATTTCAAAACAATGGCCATTATTTGTCATTAAGTTTCGGCCATCAACTAAATTTCAGCAGTGTGTGAACATAGCCTTTCTGTGTTTTTAATCCACTCCTGGTTTTGGTTGAAAAATACAGAGCAAAAAACTTTGTGGGAAAATAGCCTAAACATAAAAAAGATGTGTAAGGGTAGGTTTACACTCCGAAATTCGTGTGCAGAAGTTCCAGCGGATTCCGTGGCTCGTACCCACTTGCGGCGGCACTCATAGCCACCCGTGCCATAGACCACACCATTCTATGGCTGGGCCAATTCCACTGTCTGCTAAAAAAATAAAATAGAATGTGGTGTCTATGGAACTGGCGGATAGGCGTGCCACCGCAAACGGTTATGAGATGAGATGACAGAGATGCGCATGGCCGTGAGCAGGTATGAGCGACGGAATCCAATGTCACTTATCTGCGCGGATTGCGTAATGTGAATCCACCCTTACATGGTATTTATATTTGTTATCTTAGAATTGTTGGTAAATAAGCTCTTTTCCAGAAAGAAGAAAGCTGTCTCTCCACCTATTAGAGGCAGCTTTTCCGGAAGTTAAGTTATACTCCTGCTAATGGCCCTATTTCACGGGTCGTCTAGAGGAGCAAACGAGCGCTCTCAGCGCTCGTTTGCTCCTTGTTCCCCGCTTGCTGCCGCCGCTATTCAATGCGGCTGCAGCAAGCGGGTGAGTGCAAGAGGTGCGGTGGGGAGCTGCGGGGGGGCTGCCCGGGTGATCGCTGATCGTCCGGGCAGCCCATAGGATATAGGAGCGTCTGCTGCCGATGCTCTTATTCAATGGAGCGACGGCAGCAGATCGGTGCTATATCAGTCGCTTGTTGTTCAACATGTTGAAAAACAAGCGACTGCAACGATCAGCCGACATGAACGATGTTGCTGATCATTGCACTCTATTCCACGGGACGATTATCCGCCGTAGCGGCCGATATCGGCCAAATACGGCCGATAATCGTTCCGTGGAATATGGCCTTAAGTTTTGTCCTGTAACATGTCATACTGAGGTTTTTTGGGATGACCAGAGTAGCTGACATGCCCTCTATGTATATACAAACAATGCACCTACTTATTAACCCCTTCCTTAGTGTACATTCTGAGCCATAATGCCCAAGTATTTTTTTCTCACATTTCCATGGTCACATCCCAAGCAGTGTAATCTTTCTATTTTTCCATCGACATAGCCATGTGAGATCCTATTTTTTTGAGGGGGGGGGGGATTTATTTTATTATATTTTATTATATGTACATTTTGTTTGTTAACTTTTTTCATGTTCAACAAGGGCACTTCTACAGTGATCCATTCCTTTTAGATATAGCAGGGGCCTGGCTGTTAGTATGACACCTTATTTTATGCCCCCCCCTTCCCGAACAAGGACCCTTCAAGTGACACTGTCACCCCCTTTTTGCATACTGACTTCTCTACACAGGTGTAAAGGGTAAATTTTGCAGGTTTTTTTATACCTTATTTTACGTCATGGTGCTTGTTCAAGTAAAAAATTATCTTTTATCAACTGCAGATTGTGCTAAATGGGCGGGGCTTCACTGCAACAGTGCTACTTATCCCCACCCACAGCACCATCTTTGGACCCGCCCCATAGTGGCGTCATCATCACATAGGCCCCGCCCCTCAACGCCTAGACCTTTAGGCCAGCCTGTTCCAATGGTCGACGCGGGGGTGGGCCTATGTGCCGATAATGTCATGGAGGGACAGGACCAACTGTGACACTGTGGGCAGGGCTAAGTGTCGCTGTTGCCGTGAAGCCCCACCCACTTAGCACAATCTGCAGTTGCTAAAAGATCACTTTTTCCTTGAACAAGCACCATGACGTATGGTATAAAATAAGGTATGAAAACTGCTAAATCTACTTTGTACATCTGTGTAGAGAAGTCAGAATGCAAAAAGTCACTTTAATGACCACCATGAATAAAGCATTCATTAAGAGGTCATGGTAAATTCTGTTATTATAGCACACACCAGATCTCTTATGGGTAATTTTGTATTGGTTATATGTAGACCAACCCATAAAAAACATATCCTAGTGACAAGTGAATGGACGCAAAGTCAGCTCCAAATAAATATGTTTTTTCCAGGACCACTGGGACCTATTGTCTTAAATCCTTGACCCACCAGACAGTCCTCATACTCCCTAGTACAGTCTCTTAGGGCAAAATCTCAGTGTAAAAATAAAAGAAGGTTCGTTCCCGAGTGTAAACTTCATGAAAAATAAAATAAATATGCTTTCAAATATTGGTAAAAAAAATTGTGAATCTTTCCTCTCCTACAATGTTTCATGTCACCATTCTTTACATGATCATGTTAATATTTGAAATATACTATGTAATGTCATTCATACCATGTATTTTAAGATATAACATTAATAATGACCTATCCTTAGGTAAGTCTACACCATGTGCACTGATCACAAGGAAAAACCTGTGGCACTCATTTATTTTCTACAGTACATGACACAGAGTTACTCTTATCCATGCAGCTTTGTCTAGTACTGTACTTAGCATGGACATAAAAGTTTTTGTACCAGACATGATTATTTTCACACATAGTAAAATTAGACCAAAATTAGCCTTAATTTGAGTAAAAATAAAACAACGTGTGAACAATTGAAAAAACTGAGTTTTTTTTGCAAACACAGGTGGTTAATAATGAGCATGTTTATTATTTTGATGCTCATAATGAGTTATGCTCATCATTATATACCCTGTGTGCACTGCTATCCAATTTGCCATTTACTTTAATAGCGCACATTATTGTGGTGAGCCCCCAGATGATGTTGTAGTGGTAGGACGGCCAGTCACTTGCTAAATGGAAGTGTGACGCCACTCCTGTGGTGGATCGCTGAAATACAGCCGGACCTTAGGGTTTTGTCACATGATGCCAGATGACACACCTGCTTTTAGAGTGTAAGGCCGGTTGCACCATTTCCCCCTGTGGTCGGTGTCCTGTCGGGTTGCTGCAGGGTCCCTTGGGATAGTGTTGTCCCAGGTGATATAGTCACAGATGGCCAGAGCAGTGTAGTAACCCTCTCAAATAGTAGTAGGACCCTCCACCCATAGAAAGGGGAAATGTCCCAAGGTTGCGGTGTAAGTGCTGTGCAGGTGGTGATGAATAATCACAGACTCAGTTGATAATGTTGACTGGGTTTACTACTTGTTAATATGCAGCGGGTAACACAATGAATCTTGAGATACACTTCAATAAATACACGAACATAGAACCATCTGTGAGATAAGTGCTGAGTAGGATGCAGTGGAGTTGATAAGGTTGTACTGATGTAGGAGAGAGGAGAGTGAAGTAGTGAAGTGCTCTGCCGGGATGTTGGAGTACACGGAAAATGTGGCCGTATTTTTACCTCAAAATTATGGTCATATTTTTGCATTATTTTACTGTGTGTGAACAGTTATTGCAGTCAAAGGGCTGTATTGCTTACCCAACACCATTGCCCATTTACTCTACTGATGACACCTACACAATAATGGTCCATAGTAATAGTAGGCAGTCTATGCTATATTCTGGAAAATAACTTGTTTTTAGTATTAGAAATGATATAAATCTAATGCTGTAATTTCTGTTTTAGCTTTAGGTAGATGAAGGTAGGTAAACACATTGACCTGCAATTGAAATAAAAAAATAAATTTAAAACATTTCCAGTAACACATATACAATGTGTTCAGTGACAATAATACATTGCCTCAGACTCATCATTGGCTCTGAAAAATAACCATTCTCATATCTTTATATTACATGTTCTTGAAGGCATTTGATTGTCCACGTGTCACTTTTCCTTTGAATGTTTGCACCATTTTCTAGGCTTTATACTCATTGTTCTCTTCCTTGTTTAAAAGATCACAGAAGAGACTGCTTCACCTAGATGACCTAGTTTTGATAAATTTGGAAGTTGTTCTTACTTAAGAAGGTGGGCTGCCTTATCCACATAAAAAAATGATAAAAGGAAAGCAAGTATCTCGCCAATGTGCACAGATTCTACTAGGCCAATAGATGTCTCTACATAGCTGTGAAACTTTCCAACTGCAGCTAGCTTCCCAGCAAATTGCTATAACCACAATGCAAATATTTCCATGATTCCAGTAAAAATAGACCATTTCCTGTGTTCACTCTTGTCTAAATATTAATTGATTATTAAATACGATATATTCATTTCATTTTACAAGTTTTAGGTGGAATACATTTCGTGGCCATTATATCTTGTTCTTTACTGTAGCAGCAGTTTGTGACTACTGTAGTTGTGCAGGTTGTTAAATGCTTTGAAAAATGTTCAGGTTAGCAATGATAAAGACACTAAGACAGGTAGCATGGCAGCAACTATAAAGCCACACTCTTATTCTACTACAGTATTTCAGGGAAAAAGGTTGGAGTGTGTTTTCTTATAACAGAGAAGACATCTGGGAATCTATTCAAAATAAATATGTTTGTTGTGAAGTCTTTTAGGGTAAAAGAATAATGGGAGAACCACAGCTTCAAAGTACAGTAAATGACGAAAAGAGGTTGATTTCTTGTCGACCCCACTGTGATGTGATTGCAAGACGTTGATGGTTGAGAAAAACTGACATAATACAAAAGTATTGAATGTATTATGTCAGCATTCAAAGGTCCTCATCTTGCAGTCTCCTAGAAAGACAAAAAATATAGGGGTACATTTGTTGACTGGTGCATAGGGAACTTTCTGGTGCAGAGGGCCCACTTGCGAATAAATTTGTTTGTAAATGCTTGAAAATTAATTCTTAAGTGGGCTCTCTAAGCCACTTGTGCCAGAGGGGCAGGCATGGGGCATAACTGGGTTGCGGCAGCAGGCAGAGGGAGCGCGGCCTCTATGTGTACTGCATTTATCATTTTCAGGCAAAAAAATGTCAGTGAAACCTAAGCCAGCTCTGAGCTGGGGTAGGTTTCACTTTGTTCGCACGGACGGGCTCAGTGCGCACAGAATTTTTGTAGTGGTAGTGCGTCTGTACACAAATCCTCTAAGCCCCAGAGCTGTGGGGACATTTGTAAGCCTGGCATAAAAAACGCCAGACTTAATAAATGTCCCCCTCAGATTTCAGAAAAGAACAAAAAGGCAGGTGATAATAAAAAGTTCAGCTTGTCCTGCAAATATAAGCCTTCACACATTCCTGATATATTTTTTTTAAAAGAGTCACATTTTTGACTGTTTTTTTGGAAAATATTACACACTTATGGAAAACTCTTATGGGGTCAAAAATGCTTGCTGCACACTTAGAATAATGTCCTAAGTTGTTTAGTTTTCAAAATGGGGTCAGTTCTTGGGGTTTTCACTGTACACATACCTCTGCAAATGCAACATGCCGCTTGAAAGTTATTACAGTAATTTAGTGTTTCAAAAGCCAAATGTTTTTTACTATAGTACTGATAAACTAGACAAGACACTGTGTAACCAGGAAACCTTCATTGCACTGTGACAGTCATTTTCTATTACAACATTTAGGCTGGTTCACAGTGTTTATTGCTTAATGTTTATTGCATTGGCATCCTGTCAAAAAAAGGGATCAGGCCCATTCACATTATTGACCTGAACAGCTTGTGACTGCATTCAGGCCACTTCCTTGCAGGTATATGCTGATTTTGATGGACTCGAAAATGTTGTCTACAACTTAATGTGCAATAAAACTGACGTAACTTTTTTCTTTTTGCCCCTGTTCAGGATTACAGTGATACACAATTTTTTTTTTTAATTATTATTTTTTAAGAGTTTGGGAAAAGGGGACAATTCATAAGAAGTTATAATATATAGAAGTAATTTTTGTAGTTATTTACTTGTTTAAGCTCTTAACATTTTGTAATCACCCCAGGAGTGTAGAAGTGACCATTCAATTACTTATACAGTATACTTTATTGCAGTTTAGTATCAGGCTATGTTCACACTACGTAAATTTTCGTAAAACTACAGCCGTTGTTGCCGAGTGCAACAACGGCCGCGGTAATTACAAAAATATATGTAACATTGCCGCTTATGGGAGCCCAGCTGGAGTGTATACACATAGTATACACTCCGGCCAGGATCCCTTGCGGCGCCGCGATAAACTGACATGTCAGTTTTCTGCAGCCATTATTCAGTGTATAGCGGCCGCAGAAAACCCTGTCAGTGCACACTATGGAGAAAGCGGCTCCAGCCACTCACTCCATAGTATGCAGTGGGGAGTTCTGATGCGGGCTCGCATGGATACGCCCGCATCAGAACTCTACGGCTACAAAGATCATACGGCCAGTACTGCAGTCACGGAATGGCTGGTCTCATATGAGGTCTGAACATAGCCTCAGATGTTAAACTACTCTTTCAGCATGCCTTTGTGCAAGTTCACCAGTTTAAATTCTTACAGCACGGGCACTTGTCAAAAAAACAACCTGACGATTGTGGTTGCATATGGAAGGTTAAACAATGGCCATACGATTATTTTTGATGTGAGTTACTGTGGGTGAGTGTTGGCTGCTAATAGTATGAAGATACAGTACAGTGCCCGTTACTGCAGAGAGGCATCCCCAGTATTCTTTAGGGTAGTGGGCCATATTGGTGCATTCACAGTTTACCCAATATGACCCATTTCATAAAAGCAGCACCCTGGCCTTCCATATTAAAGGTACCAGGTCCCTTTGTGTAAAGTTAGTAGATGTCCTTTAACCCTCAGCACTTTGATATTGCAGTCAGAATCGTACTGAATAGGCTATCAATTCCTTTCTTAGCAAATTTTACTACTCAAGTTCCTTAGAGCAGTATACTTCCATTTGCTCTCGATGCAAGAAGGTGTTCAGTACAGTTTGGGATATCTATTTAAGGTTAAAATCAGGTTTATCAACAATTAAAACTTTATACTCTAATCAATCTGCAAGTTTGTCTGTCAATAGTATACTATCTAAATGGTTTCAGATTGACTTACATCTGTAACTGGTTCTTCTTTTTACAGTTTCGGTATGTTTCATTAGCTTTTGACCATTATGTTAAAATTATTTAAACTGTCACTGTCAGTTTATGGTTATCTTTTTCCTTTAAAGTCCTGTACCAGATATAGTCAGATTTGTATTAGAAGTTTTGCTGATTTTTTGTCTTGATTGATGCATTGTGTAAACCCTTTTAAAGTAGCCTTCAGCCTACCCCAAAGAGAATTTGAGAGTCTGACAACTCAGTTAATAGTCAGAAGGATGTGAACTTAATTTTAATAATGGGAGTGAATATCAGGTGATGGGTGTGATTATACAGTCAGGGGGTGAGTATTAAGCATTTATGTTCCTTAATGTGAAACATTCACACCCCCTAACTGTATAATCATTCCATAATCATTATTAAAATTATGTTCACATCCATCTATTAACCAAATTGTCAAACTATGAACCCTCATATCTTGGAAATGGGAGCTCTATAAAAGTTTCGAATAAATAAGAAATCATGACATCCACATAGTCCAGTCTTGCTTTTTTTCTTTTTACATTTAGTTTTTACCTACTCAATGTTCTGTCAAATTTAAATATTAATATCATATAAGCACACTATAACTGGAAAACTCTACACATTACATTTATGATCAAATGGCTGTCGCTACAGGCTATGGCCTGTCTGGTATCTTTACAAAAATGTAAGTATCCACATTGAATGGCAACTATTTATTCACAGTGGAGATTTAACTGGCTCCCACAGAGAAGTTGGTTCTGGGGGTCAAAGTTCGGGTCAAAAGTGAGGCAGTGTCTGGATGTTTGCATTACGTTTGCTGGTACTATAATGGCTGGGCCATGGATTAATACCAAAATGCATTTTTCTGTGAGCTAAACACCTTTAATCTTAACAAAGACTGTCATTCACCCCAAAATTTACAAAACACCCCAGATAATCAACAGCATCAAAAGGTCTTAACATTTTTTCTTTGTAGCCCTGTCAGATGATAATAGATCATTTAGTTTTTGTTTGGGGTTTGATGAAAATCGGCCTTGAAGTGTTGTGCTGCAATACGCAACAATGTCATACATACTGTGTCCTATTAAAATGTTTCAAGCTCAGTAACATCTACTGAGCTTTGAAGTGAGTTCAAACAAGGGAGGCTGTATAGAGAGCAATTTATAACAATTTGTTGTTTCATTTCAAGCATGCTGGGTGTCCAAGGCATTTTCTATATAAGAGATAAATAAATGGAATGATACAAATATCAGTATTTGATTAACTCTTCACACACTAAATATAGTCTTCATGTAGCCCCTCTAAAAACTATAAGGAGTGTCCTTGTTAGTTCATTTACCTCTTTTGTGAGTAGTAAAAAGTGGTAGTGATATTTCATTTTATATTGGCTAATTTAAAGTACCATTGTTTATTAGAATTAGCAGTGTGGTCAAATAATGTGATTAAATGTCAATAGTCCTGCACATAAACTTATAGAGAATTTGTATGACATTTATCTCTAGTATGGTATTGTTGCATTTCACTATGATGGTATATGCTTGTACACTTGTAAAATCATAAAACATGTCTAGTGTCTGTAGTGAAAGAAAAACATATGTCCATTTTGGAGACTTGTAGGAATTTGGCGATAATACAAGGTCTACCTGCAAAAATGTAGATCCCCTGGGTTTTAATGGATTTGACTTAGAGCTTAACCAAGATCGTTTCAATGTTGGTTACGTTAGTTGAAAGTGGCAGTAGTGGGGATTTCTGATTGGTTATAGTCATCTAATTCTGTAAAATTGACCGTTATACTGCACATAACCCTCCCAGTCAACCAATTGTTTCTGGGATTGGTTCCCTAACTGCCAATCTATTTCAGTAGATTGAAAGATGTATTCAGCCTTTTTTCTGGATCCTAGATGTTATCTTAACCCCTAGGCGACCCTGGACGTACCCGTACGTCCAGGGCCGCCTCCATTTGTTCAGAGCGGGGCCGCGCAGCAGACGCTCTCTGAACCGCCGCGGATCCGGGTGCCGCTTGTAGCCCGGGACCGCGGCTGTTAGCGGGCACGGTCCGATCGCCATGCTCGCTAATAAAGTATTCGGATGCAGCTGTCAAAGTTGACAGCTGCATCCGATTACTTGATGCAGCCTTTCCTGGTGTCTAGTGGGGTGGGTCGTCCCGGAGGAGCAATCCACACGTCTTACCCCGTCCGGGGTCAGCGCCGATCCCGGCTCGGCACTCAATTGCTTCCGGCTGCAGCAGCCGGAAGCGATCAATCAGCATAGATCTGTATGAGAGATCAGAGTACTTATACTAAAAGCCCCCTCCCTTAATAAAAGTCAGAATCACCCCCCTTTTCCCATGTTATAAATAAAAAATAAATAAATAAACATGTTTGGTATCGCCGCGTGCGTAATCGCCCAAACTATTAATTAATCACATTCCTGATCTCGCACGGTAAATGGCGTAAGAGCCAAAAAATCCCAAAGTGCAAAATTGCGCATTTTTGGTCGCATCAAATCCAGAAAAATTGTAATAAAAAGTGATCAAAAAGTCGCATGTGCGCAATCAAGGTACCGATAGAAAGAACACATCATGGTGCAAAAATGACACCTCACACAGCCCCATAGACCAAAGGATAAAAACGTTCTAATTATGGGAATGGAGCGATTTTAAGAAACATATATTTGTTAACAATGGTTTGAATTTTTTACAGGCCATCAGATACAATAAAAGTTACACATGTTACATATCGTTGTAATTGTAACGACTTGAGGAACATATATAACAAGTCAGTTTTACCCCAGGGTGAATGGCGTAAAAACGAAAAAAAAAAAATAAAAAAAATAAAAGAATTTATTTTTTTTCAATTTCACCACACATTGAATTTTTTTCTGTTTTCGCAGTGTACTTTATGTAAAAATTCAGCCTGTCATTGCAAAGTACAATTAGTGGCACAAAAAATAAGGGCTCATGTGGTTTTCTAGGTGAAAAAATGCAAGTGCTATGGCCTTTTAAGCACAAGGAGGGAAAAATGAAACCGCAAAAATTTTAATTGGTCCGGTCCTCTAAGGGTTAAAGATATTACTGAAATTATCCAAGTCTAATTTGGACATCCAAGACATCAAATATAGCAAGCATAGAGTCATGCTTTAATACTTACCACTCTTTTTATTATGGAAATGACTATTACTTACACACAAGATGTACCGCTATGGGCACCAGGTTTGCACCCAGCTATGCTAATCTCATTATAAAGGTATCAGAGGAACACACAGACCTGGTGCTCTGGTGTAGATAACTGATTTGGCAGGGCTTTAAACCTGATCAATATAGATTCAATATAGATTTCATCCAACACATTTTAGACTTTTAGCCACAGTCACCACTTCTAATTTAACCTGTATCATATATGATAAACGACCGCCAAAAACAGTTTAATTAGTTTTTAGCTGCTACCTACCAAGGTGGCTTCTTAATACTCCTGCAAGCCAATACCATAGATTAAAACACAATCACACTCAAAACAGTTTGAGAAGTCCACATTTAAATTTATTGGAAAAGAAAACTCTAGATCACTGTTAGATTCATCCATAGAACTAATTAGACAATTGCATAGGGATTAATTTTTTTTAACCTTAGGTATATCCAGATTTTAAGCATGTCAAGATAATCAAACTAGATATAAATTAATGATACCATTCAACCAAAGTTAAAGTATTACATGAGGAAAGAAGGACTGGTTCCTCTATTCCCATTTATACCAGGGCTCCTAATTTAGGTATAAGGGTTTGCCTCGACTATCAGAAACCCCATTAGCCTACAGTATTAATCCACATAACTCACCACCAAAGGGTTCCATTGTTGTGGTATTGTAAAACTACAAAATTCCAAAATAAGAATAAGCATGTTGTCTCCACAGTAGATTGCTTTAAATTGGAAATATCAGATTTTTTTTTTTAAATATATGCCAGTTGGGGCATAATATACTATAGCTTATTCAGTGTTATTGCAATTTAGAATACATTGGTAGAATAAAATGCCAATTGAAATTCCAATTTCAATTGGAAATGCCAATTTACACTCACCGGCCACTTTATTAGGTACACCATGCTAGTAACGGTTTGGACCCCCTTTTGCCTTCAGAACTGCCTCAATTCTTCGTGGCATAGATTCAACAAGGTGCTGGAAGCATTCCTCAGAGATTTTGGTCCATATTGACCTGATGGCATCACACAGTTGCCGCAGATTTGTCGGCTGCACATCCATGATGCGAATCTCCCATTCCACCACATCCCAAAGATGCTCTATTGGATTGAGATCTGGTGACTGTGGAGGCCATTTGAGTACAGTGAACTCATTGTCATGTTCAAGCAGAAATCGAGACTCATCAGACCAGACAACGTTTTTCCAATCTTCTACTGTCCAATATCGATGAGCTTGTGCAAATTGTAGCCTCAGTTTCCTGTTCTTAGCTGAAAGGAGTGGCACCCGGTGTGGTCTTCTGCTGCTGTAGCCCATCTGCCTCAAAGTTCGACGTACTGTGCATTCAGCGATGCTCTTCTGCCTACCTTGGTTGTAACGGTTGGCTATTTGAGTCACTGTTGCCTTTCTATCAGCTCGAACCAGTCTGCCCATTCTCCTCTGACCTCCTGCATCAACATGGCATTTCCGCCCACAGAACTGCCGCTCACTGGATGTTTTTTCTTTTTCGGACCATTCTCTGTGGTTGTGCGTGAAAATCCCAGTAGATCAGCAGTTTCTGAAATACTCAGACCAGCCCTTCTGGCACCAACAACCATGCCACGTTCAAAGGCACTCAAATCACCTTTCTTCCCCATACTGATGCTTGGTTTGAACTGCAGGAGATTGTCTTGACCATGTCTACATGCCTAAATGCACTGAGTTGCCGCCATGTGATTGGCTGATTAGAAATTAAGTGGTAACGTGCAGTTGGACAGGTGTACCTAATAAAGTGGCCGGTGAGTGTATTACCCAACATTGCAAGTCTGGATTGTTAGTTTGTTCATATAGTCTCAGGATCTTATGCACTCTTAAAGCCCTATAACACAAAACAATTATCGACCTTTTCCAGCCATTATCAGCTGTTACGGCCGATAATTGTCTTATGAAATAGAAGGCAACAATCAGCAGACATAAATGATGTTGGCTGATCGTTGCTGTCATTTGTCTTTCAACATGTTGAAAGACAAACGACTAATTATAGCAGCGATATGCTGCTGACGCTCCGTGGAATAGGAGCGACACACTGCTGCTATCTGCTAAGGGCTGCCCAGACGATCTAGCGATCACATGGGCAGCCCTCCCCGCAGCTCCTCACGGCCCCAACTGTACTCACCTGCTCGCTGCTGATGCGTGTAATAGCGCCGGCAAACGAGTGCTGACAGCGTTGCCCCGAGTAATAGGGGCTTTAGGCTATGTTCCCACTAGGTACTGATGAGGGCTAACAACGGCCAGTGTTATAAAATTAATGAATGATGAAAATTCCATTTGTTGTTAGCGCTTATCAGTACATAGTGGGAAAATGTACTGGTGAAGCATACATACATAATGTATACATGTATATTCCTTTTATTTTTTGTTGATTATGTAGATTTGATCATTTGTTACTCGATTTCTACAATTCTATCATAATTCTGTTATAAATCTCAATATGATTTTAGCAATTTTTTGAAATATTATCTGATTGACACAATTGAGGAAGGCTCTAGGTGCCCAAAAACGCATCTAAACGCAAGTGTTTTCTAATGTAGAGCCAGCACATCATATTTACAACAGAGAAAATACAGAGCTTATATATTGTACTAACCTATGATCAATAGCTATTGCTATTTTTAAACAAGCATTTCCTCAGTGTAAGATAATATATCAAGCAGCACATTGTGCATGTAACAGAATAAATATATTGTATCTGTGACCAACAGTTACTGCTATTTTTAAACTTATGTTTTTTAAGCCTGAAACTGCATCAGTATCAGCTGCTATTTACTACATGACCTTTGACTCTTTCTGACACCTGAGCTGACATAGTGGATTAACTTTTATATGATCATTGTTTGCAATCACTAAAATTTGTATGCAATTATGATTTTTTTTATCTATTGTATGCCCATTAATTTTTTTTTTTTTTTTAAGAGTATACTCAGTATATCCACAATGGGCCTATGGACTCACTCTTATATTTTTTTTTTTTTTATTCGTATCAATAATTCATTAATTGTTTTGGGAAATATTTTCTGTTACCTCCTATGTTTTCTTTCCTACTAATTCTAACAGTCATACTACATCCTTGAGGACTTCAAAGAAAACCAGTTCTACTAAACTTGAGTTGGTCCTGGTACATGAATTTGATTCATCATCTTCCTTTAGTTGAAGCTCAGGAATGAAAGGGAATATTAGACGCTATGTAAATAACACTGCATGAACATTCTTTTATTCACACACATAGTACCAGTAAGAGTAAGTTTACACTCATATATCTGTTTCCCTTCTGCGCAGTAGCAAAGCACTAGAGGGAAAAGGATCTTTGTGTCGCCGGATAGGCCATGAAGATGAACACACCTTGCAGCATTCTTGCACACAGAATCTCTAACTACTAAATAGTTAATGAAGAAAAAAGGATAGGACGCCTAATGACAACAGATGTATCTTTGTGGCATCAGTAGTCACCAGTTTCATGCAGGACCACCCTTAATGTAAACCTAGCTTTAGGGTATATTCACACGAACGGACTCGCAGCGAGATTCTCGCTGCAAGTCCGGCAGGTCCTGGTAGTTCCCACACACTATTATACTATGTATGTAATTCTACCGCCCTTAACCCCTTTTGCTCCCGCCCGGCTCCCCCGCTGTAAGCATACATTACTTCTCCTCGCTGCACGGGTCCGGCGTCCTGCTTTCCCGTCCGGCCAATCAGTAGCTGCGGCTGGGCAACACACTGGTTGACCGGACGGGAGAGCAGAACGCTGGACCCGTGCAGCGAGGAGAGGAGTCCATTTGTGTGAATATACCCTTAGTGGGTTTCCAATGTATGTGATCTCAAAAGAAATATTTGTATTTTTACTAACACAGTTCCTCAATTTTTTTTCTTTTGCGTGTATTTACATTATGATGCAATGTGCTGAAGGAAATTTTAAAATTTCAATAAAATTTGAAGCAAAAATTTTTTTAGAAAAATCCATACACTAAATGAGGCATGTATGTAAAAGAATATCATGAACCTTAAATACTTTCCAAACTAGTCTTTGATCTGTCTTTCTACCATGGATGTCCTTGTGGAAACATTAAAGACAAGGCTGTAAAATGAGTTTTGGATACTGTACAAATATGCCAAGAATTGTATTAATTGGCCTAATGCAAGGTGGCTGGGCACAGTTGGGGAAAGTGTCAGTGTAGGGAGAATCCCCACCAAGTAAGACGGTCTGTGCAATTAGCTATCTGAACTCTAACCCTTCCAGAATAATTAATGAATAACAGAGGGGATCAAGACAAAGACACAAAGTGATTTGGTGGGTGCTAGCAAGTAATACATCAAAGAATGTTGGTAATTGGCCCTGTGGCTTTCATTCTTTGCCCTATTTCTTTCAATTCATTGACTCAAAATAATAGGTTCAGGTTCATTATCAACAGGTTTAAGCTGTAAGAGAACAACACTTCAACAAAGCTATGATTGTAACTGGACTGGTGGCTAAAGGAAAGAGTTTGAGACCGTTTCATACTCCCTTAAAAGGGAAAGTAATAAGCAAAGCGCAAGGTGCCTACTGTACATCAGCACCACATACCTGTAAAAGTGTAACTTGTCAGAGGAGCTCACGGTTACAATGTTGGAATACAGCTGGTATGGACAGGTATGTCTGAGTGTTTTGCTTCCTGTTATACCCTATAATTCAGAATCTGGTTTCTGTCATCAGCCTAGGGTATAGTGGATAAGGTATACTTAGCAAGAAGCATAGATGAGTAGGTCTGTAAGCTGTGGCATTTTGACAAGCACATTGGATGCTAATTTGTATGTTGGTCCTTTGTTAACCCCTTCACTGTTAATTAAATTATCAGAGTGTGGGGTGTGGATGTCCAGGCCCACCCTGGTCTGCTTAAGTTTACTAGCTGATTCTTACAGGCTCATTAGGATTAATGAATGTTGGTTGCTGTTTTATGCTAAACTATTTTTGTGTTAAATATTGAAACAAGAATTACACTAGAAATGTGTGTGGCATACTGTACATTAAGCACAAAAGGTAAAATTATAGGTGGTAACAATGATAATTTATAACATGTTAATACATGTTTATACAAATAGCTGTATACTAAATCATTTGTATTGTAGGATAAATTATATGCAATTTTAATATTCAGTTCATGCAATAGATGTTTACAGAATCAGACAATCACCTACTTAATGTAAATTACTGTTATTTAGCATTAAACATACAGATTGAACTCAGGAATCAAGCCTTAAAAACAGTGATTTTAATAGCAAATTGTGTTGTATACCAAAAACTTGTCACAAAAATTATATATATACATATATATATATATATATATATATATATATATATATATATATAGTGTTACCATGGTTAACCTGATCTCTGACTTAACAATATATATGTACACGTGATTTGAATGTAGAGATGAACACCTTGTCTTTGGTATGGCATTCTTTATCAGTTCAATAGACAAATCATTTCAAAGATTGGATTAGCAGAAGATAAGGCATGGAGGGACATTTCCTTCTAAATCAGAAGTTCCTCCCAAGCTAATTTCCTTATTTTCTGTGTATAATTAGTTAAGTGAATATACACTGGATGTCTATTTTAGAATACTGAAGATGTATTGTACTGGAATGTCATACAGACATATCTGGTTAGTCATGCACGTGAAGGCAAGATGGGAACATGAACCGATAGGGATCATCGAATTCTCATTCTTACTCATAACTTACATGAACAAGGTAGAATATAGGAAAGAAAACAAAGTGTGTTACAATGTTACAGTATCTTTCTTTATTTTTTAATTTTTAAATAATAAAATGTGCTAATAGTCACCCAACATAAGATTTTTGAAGCTATAAATGACAATGCAGGGGTTACTTATTTGTACATTGGCTATGATTTAGTATTTGCATTGTATTATTATTAATACAATTGGAAATTATTAATACTATTTAGCAAAGGCTGAAGTTGCATAGAGCCTTTATAAGTTATTGAGCTATAGGCACAGTCTAAATATAATTTTGAGTTGCTTACGGCTTAGTTCATTCCTGAAGAATATAGATGTCACTCAATAGTTAAAATTGTAAAGCTGCTCTACAAATTGTCCATCCATGTCACTCCAGCTTTAAGGCGTTGCGCAATGTCAATTATCTATATTTCCTCAGCTCTTTGTAACTTGTGCCCCAATACTTTTATTGAGGTAATCCCTCATACCAGGAAAACAATACCTACTGCAGTCTTTAACCAGATCAGCATTCCACACTTTGTGATTAAATAAATGTTATAAATCATGAAAACTGAACACATTCCATTTACATTTAATAAAAATGCAACTAACTAAATAAATAAATAAATACAGAACTAACTAAATTCCCTCACTGTAGCTAAGATTGCAATGTGTTATTTATGGCAATGATGTACTGTATATACTATATATATATAGGGGGACATTTATTAAGTCCGGTGTTTTTTACGCAAATATATAATATAATATAATAATATTTGCAAATCGCCCCTTTCCGCAAAAAAGTACGCAGTTTTGCCTTGATACATGTCCCCCATAGTGTATGTGTACAGTATATGTATTTGTACAATATGGTGTGTATGTACAATAGGCTGTACATATCCTGAAGGCTCTACTTCTGGTTCTTAAAAGGGATGATGTGACATTTAAAACCATACTGCAGTATTCTTGGCATCCTAACAAAAAATAATCCTATTGTACAAACACCTATATTAATATAACCTAATATAAGCCTCATTGCATATTGTATCTGATGCTCTGCAGTGATAAGTGCTTGAGTGACCTTACTGCAAAGCACTGCTTCAGTTTTCATGAAGAGGGGCAGCTCAGGAGACAGGTCAGAGCTCCTTCATTTGGCACCTTCATTCTCAGCATTCCTAGCCCTGTGGGGTCATAACAGCAGTTAGATTGCCAGATGAATATTCATGCAGGCAGATGGAGCACTGGGGGCTGTAATACCACCCCAGTGCACCAAATTGCCTAATAGACATATTAATTAAATGGAAGCAGGAAAATTTCTCCCTTAGTGTCTCCTGTTCTATAGGAACATAACAGCAGGTTAGATTCTTCTTTAAACCTCCTTCAAACAGCTCCAATAAATGTTACATTTTATAAACACAATAAAAAACACAAATACAATAAAAAATACAAATAAAAAAAATCTCATCTACTGTACTGAAACTAATATTGCTAATAATATTAGAACACAGTGGGCAGATAATACAGCCATGGTATTGCTCCCATATAAATTGTATAACACCACCATACCTTTACCAAATAATATCACCATACTATGACCACCGATCTGTTACTAGTTTAAAGAAACACTTAACACAGACAAGTATACCCTTTATACCAGTGCTTCTCAAACTGTGAGGCGGCCCTCACCAGTGAGGCGCCTCCTAGTTGTTGGTGAGGCCCAGCTGGGAAGCCAATTTTCAGAAAAGTAACTATAATCTGCACAGTCCTTTTGTTGTTTGCAAAAATCTCTATTTTAGCAATATTATTAATTTATTTAGTACTTGCTTTATTAGGATATAGAGCTTGGAAGATGGGTAAAAGGTAGCCCTAGCATTATTTTCAGCTTTTAAATAGACTTTGATGAGGCCCAGGCACCCTCTTGGTCAGACTGGTGAGGCCCAGGCTTTGCCTTGGTCTGTTGGGTGAGGCCCCAGTACAAAAAGAGAAGCACTGCTCTATACAGTGACCATATTCAGGTAGATATCGGTATTACACAGACTCTGCGACCCTATAAGCAATGACAGTGCAGTTACTGAACACCCAGTGACCCGCAGGTGACATTTTCTCTGATGGATCAGAATTATTCACCTTTAGTTTTCTTCTCCATTCATCTCAGACTGTCATTAAAACTTCTCTCTGGCCACAACTTGTCTTTGCGGCATCTTCCATATAAACATTTTAGGCACCTCACTCCAGCACCCTCCTCACCTCTTTACATTGGCATTCTTGTTGCCTGGAGCCACCTTTACCACATGGTTTTGGATGCAGATTTGCCCCATTCAGTAGGGTTAATCCAAGCTGTAATTTGGTACATGGTTCTACAAGGTTCTACTCTGTCCCCCATCTCAGATGTTATACTTCAGGGTCAACAGGAGATGAAAGCGGTTTGCAGCGGGCAAGGGAAATTATTGCTTTTCCTCCTGGATAACCCCTTTAACTCTTAAAGGACCGGGCCAATTTAAATTTTTGCGTTTTCGTTTTTCCTCCTTGTGCTTAAAAGGCCATAGCAGTTAAAAGTACACTGCAAACCCAGAAAAAAATTCAATGTGTGGTGAAAAAAACAAAACAAAAAAAAACCCATTTCTTTTATTTGGAGGGTTTTCGTTTTTACGTCTTGTTATTTATATTTCTGAATTTGTTACGATTACAATGATATGTTACATGTATAACTTTTATGTTATGTAATGGTTTGTAAAAAATTCAAACCATTGTTAACAAATATATATATGTTCTTTAAAATTGCTCTATTCCCAGGCTTATAGCGCTTTTATCCTTTTGTTTGGGGCTGTGTGAGGTGTCATTTTTTGGATGCAACCAAAAATGCGCAATTTTGAACTTTGGGATTTTTTTGCGCTTATGCCGTTTACCGTGTGAGATCAGGAATGTGATAAATTAATAGTTCGGGCGATTAGGGGCCACCGCGCTGTACCGCTCTGAACATCCCTATGCGGCCCAGGATGTGCGGCTATGCCCAGGGTCGCCTAGGGGTTAAAGAGACACAGTAACATGAATTTATCCAACCTAAACACAAGATGATTATTGTTCAGAAAATCATGATATAACTCGACTTTAAACAATAATCTTTCCATGTAATTTCAGAAAGTGATAAAAAAAATTGTTCATGTGCCGTTGTTCTTAGATTTAGATCTGACCCTAAAATCATTGGTAATCATTCGCTAATCAGTCAGTGTAATTCCACAATGTTCATTCTTTTGCTGGGATCAGATGGAGTAAACTAATGACTATTGTTCTGTGTAATATGGTGCACAGTTTTAGGTTAACCATAAACAATCGAATGTTTCTGCTTGTCAACTTTGACAGCTGCATCCGATTACTTAATTAGCGGGCACAGCAATCGGACTGTGCCCGCTAACAGCCACGTTTCCGGGCTGCAAGCGGCACCCGGGACCGCAGCGGTTCAGAGCGGGGCCACTGCGCTGCACCGCTCTGAACATCCCTAGGCGGCCCAGGATGTGCGGGTATGCCCAGGGTCGCCTAGGGGTTAAAGAGACACAGTAACATGAATTTATCCAACCTAAACACAAGATGATTATTGTTCAGAAAATCATGATATAACTCGACTTTAAACAATAATCTTTCCATGTAATTTCCGAAAGCGATAAAAAAAATTGTTCATGTGCCGTTGTTCTTAGATTTAGATCTGACCCTAAAATCATTGGTAATCATTTGCTAATCGTTCAGTGTAATTCCGCATTGTTCATTCTTTTGTTGGGATCAGATGGAGTAAACTAACGACTATTGTTCTGTGTAATATAGTGCACAATTTCAGGTTAACCATAAACAATGGAATGTTTGTGATTGTTTATTGTTAATCATACAAAATTGCTTTGTCTAATAGGACCCTTAGACTACATTAAAAGATGCTATTTAGGTACAATTCGTATAATGTGTTTAAACATTTAATATGAGAAAACATCTGATTTGTCTATATTTGAAAAAAAATGCAATGTCTTTCTGTTCTTTGGATACAAGATTGTAACGACTGGAGTCATGGATCTGCTGTACCACCGCTAGTGATGACGTAGCCGCACCAGGGAGCGGAGTGTAAGGGGCTGCTGGTCTTCACCAGTGCCCACCGCAAGGCGGGATGGACTTGCTGCAGCAGGTGACCCCCAGGTTGCTACCCCTGGCTAGGCTTGCTAACAGTGGCAGGCGAGGTGCAGCAGGAGACATGTGGATAGACAGTGGGACAGCAGCAGGGCTCATGGCTGAAAGCACGAACAGCGGAAACACGGGATGGAAGCACAGGCAGGAATAACGGAGAGCTGGAACCACACACTAAGGGAAGCATGCAGAGGATGCAACAGGGAGGGTCAGGACAGGTGAACTATATATAGTAGAGTGATTGGTGCAATTTAACCAATTAGGGACGTCCTGTCCCTTTAAACCTGTGACAGTCAGGGCACCCGTGCCCTAGGAGGCGGGGGCACGTGCCGGCCTGGACATCGGGGACCAGAATCGCAGTGAGGTAAGGTGCCCCACCGGGCTGAAGTGTTAGCAGTGGCGGGCCCCAGCACATGGGGACCGGCATCTCCAGCAGTAAGGAGGGGTGAGCCATGCGGTAGCGGAGGTACGGGATGCCGCCGCAGCCGTGACAAAGATACGCCAATAATCACAATTTTATTCCTAGTCATGTATTAATCATTATACTTGCATATCTATTAATACTATAAAAGGAATGCAATACAGTAAAAACCTATGCCACAAATAACCAACAATGATTATAGTAAAGTAATACAATATGAATAGAATTTTTTCATTTATTAACTTTTTCCTAGCTTTACTATTTTTGTCACTTCTTCTAAGACAGACTTCACTTACAATAGTAACATGTGCCTTTATTATAACCCCTTTAAAAAAGATATGCACAAGTCTAGATTCAGACTAATAAATGTAAACGTTCTCACTATCCTATTTATACTCCCGCATTTACTATTTAAGGAAAGGCTAAAATAAAATCATCAATAATTCTCAAGATAAACGTTTACTGTGCTACAGATTACATAACTATTACAGTAAGCTCCATTCAGAGTCCAGTCAGCAAAAGGTTAGCAGGCACTTTTGACTTCTTACAATGCAATCTTCAGACTAATTCACAATGCATTCAAAGATGTGCCTTCTCTTCTTATAGCTAACAGTAAACTTATTTTATGTCTTCACTGTTAATAACCATGGCAATTGAATTGAAGTGTGAAAATAGTTTCTTTATAGGATTTGTGCCATGCTGAAGAAACATGTTCTTTATCAATGCGTTTTTTGTGTATGTGAGTGCACACAATGTACAATAGCTGAATTACATTATTAAATAAGGACTTGAAATGTAATGTAATTAGTAGAAGGAAGTCATGTCTTTTGCTATAGGACAAAATGGATTTCCTTAATTAATTATTATAATTGTTATGGATGTATTATTATAATTATTAATAATATTTATGCTAACTCCCTATTGAATCATTTTATTTGTTGCTATTTACAACACACACCACATCTGAGCAGGTGACTATGCTGAAGCACCTTGACCAACATTACCACTCAACAAATATGTGTCTTCAGATGTGCTGGTAAGGGAGACTTGATGTGGCATCACTAGCATTTTCAGATAGTGGATTTTTTTCAGAGAAGATGACCACTGAGTTCAAGTACAATGCTAAAGTAAATAAGCATATTTATAGGTGTATAGTTTGAATGTATTGTCACGAGCCAGGCCGCGATCTCGGCTTCCGGCACTGCCAGCCGGTTGCTAGGGGCCTCACAGCTCCCTGGCTGGGTGTTCAGCTGTGCAAGTTTACTGTGATGCTGACTGCCAGATGCAGCTGCCAGTCAGCTTTGGTTTTCTACAGGAGGTTGGAGTTCCAGGCCCCAATTAGTCCTGGGGCTGGGACTTCACCACCCATATAAGCCTGCCTATTTCCCTCCCTCCTTGCTTACGGTAGAGCCTCAGTTCCTGAGTGTCCCTTGACCTAGCATTCCTTGATTTTGGCTTTTGGCTACTCTTTTGACTTATGTTTTTTGTACTGCGCCGAACGATAGTTGCTGACCTTGCTTCCTGACCACGTATTATTGTGTTTGTCTGTCTTGTCCGCGTTTTGTGTAACACCTGTGTAGGTTAGGGACTGTAACCCAGTTATCCACTGCCATTTATCGACATCATGCAAAAAATTCCAATGTGAAACAGCCTTATTTATATAATAGGGAGCATAGAGCATTCAGTGTACTGTCTGGTATGGCAAGATAAACTGAGGGTGCTCAGCAATTTGAAAAAAGACATGCTAAAATAACATAGGCTAGCAAGAAGAGAGGGAAATAATTGTATCAAGCTGCACTGATCACTGAAATTCTTTACTTTTTATTGAAGCATATCCAAATAGTTTTCAAACGGGGCAGGGAGACAGGTAGGATGCTGTGCACACTGGGTGAATCTTTCTGCTTCCTCTTTGGCTTACATGGCAGCTGAAGGCTTGCAAAAGGACTCCATGATTTCCACTCAGTGATCTGCTTTTAGAGCCTGTCCTGGGAAGTTGTACTAGTAGAGCACTGATCTGTGCAATAGCTTAGTGTTGATTTAAATAAATGTAAAAAATAAAATAAAATATACGAATATCCCAATGCCACTCTTTTTACTAGTAAAATTTCATGGTATAACAGAGAGGAGTATATGCTGTGAGATTGGCAAGAGAAGTGGGGGACAGTAAGAATTTGTGTATTACCTACTAGTGAACAGCCAGAGAGAATAAGAAATAGCTGTGCACCATAGAGGGGTCTCAGAGCTCAATAACAGCAGTGAGAGCACTAAAATCACATTGACACCACTTAGAAGGGTTAATACAATAAAGCAATGTAGTTTAAAAAAAATCTTTTAAAATGACGGGCACACTTTAAATCAGCCTCAGAAAGGCTTCAGAAAGGAAAGAACCAGCGACAAGCACACTTGATTAGAATTAGGTGGGGTAAATTTGAGAACAAAAGGCATAGTTACTTTTTGGTTCTCTTCTTTCTCCAAGTAGGCTGATATTTTCATACATTAGGATGTTAGGATGGGTATTATAGATGTGATTATTAAGTATAGATTTAATTTTTTTTGCAGTGCACTAAAATTCTGAGTGATTATTAGGTGATTACTGAAGAGAACCTGTCAGCATGCTCAGAGAGGATGACAGGGAGAGAGGTACATGCCACAGGGTGCACAGCAGCTTTTTACTGTGCACCAGGGAACCAAATAAGCCCAATTGCGCTGATTGGTTCTCTTTAACTCATAAAGAGCTCAAAAGTCAAATAACCTAGAGAACTTGAGTAAGAAAATAAGAAATGTAACTAAAGCATGTGGGGCTATAACATCAGTAAAAAAAGATAACAGTAACCATCAAGGTAATATTGTAAAGTTGTTGGCAAGTCAAATAATGGAGACCATTCAATAGATTACTTTAAATATTTGGAAGAAGTTCATTGTGTCAAGGATTTAATCCAGGACACATTTTTGCCGGCAAGCGTTAATGAGGAAAGTGTTAGTGACATTGAGATTTCACTTAACGAACAACGATCAGTAAGGGAGGGGGATGTGGGCAATTTCTGCAACTGTACAAGTGATATTCTGCTAGCTAATAAGTTATGGTGTATAAAAGTGTGCACATTAAATGGAAGTAATTGGATAGAAATGTCTAAAATAGCCAGTACTGGGTCCAAAAGTATGGTTGAGAGATATAAAAAATAAGGTGGAATTTTCCCTTTAAGGACATGGTACCTTTAGAACATGAGCACCTTATATGTAGTTGTGTGGCAGTTTGTTTAATGAGTTTTCTCCCTATTACACTGAGAAATAATCGGTGTAATCTGGCCAAATCAGCCGAATATCGCTCCATGTAACAATGATCAGCTGATGACAATGAATATCAGCTGATCGTGTCTTTGGGTCTGGGCATAAATTCATTTATCCTCCAACTGTGCATGGGTATGTGTAATAGTGATGCACGCCAGATGGCTGACAATTGAATGAACTTTTATACATTACCACTCCATGTTCCCAGTTTTTTCCTGCCCTGGGAATTCTAGGCCTATGGGGCTTCATAATGACACCCTCACTGCCCTTTTAGGTTTTTAATCTTACCCCTTATTAGGAATGAGCGAACTTTTGAAAAGTTCAGTTCGGTTCCATTCAGCGAACTTTCGTGAAGTTCGGATTCATACGAACAGAACCTAAAACGAACCTTGCAATAACGGCTGAATAATTGCAGCTACAATAGTGGGAGTGTGATAGGGTATAGTTTCGTTTAGTTGCAGTTGCTATTACAATGAAAAAAGTGGAAAAAATCTAAGTGCAAAAATAGTGAAAAAAAAATTAGCCAAGGTCATAGGGACATAGGACACAAAGTTCCTTGGACCCAGTAGGGTGGAAAACAGACATTTGACAGTGGAACCAGCAGCAGTAATAGTACTGTATTGGACCCAGTGTGGTGGAGGACAGGCAATTGACGGAGGAGGAGGAGGCAGTAGCACTTGATTGCACCCAGTATGATTGAGAACAGACTATTTAAGGAGGAGGAGGAGAAGGAGGAGGCAGTACCTGATTGCACCCAGACCAGTTTGATTGAGAATAGACTATTCATGGAGTAGAAGGAGGATGTTCAGCTTTGGAGTGGTGGCCTGGGAATCCTTGCTGATTATGTTGTTCAGTGCACTTTCCAGGACACGGACGAGTGGGATGATGTCGTTGATGCCTGCTCACAGAGTTGCGTCCTCAAAAGGGATCAATAATTGGCAGGACATGTTCGAAGAAACCTGTGCATTATGAGGTTTATCACATGTGCCATACAAGGTGTATGACGTAGCCCTCCCTGCTGCACCGCAGAGAAAAGGTTCCTCCCTTTGTGGGCTACAACACTTCCCACCGTTAGTTGACCTTGGGTCAGCCATTCATATATCCCCTCCCTGATGGTCCGGAGGAGCTTCTGCCCAAATGTGGCTCCTTTCACCCAGGCTCACAAAATGGAAGACAGCCTGAGATTTTTGGTAAGACACTGGGGCAGGTTGGACTGCAGTCAAAGCGGTGGATGGTTGCAAGCTGGTGGAGGCAGAAATTTTGCAGAACTGGCCCCCTAAAGCACCGGGGAGGTGACAGTGGCAAGAATGGGCTAACTTTCTGGTGGTCTGCTGGGGGAATTTTGACCCAATGGGAACTAACAGACATGTCCTGCTCTTGCCCATAATTAAAGGAGCAGACATCAGCACTGGGGTGCACGGTCTTGGACACCAAGAATCGCCAACATTTTTCTACACAACTGTGCAGTGATGGGACAGCCAATGGGACAGCTTATGGGAATTTTTTTATTTTTCTCGGACAGGGATGGGACTTTTTTTTTTCTTGGACTGTGATGGGACTTTTTTTTTTACTTTTTCTTTTACTTTTTTTTTTTTTTATTTAATTTTTAAATTTTCAACAGTGAACTACTTATACCATATACACAATACGTACAGTACAAAATACATACAATTACCCCTCACCCCCCCCCCCCCCCCCCCCCTCCCATTCGGCACAACAGGTAAAAAAAAAAAAAATAAAAAAAAATAAATAAAAAAAACCACTCCGATCGCGTTACATTCCACCTAACTTTGCTGCTCACTCCACTTTCCCCATATCTTCTTGTGTCTACTGCTTGCTCTCCTTGAGGCCCGGGCGGATATATACTCATATCTTTTAATTTTCCCCACTAAATTAATCCACTCTTTCAATTGAGGAGGATCATCATTCACCCAGTGCCTTGCGATCAGCACTTTGGCACAGCCGAAAGCCCTTAACAATAAAGTACCATTCTCCCCATCATCCATAATTCCCCCCAAAACAATCTCCACAGCCGTCAAGTGTAGAGCCCTTTTCAAGCATCTCTCCATATATAGTATTATTCCCCTCCAGAAGTCCTTCACCTTTGGACACTCCCAGATCAAGTGAACAAAATCGGCCCTCTCCATACCACACTTCTTACAGCAGACGATCCCATTACCCTGAAACGTAGACAGCGATTCAGGTGTATAATAAAGCCAGTACAACATTTTTAAAAAAATAACCCTATGCGCCATACTGCTTGAAGCAATGCCAGCGCTTTTAACACACAGACTCCAGGTTTCGTCTGTAATTGAGCCAAATGCCTTCTCCCACCTAGTTCTCACCCTAGTAAGTTGCACCACATTTGTTTCCCTTATGAGTAATTTATAAACTTTAGTGAGAATCTTACATCTACTCCCCCCTTCTAAACTCTCCATCACCTCATGTGATTCAATAACAAACTTATGTTTACACTGAGTGGCATTAAACGCATACACAACTTGAATATACCAAAACTTGTGACTATCATTTAGTGCAAAATTAGCCTTTAACACTTCAAACGGGATAGGTTTCCCTTCTTTAAATAGTTGACCTACTCGTGTAACCCCCCTTACCTTCCAAAAACTAGCCATCTCTTCTCCCATAAATTCTCTATACTCTATATTCCCCCAAATAGGTGTACATGCTAAACCTCCCTTAATCCCACATAATTTCTTAATCCTGGCCCATACCCTTAAATACAAATGCACAAAAGAAAAAGAAGACCCTTCACCCAATGAGTCCTCCCTGATTCCATTATTTCAAACACATTACCGCCCTCCCCAATAAGTCCCATTGTGTAGTTCAAAACGGGTGAAGAGGTCCCCCTCGCCAAACCGCGGGCTCCCACCGCAATAAAATAGAGCCCGAAGTCGGGGAGGGAAAGACCCCCCCATCCCTCCGGCTTGGTCAATGCTGTATATTTTATTCTTACTTTTTTCCTTCCCCAAAGTAACCTATTAATCATGGCCTCAATCCTCTTAAACCAGGAATCCGGAATCCAGATAGGGGATGCCTGGATATAGTATAGAATCTTTTTCTTTTACTTTTTGTTGCTGCGGCTAAACGGGGTTCTCCTATTTTTTGAACCTTATTGTAAAGATATGAACTGATTTTCCCTTAATAAATTCGATAAGCTTGAATACTGAAGTTGCTTTCATGTGTCTTGGTTAATACTCACAGACAGCAGTCACATTACATTTTTGATTAGGCAGCACCCAGGTATATCTGAGGAGACTAATTTAAGGTCTCACCCTAACAGGGGTGATGTCACACATGTTCATAGTCACAGAAAACCAGGATACAAAGGTTATAGGAGTTATAATCCCTTGTATCCTGGTCTATTCTGTGAAAAAAGTACAATTTTGCATTGCCATTATTTTTACCAGATTCGTAACAAATCTGGTTCATTACGGTTCGGTTCGCTAATCCCTACCCCTAATCCTAACATTTATACTCCAATTTCTTATCAGACTATTCATTGAATAGTACGCATACAACCCCTACATCTCGTGAACGGTGAAGCATGGCAAAAAGTTAAAAAACACATTGGAATCAGGGGCTATGAAAGATTATAAATAACTAATTGTTTGGACTGACCACATAATCTCTGCATGGCCACCCAATTACAGGGAAACTGTTAGCTAGTAAAGACATCCCAATCTGCTTACATGGCTACATAGCTATGTAAACAGTAAGACTAGCCATGCCTTTATTGTAGTTGTCCAAAAAACAAAAATGCTTTTTAGCGCTACCCTGAAGTGTCATAGAGGTGTGGCTAGGGCACTGAAGTGGTCTGGTCACACATCTATGACTCTTGAGAGCCATAATAAAAAAAATTTTGGGTGATTTGCTGCCTCGGACAACTACAATAAAGGTATAGATAGTCTCATTGTTTACATATCTACATATGTATGTACAGTAAGCAGTTTTGGATGTCCGGTCTTATAGTCTTCCTTAACCCCTTAAGGACAGAGCCAATTTCGATTTTTGCGTTTTAGTTTTTTCCTCCTTGTGCTTAAAAGGCCATAGCACTTGCATTTTTCCACCTAGAAACCCACATGAGCCCTTATTTTTTGCGTCACTAATTGTACTTTGCAATGACAGGCTGAATTTTTGCATAAAGTACACTGCGAAACCAGAAAAAAATTCAAAGTGTGGTGAAATTGAAAAAAAAAAGCATTTTGTTTATTTGGGGGAAATGTGTTTTTACGCCATTCGCCCTGGGGTAAAACTGACTTGTTATATATATTCCTCAAGTCGTTACGATTAAAACGATATGTAACATGTATAACTTATATTGTATCTGATGGCCTGTAAAAAATTTAAACCATTGTCAACAAATATACGTCATTTAAAATCGCTCCATTCCCAGGCTTATAGCGCTTTTATCCTTTGGTCTATGGGGCTGTGTCAGGTGTCATTTTTTGCGCCATGATGTGTTCTTTCTATCGGTACCTTGATTGCGCATATATGACTTTTTGATCGCTTTTTATTACAATTTTTCTGGATTTGATGCGACCAAAAATGCGCAATTTTGCACTTTGGGATTTTTTTGCGCTGACGCCGTTTACCGTGCGAGATCAGGAATGTGATTAATTAATAGTTTGGGCGATAGCAAACATGTTTATTTATTTATTTACTTTTATTTATAACCTGGGAAAAGGGGGGTGATTCAGACTTTTATTAGGGGAGGGGGCTTTTTACTATTAACAACACTTTTTTTTTTACTTTAACACTTATACTAGAAGCCCCCCTGGGGGACTTCAAATATAAGTGCTTTGATCTCTCATAGAGATTTCTGCAGCATAGATATGCTGCAGAGATCCATGAGATAGGCACTCGTTTACTTAAACGAGTGCCGAGTCGGGGACGGCGCCATCTTGGAGCGGTCCCCGGCCGGCTTCAGAAACGGAGATCGCTCCTCCGGGATAACATCCCGGGGGAGCGATCTCTGCCACTAGACACCAGGGAACGGCTGAATCCGGTAATCGGATGCAGCTGTCATGTTTGACAGCTGCATCTGATTACTGTATTAGCGGGCACGGCGATCGGACCGTGCCCACTAATACCTACGGTCCCGGGCTAGAAACGGCACCCGGGACCGCCGCGGTTCAGAGCGGGGTCGCCGCGCGGCCCCGCTCTGAACGTCCTTACCGGCATCAGGGCGTAAATTTACGCCAGATGTCGTTAAGGGGTTAAAGCTTTAAAATCTTGTTGACACTATTGTACCAAGTCTCCCAACTTGAATAAACCTTTAAATGTGTTGTTATTGAGTATTCATTTTTCTCAGTTCACCACAATGTACATACTGATGGCTTGCATGCTCTTTTAATTGACCCAAGAGCTTTTTCTGTATCCTTTAACTTCAATAGTGTAATCGTTTTTCAATTTCAAACTGTGTTTAAAAACAACTTCAAAAAAACTATGAAAAAACAATTTGACCTTCTTGAACAATTATAGCTTAAGCCATCTCTTATGAGACGTCACAGCTGACCCTTTTTAATTCATAGTAACTGTAGACTCTGTTTCAGCTTTAATTACATATCTGTAGGCTATTTAGTCTGCAGGATCTGGTGCCTACTGAAATGTCCTTTGTCGGCTACTTTGAAGATGCAGTCTAATGATTAGCCCATCTTTTCTATGATGTAGAACTACAGCATAGTTATGCTTTTTCACTTTAGGAAAATGAATTTAAATTGCAGTTATGACTTATTAAATAATGACTAAAAGGCAGGACTAATTGCTAGTACACTGAGAGCTTTTAAATTGAATTATTTCTGCTTGCAAAAGCAAGTGGTTTGAAACCCAGCAAGCTGCCCTTTCATTTGGTGACTTAAATGTTTGCATTATAGCACAATGAGGCAATGTAGCTTAAATATATATTTAAACAGTGCACCATCAAGCAATGTCAAACATACAAATATATATATATATATATATATATATATATATATATATATATATATAAAAGTCTGTTTGTTGGTCAGCTCACCTGCTGTGGTATAGCCGTCGGTGCACGGTAAGACCCGGAGCCAGGGTCACAGCATACCAGAGAAAAAAGTCCAGCACCAGGTCAGCATATACCATTAAAATTCCATACTTTATTAGAAAATCTTCACATAGGACAGTAATAAAAGTTTACGCGTTTCAGCGCTTCTCGCGCCTTGTTCACAACTGAAGCATGATACATACAAGCTCATATTGCTATATAAAGGGTAGTGCTGTACATCACATGACTAACCCCCAATTAAGAACCATATAACACATGTTAAAAACTTCACAGGCTTGGAAAGCAAGTTAACCCTTAAGGAGTAAGTTCAAAGTAGAAAGTGAATATAACCAATTTTTCTCATACATCATATAGGTTATTGAAAGCATGGCTAGAAAGTTGCTTACATTAAATGTAGTATATAAAGCACCAGACAATATATTTATAGACCTTAATATGTCAGGATCAAATCATGTCTTGAATTCAGACCTTCTGGGACTCTCGTTCCTAGTCTAAATATCCAGAAGGATTCTCTATTTAATAGTTTACGTCTCAGAGAACCTCCTCTTTTTGGTGGACAGATTTTCTCAATGCCCATAACTTTTAGGGACTGTACCTTTCCAGCATGGGTTTCCCTGAAATGTCTGGTTAGGGATGATACATTCACCACCTCATTGCGCACATCTGATATGTGTTTCCTAATTCTCATTTTGAGGCTGGTGGATGTGCACCCCACATACTGTACATTGCAGAGTGTACAGGTAGCAACATAAACTACATGGGTTGTATTGCAGTTTATGTAACTTTGGATTTTATATGTATTATTATTAGAACATGATGTTACTTCTTTGGAAATCGCAACATGTGAACACGTTATACATCGCTGATGTCCGCACTTATATGACCCCTTCACATCTAGCCAGGTTTGTTCCCTGGGTTTCTCTCTAACATAAAGTGAGGGGGATAGAGTCATTCCTATGGTGGGGGCTCTGCGAGACACTACTTTAACTCCTCCTTTCGTCATCACCTGCAGTTTGTCATCTTGCCACAACAGTGGTAAATATTTTTTTATTATTTTGCTTATTTTAGAAAATTGTTTACTGTAGGTGGTGACGAAAACTACCTGTTTATTGTCCGATCTGTCCTTAGATTTCTTTTTCCTATTAGACAATTCCTCACTCAGCAGATCTTCTCTACTCACTAATGCTGCCCTCTCTATTGCTGAATCCAAAATTTCTTGCGGAAATTTCCTTTCCTTAAATCTGTCTTTTAGTTTTTCCAACTCCAGTTCATATGTATCTTGCTTGCTACAGTTTCTTTTGAGCCTTAGACACTCCCCATAGGGCATATTCTGGATGACGTGTGGTGGGTGACACGATGTAGCCATCAGTATAGAATTACCTGCACAATCCTTTCTGTATGGCATAATCTGTACACAATTATTGTTCGTGTCAGCCACCAAACGCACATCCAGGAAGGATACTTCATTACCTCCAAAACATGTTGTAAATTTCAGACCATATTCATTGTTATTTATATACTCAGCAAATAGCTTGAAGGAATCCTCCGAATCCTTCCACACCAGGACCAAGTCGTCTATATAACGACCGATCCACTGAATATGCTTCAGAAATTTGTTGTTTGCTGAGAATATGTATTTTTCCTCTAAGCATGACATCACAATATTTGCTAGGGGTGGTGAGAATTTGGCTCCCATACTCACTCCTTGGATCTGTAAATAATATTCTTCATTGAACACAAAATAATTGTGGCTTAAAAGGAAATCTGTAGCCATAATGATAAATTCAATTTCTGGATCTGAGTATGAGCCAAATTTTTTTAAATAGTATTCTAGTGATGTAATAGCTATCTCTCTCGGAATGGAAGGATATAACGCTACCACATCCATTGTAGCTAATTTCCACCCCTCACACCAACCAAAATTCCTCATGATATTCAGTACATGTTTCGTATCTCTCACATGAGAGGGGGTTACTGTAACCAAAGGTTGCAAGTAATGATCTACCCATGAGCCTAGTCGTTCTCCCATAGAGCCGATCCCGGCTACTATGGGTCTCATGGGGGGGGGGAAGGTCCCCTTGTGTACTTTTGGCAGAGAGTGGTATGTCGGGGTAATAGGATCTTCTACCAGCAGAAAATCTGCCATTTTTTGAGTAATAGCCCCCATAACTACACCATCCTCTACCAATCGTTGGAGTTTGGTCTGAAACAACTTTGTAGGATCTGATGAAAGCCTACGATACGTATTGGTATCCGCAAGCATTTCATAATTAAGTTTTTCATATAAACCCGAGTCAAGCAGTACTACCGCTCCACCTTTATCTGCACTACGGATCGTAAGATTTTTATTATTTTTTAATTCCATGAGAGCAAGCCGCTCTTCTTTAGTTAAATTATCCTGTGCGTGGTTCAGTATTACTGCCGACTCAAGGTTCGTTAGATCCCTCTCTACTAGCTCCTGGAATCTATCCAGTGCCTCACAGCGTGAAGCCACTGGGTAAAACCCAGGATTGCTAGTCACAAAAGATGCAGCATGTGAATTGTCCTCTATCATAGATTCTGCAGCTAGACAATGTAGATTCAAAGTGGACAGCTGTTCAGTTAAATTAGTACACATGTTAACAGAATACATATTTTCCATACTAGATGTTACCTTATCCTCCTTCTGGCTGTCAAAAAAGTGTCTTTTGACTGTTAAATTGCGAGAAAATTTATTAACATCTAGTATAGTTTTAAATAAATCAAAATTACAGGTAGGTGAAAAGTTCAATCCCTTTTGTAAGACAGACAACTGTATATCAGAGATAATTTGGCCAGACAGATTTATAACTGACAGTTCAGGTATTATTGTCTCTTTGGGTACCTTCTTATTCCCGTGTTTCCGGCTGCCTCTTCTCCTCCGTTTTTTGGAGTTTTCGTCTTTTTTGTAGTGCTTTTTTTCGTTGCTGCGGTCGATGGTCCTGCCACCGATGTGTCTGATTCGGAAGAAAGTCCTCGTTGGTCCTCAGAATCTGAAAAGCTCACATGCGGTTTATCCGCAGGACTTTTATTCGACTTGCGTTTTTTGGAGAAGCGTTTTTTTAGGATAGACCGTGGGGTAGAGGCACCATTTTCCAAATCATTTTGTTCTTGGAAATTTTTCCAGGCGTATACCTCTTTTCTTTCATAGTCCAATACATCTCTTTGGAATTTGGTGCGCTTGAAGGTCATGATTTCACTTTCTAGTTTTTCCACATTAGTTTTAATGGCAACATTTAATTCATCAAAGCCGGTTACTTGTTGAAACTGGTTTATCTGGGTTCTGGCTTCTTTAATTTCATCCGCCAATGCAGCCAGATATTTTTGCTCTCTGTTGATAATAAGTTTCATAATTTTTTGTGAGCACTCGGATAAAGCTGCCTCCCATTCTTCTTTAAACTCAGGGTCATATACACGTGTGGGCAATTTTTTCAACCTCAGTCCTCGTGGTATCATCTCTTTTTCCACATATTTCATTAAGGTTTCTTTATCCCACCACACTTTTAACTCCTTAATTGTCAACTGTTCAAGCTTTCGCATAAGTATAAGTAGGTCAGAAGAGGCATTCTCACCCGTTGAACTGAGGTTCATCTCAAACACGCCTGCGGCTTTAGCCTTCCTGCTAGCGTTGTCTCCCAGTGGTATCTGGTCGATGCCTGCTTGTACGGGTGTTGATGCCTCTCCATTATCCGTTTGTGAAGATTGCTGAGACATGCTGTATCTTTCAGTCTTAGTGTGCTCAGCTCAGCTAGGTGTGCACGACCTGTTGGTTCCAGGATAATTGCAAAAGTCTGTTTGTTGGTCAGCTCACCTGCTGTGGTATAGCCGTCGGTGCACGGTAAGACCCGGAGCCAGGGTCACAGCATACCAGAGAAAAAAGTCCAGCACCAGGTCAGCATATACCATTAAAATTCCATACTTTATTAGAAAATCTTCACATAGGACAGTAATAAAAGTTTACGCGTTTCAGCGCTTCTCGCGCCTTGTTCACAACTGAAGCATGATACATACAAGCTCATATTGCTATATAAAGGGTAGTGCTGTACATCACATGACTAACCCCCAATTAAGAACCATATAACACATGTTAAAAACTTCACAGGCTTGGAAAGCAAGTTAACCCTTAAGGAGTAAGTTCAAAGTAGAAAGTGAATATAACCAATTTTTCTCATACATCATATAGGTTATTGAAAGCATGGCTAGAAAGTTGCTTACATTAAATGTAGTATATAAAGCACCAGACAATATATTTATAGACCTTAATATGTCAGGATCAAATCATGTCTTGAATTCAGACCTTCTGGGACTCTCGTTCCTAGTCTAAATATCCAGAAGGATTCTCTATTTAATAGTTTACGTCTCAGAGAACCTCCTCTTTTTGGTGGACAGATTTTCTCAATGCCCATAACTTTTAGGGACTGTACCTTTCCAGCATGGGTTTCCCTGAAATGTCTGGTTAGGGATGATACATTCACCACCTCATTGCGCACATCTGATATGTGTTTCCTAATTCTCATTTTGAGGCTGGTGGATGTGCACCCCACATACTGTACATTGCAGAGTGTACAGGTAGCAACATAAACTACATGGGTTGTATTGCAGTTTATGTAACTTTGGATTTTATATGTATTATTATTAGAACATGATGTTACTTCTTTGGAAATCGCAACATGTGAACACGTTATACATCGCTGATGTCCGCACTTATATGACCCCTTCACATCTAGCCAGGTTTGTTCCCTGGGTTTCTCTCTAACATAAAGTGAGGGGGATAGAGTCATTCCTATGGTGGGGGCTCTGCGAGACACTACTTTAGCTCCTCCTTTCGTCATCACCTGCAGTTTGTCATCTTGCCACAACAGTGGTAAATATTTTTTTATTATTTTGCTTATTTTAGAAAATTGTTTACTGTAGGTGGTGACGAAAACTACCTGTTTATTGTCCGATCTGTCCTTAGATTTCTTTTTCCTATTAGACAATTCCTCACTCAGCAGATCTTCTCTACTCACTAATGCTGCCCTCTCTATTGCTGAATCCAAAATTTCTTGCGGAAATTTCCTTTCCTTAAATCTGTCTTTTAGTTTTTCCAACTCCAGTTCATATGTATCTTGCTTGCTACAGTTTCTTTTGAGCCTTAGACACTCCCCATAGGGCATATTCTGGATGACGTGTGGTGGGTGACACGATGTAGCCATCAGTATAGAATTACCTGCACAATCCTTTCTGTATGGCATAATCTGTACACAATTATTGTTCGTGTCAGCCACCAAACGCACATCCAGGAAGGATACTTCATTACCTCCAAAACATGTTGTAAATTTCAGACCATATTCATTGTTATTTATTTATTTATTTTTCGTCACCACCTACAGTAAACAATTTTCTAAAATAAGCAAAATAATAAAAAAATATTTACCACTGTTGTGGCAAGATGACAAACTGCAGGTGATGACGAAAGGAGGAGTTAAAGTAGTGTCTCGCAGAGCCCCCACCATAGGAATGACTCTATCCCCCTCACTTTATGTTAGAGAGAAACCCAGGGAACAAACCTGGCTAGATGTGAAGGGGTCATATAAGTGCGGACATCAGCGATGTATAACGTGTTCACATGTTGCGATTTCCAAAGAAGTAACATCATGTTCTAATAATAATACATATAAAATCCAAAGTTACATAAACTGCAATACAACCCATGTAGTTTATGTTGCTACCTGTACACTCTGCAATGTACAGTATGTGGGGTGCACATCCACCAGCCTCAAAATGAGAATTAGGAAACACATATCAGATGTGCGCAATGAGGTGGTGAATGTATCATCCCTAACCAGACATTTCAGGGAAACCCATGCTGGAAAGGTACAGTCCCTAAAAGTTATGGGCATTGAGAAAATCTGTCCACCAAAAAGAGGAGGTTCTCTGAGACGTAAACTATTAAATAGAGAATCCTTCTGGATATTTAGACTAGGAACGAGAGTCCCAGAAGGTCTGAATTCAAGACATGATTTGATCCTGACATATTAAGGTCTATAAATATATTGTCTGGTGCTTTATATACTACATTTAATGTAAGCAACTTTCTAGCCATGCTTTCAATAACCTATATGATGTATGAGAAAAATTGGTTATATTCACTTTCTACTTTGAACTTACTCCTTAAGGGTTAACTTGCTTTCCAAGCCTGTGAAGTTTTTAACATGTGTTATATGGTTCTTAATTGGGGGTTAGTCATGTGATGTACAGCACTACCCTTTATATAGCAATATGAGCTTGTATGTATCATGCTTCAGTTGTGAACAAGGCGCGAGAAGCGCTGAAACGCGTAAACTTTTATTACTGTCCTATGTGAAGATTTTCTAATAAAGTATGGAATTTTAATGGTATATGCTGACCTGGTGCTGGACTTTTTTCTCTGATATATATATATATATACTTCCTGTTAAAGCCGAACTATGGACAGGTTAGATGAATCTAACATGCCGAAATGTCTTTATTGCTCAGGAGTCACCAAGGATGAATGTATGTCTCTTACCTATCCTCTGCACCATTCCTGTGCACTTATTTGTTTACTCCTTGGTCCGGTAAGACTGTTAGGAGAACTGCCCTGTCCCCCTAGTGCCAATCAAGCCCGCCCAAATTTGACCCACTCAATTGATTATCATTAAAAGGGATGGGACAGCCAGGGGCGGATTGATGCTATGCTCCAAACGGTTTCCAAACATACCTTCATCCTTGGCACCTCCTGCGCAATAGGAAAATATCAGCAGGTTAAATTCGTCTAACAAAGTCCTTTGCAGAAAACTTAAGCCAGGTATAAAATGCATGTTAGCATGACCACAATAATATTGCACAATTCCTATCATTGCTATTGCTCCAATTACGTAGGCTGATAAGTATCTAGGGTTAGTGTCACTGCCAGTCCCAGTGCCAAAGCCTGAAGTGGATCCAGCAGGAAGGAGCTCTTCAATAAGGCTATGTTCACAACGTATAGATAACAGCCGTTCTTTGGCATGGCTGTTGAGTATCAAACAACAGCCATTGTTTTAAATGAAAATTGCATTGAAGTCTATGGGCAACAGATAGAAATAATTGACAGGAACATTATGGCCGTTGTTCAATACAATATGTGAAACAACGGGCTCCACCAGAGCCTGTCTGCCTAGATTATACTGAGGTTACCCTATCGCAGCTTACAAATTAAGCTGCTGGCTACTTTTCTTTCCCCTGGCCTATCAGAACCTGACCGAAAGTCTCCCCAATTGTGCTGTCCTATCAGCAACTGAGTTACCTCAGATCATTTCCACCAATGGAAGCCCTTCCCTGTAGTATACCTAAGTGGGTTAGTGTAGGCCTAGTTTGTTCTCTCCAGTTTCCTGTCCAATTGTCCCCAAAGCCAGAGAATTGTCTTCCAAGGGCCTGGCCAGTGCCTTTTCCTTTGTGCCTAAGCAACTGCTGTCTATGCAGAGAGGTCTAAAAGTCAAGTCTTAAGTCAAGTCCTGCATTCTGCAGTGTTCAAGTCTGGTCAGTGGTTAAAGAAGTATATCTCGCTGAAGGGCCCTGCTGCTTTTGGAGGTCAGCTCTTCCTAGTGACGCACTAGATTCAAATATTAATGTGCTGTTCTGCAAACTCTACTACTGTGAGTCAATATTCCTGTGCTAATCAGCGCAGTCAGTATTCGTAAAGGGGAATTAACAAACAGACCTGTTGTATCTTTAAAAGACTGTTATTGTATGCTGTACATGCACATTTAGGAACTTCCAAGTGACACTTACTGTACTTAAGTTACTCTTAAGCTCCTTGTATTTGCATTGTGCACCATCACAAAAAGGGGTAATAGGAAGGGGTAATAGGAATATCTGCAGAAAGGGGTAATAGGAATATTTACTGAGTGTGCACCGGGACTGTGGGCAGAGCTAAAGTAACATCCCTAGCATCATCCCTAGCTCCTGCGTACAACACCTTGCAGCCCCCGATTACCACAGGAGTATATTGGCTGTTTATGGTAACCATAAAGGTGTGGGGGTGTAATTTATGGATTTAAAAATACTTAGCTTTTAAACAGTAAATGATGTGATCAAACTGCTGATAATACTGTAAGTGCTGGGGTTTAATAAATACATCCTGCAGGTTCAATATAATGAATGGTTATCCTATTGTGCTATAATTCAGATATCAAGGATGGTGGTGTCGTTAGTAAGGGAGTGCTTTAGGCCGTGGACAAAGTGAACACCCCCTTTAATGTTAACCTTTTTCATTTGGTCATATACAGTACATGAATGCATGTTAAGACTTTAGGCATTAAAGGAGTATTCCAGGAAAAATTAACAGGATAGAGGAAAAGTTGAAGATCGCGGGGGTCCAACCCCTGAACCTCCCAGTGACCACTGTATTGGACACTGCCAGCTCTGTTATGAATAGGGCCCCGGGTCGGGATGCGCCCCACGGCTCTATTCATTCCTATGGAGCGACAGAAAGAGACGAGTACATCGCTCTTCCAGCATACTCGGCTCTTTCCGTCGCTCCATAGGATTGAATAGAGCCGCGGGTCGCGTGCTGACCCGGGGCTCTATTCATAACAGAGCCGTCGGGGTGCGATACGGAGATCGCCAGGGGGTTTGGAAGTCGGATCCCCCACAATTTCCTACTTTCCCCTATCCTGTGGACAGGGGAAAAGTAATTTTTTTCCGGGATACCCCTTTAAGTATTAGTCAAATCGTTAGTAACCATATTAGAAGACAGAAGTTAAAGTCATTTTTCAAAAAAAACATACATACAGCTTATATTTTTACCTTGGCAATTCAATAACAATTTCTTTTCTCTGACAAATATGAAAGACTAGTATACATCTTTTTTTACATTATCTTACAATTTCCTGCCAATGAAAATTTCTGATTCTTCCTTCCTGCATTCAAGATACGCAGTCACTAAATGTGAATAAGCAGAATCCTGTGTTTTCATTTAAATTTGGATTAAGAACTTTTGTAACCTGTGTCGTAATGTTCACCTGATATGACTCTCATTTTATTCTCATGCATGGTCAGGAAGCCACGGCTTAGTGCATCCCTAGAAGCTAGTCTGATGGAACATGCTTCTGTCAGATTCATGTAAACTCACTCAGAACAAAATCTGCATATCTCTGTGTGAAACTGGATGTGCACAAAAATACAGTAGAACAACTTTATACTTCTTTGGAAGCCCCATTACAGCTCCACACATACAGTAGCTGTAACATATATTTAATTCTAATTTTCAAATTTTCAGTCTATAGTAAAAAATAATCTCGGAGAATCACAATAGATTTACACTTCCTGTTATTTAAAGATGAGCCATGTCATGTAGAAAAAATAAAATATCTTTTGTATAAATAAATTTAGAGGCAGATAACACAGGATCCTCCATTTACTCTAGCTGGTTTTCAAAGTTTACCTATTCCCATAATCTGCACTGTGACTCCCAGTCTAAAGGTAAAACTAGTTGTTTAAAAAGCAATTCATATCAGACCCAAGACAAGATGTAGTATAGCTAATTAATAGTGATGAGCGAGCATGCTCGTCCGAGCTTGGTACTCGATCGAGTATTAGGGTACTCAATGGTACTCGTTACTCGGACGAACATCTTGCGATACTCGAGAAAATCTCATCATCCGTTTTCTATAAGTTTGGGCACTATTTCTCAGCCAATAAACATGCAGGAGACTCTTTGGTACATCCTGCGATCACCTGGGACCCATACATGTCGATAGCGATTAGTTGGCCAGATCAGATGACCCTGCCATTTAAAGCGCACAGCCGGCAGTGCTTCAGACGCATGCTTTGAGAGATTAGGGACAGAGCTGCTGCTTCTCAGGGAAAGCGTCAGTGTAGGATTTAGCGTTCCAGTAGGCAAGGGATACTAGCAATACAAACACACAGCCCTTTTCAGGGCTTCAAATCGTTTTTTAATAGTATTACTACAGACTGCTGTCTGGGACTTGCAGTGCTTCTACCACGATTTAACCAGACTGGTGATCGGCTGCTGGCAGAAAGGGGACATTAGGTGTTGCATACAGACCCCTAAAAAGTGCTCAGTGTACTCTTTTTTGATTTTGGGTCTGGTGGTGCTGCTGTACTACATTGGATTGCTGGGATTTGTAGTACACCTGCATAGAACTTCACTGCTCATTGGACAGGGGTGTCAGAGAGTGTGTCTAGGTCCAGCCACTACCAGATTGTATCATACAGCCCCCCCTAAACTAGTGGGTACTACACTGTATTGCTGGGATTTGTAGTACACCTGCATAAAACTTCACTGCTCATTGTAAGGGGGTATCACAGAGTGTGTATCTAGGTCCAGCCACTACCACATTGTACTGTACAGCCCCCCCTAAACTAGTGGGTACTACACTGTATTGCTGGGATTTGTAGTACACCTGCATAGAACTTCAATAGAATGTTAACCCGACTGCTACAGTTAAATTGAAAACCGACAGGGTGCTGGGGGTAGAAGGCTACTTGTTGGCTACAGCTGGGCCTTCACTGGCATCCATGTTGACTACTGCTGGGCCTTTACTGGCATCCATGTTGACTACTGGTGTGCCTGCCCTTGCCTCCATGTTGGCTACTGCTGATCCTGCCTGCCCTCCATGTTGACTACTGTTGCTCCTGCCTGGCCTCCATGTTGGTTACTGTTGTTCCTGCCTGGCCTCCATGTTGGCTACTGCTGCTCCCGGGAGTTCTCTGTGTGCTCAATGCCATGCTGTGTCTGGCTTATTTTTTGGAAGGCTCACTTGCTTCCTCACTCACTTTTAATGGTTCTCTGTGTGCTCACTGCCATGCTAGGTCTGGTATAATTTTTGGAAGGCTGACTGGCTACCGCTTCTACCTTGTTCACTCTGTCCTCACAGCCATGCTGTGTCAGGCTGAAATTTTTGGCTGGTTCATGCTATGCTACCTCTGTTTTAATGGTTTCCTGTGTTCTCACTGCCATGCTGTGTCAGGCTGAGTTTTTGGGTGGTCCATATGCCTACCTCTGTTTTAACTAGGCTGTTGCACAGAATTAGGCATAATGGTGCCATAGGCAGCCTCAGAGGCATGCACACATGCTGCCCCTACTGCTTCCTTCCATTTCCATGGTGTTTCCATAATTTTTTGAGGTTGACAGGATTTCACACGACCTTCCCCCTACCGAACTTGGGTCCCCTGCAAAAATGCTTGAGTCTCCCATTGACTTAAATGGGGTTCGTTACTCGAAACGAGCACTCTAGTATCGGGAGATATTTGTCTCGAGTAACGAGCACCCGAGCATTTTAGTACTCGCTCATCACTACTTATTAATAAGAAGTGGTTTTAGAACTATTAGCATTTGTTTAGCAAATATTTAGAATACGCAGTAGGTATTGCCAATTAGCAACATGAACAGTTTTTTTTAAATGTATGTAAGGCTTGCATTTTTAGCTTTTTTAAAGTGTTTCTGGGTGTGCATTTGGTGGTTGCACACCAGGTCCCTGCCTCGCACCACTTTCTAGCCTCCATCTTGACATGCAAGGAAAGCCCCCAAAGCCAATCATGGGAACTATGTAACTGATTATAAGCACTTGCAGGCAGGGTCCTCTCTCCCTATGTCAGTCATCTACTTTATTCATGTAAATTTTTGTTGATTTTAAGTTACATTCTGCATTGTTATAGAGTGAGCATGCTCTATATATTGCTTGATTGAGCATCGGGGGTGCTTGGGTCAATTGACAGCATACCTCTGGAGCTCTAGTGTGTCTTGCAGTATTGGGCTGGGTTCACACTACGTATATTTTAGTCAGTATTGTGGTCCTCATATTGCAACCAAAACCAGGAGTGGATTAAAAACACAGAAAGGCTCTGTTCACACAATGTTGAAATTGAGTGGATGGCCGCCATATAACAGTAAATAACTGCTATTATTTCAATACAACAGCCGATGTTTTAAAATAACAGCAAATATTTGCCATTAAATGGCGGCCATCCACTCAATTTCAGCATTGTGTGAACAGATCCTTTCTGTGTTTTCAATCCACTCCTGGTTTTGGTTGCAATGAGGACCACAATACTGACTGAAATATACGTAGTGTAAACCCAGCCTTGTATTGTATGTTTTCATTCAAATTTTTGTATATTTAGTCTTTTGAGGGGATGTGTAAACCAAATATACAAAAATTATCAAAAATAGAGGTGGGGGTCACCTAGCTAATAGTGACCACAACATAGTAAGTTTTCAATTATACTTCAATAAAATGCTTAATTCCTTAATGCTAATTTCCAGTGGGTAAAGTATTTGAGGGGTTTGTAAGAGATGCTATACTGGAGTATCTTAATGAAAATAATCTTATGACGCAGCACCAGCATGGATTTATGTGGGATCGGTCCTGTCAGACTAATCTGATCGGCTTCTATGAAGAGATCAGTTATAGACTGGACCTGGGGGAGGCTATGGATGTTGTGTATCTGGACTTTTCACAGGCATTTGATACTGTGGTGAATGAAAGATTGCTCTACAAAGTGAGGATGCTGGGACTAGGGGAAAACATATGCAAATGGGTAAGTAACTGGTTGAGTGATAGAAAACTGTGGGTGGTCATTGATAGAACATATTCAGATTGGGTTTTAGTTACTAGTGGGGTACCACAGGGGTCAGTATTGGGTCCACTTCTTTTTAATATTTTTATTAATGATCTTGTAGAGGGGCTACAGAGTAGAATCTCCATTTTTGCAGAGGATACTAAACTGGGTAATTAGTACAGAGGAGGATAATATCATATTACAGAGGGATTTGGAAAAACTAGAGGTTTGGCGGTGAAATGGCACATAAAGTTTAATGTGGATAAATGTAAGGTTATGCATTTGGGCCGTAGAAATAATAAGTACACTTATGTGCTAAATAATAAAACACTGTGTAAAACTGCTTCCGAAAAAGTACTGGGGGTATTGGTGAACAGTAAACTGAACTTTATTGAGCAGTGCCAGTCAGCAGCTGCCAAGGCAAATAGGGGTAACATATGGAATACTGTTTACAGTTTTGGGCACCGGTATATAAGAAGGACACAGCTGAACTGGATCGGGTGCAGAGGAGGGCCACAAAGGTCATTGAGGGAATGGGTGGGTTACAGTACAAGGACAGGTTTTCAAGCTTGGGGTTATTTACGCTAGAAAAAAGACATCTTAGGGGCGATCTGATCACAATGTACAAATATTTGAATGGACAGTACAGAGATCTTTGTAGTGATCTTTTTACTCCCAGGTCTATAACCATGACAAGGGGGAATCCTCTACGTCTAGAAGAAAGAAGATTTCACCATCAGCATCAACGCGGGTTCTTTACTGTACGAGCCATAAGACTGTGGAACTCTCTGCCACATGAAGTTGTCATGACCGATTCATTAAATAAGTTCAAGGGAGGCCTGGATGCTTTTCTTGAAAAATATAATATTACAAGTTATGGGCATTAGATTTTTGGTGAAACATTGACCCAGGGATTATTCTGATTGCCATTTAAATTGGGAAGGAATTTTCTCCCTGTGATGGGGCAACTGTTATCTGCCTCATAAGGGTTTTTGCCTTCCCCTGGATTAACAAAGTAGGGTTTTCCTAGGTTGAACATGATGGACTCCTTCTTTCAACCTTATTTACTATGTTACTATGTAAAAAGATGCAATACGTTACTGCAAGACACAATAGAACTCAGGAAGTATTACATTCTTTTGTTCTAATTTCATTTACACATCCCTTGAAAGTGAACCAGGCACCCTCCACTCTGCCGAGCAGGGGGCACCTGGTTAAATGCTCTAGTCTCCCGTTGATTTCAATAGGGTTAATCAAGCACTCAAGCATTGGAAAATGCTTGATTTGGGTAACAAGCACTCAAGCATGTTAGTGCTTGCTCAACACTATTCTGTACATGAAAATTCTCTATGTTAACCCTTATCATTTGTATTGCGCTCTGGAATCAAAGGCCTTTTTGAAAAATAAATATGAATAATAATGTATTAATAACAGTGACCAGTGGAGACCTTAAAGAGGATGTACCATCAGGTACATCCTCTTTAATATGACCCACAGATAGAACGGCGCCGTCACGGGAAAGCCGGTGGTCCGTTTTTTGAACTGCGGCCTGGTTCCCATGTACAGCGCCGTTCTATCTACGGGAACTGGGCCGGGGCTGAAGCACTGGAGGTGGGCCGGACCAGCCCCCAGTCGGAAGGAATTCCCTCCCTTCTATGACACAGCTCCTTTAGAATCAATAGAGCCATGTCATAGAGGGGCAGGGGATTCCTCCCACTGGGGGCGGGCTGGCCCACCACCAGTGCTTTAGCCCCGGCCTGGTACTCGTGGATAGAACAACGCCGTACACAGGAACCGGGCCGCAATTCAAAAAATGGACAGCGGCACCGGCTTCCCCGTGACAGCGCAATTCTATCCGTGGATCATGTTAAAGAGAATGTACCTGATGACCTCTTTAACCCCTTACCCTTCTTGTGTTTAAAAGCCCATAGCACTTGCATTTTTCCACCTAGAGACCCACATGAGCCATGATTTTTTGCGTCACTAATTGTACTTTGCAATGACAGGCTGAATTTTTGCATAAAGTACACTGCGAAACCAGGAAAAAATTCAAAGTGGGGTGAAATTGAACAAAAAAACACATTTTTTTTATTTATGGGTTTTTCTGTTTTTACGCCATTCGCCATGGGGTAAAACTGATTTGTCATGCATGTTCCTCAAGTCGTTATGATTTCAATGATATATAACATGTATAACTTTTATTGTATCTGATGGCCTGTAAAAAATTCAAACCATTGTTAACAAATATATGTTCCTCAAATTCGCTCCATTCCCATTCTTATAACGCTTTTTTCCTTTGATCTTTGGGGCTGTGTGAGGTGTCATTTTTTTGTGCCATGATGTGTTCTTTCTATCGGTACCTTGATTGCGCATATCCGACTTTTTGATCGCTTTTTATTAAAAAATTTTCTGGATTTGCTGCGACCAAAAATTTGCAATTTTGCACTTAAGGATTTTTTTGCGCTGACGCTGTTACCATGCGAGATCAGTAATGTGATTAATTAATAGTTCGGGCAATTACGTACGCAGTGATAACAAACATGTTTATTTATTTTTTTTTATTTATAACCTGGGAAAAGGTGGGTGATTTAGACTTTTATTAGGGGAGGGGGCTTTTTACTAATAACAACACTTTTTTTTTTTTTACACGTATACTAGAAGCCCCCCTGGGGGACTTCTAGTATAAGTGCATTGATCTCTCATTGAGATCTTTGCTGTATAGTTATACAGCAAAGATCAATGAGATCGGCACTCGGATGCTTTCGGCTGCTGCAGCCGAAAGCATCCGAGTGCCGAGCCGGGATCAGCGCCATTTTGGAGCTGACACCCGTCCGGTACAGATGCGTGGATCGCTTCTCCGGGACATGTCCCGGAGGAGCGATCCACCCCCCTAGACACCAGGGAAGTGCTGGATCCGGTAATCGGATGCAGCTGTCATCGCAGCACCCGAAACTGCGGCGGTTCAGAGCGGGGTCGCCGCGCGGCCCCGCTCTGAACACGTCTTGTGGACATATGACATACAGGTACGTCATATTTCCCTAAGAGGTTAAGGATTGTAATGGCAGCAGTAAGGGCTTGGCCTGGTGAATGTTTTTTTTTCTTCATACAGTACATAGCCTGGCCCAATTTAAATAAAATGTTCTAAATGACAGACAACTCATTTACCCCTTCATAACCCAGAACATAACTATACGTCCTGGTTCAGGTAGGGGGGTCAGAGAGGGGTCCCATGGTGACCCTTCTCTGAACCGCCACGATCCTGGCTGCTATTAGTAGCCGGGGACCGCAGCAGTTAACGGGCGCAGTCCAGTTGCCGCGCCGCTAATTAGCGATTTAGATGCAACTGTCAACGCTTTTAAGAAGATTTTTTCTGGGTTAAAAAAGTAGTCTTATATGCAGGAAAATTCAGTATACAAAAGTTAATGTTACCCAATACCACTGCAGCAAGTTTGGATTGCCTAACTTGCCTAACCTGTGAAAGATTGAACTTGATTGCCCAGAGTATTATATTGTTTCCACTGGCTTGCTTTTTGCAAGTGCATCCTGTTACCATCATTTTCCCTATGTAAGCTACACACGGCACCTGGATTGATGTCCATATGTGATTTATCAGAGCAGCTTTTTTCTATGGCTTTATTGTCCAGTTCTGATATATATGTCAATTCTAAGTGTTTTAGGGTTTTACTGGAGTCTGGGGACTTCTCTGAGGCAATGTGGCTCCATACACAAAAAGCTGCAGCACTAGTAGGTAAAAAACACTGGGAACACCCCACAATACTGTCTTCAAAGCTACAACCACATAGTGATCGTAATGTAAAAAATAGAGAGGTTCCTGCAGACAAAGAATAAAAATCTAGACATTTAGAGGGAGATTTATCGAACATAGTGTAAAGTGAAACTGGCTCAGTTGCCCCTAGCAACCAATCAGATTCCCCCTTTCATTCCTCACAGGCTCTTTGGAAAATGAAAGGTGGAATCTGATTGGTTGCTAGGGGCAACTGAGCCAGTTTCACTTTACACCATGTTTCATAAGTCTCCCACTTAGTGTGGTATTTTACACCCCAAAGAGGGTGGATCCTATAGTTAGCTGAAAAATAACTTTCTGTCACTTCCCTAATGGTTCAAATGGTTATCTTTTTTTTTTTTTAGTTTAATTGATGGCCTATGATTAAGATCAGACACTCTAGGGACATTGGGGCAGTGTGCCTAGCTAAAAGCCTATCAATCATGGGGGGGGGGGGGGGGGGCTACAACAGTGGACTCATCTCAGGAAGAATGTGACACGGTGTAAATGATTTAAAACTATACTGTCCTACAGCATCAAGGACAGACTGATGGAGATAGTGTGTCTGTCCCTATATTAGGCTGTCCCTATATTAGGCTGTCTTTTAATATAAAAAGCAAAGAAAATACCACACTATACTGTAATATTTGCAGACATCAGATCCATCTATAATTCTTTTTATTAGCGTTGTATTTCTAGCATTGTATAATCTAATTAACACAATAATCACCACTTAGCTGTAATTACATTTTGTGCGTTTTACGTTTTATTTCCTAACAGAATAAGTCTACAGAACAACATGTTCCAGTGCTTTGAAGTTTAAGTAGTTTCCTGTCATGAGAAGCAGTTATTACATTAACCCCTTCATGACATAGTAAATTTTCATTTTTGCACCTTTTTTTATTTTCTTCTTTAGTATAAAAACTCATAGCTCTTTAATCTACAGACCCATATAAGATCTTTTTTGCCACGCCAATTGTACTTTGTAATTACACTCTTAATTTTTCCATAAACTGCTGCAAACTGAAAAAAAAATATCTGAGATAAAAATAAAAATATTAAAATTTCAGGTGGGTTTCGGTTTTACGCCGTTCTCCATGTGGTAAATGTTACATCTTATCTAAATTCCTTAAGTCAGTACAACAACAATGATTTATATAACCAATTTTATATAACATTTATTTTATTTAACTACTAAAATTAAAACATTTTAAAAACAAATTGCTGAGACTTCCGGTTCCGGCGCCATGCGGTGAGGACGCGTCTGGCCACAGCTCCGTGCCTGCTTCTCTCGTGCTGACAACTTATACCCGCACCACTGATCCTGATACCGCTCGGAAGCGCTCTTGAACCCCCCGCTGCTGTCATGGACCGGTATGTGCAGACAATGGGCCGGAGGACCCGCAGCCAAGCGCAGATCCAATCTTTCCGCGAGGCGGTTGTAATGGCGGGGGTCCACAGTGACGCAGGTCAGAGAGAACTTTCCCCGACACACTCAGCCAGCTGTGTCTCTGAGGGGGAGGAGGAGAGGGATTTGGTCAAGATAGACTATAAAAAGCTGGCTGTGGAGGTGGCCAAGAGACTTGTGCCAGATATACAGGAAACATTAGCCAATACTATTGCCTTGTCATTCCAACAACTGCAAGCTGAGGTGTCCCAACATGGCGGCCGCTTAGATGAAGCGGAGACACGCATAAAGAACCTAGAGGACACTGAAGACTCCTCCTCCTCCACTGTTCATGATCTTACACATGAGACACGCAGACTGTGGGATAAAATCCAGGACCTGGAAGACCGTTCCCGACGGAACAATCTTCGGATTGTGGGGGTTCCGGAGACTGTTGCACAGAAAGACCTGGCTTCATTGTGCGAACATACCCTCCCTAGCATTCTGGGACTACAACGTTCCTGTAAAGTTGAGCGGGCTCACCGGCTAGGCCCGGATCTACGTCCTGCTCCTGGGGACACCTCTCATCCCGCTCTGCAGCATAGAAACCGCCCGCGCCAGGTCATCGTCCGTTACCTGGATTATACTGATAGAATGGACATTCTTAAGGCTTACCGTAAAATGTCTGCGGGTTTGATCTACAAGGACGCTAAACTTCTAGTGTTTGGAGATTATTAGGTGGAAACTTCAAGACAAAGGAGACTGTTCTCTCCCATTTGCTCGGTGCTCTACCGGAATTACACCCAGCGTTGTTACGCATCTTTCACCAGGATGGATCTATGTCTACGTTCAGGTCTCCGGAGGAGGCGAAAGAGGGTCTGGCCACTTTGCTGGACGATGTAACCTCCCCATCAGGTCGTTTGCGACTTAACAACAGCAAGACCTCTCCGCGTCGTACCTAGGCGGATTCTCCTCGGTCTGATTCTCAGAGGGATACTGAGTGGTTCGCCGCTCCTAAAGAGCAGAGGAAACGTCGCTCTTCATTACCGGACATGTGAAGTATATACAGAACTGAGGGACTAGATGTGCTGATTATATTCTGGGTCGCTCGGGAACCAGCCAGCAGTTTCCTCCAGGGGGGAATATAATGTTCTCTTAAAGTATAGTTTTATAGCGCTAACGGTGAATAGTTAGCATGTGCTGCTTTACTGTATCTTTTCCTGTAGCAGGCACGGGGAGTAGGCTAAGGGTAAAGTATTGCAGCCTGTCTGTTGGATGTTCCGTATGGGAAGAAGTGAAGTCTGGAGACTATGCTTCCTTGTTAGGATTTCCAGATATGGGTATACAAGGATGCCTGTCGGGTTATGTTGTTTTTATGTTTGGGGGGGGGAGGGTTGGGAAGGGAGGTTTGGTTTTTGTGTTTGGGGGGGGATGGTTGGGAGGGGAGGGTTGTTCTTGCAGGAATGGGGTCTGATAATGTTCTTCACAATGATTTATATCCTTTTATTTTCCAGAGATGCTTCGCTTGGTTTCCTGGAACGTAAAGGGATTACGATCCCCTCACAAACGAGGGATGCTCTTAAGGCGCCTTAAAAAACTCCGACCGGACCTTGTTCTGCTGCAGGAGACACATTTGGATTCTTCAGATTTTTTTCGACTCCGTAAATTTTGGGTCAGGGAGGTGTATGGGTCTCCTGCAGTAGACCATAAGGCTGGCGTTATAATCTTAGTACACAGGGCATTCCAGGGTACCATTTTAGGTTCCTCTCATGACAGTCTGGGCCGCGGGTGTGCACTACAGGTACGTCTCCCAACGGAGGACATCTCCATTTATAACATTTACGGCCGTAATGGTCCTAGCACATCCTTCTTCAGTGCCTTATCCTCACAAATGTTGGCCGATCCCAATCCTGCCAAAATCGTAGCAGGCGATTTTAATGAAGTGATGTCCTCTGTGGAAGACCGTTCTCAGCAGCGCGCTTCCCATGCCCCACATTCTCCCCTAATCTCTGCCAGTCACAGGCCTTGACTGACACTTGGAGATACTTACACCCAGATGCGCGGGAATTTACCTACTATTCCCCGGTGCATGATGTCTGGTCAAGAATTGACTATGTCTTTGTCTCAGCCCCTCTCCTTCCTAAATTACAGGCTCATGACATTGAAGAGCTGATTCTTTCTGATCATGCACCGCTGCTTTGCACTTTTCATACGCAACTTCCTTGAGGTACTGATTTCCTATGGAAGTTCCCTGTGGGGATTGCCAAGGATGATGAATTTAAAACTCTACTGAAAGCCTGGTGGCTTGAATATGCTCATGATAATACGGGGCAAACCTCACAACCTCAATTATAATGGGATACCGCTAAAGCGGTCCTTAGGGGCCGTATTATGGTTTACAAAGCAGCATTGCAGAAAAAGATTAATGCTCAGGTCCAGAAAGATAGTGTGTCATTACGGGCGGCTTACACTTTGTTTCAGTTGTCTCCTTCAGAGGTGACCAGAGCGGTGTGGAAGGATGCCCGTTCTGGGTATGAGCAGTGTCTGAAAAAAAGAGAGGATATTCATAGATCCTATTATGAGGCCTTATTATTTCGCCATGGCAGTAAGGCGGGGCGCCTACTGGTGCGGTTTGCCAAAGGCCCCTTTGCGACTAACCCTATTTCTCAACTGGTGGATGGGGGGGTTGTGTGCAGCGTGACCCGCAACTGATTACTTCTATTTTAAAGGATTACTATGAGCAGCTGTATGTGGCCCCTCCTTCCCCGCTGGAACCGGTAGCCAGCTGGCTGAGGGATGCTGGTCTGACGACATTGTCGGAGGACCACCTTACCCTACTGAACTCCCCAATCTCTGAGGAGGAAGTTAAACGGTGCATAAAGCAGCTGAAGTCACAAAAGGCCCCTGGTCCTGATGGGTTATCTGCCGATTTCTATAAAATATTGAGTGAGGATATCTCCCCTACGTTACATTCTTTATTCTCTCTTTATCTGCAGGGGGAGATGGTCCCTAGCTCGTCCAACACCGCCTACATCAAGCTTTTGCTTAAACCCGGGAAAAATCCACAGCATCCAAACTCATATCGCCCTATCTCGTTGTTAAATCTAGATTTAAAGCTTATCTCCAAGATTATGGCGGGTTGCCTTGCGGAGGTGCTTCCGGATCTCATTTCTCCGGCCCAAGTTGGCTTTGTGAGAGGGAGGTCAGCTACTATTAACATACGGAAAGTTATGGCGGTTTTGGACGAGATACGGGCTAGACCTCATTTGCATCAATCCCCAGCTCTTCTCTCGATTGATGCCGAGAAGGCTTTTGACAGCGTGAGCTGGGGATGGATGTTTGGGGTGTTGGAGAGGATGGGTTTTGCGGGAACCTTTCTAGATTACATTAGGGCATTGTATGCCTCTCCGGTGGCAAGGATACATATTCCAGGCTTTCTTTCTTCTCCTTTTCCCCTCTATAAAGGCATGCAACAGGGGTGCCCCCTTTCCCCTTTACTTTTCAATCTTGCTATAGAACCTCTCTCCCGTAAGTTGCAAGCTCTGCCTGATGTGGAGGGTATCACAGTGGGCTCTAAAACCCTGAAAATTACCTTTTTTGCCGATGATCTTTTAGTTTTTTTTAGCAAATCCGGCGAGAGATCTGGCTAGGGTGTTTGATTTTCTGGCCAATTTTGTGGCCTGTTTTCAGGTTTTAAGGTCAATGTGGATAAAAGTGACCTGTTAGACTTATCTCCTGCCTCCACGCATAACCTTAAACTCCCTGTCTCTATACCTTTGCAATATTCCCGCACATGTATAACATACTTAGGCATTAGAATAGGGACCCTGTCCCGCTCCCTATGTACCCTAAATTTTCCCCCGATAATTAGGAAAATACAATCCGATTTACAGAAATGGTCACATTTACCCCTGTCACTCTTTGCTAGGGTGGCACTGGTAAAGATGATGGGATTTGCAAAGATTTTATACCCTCTCCAGACGATCCCGCTTTTGCTGTGCCATACTGATGTTACTTTACTAAGATCGGCCATATCTAAATTTATCTGGGCTTCTAGGAGGCCACGGCTTGCTCAGAAAAAAATGTTGCTGCCCAAGGATAAGGGAGGTTTGAACCTTCCAGACGTACGCTTGTATAATTTGGCCTGTCTCATGAGGCATGGCTTTGATTGGATGAGAGGCTCAAGCAATTTTTCAAACTATGAGCTGGAATCACATTTGGCTCAGCCATGGTCTTTGAATTGCCTTCTTCACACCAAATTTGGAGCCCTTCCGCCCGCTATTCGGCAGAGCTTGCTATTTCAGGATTCCATCAAGGCTTGGCAGGCAGGAAGGAAAGTGTTAGGACTGTCTTGGCAGATGAGTGCACATTTTGACCCTTGGCATCACCCGGAGTTCATATCGGGTATTCAGAATCCGCTTTTTTGCAAATGGAAAGAAGCTGGAAAAACTAAAGTGATAGACTTCATACATGTCACTGAACTCCAGACAAAGTAGTGCCTGGGGCCGGGTAATTTCTTAGCATATAGCCAGCTACATAGCTACATACTTTGTCTGCCCTATATTCCACTCTAAGGGATGCTGATAATAGGGGTCTAGCTCAGTCACTGTTTAAATATTGGTAGGATAAATGGCCCTTGCCTGATCTTAATGCACTGATTCTGAAAGGATGGAACGCGGTGCGGCAAGCGGTGGTATATGAACAATGGAGAGAGACCCAATACCGTATTATGCACCATGCCACTTATGGCTTTTCCTTTCCTCGGACCCCGTCCCATCCGGATAGAATCATAGCATGTCCTAATTGTGGGGTGGGGGGTACGGATCTGGAGCATGGCTTATACTCTTGCTCCAAGGTACAGTTATTTTGAAAAACTTTGATTGACTGGCTGAATAGCAGTAGAATAGATTTCCTTTTCTCTGGATCCTCATTTGATCCTCTTACACTTCTCCCCTGCTGATGAGCCTGTCACTCTTTTACTTCATACTTTCATCTTAGTTGCTAAGCGGTGTTTATTAGCTAGATGGTTGACAGCTGAGATGCCAACTACTACGCATGTTTTACAGCAAGCGACGTGGCTAGATTAGATGGAGGCCATACCAGCACGTGAAATGAGGGCAAAGGCATTTTTAAAAAAATGGAAATGCTTCATACCTTTCCGAAATACAGCTTGGTATTTACGAGCGGATATTGCTGGTGCCCTGGGTGCCTTGAGATTACCTGACTGATCTTCTCTCCTTGGAAATTTTCCTTGTCCTTGAGGTGGAGTTGGGACCTCATTTCTGCAAGACGGGGAGGGGAGGGGGGGGGAATTGTTTTTGTTTATGTGAACAGTGTACCTGTTTCAGCAGATCATGTATATATATCGGTGGAGGGGGGGGGGGGGGAGTTTGCTTATGTCTGTTTGTGTGATTAGTTTATCTGCTCCAGCAGATTATGTATACATATCTGTGGAGGGTATGTTTCTCTCCCTCAAGATGCTATTCTTGTGTTCTTTAGACCTGCTTATTTGTATAGTAAAAACTTCTAATAAAAATATGTTTGCAAAAAAACAAAAAAAAAAAAACAAATTGCTTGAAATTGCTCTATTTTGACTCCTATAAAGGAGTGACCCAACCTAGTAGATGCCCAAAGGCCTAACCAAGGGCAACAGGTTATCAAAACAATGCAGACACATGAGGGATTGGTAAATCTATATCTTTAAAACATTTACACTATACAAAATGCTTGTACATTTAAAAAAGGTTTCATTTAACATAATGCACCTAGACCCCTTTAAATCTTCAAGCACAAGTTGATGTGTGATGCTGTATTGTAGAGAAAACAAATGTAGCATTCTGTTCAAAACCCTTATCTGTGGTTTTGTCAGCCACAGGGTATCAATTTATTATGCCCCGTGCAGCAGTAAAATATATAAACTTTCCTGACTGTGAAGGGATTTCAATGTGTGCAGGGCCATTTCAATGCAATCGGTCCTGCATACATTACTATCCCCAAACCCGGGCATAATGACAGGCAGCCGCGGTCCTGCAGATGCTTGTCATCAACCCCCTTAACCCCTTGCCTCCGCAGCCTGTTTTGGCCTTAATGACCAGGCTCATTTTTTCAAAATCTGACCTGTCTCACTTTATGCGCTTATAGCTCAGTGATGCTTAAAAGTATGCAAGCGATTCTGAGACTGTTTTTTCGTCACATATGGCACTTTATATTAGTGGCAAAATTTGGTCGTTACTTTGTGTGTTTTTTGTGAAAAATATCAAAATATCATGAAAAATTTGAAAATTTAGCATTTTATGAACTTCTGAAATTCTCTGCTTCTAAAAAAGGAACTCATAGCACATAAATTAGTTACTAAATCACATTACCAATATGTCCTCTTTATTCTGGCATAATTTGGGAAACATATTTTACTTTTTTAGGCTGCTATGGGGCTTAGAAATATATTAGCAAATTATCAAATTTTGTGAAAGTTTCCAAAACTGATTTTTTTTTAGGGACCAGTTCTTTTTTTAAGTTGATTTAGGAGGCTTGTATGCTGTAAACCCCCATAAATGACCCCATTTTGGAAACTAGACACCTTAAAGAATTAATCTAGCGGTATAATGATCATTTTAACCCTACAGGGGCTGGAGGAAAGTATTCACAATTAGGCCGTAAAAAAATCGAAAATTTTAATTTTCCAATAATATATATGTTTAGATTAAAGTTTCTCCTTTCCAAAAGAAACATGAGAGAATCTGCACCCCAAAATTTGTAACACAGGTTCTCTTGAGTACAACGGTACCCCATATGTGGGCGTAAACCACTGTATGGGCACACAGCCAGGCTCAGAAGGGAAGGAGCGCCAATTAGCTTTTTTAATGCAGATTTTTCTGAAAAAGTTTCTGAGCGCCAGGTGCGTTTGCAGCGCCCCTGTAGTGTCCGTAGAAGAGAACCCCCCCAAAAGTCACCCCATTTTGGAAAGTACACCCCTCAAAGAATTCATCTTGGGGTGTGGTGACCATTTTGACCCCACAGGTATTAGAGGAAAGTATTTAAAATTAGACAGTAAAAATGAAAAACTCGAATTTTTCCAATAGTATGTTCGTTTAGTTTAAAATTTCTCAATTTCACAAGGAACATGAGAGAATCCGCACCACAAAATTTGTAACGCAGGTTCTCCTGAGTACAACGGTACCCCATATGGGGGGCATAAACCACTGTATGGGCACACAGGAGGGCTCAGAAGGAAGGGAGCGCCAATTAGCATTTTCAGTTCAGATTTTGCTGAAGAAGTTTCTGAGCGCCAGGTGCGTTTGCAGTGCCCCTGTAGTGTCCGCAGAAGAGAACCCCCCCAAAAGTCACCCCATTTTGGAAAGTGCACCCCTCAAAGAATTCATCTTGGGGTGTGGTGACCATTTTGACCCCACAGGTATTAGAGGAAAGTATTCAAAATAAGACGGTAAAATTGAAAAACTAGAATTTTTCCAATAATATGTTCGTTTAGTTTGAAATTTCTCAATTTCACGAGGAACAGGAGAGAAGTTGCATGCCAAAATCTGTAACGCAGGTTCTCCTGAGTAGAACGGTACCGCATATGTGGGCATAAACCACTGTATGGGCACACAGCTGGGCTCAGAAGGGAAGGAGCGCCAATTAGCATTTTCAGTGCAGATTTTTCCGAAGAAGTTTCTGAGCGCCAGGTGCGTTTGCAGTGCCCCTGTAGTGTCAGCAGAAGAGAACCCCCCCAAAAGTACCCCATTTTGGAAAGTACACCCCTCAAAGAATTCATCTTGGGGTGCAGTGAGCGGTTTGACCCCACAGGTATTAGAGGAAAGTATTCAAAATAAGACAGTAAAAATGAAAAACTCACATTTTTCCAATATATGTTCGCTTAGTTTAAAATTTCTCAATTTCACAAGGAATGGGAGAAAAAACGTACCCCAAAATCTGTAACGCAGCTTCTTCTGAGTAGAACGGTACCCCATATGTGGGCATAAACCACTGTATGGGCACACAGCAGGGCTCAGAAGGAAGGGAGCGCCAATTTGCTGGAGCAAAACCCCAGCTAGTAATGGTTATTAGAATAGCGCAGTTACTAAAATACAATAAAAAAAATGAGATTACAGGTAATGTGGGGTGGTTGCGGGTAATCTGGGGTGGTTATGGGCAACCTGCGGGGGTTACGGGCAACCTGCGGTGGTTACGGGCAACGTGGGGTGGTAACGGGCAACGTGGGGTGGTTACGGATAAACTGAAGTGCTTATAGGTAATCTGGGATGGGAACCTGTAATTTGGGGTAGTTACGGGCAATCTGGAGAGGGTCACTGGCAATTTGGGGTGGTCGGGGGCAACGTGCGGTGGTCGGGGGCAACGTGCGGTAGTCGGAGGCAACGTGCAGTGGTCGGGGGCAACGTGCGGTGGTCGGGGGCAATGTGCGGTGGTCGGGGCAACGTGCGGTGGTCATAGGCAACGTGCGGTGGTCAGAGGCAATCTGGGGGGAATTACATGTGATTAGGGGCAACCTGGGGGGGTTACAGACAATCTGCGGTGGTTATGGGCAACATGGGGTGGTTTCAGACAATCTGCGGTGGTTACGGGCAACATGAGGTGGTTACAGACAATCTGGGGTGGTTACAGATAAACTGAAGTGCTTATAGGTAATCAGGGGTGCGTACATGTAATTTTGGGTGGTTACGGCAATCTGGTGTGGTTACGGGCAATCTGGAGGGGGTCACTGGCAACGTGTGTGAGTTAGAGGCAACGTGCAGTGGTTAGAGGCAACGTGCGGTGGTTACGTGCAATATGGGGGGGTTACGGGCAATCGGGGCTGATTACGGACCATCTGGAGGGGCTCACTGGCAATTTGGGGTGGTTACAGGCAACGTGCGGTGGTTATGGGCAACGTGCGGTGGTTATGGGCAACGTGCGGTGGTTATGGGAAATGTGTGGTGGTTATAGGCAATGTGGGGTGGTTATAGGCAACGTGCGGTGGTTATGGGCAACGTGCGGTGGTTATGGGCAATGTGTGGTGGTTATAGGCAATGTGTGGTGGTTATAGGCAATGTGCGGTGGTTATGGGCAATGTGCGGTGGTTAGTGGCAACGTGCGGTGGTTAGGGGCAGCGTGCGGTGGTTATGGGCAACGTGCGGTGGTTATGGGCAACGTGCGGTGGTTAGTGGCAACGTGCGGTGGTTAGTGGCAACGTGCGGTGGTTATGGGCAACGTGCGGTGGTTATGGGCAACGTGCAGTGGTTATGGGCAACGTACGGTGATTACGTGCAATCTGGGGCGGATACGTGCAATCTGGGGCAGATACGTGCAATCTGGGGCAGATATGGGCAACCTGCGGTGGTTACGGGTAATTTGGGGGGGGGGTTAGGGGTAATCTGGGAGTAAACTGCAATTATTACTATAATAAAAAGTGTGTGTTTTATTTTTTTGTATGTTTTTCACTTTTTGTACTTTATACATTAATTTTCACTGTATTACTATAATTATTGTGATATTTTCTATCACAGTAATCATAGTTCAGTGACAGAGACGAAATTGGTCTCTGTCACTTAAAATTTTCTGAGATAACTGATTCTGGAGCGCATGCGCACTTCAGAATCAGCCTGGATGTCGAGGAGGACGGACCTCCCTGGATCAGGTAATGTATGTGCGGTAGGGGGGGGGACGGGGGTGACTGGGGGGGTGGGGGGCGACTTGGGGGGGGGCACGGTGACACTTTTTATCCCCTGTCACCAATGATTTATGGTGATAGGGGATAAAAAGTGCTGATCAGCACTGGGAACAGGCGATCGGCGGTATATAGTATATACCGCCGATCGCCTGCTCCGGGAACATCTACTCTCAGGCAAACTCTATGCACAGATTTTATGCATAGAGTTCTGTACTGTATTTTTTATGATTTTTTTTTACGCTGCTAGAGTTACAAAGAAAATAAAAAAAGATGCTATTCTTACCCCACTGCTCTCCCAGGTGTCCTGCTGCGGCGTCTTCGTTTCCCTCTTCTGAACAATCCCACCACCACTTCTGAGACAGACTGACTTAGCCCGCATTGACAGCCTGCTCAACCAATCACAGCACATCGGCCAATGATTAGCTGAGCAGGCTGTCACTGCTGAGACAAGTCCATCTCAGAAGTGGTGGTGGGATTGCAGTTTCATTGCAGTGCGGTCATATTACTGCAGCATTTTCACTGTAATTATGCAGTACCGCAACAGTAATGCAATGAAACTGTAATGTGTTAACACAGCCTTAGAGACCGTTTTCAAATATAGCAAATCTATCAAAGCACATCAGGTTGATTAACAAATCTGGTGTAGCTAAAAACAACACAGTCTTATTCACACGTCCCATAATTAACAGATGCTTATTTCTGTATCCGAGTTAGTGCCCATTGATGTTTATTGGGATATTCACACATCAGTAGATTACAAGGATGCAAAGCACTGCTGACAAAAAAGGAAATGTCCTAGTGTGGACCAAGATTTTTTTACGGATACTCTCATAGAAATCAATGGGATTCGCTATTTATACAGATTACCTGTTTGGCATCCGTATTTCTGTGACTTATTTTAGGGGTTGGGCATGCTGGTGCTAGTTTTTTTTACCTACTCAACTTTATTAACTTGTATTGTGCACTCAGTACAAAAAAACGGATTTCCGGATATATGGATGCGCAATCCGTAATTTTTAGCGGGTTGTACGGGTCATATTACTGAACGTGTGAATAAGGCCTTAGGCCAGATTCACACATTTTCTTAGCTGTCCACAGTTGTGGACCTGCAGCTACGGACAGGACTAAAGATATGCTTCCGTAACTGTCTGCATTAGCACTCTAGCATTTATTAAAAATGTGACTGCAGGGATCCCAATCGATTTCTCTGACTTTCAGAGGTATACTTCAGATTCTGTCAGACTCTATTAAAAGATCATAGATAACTTTGATCAATGCCATGCAATGGCATAGCATTAACTATTGTTAGCAATCCAATGATTGCATTTAATAGTCCACTAACGGGACTTAAAAAGTGTAAAAAAAAAGGAGCCAGTAAACCAGAAAAGAGTCCATAAGTCTAATAAAGCATAATCTATTGCAAAGGAGCTGATGGAGCTGGAAGGAAAGGAGATGTTGATTATTGAAATGTTATTTGAAATACCTTATGACATGTCATCTCACTGCCAAGACCTGCTGCGATCCAGAGATTAGAGTCTATGAAGTAAAAGAGATGTTTGGCTGGCTAGTTGGTGCAGTGCATTACTATGCACCAACCACTCTCCCCCATCCCCCGGCCCCCCCCCCCCCCCGCCTCTATCTCTGATTCAAAGTGGATATCGGCAGTGAGACTTACTGAAATAAATAAGTTTTGACATGTTTGATGGCATAAAAGTTATTTCAATTGACAATCATGCTTTAAGTAACTAGTGACATGTGAAGAAAGAGATTGGATGAGGTATGACATAATAGTCACTAGAAAATGGTCATTAGAGCAGGTGGGGTTGGGGGGGATGGGAGAGGAAGAGAGATTCCTTGAGATTTCTTCTCTGGGTTACAGGCTTAAAGTGTCACCGTCGTTAATTTTTTTTATTGCAGAAATCAATAGTACAGGCGATTTTAAGAAACTTTGTAAGTGGGTTTATTAGCCGAAAAATGAATTTTTATCATGAAAAAGCAATTTGAAGCTCTCCCCCTGTCTTCATGGTTTTCCTATGACCACTGTGACCACTGACCTCTCTGACCTCTGAATAGGGCTCTGAATAGCTGAATAGCTGAGCAATCCTTTGTTTTTGACTCTCAGCTGCCCGCTAATCTCGCCCCTTCCCCCTCCCCCTTCTCCTCTTCATAGACCAGAAAGATACGACTAATGAAAAAACAGTCGAGATTTCCTGATTCTGAGCAGTGGATGACAGAAAGGAGAGGGGGGGACCTGGGAAGAGGGTTTTTACAGGCAGATAATGGCATATTTGCCTAATAAATCCAATTACAAAGTTTCTTAAAATCGCCTGGACTATTGATTTCTGCAAAAAAAAATTTAACGACAGTGACTCTTTAAAGTATTGAAGAGGAAATGTGAAAGGAAGTAGAATCTATAGTACTAGGAAATGATCTCTTGAGGGATGTTATAAATTTTATCTTTGAAATAGGAGGCCAGGTCTTCAGCAAAGAGGTCAGTGAAAGGTGTCTGTACTTTAAGTTTGAAGAGGTGTTTTAGTTTGTTAGACAAAGAAAGAGATAAGTGAGATATAGTAATTGTGCATAACAGAGTGAACAATAATACCTTAAATTAGAAAGTTCAGCACATACTCTGGCACATACTCTAGGTGGGTCACTGTTACTTGTGGGGTACCAGATCTTGCTGAGGGATTGCACAGTAAAGTGTACATTTTTGTAGATGGTACTGAGCTGTGTAAAGTGATACATTCAGTAGAGGACAGTGCACTTTACGAATGGATTTGGAGAGGTTGTAGGCTTGGGTCGAAAAGTGGCAATGAGGATAAACAGTGATAAATGTAAGATCATGCACACAAAGTGGAATATTTAGACTGGATTAAAAACATAAATTAAACAACACTGGGTACTACTTAAAACTAAAAGAACTTAGGAGTTTTAGTTTACAGTAAATTTAATTGTAGCACCCAGTGTCAGGCAGCTACTGCCAATGCTAATAAGATCATGGGGTGAGTCAAAAGGGGCCTAGCTGCACATTACAAAGAAATAGTTCTACCATAGTACAAATTACTAGTCAGACCACACATGGAATAGTGTGTACAGTGTGGGCACTAGTGAATAAGAAAGATATAGTGTAGCTGGAGAAAGTCCAAAAACAGGCAGCCAGTGTAATGAATGAAAGAGGTGGACTAGAATAACCAGAAAGATAATTAAGATGAGGGTTAGAGTGGTCCCTCATCATACAATATTAATTGGTTCCAGGACGACCATTGTATGTTGAAAACATTGTATGTTGAGACCAAAATTCTATGGAACACTGGCCCAGATAAAGAGCAGCACAGGACATGTAGTATCACACTATACTCAGAGAATCACTACTAGACAGCCAACCAGTGCAGACACTTCACTAATACTGGGGTTTTACCAGTAAAATGGCCAGTTTCATTGGTTGATCATCTCGTTATTTACATGTGCTGCAGATCCTGACTGTGCATAGCATTGTATGTTGAGTCTGGTCTCAAGTTACGATCATCCAGAAAGAAACATTGTATGTGGAAAATATTGTATCTTGAGGCCATTGTAAGTTGAGAGATCACTGTATTTCGTTTAGAAAAAAGACAGCTGAAGCAGGACCTAATAGCTGGGTATATATATATATATATATATATATATATATATATATATACACTCACCGGCCACTTTATTAGGTACACCATGCTAGTAACGGGTTGGACCCCCTTTTGCCTTCAGAACTGCCTCAATTCTTCATGGCATAGATTCAACAAGGTGCTGGAAGCATTCCTAAGAGATTTTGGTCCATATTGACATGATGGCATCACACAGTAGCCGCAGATTTGTCGGCTGCACATCCATGATGCGAATCTCCCGTTCCACCACATCCCAAAAATGCTCTATTGGATTGAGATCTGGTGACTGTGGAGGCCATTTGAGTACAGTGAACTCATTGTCATGTTCAAGAAACCAGTCTGAGATGATTCTAGCTTTATGACATGGCGCATTATCCTGCTAAAAGTAGCCATCAGATGTTGGGTACATTGTGGTCATAAAGGGATGTACATGGTCAGCAACAATACTCAGGTAGGCTGTGGCGTTGCAACGATGCTCAATTGGTACCAAGGGGCCCAAAGAGTGCCAAGAAAATATTCCCCACACCATGACACCACCACCACCAGCCTGAACCGTTGATACAAGGCAGGATGGATCCATGCTTTCATGTTGTTGACGCCAAATTCTGACCCTACCATCCGAATGTCACAGCAAAAATCGAGACTCATCAGACCAGGCAACGTTTTTCCAATCTTCTACTGTCCAATTTCGATGAGCTTGTGCAAATTGTAGCCTCAGTTTCCTGTTCTTAGCTGAAAGGAGTGGCACCCGGTGTGGTCTTCTGCTGCTGTAGCCCATCTGCCTCAAAGTTCGATGTACTGTGCGTTCAGAGATGCTCTTCTGCCTACCTTGGTTGTAACGGTTGGCTATTTGAGTCATTGTTGCCTTTCTATCAGCTCGAACCAGTCTGCCCATTCTCCTCTGACCTCTGGCATCAACAAGGCATTTCCGCCCACAGAACTGCCGCTCACTGGATGTTTTTTCTTTTTCGGACCATTCTCTGTAAACCCTAGAGATGGTTGTGCGTCAAAATCCCAGTAGATCAGCAGTTTCTGAAATACTCAGACCAGCCCTTCTGGCACCAACAACCATGCCACATTCAAAAGCACTCAAATCACCTTTCTTCCCCATACTGATGCTCGGTTTGAACTGCAGGAGATTGTCTTGACCATGTCTACATGCCTAAATGCACTGAGTTGCCGCCATGTGATTGGCTGATTAGAAATTAAGTGGTAACGTGCAGTTGGACAGGTGTACCTAATAAAGTGGCCGGTGAGTGTATATATATATATATATATATATATAGATATATATAGATATATATCTCACAGGGCAATACAAAGATCTCTCCCTTGACCTATTTATACGCAGCATGTTACAAAGGGACATTCTATATATCGAAAGACAAAAAAGTTTCCATACTAGCACAAAAAAGGTAGTATGTTGACATCTTTTAGAGCAGTCATCTCCAACATTTTGGAACTTTAACTCAACTTGAAGTTGCAAAAATAATAATTTATGTTGTACTTGAAATGATACAAATAAAGTCTTTCACATAAATAGAATACAAAAAAGTTACCACAGTGTATAGGACGGACGCCAGATGGTCTTCGCACCACGCTCCGGTGCTAGGCAGATCCCAGTCCTATCGAGGCTCTCACCCTCTGGGGAATGATGACGTAGACTCGTACGCTACGTTTCGAGGGAGGAGCTCTCTTTCTCAAGCGCTGTCAGTAAGTGAACCCGCCACCATATTTATACTAAACACATAATATTATTACGTGTTTAGTATAAATATGGTGGCGGGTTCACTTACTGACAGCGCTTGAGAAAGAGGGCTCCTCCCTCGAAACGTAGCGTACGAGTCTACGTCATCATTCCCCAGAGGGTGAGAGCCTCGATAGGACTGGGATCTGCCTAGCACCGGAGCGTGGTGCGAAGACCATCTGGCGTCCGTCCTATACACTGTGGTGACTTTTTTGTATTCTATTTATGTGAAAGACTTTATTTGTATCATTTCAAGTACAACATAAATTATTATTTTTGCAACTTCAAGTTGAGTTAAAGTTCCATTGCTTTATTTTTATTGGTTTGGATACCGAGTCAGTGGCTTGGTTTTTCTGGGACGCAGTCACACAGTGTACTCAGCACCAGCACTACATATACTATCTCCAACATTTTGCCTTTCATAAGCCACATTCAACTTTAAGTAAATTGTAACACTGGGAGAAAATTTACTAATACTGACATCTCATGAGCTAGTCTTAAGTAATCCCCCATCAGCGTAAAATCATGCTGCGGCAGCATTAGAAATCTATGCCAGCTCTAACCTTGTGTTGCTATAATTTGAACGTCCTGTTATATGTTTCCCATTGTCGGAACCGATTGTGATCTTTTAACATGGCTTAACACTTGGACTGTGGACCATGTGTTTCATGTTATACATTTTTTAAATTTTTTTAAATAAAATATTTGTAAAAGAAACCTTTGCCAGCTCTAAATTTAGCAAATGTAAATTGGAGCTAACTGGCCATGCCCCCTTCACACACAACTATGCTTGCTTTGTATAGTATAACAGAGAAAAAAAAAGTAGTAAAAAAAAAAAGATTGCGACACTCACCTGATGACTTCTATTCCTATTTAATTGTGTTGTACACATAAACATTGCAGGGAGGGAGATGAGGAAATCCATCAGGGACACCCTAATGGCATTCCTTTCCTGCTCTCTGCAGTGTTTTTGCATGTACTCTAAGATAAAATAAGAATACAAGAACTTTATAAAAATATAAGGTGAAAATGCCTTTTCACTGAGCACAACCTACTTGATTTTTTCCGCTAGTTCTCACCCTCTGTATGCTCTATCCACTAGGATTAATTGCAGTGCCAAGAGCACCTGCTTCTTGTTTGGTTAACCCCTAGAGGACTAAGGACGTACCTGTACGCCTTGGAAGCCTGTCCCCAGACGATCCTGGGTGTACAGGTATGTCCTATGTTATGAAGTGTGCTCTGAAGAGGGCCGTGCTTCATAGCAGGGGGGGCCGGCTGCAATCAGTAGCTAGGCCCTCACTGCTAATGGCAGACTGCAGCGATTGCACTGCAGCCTGTCATTAAAGGGGTATTCCCCCAAGAGCTAAAAAAATAAAATGCTCCCAAACCTAGCTATTCTTACTCACCAAGTCCCCCTGAGAAATTTGAGCCGTCTCCTGTCTTTCTAGCTGCTGCCTTTCCTGAGTTACAAGTTTTTTAGAAAGCCGAACTATATCCAACATGGCTCCAGCCAGAAAAATACATCTCCCATCATGCAATGCTTACGTCTGATTGGTCCATGATGTAGCAGAGCTGATATCCACAAGATATAACAGAGTTGAGAGCGTAGCATAACAGAGTTGTGTGCGTTGCATAGCAGTGTTGTGTGCGTTGCATAGCAGTGTTGTGTGCGTTGCATAGCAGAGTTGTGTGCGTTGCATAGCAGAGTTGTGTGCGTTGCATAGCAGAGTTGTGTGCGTTGCATAGCAGAGTTGTGTGCGTTGCATAGCAGTGTTGTGTGCGTTGCATAGCAGAGTTGTGTGCGTTGCATAGCAGAGTTGTGTGCGTTGCATAGCAGAGTTGTGTGTGTTGCATAGCAGAGTTGAGAGTGTTGCTTAGCAGAGTTGAGTTATTTGAGTGAGGGGGGCCGCAGGTCAGCCGGTGAGCCGTGCGTGGGGGGTTGGGTGCAGTGGGTTGAGTTGCGAAGTATAATGACCCTATATATCTATATCGAGGAGGGAGGGAGAGAGAGGGTGAAGATGGAGGAGAGAGGAGGTGATGGGGGAGATGGAGGTGGGAGGGAGAGAGGAGGTGAAGGTGTGGGGGGGGGAGATGTGAAAGGGGGGAGAGAGAGATGTGAAGGGGGGGAGAGAGATGTGAAGGGGGGGAGAGAGAGATGTGAAGGGGGAGAGAGAGATGTGAAGGGGGGGAGAGAAATGTGAAGGGGGGAGAGAGGAGGTGAAGGCTTGGGGGGTGAGACACCACCACCCCCGTTCCCACCCTCAGCACCTCGCCCCCCCCGTCTCACCCGTAGCACAGCTGGGAGCGGCGGTACCAACACCCCCGGACCCCACACAGCTCAGTACAGCACCCCCTGCTGCCGGCTACTCTGCTTGGTTGCCGGGATGCGGGGGGTGCTATGCGGCGCTCACTAATCATCCAATTCCCCCCCCCCTCCTATACCAAATACATCACCCATCACCCCCTCATCAGATCTGCAGCGCCGGGCCGTCTCTCAGCTTCCATCAGCTGCAGCAGCTCACAGCCTTCTGTGCGGGACAGAGCACGGTGAGCTGCTGCAGCTGCTGTGATGGAAGCTGAGAGACGGCCCGGCGCTGCAGATCTGATGAGGGGGTGATGGGTGATGTATTTGGTATCGGAGGGGGGGTGATGTACTTGGTATAAGAGGGGAGGGGATCGGACGATTAGGGAGCGCCGCATAGCACCCCCCACATCCCGGCAACCAAGCAGAGTAGCCGGCGGCAGGGGGTGCTGTACTGAGCTGTGTGGGGTAAGGGGGTGTTGGTACTGCCGCTCCCTGCCAGCTGTGCCACGGGTGAGATGGGGGGGGCGAGGTGCTGCGGGTGGGAACGGGGTTGGTGGTGCCACAGGTGAGAGTGGGGGTGGTGGTGCCGCGAGTGAGAACGGGGGTTGTGGTGCTGGTGAGTCCCGGAGGGGGGGCGGGGGGTGCCGAGGTGAGCTGCGGGGGTGGGGGTGGCAACGTCAGGGGGCACAGTGTGAGGGCCACAGGTGTGTTCAGGGGCGAGGGGGCACACAGGTGACCTGGGGGGAGGCAGTCGGGAGACAGCAGCAACAGCTGTCAGTGTCCTCCCTCACTTCAACAGGCAGGGTTAGAATCCAGCCCATTGAAGAGAGGGAGGACACGTGATGCCGTCTCAGAGGGTGAGGGCCGGGAGAAAGGAAGTGTGTCAGGTTGGACTGAGATCTGATGATTCTAAGCAAACGGTGGGGGTGAGTGTTTCTAGATAACAGCAAAACTGTGCAGAATCCGTAATAACTTTATATTGGAAAGATGGAAAGCTACGGGTGGGCAACGTATTAATGCAAAATTTTTTTGGGGGGGAATACCCCTTTAACCCCTTAAATACCCCTTGAGTGTAAGTGACAGGGGAAGCTCCTGTCACTTACCAATCGGGACTCCCGCAGTGTGACTGCGGGGGTCCCTATAGCTGTGTCAGACCGCTGAAGGTATCTAACCTTCCTTCGTGCAGTCTGTTTGGCAATCTGCTCACTGAGTCTGCCACAGACAGGCTCAATGAGCAGAGCGCCTATTACCCTAATCAATACTATGCCCATGGCATAGCAGGGATCAGTGTATGCAATCTGTTGATTGCAGGTAAAAGTCCCCCAAGGGAACGTAAAGTGTGTAAGAAAAAAAAGTAAAAAACGTAGGTAAAAAACTAAAACCGTTATAAGAGTCACAATAGGGCCGTTTTATTAATAATTAACTGCAAAAAAACTAAAGGATTTCATAATATATATATATATATATATATATATATATATATATAAATCTGTGTAAACCTACATATGGTTGTGTTCAGACTGACCTATAGAATAATGGTATCATGTCGCTTTTACCATATAGTGCATTACATAGACACAGGACCCCCCCCCCCCCCAAAGTTACAATATTGCATTTGTTTCCAATTATACCAATTTATATTTTCATAAATAATATTTTGGGGTTCCATCATACATGTTATGGTAAAATGAAAGAAGCCATTACAAAAAACACCTGTTCCTGAAAAAAACAAGCCACCACATCGCCTTGTAGATAGAAAGATGAAAATGCTTGAACTCTTAGAAGCGGAGGAGGAAAAACGAAAGCGCAAAAATAAAAATTGGCGCGGTCCACTGGCTCATTTTGGGCTTGGTCTTCAAAGGGTTAATATGTTTCTATTGTGCTTAGCCCCACCCAGTTTACAAGTGCATTACACAGCAGTAATAAGCTGCAGGAGATCTGAGTTTTGCACCAAAATTTGTGACCTTTTGCTGTTTCGCACAAGATACAGACTTTGATAAATTCCCCCTATTGTTGATTATTACATCATCCAAATTGTAATCGTTCTGTTATTAGGATATGTTTGCAGTGTTGTTGATGTCAGTTTAATCATAACTCATAACCCCATGGAGACCCCCGTTTTAGGTGATAAAAAACCTGTACACAATGAACATCTGCAGCACATGCTTTAAGTACAACAATATGTATAATGTTCTGTAAATTTGGGGAACTTCAAAACCAATTCTATATTGTACCATTTGCTTTAAAAAAAAATTGCTGTCTTTGTATATTCCTAACTTTTGTGTAGCTAGTTTCAGAGATTGCAAAAGAACCAAAACTAGCGAGCTTAACAAAATTTGTCATTTAGGTCAATGGGCATATGTTAAATCAAATCCCAGTGTGCGCTATCTGCATTTGGTTCTGGGTTTTTAGTGAAGTTTAGAAAAGGTCTTTGAACAATCGGTACATTCATCACTGAAATATAATTTCATGCTTGATTCACATTTCCTTGAACCAGTAGATGAAATTAAACTTTTCTAACAATGGGGTAAATATCATGGGGACTGTGTAGCTTTATATAGAAAGAACATGAATAACCATAAATCCATTCATTTATTATTATCATGAGATCCATGTTGACAAACAGTTCAGTAAATAAATATATAACATGGGCAATGTACTTTTGAAGTTATTTCATGTCTGGTAGTGTTCACTCTGTATACTGCCTACACTTTTTAGCTTCTTTTCAGTCTTCATATAACCAAGCAATTGGTGGATTACAACAGACACCAAAAATTTGTTAAGTCAAACTTTTTACGGAAAAAAAGAAAAAAAAAAAGAAAAAAGGGAACAGTAAAAAAAAGCAAGTGTTCTATTTATGGTTAATACCTTAATCCACATTGGCCCCCAGTCAGTGAATTGCAACAGGCTTTCTTCACAGGGGAAGATGGAACTGAGTAATACTCAACCTTAAGATGAACATTTGTAAAAGTGGGATCTAAAGATAATCACATTCATGATTGGATAACTTTGCCCTGGTGCTATATTTGTTTTGAGTGTTTATAACAACACAAGCTAAACAGATTCAAGGACAACTCCGGCCAGAACTATTTTTTAATATGTTATTACTTATGGAAAGTTAGGCAAATTTCAAATGTACATTAATTATGGGAAATGCACATATAGGGTTATTTCCCCTAATTTAGTAGATCAGGGAGCTGGGTTATATGGCTGAGATCGCCGCTGCCACCGCTCATGCTGCCACGCAGGGGAGCCGCTCATCACTGTGCAGCAGCTATTATCCCCCTCCGCTCCCCCCTCCTGCTTCTTCCGGATTCGGGCACACTTTACACTATCTGATGGCTGACTCCCTGCCCGGCCGCCGGCATGTGTGATCGGACAGAGGCAACCGGGCGGGGAGTCAACCTTCAGATAGTGTAAAGTTTGCCCGGATCCCGGAAGAAGCAGGAGAAGGGGAGCGGAGGGGGATGATAGCTGCTGCACAGTGATGAGCTGCTCCCCTGCGCGGCAGCATCAGTGGCGGCGATCTCAGCCATATAACCCAGCTACTATCTCCCATCACCTGCTCATGCTATGAGCCAGGTGATGAGAGTAGTAGTTGAGTGTAGTCCAGAGCGGCGGTGGGCGTTCGGTAGCGGCAGGCAGCGGCGGTTCAGCGGGCTTACTGTGATGTACTGATTGATTACATTTATGGAATACTTTGGGGAGCAAGGACACTTGCTCCCCAAAGTATTCCATAAATGTATTCAATCAAAAACACTGTATATTCCATTTACATACACATCCATTGTAATTCCAATGGAGTGTCCAGCAGGGGCGCACTATATATAGAAGTCAATGGTACTCATTAACTTCTATATATATATAGTGCGCCCCTTCTGGACACTCCATTGGAATTACACACGTGGTTCGTGACGGCACGGTTTTTTGGAGAATCTAAAGTCTCCCTGATATACTAAATTAAGGGAAATAGCCCTATATGTGCATTTTCCATAATTAATGTACATTAGAAATTTGTCATAACTTTCCATAAGTAATAACATATAAAAAAATAGTTTTGGCCGGACTTCTCCTTTAATTTACTGTAAACTACTGTATCAGCAACAAGAACACAAAATCATATACAGTAGTACCTCGGTTCTAAAACTGCTCTGACCTTAAACAGTTCAGGTCTCAAACAGTATTTTTAAGGAAAAGTTGCTCCAGTTGTCAAACACTTGCTCGGTTCTAAAACACATTTTTGGCATCATGTCTTGAAGTACAGTAATACCTTGATGTTTAAACGCATCTGAATTTGAATTGTTCTGTATTCAAACTAAAATTTACCTGAAAGTAAGGTTCGAAATTCGAACCTTGCTCAGTATCTGAGCATGGATTGTGGGTATGTGGTGAGTTTAGCACTGGTAAGGTTTCACATGCAGTACAGTACTGTAGAAGATTGCTGGAGTGCATATACAGTACAGTAGTTATACAGTCAGTTATACAGTCAGTCAGTGCTGGGATGGGGATGCACTATACTAAAGGATGAGGGAAGAGTTGGTGACTACTGTACTATAATTGCTGATTTTGTTAAACATTTTTCTTTAAAATGTGCTGTACAGTATAGTAGTGTTCTATACTGTACTGATTAAACCGGCAATTTTTCAATGTAATGAGTACTGTAGTTAATTATTAGTGGGTGCTGGAACCAATTAAACACTTTTACATTATTTGCTATAGGAAGACACTGCTCATTTCTCAAACTGCCTGCATGAGTCAATTAAAGGGACTCTGTCACCTCCAAAACCCCCCTTTAATTTATCAGTATATTATACATCAGTGGAGCATACAATGCTGATTCTATATCTGCAATTTTTATCTTTCTATGTTCTTGCATTCCTTTGCTATAAGGCGTCTAAGTAGTCTTCTCAATTATATTCTTGAGCTAAGTAGTCCTCATTATGCAGCAACATGCCCAGTTAGTAGGCTTACAGAGGAGGAATACAAAGGAGTAGAAAGCTAATTATCCTATTTACAGAAGACTTTAGTTTAGGGTTTTTGAGGAGGGTCTGTTCAGGTATCAATGTACTGTATTCTGTCATTAACGGGTTAAATGTACAAAGATCAGATCTCCATTTGTGTCCAATGTTTTAAAAGAATACATTTAAAATATTAGGATAAACCAGACTTGTTTATTATTATCGACTTCAGAAAAAAGTAATGACACTGGTACAGAAGTGACTGCGCTTTAAGAAATTAACTTGCCCTGCTTAGCACTTATTATCTCTAAATTGGTAATATTACCAATTCTCTACGTTTTTTTGAATTTTGTGGGTCTGTCACTATGTACCTCTGTACTGTATGCATAGAAAAAAGTGCTGCGGAATCTGTTGGCGCTATACAAATAAATGTATTATTATTATTATTATTATTATTGCACAGTGATTTAAAACACCCACCTTGTAAACATAATGGCACACCAATGGCGTGCCGTGTATAGGGTGTGTCTTTGCGCACTGAAGAGAGAAGCCCTGTATATGGCACTAAATGATCCTCTACAGGGCTTCTCTTAAGATATAGAGGACGAGGTAGGCTACGCCAAAGGGATCCCGGCTGTGAAGGATGATTGCAGCAGGTTCACTATATGCGCATGCTACTTTCTAATGCTGCCCAGCTGTCCCTGTATATACACTTTTTTAGGCTGATTGACGGCTGGTAATGCCAGTCAGCTGCTTGACATGATCTGGGATGAGACTTCTGGTCCCAAAAGTATCCTTAAGTTGTGTTCATTCCTTGCCTGCGATAGAACCTCAGACCCTGAGTTCCCTCTTGACCTAGCATTTGTTTCTGTATTTATTCCCTGGCATTTTGGCTTTCTGGCTTGACTTCTGACTTTGATTATGGACACGTTTTTGTACTGCCTTGCTAGTGTGTTTTTACCTGGACTTATTGACCATGAGCTATTGTGCTTTTTGTCTGTTTGTATTGTTCCGTGTTCTCTTATTTAAACTAGGGACTGCCGCTTGAGGCAAGTAGGCAGGGACAGTGCGGTGGGTGCCAGCGTCAGGGCTGCACCTGTCTTGTGTGGTTCAGTTCCCTACTTTAACATTATCAGAGTACAGAATAAAGATATGTTACGAAATATGTATACCAAGATCAGAAGGTCTAGCATGTGCCTAACATAAAATACAGTCTAGAGACCTTTATGCCAGGTATTTCACATTTTTTTTAAAGATATGTTCCCAAAAGATAAGAAATGCTTTCTGAGAACTTATATTTTGTTATGTATTTATCCTGTAGCTGGAACTGCCATGGCACCCCCAGTTAAAGGGGAAAACTGTGCTCATAAGCAACAATTGTGACTATTAAAGGCTTGTTATGTCTAGTTACACCCAGTAGCATGATGTGACCAGTCACCTAGGGATCGCATGATCTATGGGACAAAAAGAAGCAGCAGCATCACTTAAAGGGGTATACCTATCTGGGATATATATGGAATATCCACAGGATTTGCCATAAGAGAACTCTAGATGTGGGTCCCACCTCAAGGACCTTCTTCTATCTTCAGATCAAGGGCTCACTGTCTATATAACTCTAGAAGTTATACAAACAGAGCAGCTCACAGGGCCATGCTGTTTGCACAACTACCATTAAAGTCAATGGGAGTTCCAAAAATTGCATAACTGCCAAGATTAGAACAGGCCAGGGGTGGGTGGGGAGCCCTCAGTTGGAAGAGGTGGAGCCAGCATCTAGGGGACACTTATGGAATATCCTGTGGACTATCCTCTGCCTTTAGTGTATACCTCTTTATTGACCACCATAAAGGGAATAATGGTGGTCATTACATGGTTAATTAGTGCTCTATGGAAAAAACTGAAATTTGTGGCTGCATTAGAAGAAAAGACAGATAGTAAGATATCATCTTGTACTGGACTATTGCAATGAGGAACTCTTTTTACACAAATGAAGAATTGGTCAATGACTTTCTATGAATCAGTGGCAGATGTTTCCCTCAATTAAATTCCTGTTCTGTATTTCTTACTGCCTACAATGAATGCTTGTGCAATTCACACTGGTTTTAGGTAATTCATTTAGATAGCTGTTGTGTATTCTGCTGTGCATTACTGTGTAAATGCTGTTCGATACAGTCTTTCCTTAACAACAATAATGTATAAAAACAAACCATAGAACTCAAAGTGAGACCTTTGAGTTACACTTATACTTTAGGGAATTGCCTGGATAAAAAAAAATCTTTTTGTACTTTATTAATAGAATAACTGCCTTTAAGAGCAAAAGATTGGTGGGAAATCAATTTTCTATAGTTTCTTTCCTAGTCTTTAGCAGACCCATACTATTTTACTACAACCTGTACTAACATCTTGAATAGACTGTGATAATTCTGTTGCTAAGATCCTGTATAAAAAGGCATTCTATTGACAGCATATTGGTCTTTAAATAATGAATGTCAATCTACGGCTCCTGTCACAGGTGGGGACATACTTCCGGCTTGTGCTACCCTAAGAAATCCAACTGAATACATCCCATCAGGGTGATTCCACATACTTTGTATGCATTCCATGTAGTTTTTTTGCCGATTTACAGTGGATTTCACCTATATATAAACACAGTGGTGAAATCAATCACAAATCCATATCATAAGGAGCATGCTGTGGCTGCAAATCTGCAAAACCATCCATTTACCAGATATGTCATGGGTTTCTCAATAAGCTATTCCTGATGTATCTATTAAACAGATGCCATTATGTCTATGACTGACAGATGCATGAATTGAATGCCTAAAAGTTGCATCTGTCACCTATATCTGAAAATCTAATGCTGCGTTTACACGGAACGACTATTGTTTCGAATTTGCACGATAACGATCGAATTCGAACGATAATCGTACGTGTAAACGCAGCAAACGATCAAACGACGAGCGAGAAATTGTTCATTTTGATCTTACAACATGTTCTTAAATCGGCGTTCAGCGTTCGCAAAACATTCGCAGATTGTTCAGTTTAAACAGTCATTCGCCGATTTAACCTATGTGCAAGATAGGCTTAAGAGATCGCAAAACGTTTTTTCTATACAATATATATCGTTTTGTCTAAACGATGATCGTTATAAAAAAAATTGTTACTTTGAAGCCGTTAATCGTACGATCGGGCAAATTATCGCTCAATCTAAACCCAGCATAACAGTATTTATTACACAGATTACTCTCCGCCCTCTTTATCACTAGGAATGCAACAGGCAGGACTTCTTCTATTCATCACCTGTCTGATCATTGCATAGGTGCCTTAACGATCCAGCATGCGTGCAGTGTTCAGATAGGTGATGATGAGGAGAATTCCTGCTTGAGGTATTCCAAATAATGAGGAGGGCGGGGAGGAGGAATGGTAGTTTTTTTGGACAGTAACTGTATCACCTGCCGAACAGACCCAGGACAGATCTTGGATTAAAAGGAGCTATCTGACAACACAAGCTTTTTTTTTTTTTTTTTTTTGAGGGGGGGGGGGGAGCATATTATGGGTACAGAGTCGCTTTAATGCCCAAGTTATTTTTTCCATTTTTCCATGGTCAACACCCAAGTGGTGTAGCTTTTTTTTCCATCCATATTTTTGTGGGACAAGCTGTACTTTTGGTCTGTACCGTTTTGGAATATGTTTTTTTTTTTATTATTTGTTTGTTTTTTCACCGTTTTTGGGGGTGGATTTGCAAAATACAGGAATCCTAGCCTTTTTTACCGTTTACCGTTAAGTCATTACAAGCAAGGCGATACCTAATATGTGTATAATAAGTTTTACATGGAGGTAGAAAAGAGGAAGGAATAAGGCACTGTGAATGGGGAGATGGTGGGAATGTATTGTATTACATTTTAGTTTTATGTACTTTTTATGTACTTGTTTTTATGTACTAACATGTTTCCTATATCTTGCTATCTGGATATTGATTTCTCAGCAATCCAGGACAGAGTTAAGATTACTATTATGCCACCTGTGGCATGCATATGTCAGCAAATAGCCAAAATGATGAACCGGTACATGCTTGTATAGACAGGCATGGGCTCTATTGATTTTAAAGGCCGCATATAGCAAGCTGGTGGCTATGTTCAGGTCATTTCCTAAACATATACATGTAAGCACTTGGACTCAAAAGCCCATTTGTTTAAGAAAACAGACATATAAATACAAGAAAAGGCCTGAAATTAGTCACTAGATGATCACGTTTTAGCCAGGGAATGTATTGTCTAGATTTCTTTTTACTGATTAGATTTTTCTTTTTTTTCTATTGTTTCTATTTTCTAATTGTAATTATTTTAATAGCATAATATTCTAGGGTTTCCATATGTTAAGCTTTTTAAACAGCATTTAGTTATGTGCTTTACAGTTTCATGGACACATACACAATGAACATCTTCAGACCCTATTCCTTGTATGGGACACATTTGTAAGCATGCTCTGTGACCTTTATTGAGGTAATTCTACAGAGTGGGGGGTGCTAAGTTGTATAGCAACACCAGGGTCACCGTTGAGAGAGGAAACTAGTGATTAGATCCATGGGGGAGGAAAACAGTACAACCATATAAGCTACTTTACTAAAAACTGCAGATTTATATTTTATTTATGCATATGGTACACATCTGATTTTATCATTTTTGCTTCATGCTATAACCACTTTACAAGTTTACCTACAGTATATCACTGCTTACTAGTTACTGTCCTCTATTGTTTCCTAATTTTTGGGTTAAAAATGAAACAATAAGAGGAAATCTATTTTTTTACCTTTTCCCTTAAAATTAGAACTTTAAGATAAAAGGAAATCCCTTTGATAAGCTGAAGTGTGTACATGTGCAGCATTTTACTTAAACTATGTTCTTGCTTCTCTGTTGTATTTTCCTTTACAAAATGCAAAGTCATGTCTTCCATGTAACCTAATATTGCAACCAGATTTTAGGAAGTACACTTATCAGCCACTTCTCTTTTTCTTTTTCCACTCTGAATCTACTGTGCATTCCTACTGGTGATGTTAGCAAAACCTTCTCTGCTTATACCTTTGGTGTTTTTTATAAAAAATGGTGACTTTACTGCGAATCCAGTCTTTAACAGTAAGTACAAGCATTTTAATGGACACATTTTGGCTGTGGTCATACTAACCAAATGAATCTTTCATTTTTTTTCTGATTTCTAATATGTACTTTTCCTCTCAAATGTCTTGCCTGTGGGGAAAATATATATTACTTAAAAAATATAATGATATTTGTTTCCTTTGTGCCAATCACCTCATAAACTCCTGTACTAGAATTCTATTGAATCAATAACAATTTGCCATTGTAACTGAACCGTAAAAGAAAGTTGGCTTTGCACTGCTACAGGTGTGATTTTTCAAGGTGTCATGAGAAAAGTAACATCTTTGCTGTATGCCTGACTGTATTGCTCTATATTTTGGTTTCGGTATTGTAGAGTAGAGTGTACAGTATTAAATTTAAATTATACTGGTGTCCTCAAATTTGCATTCAACATAGTTTTGTGGGGTTTCTTAAGCTATCATTTGTGCTGTTTTGACCCTTGCATCAAGCTTTGATTTTAGACCAAAGGTACTTCTGTCTACAGATGTTTTGTCAACCTTTCAAACTGAGATCAAGGAGAGAGTAGACCTCACAGGCAGGGGCGGATTAACTTTACCATGGGCCCCGGGCTGTTTTCCAAGCCTGGGCCCCTAAACCCACTGTAACTATGGCAGCACTATCGTAGAAAAAGATAGATAATGTAATGATACCCTGATTTGTGCAAAATAGGGGTGATATTTGCAAATCATGGCAATACTGAGAGTATAAGTCTGTTTTGAGTGGCCATGGACCCCCAGGAGCTCAGGACCCCTAAGTTTTGTTAATACCATAGAGCAAGTTTATTATTCTTTTTTTCCCATTAAATTCTGCTTTTAGCTGAATTTGTGTTAAATAGGCATGACAATGGTGCACTATGTCAATAATTTCATCTGAAATTGTTCTTATAAAACAAATAAATATATGTGACCAAGCCATTACATTCAGATACCACTTGACAAAATAACGGAAACATTCACTTTGCTATTTGATCTTTTGTGACATTGTCATTTTGTCGAAATAGAACTAACCCAATTGACTTTTTTGGCCCAAATGTAGTCAACTAGTAGTTTACTGTGGGACTCAAAGTCAGTGTATTATCATTTATCCCCCACCCTGCTCAAACCACTCTGATCAATAAGTTACATGTACCCCATATTGGTTGAATTGAAAATGATAATCCTTTTTGTAAAAAATAGGAGCCACTAAAGGGTGACCTTGGGGTCTGTCCGCTTGGCTCCCCTAGAATCTCACAATTATATTCCATGCTGTGGAATATGGGGCCACGGTCCTTTACTCCTCAAATCAAATGGCCACCCGGTTACTCCTTTTTGCAACCCCCCCTAATGAATACTGAGCCACCCCAAGTGCAGCAGCTTTCATTGCAGTAGAGAAGCTCAATATTCATTAAGGGGTGTTGCTAGAGGACCTGGCAGATGTTTTGGGGAGTAAAGAAACGCCTAGTGCACCAAATGGGTTAATCAGCATAACAGCAAAATCTTTTACATAAGAAGGTGCACCAGAGAACCATACTAGAGGTACCCTATACCTCCAACACCCCCTATTACAATTATGATACCCTAACTAGTATTGATCGAACTGTTCGAGAAAAGTTAACTTTGAGTTGAACATCTCGATTTTCTAGAACTGGAACATAGCCAAACTTTTTACCGTTCATTCAAGTTCAAGATCGAGCGCCTTTTTGTCAGCCAATCGGTGCAGAGCTCATAGAGGTGTCAGAAACGTCATTGCTGAGGAGTAGTCTCATTGGCTGCTAAAATCACATAACCATCTCATATATATATATATATATATATATATATATATATATATATGTATATATCACTGTGATGTGTTCTGGATGCCATTCTCAGATCACTCACTATGCTGTACAGACTGCTCTCTGTCTGTTTACATGCTGCTATTTAGCTTAGCTAGTTAGTGGGTTGTTTAGCAAGCTTAGGGACTTAGGGACAAGCTTAGACTTAGATAGTATTTCCCTCTCCATAGACAGCAATACTTGGGTTTGGTACAGCTGGGTGACCTCTATTATTTTCTTATTCACACTCAGTGCCCAAAAGTCCATTTTTGTCAGTTTTGGGGGTGAAATATTGACTTCCATTATAAAAAGAACGGATTAAAACGGATCCTTTTTTTTGACGGACACAAAAACGTCGCTGACACTATTTTTTTTTCCGTAAAAAAAAAACAGATCCGTTAAACGGATTGCAAAAACGCTGTGTGAACCCACCCTTACTTAATCTTTCTCAATGGCAAAAAGTGTAATTTTCACAGGGGTATTCCCCCCAAAAATATTTTTTTGGCATTAATAAATAGCCCAACCTAAGCTGTTTATCTTTCCAATATCAATGCTGGGTGACCTCTACTATACTGACTATTATAAGATGCTGGGAAAGCTGGGTGACCACAATTATACTACTATTCAAGATGCTAGAAAAGCTGGGTGACCTCCAGTATACCGACTACTATACAAGATGCTAGGAAAGCTGGGTGACCGCCATTATACTGACTACTGTACAAGTTACTAGGAAAGCTGGGTGACTGCCATTATACTGACTACTATACAAGATGCTGGGAAAGCTGGGTGACCTTGACTATACTGATTACAATACAAGATGCTAGGAAAGCTGGGTGACCGCCATTATACCGACTACTATACATGATGCTTGGAAAGCTGTGTGGCTGCCATTATATTATTATGTTATTATCCAAGGACTTTGTAATATATTTTTCACTACCAGTACTTTTGGCTATTAATGTCTCTTTTGATATCTCTGCTTCCATAAAGAATAGAGTTGTGGTGTCAAAGTGCTACTATTTTTGATCCAGAGAGATAGACATACCTCCACAGAATATGCAGTGAGATTGGCTAATTTAATTCAACAGTTTATGTGTTGGAGTTGTGAAGTTTTAAAGTACTCATTCAAACATTGACATTTAAACAGTAATAAACTCATTCAAAGAGTGACAAAGAACATGATTTAAATTATAAAGTGGAAGTATAAGTTGAAAAGGGAAGTACAAAAACTGGAATTCTCATCTCCTGGGTCTTCAATGAATTAAGGAGGCATGCAGTTCTTATTAAATCAGGCAAATCTACAGCCAGGAGGATTTAACAGCCAGGAGGATTTAACTGGATTTACATTTATCCAGCGGTATTTGGATGGATGGAAATGGATCTTTGAACTCATCCCGTTCATTTGAATGGGACACACTGGATGGCCAGACAGGCCTGATAGCAGAACACTGCTTGCTGCTTGTTCATGGTTTATGGAAAAAATAATAGGATGCCTGTTGACAACTGATATATTTTTGCCACCATGTGTGGCATCAGTTATCATTGTAAGAAGGATGCATCAAATATATGTAAACCCAACCTTAAGCTGAAACTTAAGTTTAGGTTAAACTGAAGCATCTAACCTGCTGATATGTCCCTATAAGCTCTGTGCATGCTTTCTAATGAGAGATATGTATCTCCATAAATGTAATAAAAATGGGACAAAAATTGTCAATATTCCCCTGTCCCCAACATACATACCTAGGTAAATGAACCTTAAAGTTTCTTATTTAATACTTGTGTGGAGGAAACAAAGTCGGGGACTGTATTACCATTGGCATTTTATATGCTGGCCTTAAAGGGAAATTATCAGCAGGTTAGAAGCATCCAGAAGCAAGTGTCCAGTGTTATCTGCAAAGCATACAAATGCTTTGTCTTGAGATTGTAAATGAGCTACTTGCAGTTTCAGTGATTGTAATGTAGTTTTCCTACAGCAGGTGGTGGGTGGTTGAACACATGCCATTTTTCTGGAAAAACACAGAAAAAAATAAACATGGAGGATGTAAATAATAGCTGGGTATCAGTAGGGAAATAAATGCTATAGAGGACATTTATTATTGGGCACAAGTGGCCCAGACAGCATAATCGCCCGAGCTATAAAATTATCACATTCCTGATCTTGCACAGTAAACTGCGCAAAAACCCACCAAAGTGCTAAATTGCACATTTTTGTTTACATGAAATCTAGAAATGTAATAAAAAGTGATCGAAAAGTTGCATATATACAAACAAGGTACCGAAAGAAAGAACAGATTGTGGTGCAAAAAATGACACCTCACACAGCCTCATAGACCAAACAATAACGGCGTTATAAGGATGGTAATAGAGCAATTTTAAACATTTTGTTTTTTTTAAGTTTAAATTTTTTTAAAGCCATTAAATTAAATAAAAGTCACACAAGTTACATATTGTTGTAATCGTACTGACTTGAGGAACATAGATGTCAGTTTTACCATAGGGCTAACTGCGTAAATACGAAACCCCTCAAAAATAAAAAGAATTACACCTTTTTTTTTTATTTACTGCACATGTAATTTTTTTCTGATTTCGCAGCATATTTTATGGAAAAAATAAGTCTTTAATTGCAAAGTATTATTGGTGTTGTAAAAAATAAAGGCTCATTTGGGTCTGTAGGTGAAAATATGCAAGTGCAGTGGCCTTTTAAACACGAGGAGGAAAAAACAAGAGCACAAAAATGAATACTGGCTCCATCCTTAAAGGGTTAAATCTTTGCGATACTGTACTGACACAGCCGTGCAGTAGCCATATGGTAGCACAAATATTTAAACTAATTTGCAGCTCCCAGTTTCATAATGAATACTGATGCTGGGAGCTCAAAGGTCCTTGCACGGACAGCATTTGGGAACGTATGAATGCCCCCATTAAAAAAAATATAGTGGAATAGAGCTTCTGAGTATACTGGCAAGGGTTCTTCAGCTGCCTTTGCCCATTATGTTTGGATACGCAAAGGTAGAACTTCTACTACTAGGACAGGATCTTTAAAATCCTGACCTATTTTCCAGAACAGAAATAAAAATCCTAAAGGGTGTCCACAATTAATGTGGCCCTATTGGTCCAGAAATTAGTTTGGATTTCTGATAACAAATCTGGACAGATTTTCCGGTTGTGTGAAGGGTCTTAGTTATATCTACCCAAAAATGTTGACATCATAAGACAAACAACTTGTCCTAAATAATAATGATGATAATAATAATAATAATAATAATAATAATAATAATAATAATAATAATAATTGTGTATGATATAGAATAATACCACACATATCACATTCATATGCATATTCCTGTTTTGCTGTTAATTCAGGGTGTCGGGGGATCCTGAGTCCAAGGTGTGAAAAGGAAGGAATGAAGAAAGCTCTGTATCAATCTACAGCACATACATGGGGATTTATAGTGTGCATGGCACTAGTCCAGTAGAATTTGTACATGGTAGGTGGGGAGATGTAAGAATTTCATATGAGCTTTAGTGCTACAGTCTTGTATACATAAGAGAAAGTGTCCTGATATCCCTGGGCTGAGAATATAATAGCCAATAAAATATATTGGGCCGCTACAGATGGTCTACTTAAGGGGTTACTCCTACATTACAAATTCATGGTTTTTCATACCTCTCTGACCTCTGTGTTTGGTAACTGGGTATGGCCAGAAAGCCATTTATGCAATCGCCATGATTGTCAATGGGAGTTACTTAACTTGCATACCTCACCTGCTTTAACTGTTTTAGGATTTCTGGCCACCTCAGGCCACCTCAAACAGGCCAGAGGGGGCCAGGAGGCCATAGCTTTGCTATGTGGGAATACCCCTTGAAGAGCAATAATGGCTATACATGCATAGCTCTGCTTACAGGGACATTGTACTACTGCTATCTTTTATCAGGCAACCTTCATTTATCTTTATTATTAAGGTACAGACAGATTCTGTGAAATACCTCTGGGAAAAGGTCATAATAATGGAGTTGCCCACCTTCACCAAGAGTGCTCATTGTACCTTTGATTACTTAGGTGATAACTAGAAATATAAATATGTTGGTTTGGTTATAATTATTGACATCCAAACTGCCAGGAGTGCTCAACACTCTTTTTAGGTATCTGCCAGCTAAACAAATACTAATGCATGCCCACTAGTGATGAGCGAATAGTATTTGATTGAATACTACGTTATTCACGCTATTCGATTGCGTTCGAATATTCGAATGATAACACAGTGAAAATTCTATTCACCCTCCCACATCCCCTGGTGCATTTTTTCCAGCTAATAAACATGCAGAGGGGTAGGACAGGTACTAGGAATAGGCAGGACTTTGAAAAAAAAAAATGCTTTAACTGTGATTGGCTGGCAATACTACGTCACCTGAATATAAGATTAGTGGATTTCAGATTCGTGTCATTTGCTGGTTGGAGCTAGAGAGGGACAGGCTGTATACCAGGGAGAGAAAGCTTTTAGGTGAAGGCAGGTAGGAAGGGACCCCCAAAAGCCCTTTTTAGGGCTAAAAGTATAAAAACCATTGATTTAAAAGCTGTTGTGAGACAGGCAGTGTGTTCAGACATCTACTGATAGTGTATATGGCTGTATACTGTCATTGCGGGATAATATCTTGCTACTACTGATTTGTACAGTCTGCATCCTGTAAAGGAGTTGAACGGCTCTTTCATTTTATTATTGTAAAAAACAATTATATATCCGGTATACGGCTGTATTCTGTGGTTGCGGGATAATATCTGTTATCTTGCTACTACTGATTTGTACAGTCTGCATCCTGTAAAGGAGTTGAACGGCTCTTTCATTTTATTATAGTAAAAAAACAATTATATATTCGGTATACGGCTGTATACTGTGATTGCGGGATAATACCTGTTATCTTGCTACTACTGATTTGTAGTTATCGTTAATTTTCATTATTACGTATTTTACACGGCACCTGACCTGATACGTACACAAGTGCGTACCGCTAGACCGAAATGTACGTTTCTACTTTTATGTTCATAATTTGTTTGTGAATCTTCTGAACCGGGATCGGAAGCAAAAATTGGGATGTTCGCTCATCACTAGAGTTAGATGCAGCCAGGCATGCTTCCCCTGCTGTCCCATATGCATTCCAAAGGTGTTGGCATCATTTCCTGAGGTTTCATTGTGTACTTGGTGACCTTGTGGTCGAATATTGATTTCCAGATCCCAAGTATTTTTGTCCCATAGACTATAATGAGATTTGATATTATACGAATATCGGGAGCTATTCGAATCAAATTTCAAATTATTGAATATTTCACTATTCACTCATCCTTAATGCCCACAACTCTAATATCTACAATACAATACTATGACTATGGGCCTGTTAGGGCAACATATTCACTTGACAGATCAGCTTTAAGATATGACTATATGAATATATAGGAAATGAAACTGATAGCCTGCTTTATTATAATATTAAAAGTACAAATTGCAGCAATAAGTACAGTCACTGTTGAAGTGAAACTGTGTTTCATAATCTCTCTACTCTTAGAGAACAGACGACAGAGGTTTTTTTTTCTGCTGTCAATTTAAAATCTCAACATTTTAAATTGGTACAATGTGTGTTTTGCACTTATGAAACAGAACTAAGGCTAGGTTCACAACTAGAAATGAGCGAACCTCGAGCATGCTCCATCCGAACCCGAATGTTCAGCATTTGATTAGCGGTGGCTGCTGAACTTGGATAAAGCCCTAAGGCTATGTGGAAAACATGGACATAGTCATTGGCTGTTGGCTTTATCCAAGTTCAGCAGCCCCCGCTAATCAAATGCCGAACGTTCGGGTTCGAATGGACTCAAACCCGAACCCGGTTCGCTCATCTCTATTCACAATACATTTCTGTCTTCTTTTTTTTTTTTTTTTTTAAACAGTGTACTACTAAAAAGGAGTGGAATTATATGTCAACTGTAACTTTTTTTTTTTACAAATACTACAAATTATATAAAAAAGAGAGTGTGGCATACTAATACCTAAAATATACTGGTGTAGATACAACAGAGTACGGCAAAAAATTGATGAAAAATGGATGAAAAACGGATGCATGTGTGTGCATCCATTTTGATCCATTTTTTTAATGTACAAAAAAACGTTATCTCTTTTGTGTCCGTTATAATGGTAGTCAATAGAAAAACGGATCAAAACAGATGCACACAAATGCATCTGTTTTTTTTATCAATTTTTCATAGTTTTTTTTTTTTTTTAACTGAAAAAAAAACAAAAAAACAAAAAACGAATTGCAAAAACGTAGTGTGAACCCAGCATAAAAATGCATAAATAGAAGCACTATGATAAACTGAAAACCAGCCCTCAAGACACCATGAACAGGCTCCTATAGTGTGATTAAACTATAGGCGCTTGTTCATGGTGTCTTGAGGGCTGGTTTTCTGTTTAAAATACTTCAAATTGATGTTTTAAAAATACACCATTGCATACAGTTGTTTTCTGTTTAATGAATCACTTTTACCTTTTTTTTCCTTTTCTTTTTTTTCGAAGGACTTTTTTTTTTTAATAAATTGTTTATTTTTTATTTTAAACACAAACTCATTACATAGAGCTTTTGCAAAATTAGGGGACGTTGAATGTTATACAACTCTTGAGTAAGGAAGCAAAAGAAAGGATGCATGAACCACAAACAGTCGAGACTGTGCTCCATAATCATAAGGATATGCATATCTGCAAGAGACTACACAGTGCTATCAGTAGTTACTCAACACTCCCTAGTCAGCAAGTAAGAATAAGGGGAAACACACCAAAAGAGCCAACAGGGCTCTATAACCGATTAAAATAATGAATGTTTTCAACCATCTAAAACAAGCAACGCAACACATAACAAGGGGTAGACAAAGACTTAACAGACACAAAAGGATTTTAAGTAAATACTGCTCATCTAGGAAGGACGGGAGAGATCATAGTAGATGTCCCAGGGTTCCCACACCTTCAGGAATTTATCTATCCTGTTCTCATGGGTTGCTGTAGTTGTTCCAGTCTCCTGATATCCTGAATGCGGTTAATGAGTTCCATGGCCGATGGAATAAGGCGTTGTCTCCAATATTTAGCAAGAAGGCATTTCGCAGCAGTCAGGATATACAGGAACAATCGAGTCGAGTGTTTTTTCATAGTCTTAGGCGGAACATTAAGCAAGTATGTGAGTGGGGTGAGAGGCACTACCTGACCCAACACTGCTGCCACTAGGCCCTGGATCCCCCCCCAGAATGGTTGTAGAGACTGGCATTCCCAAAAAATGTGCGGTAGAGTTCCTTTCTCCGAGAGGCATCTCCAACACGTCTCCGGGACCTCCGGGTACATGCGGTGTAGGAGATCGGGAGTATGATACCAGATTTTATACTGGTTCTCTCTATATGAAACACATGATGATGATTTGGCCGCCTGGGACCAAATTATTTGCCATAAACTCACCGGTATTGGCCGCTGCAAGTATTCCTCCCACCGCACCATGTATTTGTGTGGAGCAGCTGAATCACCCAGCTTGGAGTTAACCAGGGAATATATTACCGAGATCAACCCTTTCGTGGACTGGGTACCCCTACATAATTGCTCAAACATCGTGGGCTTCTGGAATGGCCTGTAATCTGGGCCGCATAATAGGAGATGTGTTCATGGTAAGCCGCTGCTCGTAAGGGCAAGTCAAACCGCTCACGGAGGGTTTGAAATGGTAGTACCTGTCTAGTGAAAGGGCATACCACATCGGCATAGTGGAATAATCGTTTCACCTGCCAAGGAGAAATAGCCTCAGAGGTGTATGCCCCTGGAATTTTATCAGTGTAAAGGAATGGAGTTAACAGGGATGGTTGGGATTGCAACGCATAACGCTCACGGCTATAGAGCCATACATCCCTGATATGCTTCATTGGTCCTAAGAGTGACGGCAAGGACGAAGGGGGATGCAAAGACCAGATCAGACCCGACTGATGATATGGAGCTATCCATAGTTTTTCAATTTCGGCCCATTTAGTATAGGCCAATAGGTAGGTCCAAAACGGAACATTCCGTAAATGTGTCGCCTGATAGTACTTGAAGAAATCTGGCATTGCCAGTCCCCCTTCTCCCCGACTCGCACACAGCAACGACTGAGCCACCCTGTGCCCTTCCATACAAAGTTCAATACGGAGCTCTGAAGTTTACGCAAAGCTCCCCTTGGGATAGGAACCGGGAGCGTCTCTAGTAGATATAAGAACTGTCGGAGAGCAGTCATTTTTACAGCATTAATTCTGCCTATTAGGGATAAGGGTAATTGTGACCATTTTTTCAGGTATTGGGAGATATCCTGGAATAATTGGGGGAAATTCTGCTTTTATAATGTAGTATAGGACGGGGTAATGTTGGTGCCCAGGTATCGAATTGAGCCACCCCCCCATTTGTACGGATACGAGGAGCGCAGCGAGGCCATGACAGTGTCAGGGATATTAATCGCCAAGGCTTCGGTTTTGTGGGAGTTAATTTTATACCCTGATAAGGAACTATATTCATCTAGTAGGGAGTGCAGGCTAGGGAGCGAGACCAAGGGGTTGTTCTAAGGACTTTTTAATTCTTCAAACAGTTCTTCAAAATGTAGATTGCCTGGAATGTCTGAGCTTATCCTTGTTCACACAAAGTAAAAAAAAAAAGAAAAAGACATCCATTATTGCCGCATTTTAATTGAGCTTAATGTAATGTATGAAAGTCAATGGAATGATGGCTGCCCAATGTACACAATATATAAAATGATGGATGTTTTCTGCGCATTCTTCTTATCCAAACAACGGCCAATATTTTTTAGTTGCTCACACCCAGTTTTTCACTTTCCTTTCACTGTCTTTACCATCAAATTCAATGGACTTTTCAAATAAAGGGGTTATCCAGTGCCACAAAAAATGGTCACTCTCTTCCAGAGACAGCACCACTCTTGTCTGCAGGTCAGGTGTGGTTTGCAATTAAGCTCCATTCACCTTAATGGAACTACAGTAAGTTGCAAAATCCCACCCAAACTGGAGACAAGAGTGGTGCTTTCTCGGGAACAAAGTGGCCATGTTTTTTTTTTAGCCCTGGATAACCACTTAAAAGAAACACCCAAAGGCCAAGTTCACCTAAACTAGAATAATGTACCAACAGCCATCATTGCACTGACAAGGGGCCAAACCGTGAAATGACGGATGTAATTTTGAACTCAAAATAACAGCTGCATTTAAAAGCTCTACAAAGGACATCCCTGGTGGACGGACTACTGGCCACCCCCTTCATCGCTCTGTGTAATAGGGCCCTTATAATTAAAGTAATTAATTTAAAGAAGGCAATCCCATTATAGACAAGAAATTCATGGACAGATGCCCCTGCTGTAATGATAGGGATGAGCCTGTCAAAAAATTGTGTTTTTACAGTCATTCTTGGCTATAGCCACTTTTATCTTTTTTATATTTCTCCTATAAAAGGATGTGAACTTTACTGCTACATATCCATAAGTTAGGTATGTAAAGTAGACACTAAGTGATGGAGCTGATAAGGTGAGTAAGACAATAAATCCATATGTGGCACGGAAACCTCTGCCCCTCTATGATGCGGCTCCATTGATTCTAATGGCGTTTTTTTTCTCCCACTCCCTACAGTGCTTAAGCCTGGGGTGGTGTTCGGTAATAGATCGACGCCATTTACGGGAACTGGGCTGCTGTTCAAAAAACTGACCGCAGCACCGGCTTCCCTGCGCCATTGCAATTCTGTTCATGTGCAAAACATAAAGTGTCACTGTCGTTATAACTTTCAAATCAACAGTAGATGTGATATAAAGCAAGTTTGCAATATACATTCATTACTTTTTTGTTGTTATGCTATAAAACAAAGCTGAACTTACCAGAAATCCAGGTCCAGTCTGTCCAATTCCGGACAGTACAGAGAATCCCGGCTCAATGTGTCTATCAATCACATGACTGTCTGTGAGCGCTCAGATGTCCTGGAATACACAGGACTTCCTGTTTTTGACAGTTTTTTGAGAAAAAAAGTCAGAAAACAGGAAGTTCTGTTTTTTTTAATGATAACTTAAAAAAATAATGAATGTTAATTGCAAACTTTCTTTATATCACATCTACTGTTGATTTAGATTTTGAAAGTTATAACCACAGTGACACTTTAAAGCTATGTTACTGATTTCAGTGGTCAACTGCTTTAAGCCATGAGGACAAATCCTTCATAGTAATACATGTATAATGGCAGATCAGATCAGAATTATAACAATGCTGTTACGGATACAGGAATAAAAAGAAAATGATAGCAGAATTTCAATAATATATATTGAATTACTCTTATAAAGCTCTATTCCTCCAGATTTTATAGTTTGTATACAATACTGAAGCAATGAAATAGAGAAACATAAAAAAGAATAAAAAAAATCCTCAGTTCTCTCCCCCCAACATTCCTGAGATCAACCATCATGTAAGTTAAAATTTGTGTCTTTCAGTAATAGGGAACGTGTAAACATTTAGGTAACCTTGGACAATGTCAGGAAGGCAAATTGAGGAGTTACAAAATATTAGCTAAAAGATTATGCTTGGTAAATGCTGTTCTTATAGTATTCCTTTTATCATTGTTGTTTGTTTCTCTATTTTACCTTGCTGCGATAGTCCAGATGTTATTGTTATCCAGGATTAGAAAATACAAAGTTTTTTTTTTTTTTTTCCAGAAACAGCCCCCAGGTTGTGTGTGGTTTTATTACTTGAATAGAACTGAGCTGCCTTTTCTTGGCTGTCATTAACCCCTTTGCGTCAGTAATATGTATATATACGTTCCTATTGCACATACCCCATGCAGGAGGAATGTATATATATATATATATATACAATCCTACACTGACGGGGGCTTCCTGATGCAGAAATAGCGATCCCGCTCACATCTTTGTCCGGGCCGCAGGTAATGAGAGTTAGCTGCGATCTCACAGCTGAATCTCATTAACCCCTTAAACACCGCAATCTACAACGATCGTGGCGTTTAAGGTGCTCAGTGACAGATCAAGCATCTGTCACTGAGTGATTGGGACCCCTGTAGCCGTGCTGCGAGGGTCCCCATCACATGCGCTGACAGACGGGGGTAGGCTTCTTACCTCCGTCTGCTCTCAGACAGACTCTATACATAGATGGCCGATAACACTAATCTATGCTATGCTATGGCATAGCATAGATCAGTATACGCAATCTAATGATTGCATATTTTACTGTGAATAAAAGTGTAAAGAAAAAAGTGTAATAACCACGTTTTTCAAAGTATTAAAAAAACCCTTATAAACCCCTCCCAATAAAAGTTAAAAAGACCCCCTTGCCCATTATAAAATAAAAACATAAATAAATAAACATATTACATATCGTAGCGTGTGGAATTGTCCGATTTATTAAAATATAACATTATTGTTCATGCACGGTAAACGGTGTAAACACAAGAAAATGCACCAGGATTGCGGATTTTATTACATTTTATATGACAAAAAAATTAATAAAGAGCAATCAAAATTTTTCTGTTACACAATATGGCATTAATAAAAACTAGAAATCACGGCGCAAAAAATAACACCCCAACCAGTCCTATAGGTGTTAAAATTAAAGCGCTATGGCTCTTAGAAGGCAGGGAGGAAAATTGTATTAATCTGATCCGGACTTTTGTGCATCAAAGGGCTCTGTCTTGAGGGGTTAAGCATACTTTTTATGGCAGGCCTAGAATACAGTAGATTAATCCTTTACATGCTGTGGTCAGATTGTAAACTTAGGGAAAAAAGGAGAAAAAAGGCCCGGCGCCTCATGTATAGAGATCAGCAAACCGGTTCAGCCGGTATGGGATCCGGTTCACATTTTTCCAAAAATCCGAGTCCGATCGGATTCGGATTTTTGGAAATTTGCTCTGATTTTTTCTTCTTGCTTTCTAAAATGGCAGCCACCATTCTAGAAAGCAGGAAGTGTTCCGGGCAGGAAAAGCACTTTCCCATGATGCCCGGAACACATCCAATCAGCAGGGATCTTGCACTATCCTACCCCCTGTGTGAGGTCGGTATTGCTTTAACCTCTTAAGGACATAGGACGTATGCGTACGTCATATGTCCTCACTTGCACTTCAAAGCGGGGCCGCTCGGCGGCCCCGCTTTGAAGTGCCGCGATCCCGGGTGCCGCGTGTAGCCCGGGACCGCCGCTATTAGCGGGCACGGTCTGATCGCCGTGCCCGCTAATTAGCTAATCGGAGGCAGCTGTCAAAGTTGACAGCTGCCTCCGATTACCGGAGGCAACGTTTCCCTGGGGTCTAGTGGGGGAGATCGCTCCTCCGGGACCTTGTCCCGGAGGAGTGATCTCCGTTACTGATGCCGGCCGGGGACGCGTCCAAGATGGCGCCGTCCTCGGCTCGGCACTCGTTCGTTTTCGGCTGCAGCAGCCGAAAGCAAACGAGTGCCGATCTCATGGATCTCTGCAGCATATCTATGCTGCAGAGATCTCAATGAGAGATCCAAGTGTATATACTAGAAGTCCCCTAGGGGGGCTTCTAGTATATGTGTAAAAAAAAAAAAAAAAGTGTTGTTGATAGTAAAAAGCCCCCTCCCCTAATAAAAGTCTGAATCACCCCCCTTTTCCCAGGTTTTAAATAAAAGTAAACAAATAAATAAATAAATAAACATGTTTGCTATCACCGCGTGCGTAATCGCCCGAACTATTAATTAATCACATTCCTGATCTCGTACGGTAAACGGCGTCAGCGCAAAAAAATCCCAAAGTGCAAAATTGCTCATTTTTGGTCGCATCAAATCCAGAAAAAATGTAATATAAAGCGATCAAAAAGTCGTATATGAGCAATCAAGGTACCGATAGAAAGATCACATCATGGCGCAAAAAATGACACCTCGCACAGCCCCATAGACCAAAGGATAAAAGTGCTATAAGCCTGGGAATGGAGCGATTTTAAGGAACGTATATTGGTTAACAACGGTTTGAATTTTTTACAGGCCATCAGATACAATATAAGTTATACATATTATATATCGTTTTAATCGTAACGACTTGAGGAACATGCATAACAAGTCAGTTTTACCCCAGGGCGAATGGCGTAAAAACACATTTCCCCCAAATAAAAGAAATGCGTTTTTTTTTTTTCAATTTCACCACACTTTGAATTTTTTTCTGGTTTCGCAGTGTACTTTATGCAAAAATTCAGTCTGTAATTGCAAAGTACAATTAGTGACGCAAAAAATAAGGGGTCATGTGGGTTTCTAGGTGGAAAAATGCAAGTGCTATGACCTTTTAAACACAAGGAGGAAAAACCGAAAACGTAAAAACGAAAATGGGCCATGTCCTTAAAGGGTTAAGAAGAGTGGTCACATGACCGCACCACGCAGTGTGTAGAGAGATAGAGAGAGGAAGCATACTGTTAACAGAGCTATTGTAGGAAAGGAAAAGAAAAAAAAAAGATTAGGAAAGCGGAGAGGAGAAAGATCTAGTGATTGAGAGAAAAATATAGAGAGGGCGAAAGATAGATAGATTAGGATAAGAAGGCAAAGGGTGCACGGAACAAAAACGTGCTGTACAGATATACAAGTCCTATACTTCTGATAGTGTGTACACATCACATCTGTCTTATCCTGAGAGACAAAAATACCTGGTGCAGGTGTATAGCAGAATATCTTAAAAAAAGGGATATATACATATTGTAAGAAGGCGCATGGCACCCTCATAGATGGTAGATATGTCTCACCAAGGATCCTGGCCTTGGTGAGGTGGAAGACTGATTGCTGGTGTCAGCGGCAATAGGCCACTGGCACATGTTTAACCCCTTAAGGACAGAGCCAATTTCGATTTTTGCGTTTTCGTTTTTTCCTCCTTGTGCTTAAAAGGCCATAGCAGTTGCATTTTTCCACCTAGAAATCCACATGAGCCCTTATTTTTTGCGTCACTAATTGTACTTTGCAATGACAGGCTGAATTTTTGCATAAAGTACACTGCGAAACCAGAAAAAAATTCAAAGTGTGGTGAAATTGAAAAAAAAAAAAACGCATTTTGTTTATTTGGGGGAAATGTGTTTTTACGCCATTCGCCCTGGGGTAAAACTTACTTGTTATGCATATTCCTCAAGTCGTTATGATTAAAACGATATGTAACATGTATAACTTATATTGTATCGGATGGCCTGTAAAAAATTCAAACCATTGTCAACAAATATACGTCACTTAAAACCGCTCCATTCCCAGGCTTATAGCGCTTTTATCCTTTGGTCTATGGGGCTGTGTCAGGTGTCATTCTTTGCGCCATGATGTGTTCTTTCTATCGGTACCTTGACTGCGCATATACGACTTTTTGATCGCTTTTTATTACAATTTTTCTGGATTTGATGCGACCAAAAATGCGCAATTTTGCACTTTGGGATTTTTTTGCGCTTACGCCGTTTACCGTACGAGATCAGGAATGTGATTAATTAATAGTTCGGGCGATTACGCACGCGGTGATAGCAAACATGTTTGTTTATTTATTTATTTACTTTTATTTATAACCTGGGAAAAGGGGGGTGATTCAGACTTTTATTAGGGGAGGGGGCTTTTTATTCACAACAACACTTTTCTTATTTTTTTTACACATATACTAGAAGCCCCCCTGGGGGACTTCTAGTATATACACTTCGATCTCTCATAGAGATCTCTGCAGCATAGATATGCTGCAGAGATCCATGAGATCGGCACTCGTTTGCTTTCGGCTGCTGCAGCCGGAAACAAACGAGTGCCGAGCCGGGGACGGCGCCATCTTGGAGCGGTCCCCGGCCGGCTTCAGAAACGGAGATCGCTTCTCCGGGATAACATCCCGGAGGAGCGATCTCCGCCACTAGACACCAGGGAGATGCTGGATCCGGTAATCGGATGCAGCTGTCATGTTTGACAGCTGCATCTGATTACTGTATTAGCGGGCACGGCGATCGGACCGTGCCCACTAATACCTACGGTCCCGGGCTACATGCGGCACCCGCTCTGAACGCCCTTACCGGCAATAGGGCGTACCTGTACGCCCTTTGTCGTTAAGGGGTTAAAATTTAGTATGGCTGCAATGCAGTTTAGTCCGGGACGGTCTTTCATGGGAGCACGCCAAAGAGAGGGTGGGTGGCTGCTCCCACACTCCAGGTCCAGGTTTTAGTGTGGCCTTTGTAAGCCTGGGAGAACCAGCTGTCTCAGTGTGTGCTGCTGTGGAGAAGGAGCTGTGTGTGGCTTCTCTGAGGCCAAAGGAGACTTCCAGGAGTTGCTTGGTGTCTGGCAGCGTCTATCCGAGTGAGAGCCCTATGTGAACCAATTGACTGTGTTGCATAACTGCCAATGACTGTTTTCACGGACTCTGTTCCATACCTGGGTGTTGGCTGAAGAAAGCTGTAGGTTTTGTTTGCTGTTATGGACAATAAACCACTTATTTTTCTTTAAACCTGCTGCTGGTCTCATATGAAAAGACTGCTTTTGAGACTGATCCCCACAAATTGGTGCTTCGCATGTGGGCAGATCCCTGCTAGTGGATTGTATGTCCTGGGTTAAGGCTGCAGCTCAGATACAGACCCAGGCAGAGACTATGGAGGACATTATCAAACAACTTGTGCAGGCCAACACCCAGCAGCAACAAGCTCATGCTGAAGCTGTACGAGTCCAGCAGGAGACTAATCAGCTCCTCATCAGGCAGATGGCTATAATGAATGAAGCCATTGAGGTTAAGGAGACCCCACCTCCTACCAGCACGGAGCACAGTCAACGAGCCCGAAAAAATCTGTTCGAGAAGCCCTGCAAAAGATGACTCCAGAAGATGACGTGGAAGCCTTTCTTACCGTTTTTGAGTGGGTCGCTGAACAGGAGAAGCTGCCAAGTGAGCAATGGGCTGAAGTGTTAGCTCCATTCCTCACAGGCGAGCCCCAGAAGGCTTATTATGACTTGTCTTTGCAGGATGACAGGGAGTATGGCAAGCCCAAACAGAGATCCTGGCACGTTTGGGCGTAACCGTTGCTGTCTGGGCTCAGAGAGTGCACCACTGGGGGTACAAAAGGGATAAGCCCCCGAGATCCCAAATGTTCGATCTCCTGCATCTTGTCCAAAAATGTCTGCAGCTTGATGTTTTTTCTCCAGCAGAAATGGTTGAACGGGTGATGATGGACCGGTTCGTGCATGCCCTGCCCAAGCCAGTGCAGTGCTGGGTTGCCCAGAGAAATCCCCAGAATGCGGATGACTTAATGGGTTTGGTGGAGAGATATCATGCTGTTGAGACCTCTCTGGCTGACCCAGGACTCCTTCCCTCTCCGTACTGGAGTACTCGGAGTGTCTCTGCAAGCCAAAGGAAGGGTTCTCAAACCCCACGTGATGGACGTTCTAAGGCCAAGAGTATACCTGAGTCAACCAGACAAACCCTCGGAGAGATCATCTGCTGGAGATGCCAGGCCCCGGGTCATATAGTGGCTCAGTGCCCCCCCTGTGGGGCAGCGGACTTCCATGTTTGCCCATGTGGCCTGCAGTGCCATGCCAAATGCCAGAAAAGGACTGCCCCTTTGTACCATTAGGGTAAATGGCATCCCTGTCACTGGACTCCTGGACTCGGGAAGCCTGGTCACCCTTCTGACAGCTCATGTCCCTCATAAATTAATCCCCGGGAAAACCCTGGGGGTCACTTGTATTCATGGGGATACCAAGGTGTACCCCATGGCCAAAGTCATCCTAAAAACAGATGGGAGTACAGTGTCACACCCTGTGGGAATCGTGCAGGGACTGATTCACGAAATGATTGTTGGTCGAGACTGTCCACTGTTCTGGGGTCTGTGGGAAAGTGTGGTACAGAAAAAAGGTCCCAGATACCAAGACAGCCTCGGGAACACTGGTCATGATGTAGTCCCTGAATTCCCTTTATTAGTCATGGTAGGGGAGGGGGAGGAGGAAGTGACCCTTGAGGAGGTCCCAGACCTAGAGGGGTCCCGAGGAGATTTTGGGACGGCCCAAATACAGGACGAAACCTTAATAGGTGCTTTTAATACAGTAGTGGTACTTAATGGGGTACCGTAAGAACTAGGGGCAAATGAAAGGTTTCCCCACTTTGCAATGAATGGGAACTTACTGTACCAAGTATCCAAAATCCGTGAGGAAGTTGTGGAACAACTTCTAGTTCCTAAACCTTATAGACGTATGGTAATGGACCTGGCCCACAGTCATATGTTGGGAAGACACCTACGGGCGGATAAGACCATAGAGAGAATTCTTTTACGTTTCTATTGACCAGGGTGTTACCGGGAAGTGAGGGATTACTGCCAGTCCTGTCCTGTATGTCAGGTAACCTCCCCGGTCACAAACTTCCGTAGCCCTCTAATACCACTACCTATTATCGAGGTCCTCTTTCAGAGAATTGCTATGGATCTGGTAGGGCCCCTGGTGAAGTCAGCAAGGGGTCACCAATATATTCTGGTGGTCCTAGATTATGCCACCAGGTACCCAGAAGCAGTGCCCCTAAGAAATTCCTCCTCCAAAGTCATTGCTAGAGAGTTATGGCACATATTTTCCCTGACAGGGCTGCCAAAGGAAATCCTGACCGACCAGGGGACGCCATTCATGTCAAAGGTCATGCAGGATCTTTGCAAGGTATTAAAGGTCACCCAACTCCGCACCTCTATATATCACCCACAGACAGATGGCCTTGTGGATCGTTTCAACAAAACCTTAAAGGCCATGTTAAAGAAAGTAGTTGAGAAGGATGGCCGGGACTGGGATTACCTGTTACCCAGTCTTCTGTTTGCTATCAGAGAGGTCCCCCAAGCTTCCACAGGTTTCTCACCCTTTAGTTGCTATATGGCAGACACCCCCGAGGCCTGTTAGATATAGCCAAAGAGACCTGGGAGAGTGAAGTCACACCCTATAAAAGCGTCATTGAGCATGTTGCTCAACTACAAGATTAGCTCAGGTACTTCCCATTGTCAGAGAACATCTCCAAGAGGCACAAGCTAGAGTATATAATAGGTCAGCCAGGGTGAGACAGTTCAGTCCAGGGGAGCGGGTTCTTGTGCTAGTATCCACGGTAGAAAGCAAGTTCCTGGCAAAGTGGCAAGGGCCATATGAAATAGTTGAGAAGCTGGGGGAAGTCAACTATCGGGTACACCAGCCAGGTAGGAGGAAACCCTATCAAATATATCATGTCAACTTGCTCAAACCGTGGAAGGATAGGGACCCTCCAGAATCCCCTTGTCTGTTATCCCAACCAGAGGTCACCTGGGAGAATGTGAGGATTGCGGAAACCCCATCCCCCTCCCAAAAACATCAGTGCAGGCAACTATTGCAGCAAAATAGGGACTTATTTACTGATGCACCAGGGCTAACAAATATGGTGGAACATGAAATCATTACAGAGCCTCATGTGAGGGTAAATTTAAAGCCATACAGGATTCCAGAGGCTCGTTGGCAAATTGTGGCAGGGGAAGTGCAGTGGATGTTAAACCTAGGGGTGATTGAGGAATCTAAAAGCGGCTGGTCCAGTCCCTTAGTGCTTGTCCCTAAACCCAATAGAGAGTGGCGCTTCTGCAACGATTATCGCAAACTAAATGAGGTGTCTAAGGTAGATGCTTACCCCATGCCCCGGGTAGACGAGCTAATTGAGAGGCTAGGTCCGGCTCGTTACATCACTACCCTAGACCTAACAAAAGGATATTGGCAGATCCCATTGTCTAATGAGGCTAGGGAAAAGACGGCTTTCTCTACACCTGAGGGTTCTTTCCAATACGTTAGAATGCCATTTGGTTTGCAAGGGGCCCCAGCTACTTTTCAGAGGGCCATGGATCGGGTCCTACGTCCCCACAGGAAATATGCCGCTGCTTACTTGGATGATATAGTGATATTTAGTCAAGATTGGGAAAGTCACCTAGGTAAAGTTCAAGCCATCCTGAACTCGTTAAGGACGTCCGGTTTTACCATTAATCCAAGTAAGTGTGCCATGGGGATGGAAGAGGCCCGATACCTGGGGTACATTGTGGGAAGAGGGGAAATAAAACCCCAGCTAAATAAAATAGAGGCGATTCAAAACTGGCCCCGCCCACTTAACAAAAAACAGATCAGGGCATTCCTAGGAATTGTGGGGTATTATAGAAGATTCATCCCCAAGTTTGCAGAGATAGCGGTTCCACTAACTGACCTAACAAAAGGGAGGAAGTGAGCCATGGTTAAGTGGTCCCCAGAGGCTGAAAAGGCCTTCCAGAAATTTAAGTCGGCCCTCTGTAAACAGCCGGTGTTGGTAGCCCCAGACTTCTAAAGAGAATTTGTCATCCAGGCTGATGCATCAGATGTAGGTCTAGGGGCTGTGTTATCCCAAGTGATAAACTGAGAAGAACATTGTCATGACTGGCAGGCGTAGACAAGACAAGAGACAGTGGGCCCTAGATCTGAACCCACCCACTGTCACCTGCCTACTTGCCTCAGTCAACCCTAAACGGTCACGGACAACCACGGAGTTGGTCCCTACACTGCGTAGGTGAATACACAAAACGTAGACAGACAAACAAAACACAATAGAGGATGGTCAACTAGCAGGGTCAAAACCAAACAGACAACGCAGTACAAAATCAGAAGGAGAGCGGATAGTCAAATGTCAGGCAAGAGGTCAGAATAGGGGTAGAGCAATAGCAAGGGGATTAGGACAGGGAACGCTGGGAAAGGAGCAGGGGAGCTGGGACTAGAAACAACTAATAGCCAGCAGGGAACTGAGGATCTGACTGCTTTTTATCCTGGATCAGAGACTAGGTCCAGCAGCTGATTGGACCAGCCCTGATCCCAGCACCAAGCTCAGCTGAACAGATCTAGCAGTGCAGTAACCCCTGCACTGCCAGAAGTCTGACAGGCAAGGCAGGTGTGGCTGGAAAGTAAAACACAGTTCATTCAGTGCAAACACAGACAGAAATTTAGCGCTTCCTCTGCCGCCCGGCACGGACTGAGGAGCGCAAAGTCACATTCCTAACAAACATCCGGTGAGTTATTTGAGTAGGAAGCTGTCCCCCGCAGAACAGAACTACTCAATTATTGAGAAAGAGTGCCTACCCATAAAGTGGGGCCTAGATTTCCTACGGTACTATTTGTTAGGGCGCAAGTTTAGGCTGGTGTCAGATCATGCCCCTCTTAGGTGGTTGAGGGAGAAAACAGGAAAAAATGCCAGAGTCACCCGCTGGTTCCTGGCACTACAGGACTTCAATTTTTCAGTAGAGCATAGGCCAGGAGAATTGCAGGGTAATGCAGACGCCTTATCAAGGGTACATTACATGGTTGCTGAAGGTGCCCAGAACCCCGGCTTTGTGGGGAAGGGGGGTATGTAAGAAGGCGCATGGCACCGTCATAGATGGTAGATATGTCTAACCAAGGATCCTGGCCTTGGTGAGGTGAAAGACTATGATTGCTGGTGTCAGCGGCTATAGGCCCCTGGCACATGTTTAATTGGCACATGTTTAAAATTTAGTATGGCTGCAATGCAGTTTAGTCTGGGACGGTCTTTCATGGGAGCACGCCAAAGAGAGGGTGGGTGGCTGCTCCCACACTCCAGGTCCAGGTTTTGGTGTGGCCTTTGTAAGCCTGGGAGAACCAACTGAGAGTGTGTGTGTGTATCTCCAGTCTCAGTGTGTTGTGCTGTGGAGAAGGAGCTGTGTGTGGCTTCTCTGAGGCCAAAGGAGACTTCCAGGAGTTGCTTGGTGTCTGGCAGCGTCTATCCGGGTGAGAGCCCTATGTGAACCAATTGACTGTTGCATAACTGCCAATAACTGTTTTCACGGACTCTGTTCCATACCTGGGTGTTGGCTGAAGAAAGCTGTAGGTTTTGTTTGCTGTTATGGAGAATAAACCACTTATTTTTCTTTAAACCTGCTGCTGGTCTCACATCAAAAGACTTTTTTCGAGACTGATTCCCACAATATATATATATATATATATATATATATATATATATATATATATATATTTATATTTAGACCCTTCTGAGTGTGTATATCACATCCGTCTTATCCTGAGAGACAAAAATGCCTGGTGCAGGTGTATAGCAGAATATCTTAAAAAAGGGATATATATATATATATATATATATAAATATATATATATATATATATATATAGAGAGAGAGAGAGAGAGAGAATTTCTATACTTGTCCTATATATTACAAGTCCTATATATAACAGAAAATACTGCTCTCATCCACCAAGTGTAGCAATCAGAATTTGAATATAAAGTCATGGCACAGTTGCAGCAGGAAACCTCACAAAGCGTTTCAGGCAGAGGGCAGGGCAGAGAGTCTGGCTCAAAGGGCAGAAGAGGAAGTAGCGCAGGAAGAGGGTCCAGTGGCAGGCCTGAGCTTCCTTTGTTACACCAGGGTCGTGTCCACACATCTAATTCCACAGTCCTGAAGTGGCTGGCTCACACTTCGACGTCCACAAAGATGAGTAGTAAGACAGCCAGCCAGGTATCTGTGGGTACCTCGGACACAACCCTGACTTGGCACGGGCACGCAGCAATTCCCCTACGTCCTCCATCTGACATCCTCAGCAACATCCCGCTAAATTTTGACCCGCTGCCTGCAAGGGAACTGTTGGCGTCTATGAGCAGCCAACTGCTCTTTGATGATGATGAACACATGGGGGAAGAGACAGGGGACAATCAAGGGCAGGCTATAGCTGTGTCGGAGGCGATATCACAGCAGGCCCACGTTAGGCCTGGCAGGAGAGCAGTAGGCAGTAGACGAGAGAGGGCTCGAGCCTGATGAGGATGATAGCATCATTCTGGAACAGGATGATGCTACATAAGATGTTACATGGGATCCACGGCAGGATTTGGCTTATTCGATGGATTCGTCAACCGGGAATCCGTCTACCAGCAGGCCCGCCACAACTAAAAAGCAGACAGGCAGCAGTAGTCAACTAACAAGTCGGAAGCGTAGCCAGGACAAGCAGATGACCACTGGGGAAACCTCCTCCACTGCAGGTCCTAGTATCGACAGCGCCCGCCCATCTATGCAGCCTGTCGGTACTAGACTCTACACCTCGCCTGTGTGGCAGTTTTTTAAAAAGTGCCCAGAGAATACCTATGTGGTCATCTGTCGCCTTTGCGACAGGCACATTAAAAGAGGCAAGAGTTGCCATCCTGGCACCAGCGTTATGGCTGCCCATATGAAGCGCCACCACCTTTCCGCCTGGGAGAAACGGGGTGATAGTGGGTCACAGCAGGCCCAGGCAGACCCGCAGTCAACAGCAGCAGGAAGCATCAGTAGTCAGGGGGGGCCTTTCACAGAGTCAGACCGCCTCTGTGGAAGGGAGTGTGGCTTCACTCCCTTCTTCGGCTGGTGGCCCCTGTTTTGCTAGCAGTGGGTAGCAGTGGGTAAATGTAATATTGCCGGCGGACCCCCAGCAACTTGTCCAAGGAAGGGCGATGACACCACCCTGTTGTCACAGCAGGGTTCCTGTGTCATGGTCCTCCTCCATCTCCTCCAGTAGGTCCAAAAACTCCTCAACCGCCAGTGTTCCTCCCTTGTACCACCTGGGTGTAGCACGGAGGTGTAAGGCTGTGCTGCATCTAGCCTGCCTGTGTGAAAGGAGACACACAGGGGAAGAGCTGCACCACCTGCTCGAGATGGAAATCCTCTCATGGCTGACTCCACGCCATCTTAAAGTTGGAACGGTGGTGAGAGACAATGGGAGCAACATTCTCTCTCTGCGTCGAGGAGGTATGAGGCACGCCCCATGTATTGCACATGTTTTACACCTAAAAGTTACACACTTTCTAAAGTCTTCATCCCATTTACAGACTGTGCTGTCAATGGCTCGAAAGCTGTGTAAACATTTCAGCCATTCAGGTCGCTCTCACCACATCCTCCTCGACCTGCAGCCGAGAAATGGTCTTCCCAACCATTGTCTCATTTGTGATGTAGCCACGCGGTGGAACTCCACCCTCCACATGCTGAACCAGCTCTATGAGCAGAGGAAGGCCTTGACGGATTTTCTCTTGATGCAGGCAGACACGGCGACTGCCCTGTGTAACCTGGAGCTCAAGCAGTGGCAGCTCATGCGTGACACCTGCCGCTTGCTACGACCCTTTGGGGAGGTCACCTTTCTGGTCAGTGGGCAAGACACAGGACTGAGCGCCATCATACCCATACTTCATGTACTGGAGCTGATGCTGATGCGACTTAGTGGCGAGGGGGAAGAGGTCTTTCCACTGTAGCAGCCTGGGTCGCTGGAGAAAGGCTTTGCGGAAGAGGAGGGAGAAGAAGTTGAGAAGGAGGAGGAGGAGGAGGAGGACGTGAACGCACAGGAACTCTTAGGAAAGACGGGTGGAGGAGAAGGAGATGAGCCTTCCTGCCAGACCAGAGGGGGGCCAGAGGAGGATATGCAGGGCTATGAGGAGGATGGAGGCAGTACCCATTAGCAGTATGCTGTGGAGACGGAGGCGGGGACTCCTTTCCACTCTCTGGTGGAAATAGCTAAGCGCATGTTGATATGCTTTCGGGCTGACCCACGCTTGCAAAGGATTCGTCAACGGGACAAGTTCTGGCTGGCCACACTACTGGACCCACGGTTTCGCAACAAGCTGTGTGAATTCATTCACCCTTCCCAACGTGAGTAAAAAATTATTTATTATAGAGGAGCTGGGTGCACAATTATTGGCACGGCGCTCTTATTCACACCATTCCCACCAGGGCCACACCAGCAGCGCTGCCTCCTCCACATCCTCCTCTAGCAGCTTGGGTGGCATGAGCAGCGGTACCAGTATGAGCCTGATGTCCATGATGCACGCTTTCATGCAGCCACAGGCCGGGGTAACAAGAGCACCTGCACAGCAGCAGGACATGGCGGCACACCTCAAACAGCAAGTCCAGGTGTTTTTGGTCTCTACGTTGCCACCTAACGTGCCAGAACCCCTGGACTACTGGGAGGGAAAATTAGATGTCTGGCCACAACTCGCTGAATTTGCTTTGGACATACTCTCCTGTCCGGTCAGCAGTGTGTCATCCGAGCGAGTTTTCAGCGCAGCAGGTCATATTGTCAGTCCCAGGAGAACCAGATTGTCCTGTGATAGTGTGGAACGTCTGACTTTCATCAAAATTAACGCCACATGGATCGATAAGGACTTTGTGACACCTGCTCCTGATACTACAGAGTAGGATTTGGTCCTGTTGTCACCAAGATATAGGACCTTTTCTGCATCTATTATGGCCTATATGTGAACTAGACCTTACTGGTCATACCACCATTCCTGCTGCCCTGCTACCTCTCGCCTGTCCATGGACCTCATTATTCTGCTTCTGCTGCTCATGTCACCTCATTACAACTGCTACTCCTGCCCTGGCCTCCATCTACTGCTACTGCTACTGCTGGGCCTTCACTGGCTTCCACAATGGCTACTGATGGGCCTTCACTGGCTTCCACAATGGCTACTGCTGGGCATTCACTGGCTTCCACAATGGCTACTGCTGGGCCTTCACTGGCCTCCATATTGACTACTGCTGGGCTTTCACTGGCCTCCATATTGGCTACTGCTTGGCCTTCACTGGCCTCCATCTTGACTACTGCTGTGCCTGCCCTTGCCTCCATGTTGGCTACTGCTGTGCCTGCCCTTGCCTCCATGTAGACTACTGATGCTCCTGTACTGGCCTCCATGTTGGCTACTGCTGGGCCTTAACTGGCATCCATGTTGACTACTGCTGTGCCTGCCCTTGCATCCATGTTGGCTACTGCTGGGCCTTAATTGGCATCCATGTTGACTACTGCGGGGCCTTCACTGGCATCCATCTTGACTACTGCTGTGCCTGCCCTTGCCTCCATGTTGGCTACTGCTGTGCCTGCCCTTGCCTCCATGTAGACTACTGCTGCTCCTGTACTGGCCTCCATGTTGGCTACTGCTGTGCCTTAACTGGCATTCATGTTGACTACTGCTGTGCCTGCCCTTGCCTCCATGTTGACTACTGCTGCTCCTGTACTGGCCTCCATGTTGGCTACTGCTGTGCCTTAACTGGCCTCCATGTTGACTACTGCTGCTCCTGTACTGGCCTCCATGTTGGCTACTGCTGTGCCTTAACTGGCATCCATGTTGACTACTGCTGTGCCTTAACTGGCATCCATGTTGACTACTGCTGTGCCTTCACTGGCCTCCATATTGGCTACTGCTGTGCCTTAACTGGCATCCAAGTTGACTACTGCTGTGCCTGCCCTTGCCTCCATGTTGACTACTGCTGTGCCTGCCCTTGCCTCCATGTTGACTACTGCTGTGCCTGCCCTTGCCTCCATGTTGTCTACTGCTGTGCCTGCCCTTGCCTCCATGTTAGCTACTGCTGTGCCTTAACTGGCATCCATGTTGACTACTGCTGTTCCTTCACTGTCCTCCATATTGGCTACTGCTGGGCCTTAACTGGCATCCATTTTGACTACTGCTGTGCCTGCCCTTGCCTCCATGTTGACTAAATCTGCTCCTGTACTGGCCTCCATGTTGGCTACTTCTGCTCCTGCCTGGGCTCCATGTTGGCTACCGTTGCTCCTGCCTGGCCTCCATGTTGACTACTGTTGCTCCTGCCCTTGGCTCCATGTTGGCTACTGCTGGGCCTTAACTGGCATCCATGTTGACTACTGCTGTGCCTGCCCTTGCATCCATGTTGGCTACTGCTGGGCCTTAATTGCCATCCATGTTGACTACTGCGGGGCCTTAACTGGCATCCATGTTGACTACTGCTGTGCCTGCCCTTGCCTCCATGTTGACTATTGCTGGGCCTTAACTGGCATCCAGGTTGACTACTGGTGTGCCTGCCCTTGCCTCCTTGTTGGCTACTGCTGGGCCTTAATTAGCCTCCATGTTGACTACTGCTAGGACTTAACTGGCATCCATGTTGACTACTGCTGCTCCTGCCTGGCCTCCATGTTGGCTCCTGCTGCTCCTGCTTGGCCTCCATGTTGGCTACTGCCTGGCCTCCATGTTGGCTACTGCTGCTCCTGCCTGGCCTCCATGTTGGCTACTGCTGATCCCGCCTGCCCTCCATGTTGGCTACTGTTGCTCCTGCCTGGCCTCCATGTTGGCTACTGCTGATCCTGTCTGGCCTCCATGTTGGCTATTGCTGCTCCTGCCTGGCCTCATGTTGGCTACTGCTGCTCCTGCCTGGCCTCCACGTTGACTACTGCTGCTCCTGTTCTGGCCTCAAATGACTATTGCTGGACCTCCACTGGCCTCCAATGACTACTGCTGCTCTTTCACTGCATTTGTGACCTTTTTCCTGCATAGACCCTGTAATGGTGAATTTCCTGCATAGACCCTGTAATGGTGAATATTGAAGTCTAAAAAAAATTAAAAATGACTTTGAGATATCGAAAAGATAACGATGTTACTGACATGTGGAGCCCTAAATTCAACCAAATACACTACCCTAGTATCATATAGATGCTTTAACCCCTAGACGACCCTGGACGTAGGGTTACGTCATGGAAGTCTGTCCCCAGACGACCCATGACGTAACCTTACGTCATGGGTGTTATTCCCGCTATGAAGCGCGCTCCGGAGCGGAGCGCGCTTCATAGGAGGTGGGGGCCGGCTGCAGTGAGCAGCCGGGACCTCACCGGTAATGACACGCTGCAGCGATCGCGCTGCCGCGTGTCATTAACCCCTTAAACGCCGCGATCGCGGCGCGACCGCAGCGTTTAAGTGTAAGTGACAGGGGGAATCCCCTGTCACTTACCGATCGGGACCCCCGCAGTGTGACTGCGGGGGTCCCGATCGGTAAAACGGACTGCAGGAGGTCTCTCACCTGCCTCCGTGCGGTCCGATCGGCGATCTGCTACTCTAAGCCTGCACAGGCAGGCTCAATGAGCAGATCGCCGATAACACTGATCAATGCTATGCCTATGGCATAGCATTCATCAGTGTAGAAATCAGACTAATCTATGTACAAGTCCCCCAAAGGGACTTCAAAAGTGTAAAAAAAAAAAAAGTTCAAAACACTATTACACTACCCCAAAACCCCTCCCCCAATAAAAGTCTAAATCACCCCCCTTTCCCATTATATAAATAAAACATATAAAAATGAATAAATAGATAAACATATAATATACCGTAGCGTGCGTAATTGTCCGATCTATTAAAATATAACAAGCGTTATTGCGACCGGTAAACGGCGTACACGAAAAGAGGGGAAAAAGTGCGCAGATTACCGATTTTATGTTACATTATATATTAAAAAAAATCAATAAAAAGTGATCAAAACGTCCGATCTTCACAAATATGGTATTAATAAAAACTAGAGATCATGGCGGAAAAAATGACACCCCATACAGCCCCATAGGTGAAAAAATAAAACCGTTATAAGCGTCACAATAGGCCCATTTTATTAATATTTAATTGCCAAAAAAAAGTATTTCATTAAAAAAAATATATATAACATTAGAGAATCTGTGTAACCTGCATATGGTTGTGTTCGGGCTGACCTATAGAATAATAGTGTCATGTCGCTGTTACCATATAGGGCATTACGTAGACACAGGAACCCCCCAAACGTTACCATATTGCATTCTTTCTTACGATTTCACCTATTTATATCTTCATAAATAATATATTTGGAATTCCATCATACATGTTATGGTAAAATGAATGACGCCATTACAAAGTACAACTATTCCTGTAAAAAAAAAAGCACTTACATGGCTTGTAGATAGAAAACTGAGAGTGCTAGAGCTCTTAGAAGGGGAGGAGGGAAAAACGAAAGCACTAAGATCAAAATTTGCGCGGTCCACTGGGTCATTTTGGGCCTGGTCCTCAAAGGGTTAAACTATAAAATCCGAAGAAATCCGAGATTCGGTCGAACCGAACTTTCCGAAAAAATCTGAAAGTCCGGTCGGACCGAACCTTTGAAAAGTTTGCTCATCTCTACTCATGTATTACCCTCAGAGCAAGTGATAGAGGGAAATTAAGAAAGCTGCTCAATTTTTGCCACTTGGGCTTATTGCATATCACCCCTCCAGGACAGTGGGGATACCAGTGTTGGTATAGGTCTGCAAGCGGAGAAGTGGTTGTTGGCCAGAAAAGTCCGGGGCTGCTAAAACTAGTAGGTATAGCAAACAGGATACTCCTGAATGGGGCCTGTGTAATTCAAGGAAAAAAAAAAAAAGTATAAGAAATTTATTGGCATAATCACAAACGTAACGTGTTTCAGGAGTAACCTCCTTTTATCAGACAATAGTGCATAACATACAGTAAGACATCCAGGTTTAAAAGGTTGAGAAAAAGGGCACCCCCCCAAAGGGGAGGGGTGTGATTTACAGAGTTGTTTACTTGTCGTGTGAACAATAGTTGTTTACACTTTTTGTTTACTGCACTTTACTGCAACTTACCTGTTGGCTTCCAGATGACAAGACCTACACAAAAAATGTTAGAATTGCTGTGTTTTGTTAATCAGTCTCCCAAAAAAACTGAAAAAAAAAAAAAAAAATACAAACCAACATTAAAAATAGAAATGTTACACTGCTTGGGAGGCAACAATGGCATTAAGGCCCAGAATGTATGCCGGGCGAAGGGGTTAATCAACTTTCATACAATTTGCAGATTTCAAAATGAGCTAATTATCAAAGTAACTATATTTTACAATGCAGCATGATTGATACCAAATTTATACAGTATAAATTTTATGTTTCAGTACTTGCTTTGCATTTCATTGTTCTTACTTCTTTACTAGTGATGAGCGAGTACTAAAATGCTCGGGTGCTTGATACGTGAGACAAATATTTCCCGATGCTTAGGTGCTCGTTTCAAGTAACGAACCCCATTGAAGTCAAATGGAAACCCGAGCATTTTTGCAGGGGACCCAAACTCAGCCTAGGGAAGGTTGCTTGAAAACCTGGGAATCTCAGAAAATGATGGAAACACCATGGAAATTGACAGAAAACAGCAGGGGCAGCATGCTTAGATGCCTCTGACAATGAGCAGTAAGGTTGGATATGGCTGCACTTAAAAAGGAAGCAACCCTGCAGACTGGCTGCAGATGACAAAAGATACTGGTGACACTAGTTTTTGGAGGTTGTCATATAGTCTGTGTGTAAGTGGTGCTTTATGGTGTATGGCACCCCTTACACAGGGCACTGAGCAGTGAGGTTCTATGCAGCTGTACTACTAATCACATCAATCTATATCATAAAAATGAAAGTCTGTCTGTCTGTCCCATATAGACTTCCAAACGCCTGAACCGTTTGACCCCAAATTTGGCAGGCAGATACATTTGGTGCCCGGGAAGGTTATAGTGAAGGTCCTGTCCTTGCCAGATGCACAGGAGGGGAGGGGGAAGTGGAAGAGCGCCCCATAGAGATGAATGGGAAAATCTCCACACTGCACACACAGGAGACATAATTAGCTGCCTCTTTGCCCAGCAGTAAACAGCAGTTGGGAGCCTTGGCAACCAATAGGATTACTACTTTCATTTTCATAGGGAGCAATGGTTGCTAGGGCAGCTGCCTCACAACATCCACAGAAATAACTGGTAGACCCCCTACTCCATCCATACAGTACATGTGTACAGGACCCCCTACTCTATCTATACAGTACATGTATACAGGGCAGTATTACCAGCTGCTGCTACCCTAAGCACTAAACCTGAGGATGCCCCATCCTCACTCATCAATTAGCATCATGATAGATTGGTAGATAATAGCTCCAGAGGTCACATTTAACACTGCCACACCAGACCTGACCAATACCGCCACACCATGACTGGATAACACTGCCATACCAGGCCTGACCAATACTGCCACAGTGTGACTGGATAACACTGCCATACAAGACCTGACCAATACCACCATACTGTGACTGGATAACACTGCCATACCAGACCTGACCAATACCGCCACACTGTGACTGGATAACACTGCCATACCAGACCTGACCAATACTGCCATACTGTGACTGGATAATACCGCCATAGCAGACCTGACCAATACCACCATACTGTGACTGGATAACAATGTCATACCAGACCTGACCAATACCGCCACACTGTGACTGGACAACACCGCTATACCAGACCTGACCAATACGGCCACACTGTGACTGGATAACACTGCCATACCAGACCTGACTAATACCACCATACCATGACTGGATAACACTGCCACACCAGACCTGACCAATACTACCATACCCCCCTTCGAAAAGACTAGATTTTCTGGCAAGTGTGAACAGGAACACTAGAAAAAAATAAAAAATAAAAGTTGTTACCTCCCCCTTGCACCCTGGTGCTGCGCCCATGCATGGTGCTGCCCTAGGCAGACCACGAGTGCCTAATAGTAAATACGACCCTGCAGGTATACAGGACACTACAGGTATACAGGACTCCACTAACTCTATACTACAGGTATACAGGACCTCCACCGACTATATACTACAGGTATACAGGACCCCAAACTATACACTTCAGGTATACAGGACCTCAACCAACTCTATACTACAGGTATACAGGACCTTCACCGACTATATACTACAGGTATACAGCACCCCCACCAACTCTATACTACAGATATACAGGACCCAAAACTATATACTACAGGTATACAGGACCCCAAAACTATACACTACAGGTATACAGGAACCCCAAACTTTACACTACAGGTCTAAAAGACCTCTACCAACCATAAACTACAGGTACACAGGACCCCCAAACTATACACTACAGGTATACAGGACCCTCAAACTATATACTACAGGTATACAAGACCTCCACCAACTATACACTACAGGCATCCAGGACCCTCAAACTATAAACTAAAGGTATAAAAGACTTCCACCAACTATACATTACAGGTATACAGCACCTTCACCAACTATATATTACAGGTATACAGGACCCCCAACTATACAGTACAGGCATACAGGACCTCTACCAGCTATACACTGCAAGTATACAGTACTTCCCAAACTATACAGTACAGGTACACAGCCCCCCCCCCCCCAATTATACACTACTGTTAGACAGGACCTCCCTCAACTAAACACTACAGGTATACAACCCCCCAATCCCCCAATTACACACTACAGGTATACAGGACCTCCTCAACTATACACTACAGATATACAGCCCCCCCCCCACCCCCAACTATACACTACAGGTATACAGGATGGAAGTTTTTTATTTCTAATGTGCATAAGCTACAATTTACATAAACAGTGCAGAATTGTCAGGTATATAGGGGCATATAGGGCTACTGGCGATTTCCCCTTAAAAAAAAAACAAAAAACAGGGACATAGATTGGCCTCCTGGGCACCTTAGAATAAATCTAATTAACACACTGAAACTTTATACCCAGGCAGCGCCGGGTACATTTTCTAGTACAATATACAAGAGCAGCAGCACCAGCAACAAAAAGTATGATAGTACTGAGGACTTCTTTGGGGTCTGTATGGACAACCTGCTGTCCCCTTTCTGCCAGCAGTATATCGCCACAGTGTGCAGCTAAGACCGTGGTAGCTGCACTGCAAGTCCCAGCCAGCAGTTTGGAGTCCTCCCAAAAAAAAGATTTTAAGCCCTTACAATGGCTGTTGGGTTCTTTCTCAAGTATCCCTGCCTACAGGAACGCTAATTCCCACCCTTACACTCTCCCTGACAATCAGTAGCTCTCTCCCTATGCTCATCCAGCATGCATATAAGCCGGGCACTGCCGGCGCAGATTCTTATATGTCCAGGTCATCTGATCTGGCCAGCCAATCACTGCTATCGACATGTAGGGTTTCCACGTGATGCTACGAAGTCCCAAAGACTCTCCTGCATGATGATTGGCTAAGAAAAAGCTGCCAAACATGCAGGAAGAGGAAGATGCCATTGTCTTGAGTATTGCTTGTCCGAGTAACGGGTATCATCGAGTACCCTAATACTCGAATGGGTACCAAGATCGGACGAGCATGCTCGCTCATCACTATTCTTTACCTTTTTTTTTTGTGTCTTGGAGCTGTGTGGCGGCCTCATGTATTGCATAGTGAGTTACTATTGCTACTGTGTTGGTTAGATGGGATTTTGAAATACTTTTAGTACATGTTTATTGGGATGTGACATGACCAAAACACTGGGTATTTTTTTTTTTACAATGTTCACCATGAGGGCTAAATGAAAAATTTTAATAGTTGGAACATTTCCACATGTAGAGATACCAACTCTTAAAGGTTTTTTTGTAGATTATATATATCTAATATATGTTTTTTTTTCTTTATTTTTTTCACACATTTTTTAGTCCATTTTTAGATGCATCTAGTTAAACTGTTCTGTCTCCACATGAGGCGAATAAAGGTGTAACTGGCTTGCCAGTGGCTCTGAGTCTTTCCTACCTCTGTATCCAGAATGTGGAGCAGACTGGACCAGCACCAGCTAAGCTTCAGACTCATATAGTACACAATGATATGAATGAGGATGGTTTATTCAACTGAATACAGCACTAATGGATGATAAAATACTGTAGTTACTGATGCTGATGTGGAAGAAAATTGCTGAGGCTATTGCTGGTCAGAAATTGATGCCTTCACAAGCCCAAGAACGAGTGTACTCCCTTTCTCACAGTGAGACCAAAATGGTACCTCAGAGCAGGTTGCTAGGAGACAGACCTGTGAAAACACACCCAGTTTGAAAAAAACTTAATTAAAACGAACAAGAGTGAGCAGATACAAATTCTGTCCAGCAAATGCAGCAAAGGAAACAAACAATGCATAGAATAGAAATGAATAAAAATGAATGTAGAGCTATAAAATAATATGAACAGCTGAAAAACTGTATATATAAGGGAAGAACAGCACACTCCCCGTCTGAAACTCCCTATGGGGATTTCACCATAAAACTAGTATCCTTAAAATATAGTCCAAAACCTGTAACAAACATGTAAGAATGCAACATAAGACACTTAGACATAGTTCTCGAGAGCATCCATGAAATTTAAGTTCAGTCCTGTTCATTCAGTCCTGTTCAGGAACTTTCTCGGTAGTCCCAGAACAAGCTAATTAATTGGCCTTGCGAACGTTTTTCGGCTCACCCTTTCTGAAGATTTTCAACTCTGCCTTCCGAATTTTTCCGTTTTTTCTGGCAAGAACGCTTGTAACTACTCCCATAGGCCATTCAACTCTTTCAGTTTGTTGCTCTTTATCAGAAGGAAGTGGGGTATCCGAATCCTTGACATTTTCAGAAAGCTGTCTCAGTTGGGATTTACCTTGTATGGTGATTGGTGCTACAAATCCCAGCGGATTGTATAGGCCGTTCACCACTGACAAGACACAAGGTTTTATAAAAGGTTTGTCTGCATAGGGGGAGGGAATGACATCAGGCAGCTGTAAGAGATCTGGCATTTTCTCTTTTACCCCATAGTGATGAGGGCGTGGCTTGATGCAAGTTGTGCGTCTGTCACTGTGCACATAAGTCTTAAAGGAGTCAACTTTTGAGTGCTCCAAGCATACATTTCCTATGACTAGCCATCCTAAGTCCAGTCTCTGGGCATATGGGGCATAGTCTGGACCATTACACTGTTGACGCACCTTGTGTACCCTTAGATTGTCTCTGCCAAGCAGAAGTAAAATCTCTGCTTCCGTATCTATAGGTGGGATAACACTGGCCAGGTGCCTTAGGTGAGGTTGGCGGAGTGCAGCTTCTGGGGTAGGAATTTTATCCCTATGGTTGGGTATTTTATCACATTCAATCAGAGTTGGTAGGGGTATTTCTGTATCTCCATTGATTGGAGAAGCGATAAATCCCTGTGCCCTCCTGCCATAAGTCTCTATGCTGCCTGAGCAAGTGTTTAAGGTGTAATGTTTTGCTGGTCCTTTGATTCCAAAGGCTTTAAAGAATTTAGGCCCTGCTAGAGACTGGTTACTTTGGTCATCAATGATGGCATACACTTTTACTGCCTTTTCTAGTTGTCCCTCTGGGTAAACCTTGATTAGGCATATTTTGGCACAACATCTGTTGCTCTGGCTCTGCCCACATACCTTCACGTATGAGCAGGAAACTTCTGTGGCAGTGTTATAGTCATTCTGGGGCTCCCCGCCATGACTTGGAGCAGGACTAACTGTGTATTCGGCCAGTGAGTCTTTGCCATATGGGGTTGGATGCATAGCTGTGTCATGTCTGTCACTATGACACTCCTCACACTTGATAGCAGATTTACAGTCCTTGGCCATATGCTCCAATGAAGCGCAGCATCTAAAGCATACTCCAAGCTCCGTGAGGATTTTCTTGCGCTCTTGAATGGTTCTAGATCTAAATGCTCTACATTTGTTTAGTGAGTGAGGTTTCTTATGGATGGGGCATTCATGATTGAAGGAATTGCCCCTTGAGGAGATAGTGTTGTATTGTGTACCCATGCTTTCTGCAGATGGTGACAGGTTTGTCTTCTTAACATTCTTCTTGTGTTTATAAGGGACACTTTCATACCTTAATGATGATTTCACTGAAGGTGTAGTGTTGAACTCCAGGAAATCGAGGCTGGGGTCATTCCTCATCTGGGCCTGTTCATCAACAAACCTGCAAAAATTAATAAATGGTGGAAAGGTGACATCATGTGCTCTTTTGTATCTTGAGACTAATGTTGCCCATTTCTCTTGCAAACTGTAAGGCAGTTTTGTGACAATAGGGTTCACTCCATGGGCAGTATCCAGATAGCACAGTCCAGGCAGACGTGGGTCTTTTTTAGCAAGTTCCAATTCCATGAGCAGATCGCTTAAGTCCTGAAGCTTCTGGACTTCCTTTAGACTGATCTTTGGGACGTTCTGCAGTCTCTTAAATAGGGCTTTCTCTATTGCTTCTGCACTGCCAAAAGTGCGTTCAAGTCTTTGCCAGGCAGCAGCAAGACCTGCCTTTGCTTGTCCCACATAGACAGTTCTGAGGCTTTTGATACGATTTGTAGAGCCCGGGCCTAACCATTTGACCATGAGATCAAGCTCCTGCTCTGCGGTTAGGTCAAGGTTGGCAATGGCAGCTTTGAAGGTTGCCTTCCAAGCTCTGCACAGTCATCAAATTTTGAGAGACTGGTGTTGATTAGCTCTCTGCTCACCATGAACCTGGCAAACTCAGATATATCTGATTTCTCAGTGCTTGTTGCCGTGACGACCTGTGGTGCCTCTTGGGCGTATGGGCTGCCTGGCGTAAAAGGGTGAGATGTTCCCGGGTAGAATGATGTTGCTGCAGGATTGAGCTGTGGTTTAACCTCTGGGGGTTCTGATGGCCCCTGCTGTGGGCCAGAAAACATCTTGTAGCCATCTTGCTGTGATACCTGTCCTTGAGAGGGCACATCAGAATATTGGTATTTAGTTTGCGTGGGTGCTGAGGATGACACTGCAGGTAGTGTTGACTCAAAGGTTTGAGCATTGTCAGCTTGGACAGTACTGGAAATGGGGGCCACTGCAAATTACTGTCTCAGCACGTAGTCACTGGTTCCATCAATTGGATTGTCTATTTCTTTTAATGGCAAGCAAACTGGATCAAGATTTTGGTACAATGCTTGCTCAAGTACCTTTACTTTAGCTAATGCAATTTCCTCTTCCATCTCTGTTTGAAGGAGCTTTATCTGAGCCTCTGCTTTTATTTCCTTTTCCACAAAGGAACACCTTACTTTGGATTGCTCTGCATTTATGTGGGCTTCTAATATTCTGTCACTCAAAACTGAGCTTCTTGAGCACGATGATCTGTAAGACTGAGAGGAATGTTTAGATGAATTTGATCTGTGTGATCTAGTTTCTTGCAAATGAGAGATACAGAGTTCCACTTTATCTTTAACATCCTGCACCATGGCGTCTCTTTTTCTGGCTATTGATTCTACCTTGCTCAGTTCTAATAAGGCTTCATCGATATTAGAGTCTTTTAAAAAGGTGATATACTTTGCAGACAGTATCTTTCATGAGCTGTGTTTAACCTTCCAACAGCATTTTGTAAACTCTCAGCGTCACACTTGGTGGATTGAAATCCTGACAAGAGGGAGGCAACTCGTTCCCATAGCTCTTCTAAGTTATCACAGAGCTCATCTTTTGTGGTATGGTAGTTCTCAATGACTTTTAGTGTTGGTTTGGTAGAGCGTTTTGGTCGTAGGACTTGGTCTGCTGGAAGTGTACGATTTCTGAGGTAACTGGACTCTAAGGCAATTTCTGACTGTTCTGTCTCCACATGAGGCGAATAAAGGTGTAACTGGCTTGGCAGTGGCTGTGAGACTTTCCTACCTCTGTTTCCAGAATGTGGAGCAGACCGGACCAGCACCAGCTCAGCTTCAGACTCATATAGTACAGGGCCGTCTTACCCATTGGGCATGGTAGGCGGCTGCCCGGGGGCCCTTTTGTCTTAGGGGGCCCCTGCCCTCTGGGACATACCTGTATTTTTCGCTTTATAAGACGCACTTACAAAACTAAGTGCGTCCTATAAAGCGAAGACGGCTCCCAATTAGTGCCGAGCACCGCAAGGAAGCCGTCCCGCCCGCCCTCTCTATTGCCACTCACTATGCATATGCATAGTGAGCGGCCCTGAGCGACGGGAGACATCAGCGGCTGGGGCCGCCGGACAGGTGAGTTCCGGGCCCGCCCCTTCTATCGCCGCCCAGCTGAGCCAATCAGAAGCCCAGGAAAGTGCAATGAGCAACACTTTCCTGGGCTTCTGATCAGCTCAGCTAAGCGACGATAGAAGGGGCGGGCCCCTCACCTGTCCGGCGGCCCCAGCAGCTGATGTCTCCCGTCAGCGCGCTCCCGTAATCCTCCAGGAACAGGCAGAGGGGTACAGAGACGCTGCCTGTGTCCCGGATGTGTTGTGCAGCCTCTATCATTCATGATAGAGGCTGCAGGACATTTCCGGCACAGGCAGTCTCTCTGTACCCCGCTGCCTGTGCCGGAGGATGATGGGAGAGGAGCTGCTGGGGCCGGCGGATGGGTGAGTAACTGGTTTGTTGTTTTGAGGGGCACTGGCTACTATGGGGGCACTGGCTACTATGGGGGCACTGGCTACTATGGGGGCACTGGCTACTATGGGGGGCACTGGCTACTATGAGGGGCACTGGCTACTATGGGGGGCAACAGGCTACTATGGGGGGCACTGGCTACTATGGGGGCACTGGCTACTATGGGGGGCACTGGCTACTATGGGGGGCAGTGGCTACTATGGGGGGCAGTGGCTACTATGGGGGACACTGGCTACTATTAGGGGCACTGGCTATTATGGGGGCACTGGCTACTATGGGGGGCACTTGCTACTATGGGGGGCACTGGCTACTATGTGGGGCACTATATGGGGTGATTGGCTACTATGGGGGCACTATATGTGAGCATTGGCTACTATGTGTGGCACTATATGTAAAGATGTGGGGGATTTGATGGCGGCGGTTGGGGGGGCCCAATTCGCACCTCTGCCCAGGGGCCCATAATGCTGTTAAGACGGCCCTGATATAGTACACAATGATATGAATGAGGATTGTTTATTCAACTGGATACAGCAATAATGGATGATAAAATACTGTAGTTACTGATGCTGATGTGGAAGAAAATTGCTGAGGCTATTGCTGGTCAGAAATGGATGCCTTCACAAGCCCAAGAACGAGTGTACTCCCTGTCTCACAGTGAGGACCAAAATGGTACCTCAGAGCAGGTTGCTAGGAGACAGACCTGTGAAAACACACCCAGTTTGAAAAAACTTAATCAAAACGAACAAGAGTGAGCAGATACAAATTTTGTCCAGCAAATGCAGCATAGGAAACAAACAATGCATAGAATAGACAATAAAAATGAATGTAGAGCTATAAAATAATATGAACAGCTGAAAAACTGTATATAAGGGAAGAACAGCACATAAACTGCCAGGATCGTTGGAAGATGGTGTCAGCTACAGATGGCACTCCCATGTATATACATACTAAAAATGTTGGCAAGGGGCTAGGGGCATAGCTATTACATTTACATTTGTTTAGGATGGCTCCTCTGACACGCCCCTGATTAAGTCTCTGGGTCCCTGGTCACTCACAGCAGTGATTGGCTGAGCAGGCTGTCAGTAAGCAGGGACCCAGAGACTCAATCAGGAACGCAGCGAGGGAGCGTGGACAGTTATGCAATTGTCCTTTACTTGCTTTACCAGCAGTTAATTAGTAAAAGATGGCTTTCACCACATTCTCGCAGGGGAATGAAAATCCTCTGCAAGCATGCAGGGCCATAGACTATAACGATACTTAGGGTCCTATTCCACGGGACGATTATCGTTAAATCGTTCAAATCTAAACGGTAATCATATGTTTGAATAGCAGTTAACGATTAACGACCGAAATAGAAATCCTTGATTGTTTAAGACCTGGACCTATTTTTATCATTGCTCATTCGCAAATAGTTTGCATTGAATAAGATGTCATTCGGTCGTTCGCAGTAGTGACGAACGCAATAGCGACGATCATAAATAACGATTATCGTTCCATGTAAATGGGTGAACGATTTCAGGTCTTTGGCAATAGCAGACGTTTGGATCATTTATCGTTAACAATTATGCGAAAGATAATTGTCCCGTGGAATAGGGCCCTTAGTATCGCAGTAGATTTGCCACAAAACGCACAGCTTGAAATCTGCTGCGAACTCATTACATGTATCAGTAAAATTGTGTATGGCATAAAACAATAAAGAGTATTGACTTCCATAAATTATGTTATAGTGATGCTATTAAGTACATTTTGTATGTTAATTTAACACATTCCAAAACAATAAGTATTCAGTTAAACACACATGCTTACTTAAATTGTTTCTTTTGTAGCTTGTTCAACAAACTCCACATGGAAGATTCTTTACTATTTCTATGCAGGCCTCATATTTCACACTTTTTCCTTTACATTGGAATTCACGTGAACAATTAGGGACAAGTATAAATTGTCATGCTTTTTAACTGGTATAGATTGTGTTGTCATAACATATTCAGACTTATTATAATAATATTTCCTAAACTATGCTAACAACATTTGGGGGGTACTGAGAGATCAGTAGTATGAAGGCCTATTTGCAGGCAATGCTTCACGTGTGATTGTATGCAAATTAGCTCTTCTCCAGAAAGAAGAAGTAATATAGTCACCTGCAGGGGCATAACTACCACTATAGCAGCCATAGCGGCTGCTATGGGGCCCGCCGCATCAAGGGGTCCCATGGCCTGCTCCTGCAATACACTGGGCCCCCTGAGCCGTCATCATTTGCAGCACGGGGTGGCCCTGCTGGTCTCCTGGGTTTTGCAAATGTCCCTTTAACTGCAAGCACTCCTAACCAGAGCTAGCAGTTATGTAGTTATGACTTCACTTGACCGTTTAGTGGTCAGTCGGGGGGGGGGGGGGGGCAATCAAAAGTTTGCTATGGGGCCCAGCCATGTCTAGTTACGCCCCTGTTAACCTGCCTTGTCTTCAGTAGCATCTCTCTCCCTTCACGGTGCATTATGGCTACCAGCTTCATTGTCAGGAGAACTGGTCAGCATTATTACATTTAACATTAGAACACACAGAGGGAGATTTATCAAATATGGTGTAAAGTGAAACTGGCTCAGTTGCCCCTAGCAACCAATCACATTCCACCTTTCATTCCTCACAGACTCTTTGGAAAATGAAAGGTGGAATCTGATTGGTTGCTAGGGGCAACTGAGCCTGTTCCACTTTACACCATGTTTGATAAATTTCCCCCATAAGGTTCTGCCTTTGGCAAGTGCATGTAAATGAGATTTTTCTGGCTTATAATCCTGCCAAAGTGCAAAATTGCTGATTTTTGGTCACATTAAATCCAGAAAAATGGTAATGAAAAGTGATCAAAAAGTCGCATATACGCAAGCTATCGATAGAAAGTACAGATCATGGCCAAAAAATTACACTTCACACAGCCCCATTGATAAAAAAAAAAAAAGTAATAGAAAATTTTAAACACATTTAGTTTTTTTTTTTTACTATGCCAAGTGAGTTGGCATAGTAGCTTCCTTCATTATTTATACAGGACTATGAATTTAGTTTTGTTATATAAAAATAAAACCAATTGACAACTTCTTGAAAAATGATTTGTAAAGAAAACGTACTAACTTACTTTACAAATAGTTACAGTATGTGGTAACAGTTCATGCAAATAATGCAAGAAAGGAGCATTTTTATTGGTTTATATCAAGCCTACGACTACATACTGTACATCAGTATCCAAAATTGTAGCAATCATCTGTGGCTCTTCAGTACTGTTCCCTGTTAAATCTAAATTAGTAATGTAAGACGCTGAACCAAATATAGTTTCCATTTTTCTTTTTCATTCATGAAAAATTTGATGTTGTAGAATATGAATCTTTTCTTACATGAATATAAAATAGAAGAGACGTTAATATATAAATACAAATCTAAAAATAGGGACATTAAGTCATTGCAAAAGTCTATAAATACTTATATAGTTTATTTCTAATAATCCGTGTCTGGCATGACTGCTAATGTAATATTTTGTGTCATACTCCATCATTTATAGCTGTTTGAGTTATTTTAGGTCATTCATTTACCAAAATAGAGAAGGCGCTGGTAAATATGGGAGATATTTAAAGCTTGACCTTTGTAAAAAAAGGAGGCAGTGCAGCTGCCGTTTTAATCAGTTGATCCTCAAAAGAACTGAACTTCAGAAAGTTTTTTTTTCCCCATTAACAATAAATGAACAGGATGAGTGCAAATCAATTTACTTTTATCATATATATGTACATATATTAAAATGCTATTATATTTACCACAGTGATAATAACACTCCATTGGCATTACTCATCTCAAAATGACAGAGGAAGAGGACAGTATGTAGCTGTTTTTGTTTATAGCAGACACATGATTATTTTTTGTTTTGCTTGGGCCTGTGGTTGGCAATATATGCACTTTGTGGTAGTACTCATTAACAGTGAGGCATTGTTACAAACTACTTTTACTATATTACAACCTACTGATAACCTCTAGGCTAAGCAGCCAGATGTGTTGCATTCGTAGCCTTGCCAAATAAGTGTCAAATAAGAGGCTTCAGACTTGGAGACTGGTTTTACAACCATCTGATAATCCATTGTGCTATTATGATCATGGGCATAACTAAAAATTGCTGGGCCCCATAGCAAACTTTTGATTGTCCCTTTCCCTCCGATTGACCACAAACTGATCATGTGTAGTCATAACATTTAACATTTAACTGCAAGTGCTCATCGGGAGTGCTTGCAGTTAAAGGGACATTTACAGATCCCAGGACACTTGCTCTGCCAACAAGTGCTGCAAATGATGACTGCTCAGGTTGCCCAGTGTGTTGCAGGGGTGGGCAACTGGGTGCCCTGATTCCACGGACCCCGTCACAGCCGCTATGGTGATAGTTATGCCCCTGACTATGCTAGCACTAAGTGGGTGCTGACTGTATTTGGAGCACCTTTGGAATGTATTTTAGGCATTTTTTTTGGTTAACCCTATTATAAATGCGCCCTAGTGTAATCTATGGGAAACTTTGGTAGCCACTGCATAGGGGAATTGTTTCTAGTGCTATTCTGAAGATGGTATTGTGGTTAGCATTAAAAGTAGGAACAGTTGAATCATAATATAGTTTATGGAGTAACTAGTGCCATATGATGCCTCTCTAAGGCGCTGTATTCTCTCCTGGGCACAGTCCAACCAGAGGGAAATTCGTGCGTTATCGCACACTACAGTTTTGTCAAAAAGATAAAACTATATAGTATATTTTATATTCTTAAATAAAACTACACTACAAATGGAATAAAAAAAACCATCATGCCTCACGTAAATGACACAGCGATCAGCTGACGAACAAGCAAATATGTAGATCATGCAGGCCTATAAATCATTATCTGCCAGTAATAAAAGTGAAGGGCTGCATGCAGGATCTAAAGATTTAAAGGGTCCTTTTAATGCACACTGGCTGACTTGTACAAAGTGAATCAGCACTTATATCAGCACTCACTCATATCAGCACTCATTTCAGCACTCATATCAGCACTTACATTTAAAAGCATCCTTGCTCAATTAAATAACACATATAGCTCTGTTCTGTGTAGATAAAACTTTTTTGTTGTTGTAATACATGACTTTAGATTTTTTTCACAGCAATTAATATACTATTATGCCTACTAACCCCTTTTAACACCATGATGTACAGTTGCATTGTGGTGCCAGGGCATATGGGGGGTGGGTGGGCGGTCACTACGTGACCCCTCTTTATATCGGCCAGCTTCAGCAGTCGGTGGCCGCCGCTAGTAACCAGCATGGTGCAATCCTCTGTGCTGGCTACTTAAACTTAACCATTTAAATGTCATTGTCACTTACAGCGGCATTAGAATGGTGTTTGAATGCCTTCCCTGGTGGCCCAGTGGCCAGATCGGCTCACCACCATGCAATCTGATCCATTATACTTTACGGCCAGGGCCTCTTCTGTGTTTCCATGTGGTCCTTGAATTGATGAAGGTAGCTGCTGAGGGCAGCTTGAAGCAATTGAGTGCAGATTCAATGAATAAATGCAGTACATATGATCTGTATTTATCCCTATGAGCAATCATGGGTTTGCTAAGGGGACAATAAAAGTCTGTTAAAAAAAAAAAATATATATATATATATATATATTTATTTATGTTTTTTAAAATATCAATGTATCCCATCCCATATTAAAAAATATGCTCAGGTGTGGAGCATCAGTTGGGACTCCAGTGGGGGCTAGGACTCCAGTATGCTCCCCTGTGTGTCCTTCCTTGCCTGCGATGGAGCCTCACTATCTGAGTGTCTTTTCACCTACAATTTATCCTTGTTTTCTGATTCTGGCTTTTGGCTTACTGACTTCCCTTTTGTCATTTTTTACTGCACCGACTGGCTGTTATCGAACTAGATTTCTGACCAGGAGTTATTGTGCTTATTTGTCTTGTCTGCATTTTGTGTTTCACCTGTTCAGGCCAGGGACTGTCGCCCAGTTATCTGCTGCCACTTCGGGCAGTTGCAGTGGTAAGCAGGCAGTGTTAGCGGGCGGGTGTAAGTACTAGGGCATCACCTGTCTTATGTCCACCAGTCCTATTCCTGACACATATTTGATATCACCACATGTGGAATGATCGTAGCTATTAAATTATTACATACCTGATCTTGCGCGGTAATCTTTATAAGTGCAAGAAAACCCACAAAAAGTACAAAATTTCTTTTCTTTATTTCACTGCAAAAATGTTTTTGTTTTCCCTACATATTTTATGGGAAAATGAAGATTGCTATTACAAGTAAAATTAGTTTAGCAAAAAAATAAAAGCTTGTATAGGTCTGTAGGTGAAAAAAGAGATATGGCCTTTTAACCCCTAGACGACTTAGGATGTACCGGTACGTCCTGGAAGTCTGTCCCCAGACAACCCTGGACGTAACGGCACTTCCTGAGCTATGAATCAGCGGAGCGGAGCGCGCTTCATAGCAGGTGGGGGCCGGCTGCAATTAGCAGCCGGAACCTCACCGTTAATGACACGCTGCAGTGATCGCGCTGCAGCGTGACATTAACTCCTTAAACAGCCGCAGCGTTTAAGTGTAAGTGACAGGGGGAGTCCCCTGTCACTTACCGATCGGGACCCCCGCAGTGTGACTGCGGGGGTCACGATCATTAAAACGGACCACAGGAGTTCTCTTGCCTGCCTCCTTGCAGTCCGATCGGCGCTCTGGTCACTGAGGCTGCACAGGCAGGCTCAATGAGCAGAGCGCCGATAACACTGATCAATGCTAGCAATGATCAGTGTGTAAAATGAAACTAATGAATGTACAAGTCCCCCAAAGGAACTTAAAATGTATATAAAAAAAAAGTTAAAATCACTAACACACTACCCCAAAGCTCCTCTCCCAATAAAAGTCTAAATCACCCCCATTTCCCATTATATAAGTAAAACATATAAAAATAAATAAATAAACATATAATATACCGTAGCGTGCGTAATTGTCCGATCTATTAAATTATAACAAGCGTCATTGCGAACGGTGAACGGCGTACACGAAAAGAGGGAAAAAAGTGTGCGGATTACCGATTTTGTTACATTATATATAAAAAAAATAATAAAAAGTGATCAAAACGTCCGATCTTCACAAATATGGTATTATTAAAAACTAGAGATCAAGGCGGAAAAAATGACACCCCATACAGCCACGTAGGTGAAAAAATAAAACTGTTATAAGCGTCACAATAGGCCCATTTTATTAATATTTAATTTCCAAAAAAAAGGATTTCATTAAAAAAAATATATAACATTAGAGAATCTGTGTAAACCTGCATATGGTTGTGTTTGGACTGACCTAAAGAATAATGGTATCATGTCGCTTTTACCGTATAGTGCATTACGTAGACACAGGAACCCCCCAAACGTTACCATATTGCATTCTTTTTTTCGATTTCACCTATTTATATCTTCATAAATAATAAATTTGGGATTCCGTCATACATGTTATGGTAAAATGAAAGACGCCATTACAAAGTACAAGTAGTCCTGTAACAAACAAGCACTTACATGGCTTGTAGATAGAAAACTGAAAGTGCTAGAGCTCTTAGAAGGGGAGGAGGGAAAAACGAAAGCGCAAAGATCTAAATTTGAGCGGTCCACTGGGTCATTTTGGGCCTGGTCCTCAAAGGGTTAAACACAAGGAGTAAAAAAAAATGAAAGTTCAAAAACGAAAACTGACTGTGACATAAAGGGGTTAATACATTAAAATGTTAAAGATTTTTTATTTCTCTATATGTATTATTTAACATGAACCCTGTGGACTGACATCAATTTTACAAATTGCACCAAAATGCTTTTCTGCCATGTAGAAATAAGAACGAAAATCAACTTTCTAGTTAGGGCATTGTGTCAACAACTGATCTACCTAGTAGATAAAAGACATTCTTTTAGATGGGAAATGCCAGTGACATGGATTTAGCCTAATTCAAAATGTAAACTGGTATGGCTTGACCGAACAGCCTTAGACACTTAATTTGCTGCCCCAATTGAAGCTGAAGAATCCCAAAAATGTAAATTCCTACATATTTCCACTTTTTAAAAAGACAATTCCTCCAGCCCTGCTCCTTTCTCTCTCTAATAAGGTTTAAAATACAGGTTAGGCGTTTTCCTAAGCTTTAAGTATAGTGTTTGTGATAACAAATGACATGTAAACCAATCATTGTGTAAGGGAATCAAGCCTCTGTGATATTATTCTGGATTTCTCAGAGGCACTGAATGTCTTGAGGTATATACTGTATGTTCCAGATAACATGACTACTTGGTTCTATCATCCACAGGTCATACTTTTTATTCGCAACCTAAGCAAAAAAATAAATAAAAAAAATTTAACAATTCCTTTTTTTCTAGCCATTGTTAATTGAAATTTTAGGGTATAAACCCACACACCGTATACGCAGCTTATTTACTGCTGCGATACGCAACAAATACGCAGCAGATTAGATCTAAATAACTGGACACAGCATCAAATCTGCACCACCAAATCTGCTTCAAATCTGCTGCGTTTTTGCTGCGTATCTGCTGTGTATACGGTGTGTGGGTTTGTACCCTTAAAGTGATATTTACACCTGCATATTTTTAGTCTAATGTCTTTTGTTTACAAGTCAATAATTTAAATGATTTTATGCTTTGTCAGCCAGGAGAGAGGACCTATTTGTTTTTTTTTTCCTTCCAGGAATTTTGCAAAACTCTTCTTATAGTTAGTGGCTACCCCAGAATGTAACACATTGATGGATTTAAGAAGTTTAGAAGATGTCATGGTTTTCTTTAAATGCATAAATCATGATGTTGCTCTTTCTTGGAAGAAAAAAAACCCAAAAAGATAACTTTAACCCCTAGGCGAACAAGGACATACTGCTACGCCATGGGTGCCTGTCCCCAGACGACCCTGGGCGTACCAATACGTCCTTTGCTATGGAGGTGGGGGCCGGCCGGAGGTGGGGGCAGTGGGCAGCCCGGCCCTCACCGTTAATGACAGGCTGCAGCATGTTATTAACCCCTTAAACACCACGATCGCAACGCGACCGCAGCATTTAACTGTAAGTGACAGAGGCAGTCCCGATCGACTGTGGGGTCCCAATCGCTGTATTGGACCACCGGAGGTTTCTTACCTTCCTCTGTGTGGTCCGATCGGCAATCTGCTCATTGAGTCTGCCACAAGCAGGCTCAATGAGCAGAACGCCTATAACACTGATCAATGGCATAGCATTGTACAGTGTTTGCAATCTAATGATTGCAGTTAAAAGTCCCCCAGGGGGACTTAAAATGTGTAAAAAATAAAAAGTAAAAATGTTTTTATAAATACCCCAAAGCCCCTCTCCCAAATCAATGTTTAAATCACCCCCCTTTCACATGATATAATTAAAACATGTAAAAATAAATAAATAAACAAACATAAATATAGCATGCGTAGTTGTCCGATCTATTAAAATCTAACAATCGTCATTGCGAACAGCGTAAATGAAAAGAGGGAAAAAGCGCTAGCATTACTAATTTTGTTTGTTACATTATATATATAAAAAAATGTATTAAAAATGATCAAAACATCCAAGCTACACACATATGATAATAATAAAAACTAGAGATCATGGCGCAAAAAATGACACCCCATACAGCCCCATAGGTGAAAAACTTAAAGCGTCACAACAGACCCATTTTATTAATAATTAATTGCAAAAAAAAAAGGATTTAATAAAAAAAATATATAACATTAGAGAATCTGTGTAAACCTGCATATGGTTGTGTTCGGACTGATCTATAGAATAATGGTTTCATGTTGCTTTTACCATATAGTGCATTATGTAGACACAGGAACCCCCCAAAAGTTACCATACTGCATTCTTTTTTTTACGATTTCACCAATTTTTATCTTCATAAATAATATTTTTAGTGTTCCATACATGTTATGGTAGAATTAAAGATTCCATTACAAAGTACAACTACTCCCGTAAAAAACAAGCCCTTACATGGCCCTGTAGATAGAAAACGGAAAGTGCTAGAGCTAAAAACGCTAAAATGATAATTTGCGCAGTCCTCAAAGGTTTAAAGGAGAAGTCCACAGTCTGAATTTTTCCCCCCACTCAGGCAGTCAGCAGCCAAAGTGGTGTCCTGCCTTGGCTGCTAACTGGCTGAGCAGGGAAGACCGGGAACTGTAGTGGGGGACAGCGGACTCCTGTGCTGGAGTTGGTGAGGTAGGGCCATGTTGTTATGTTTATCTGACGACCCCAGACTTCTCCTTTAATGTCTTAAATCAATACAATAGATTAAAAAAGTTTATCTAAGTTTTGTTTTATATAGAGTTTATGTGAGTAGTATAGCAGATGTCTAGAAGCTCACACACTGACAATTGAATAAGAGTCTGTAGACCTAATCTGAACTGTCAGCAGTCAGTATAACAGAGTTCTAAGAACCTGACTAAGCAGGACAGGTCTCATTATATTTATCACACCATTGTCTTGCAGAGTCAGCTTTCTCAGTACAGTATGTATAAAACTAGTTGTTCTAAGACTGTAACAACACTTTCATTAGACATGACAGTAAAACTATTCATAAAAACCAAATATAATATGCTATAAAGGAATATTGTAAAAGGTATTAATATCAAGGACTATGCTTACTGCAAACAAAGGGTCTCACATGTTGCACAGGCTCCCATTTTGCACAAAAATTTACAGGCTTTTTACCAGTGTGGGTGACATTTTCCAAGTGGACAGGAAGAGAGTTGTGGCTTTGTGTAAAGAGAGTGTGGCCTTCTCATGTGGCATAATAAGTAGCTGAAATCTCGGCCAGCTGACAGCTGGCATATATTCTGAGTCTGCCAGATGCACATAAATGTGCTAGATTTATGGTATGCATTACTAAATCCAGTGCAGCAGAAACAGGTCTACGATTAAAGGTGCCCCCTCTTCCCTTACCCAAGGAGCAGTGTTGATCCTTACCCTGCAGCCCCCTTCTGTTAGCAGGTGGTGCTGCCTATGGCAGCCTCTACAAATAGCCTCATGACAGAAGCGCCTCTAAGTGGTTGGCAGATCAGTAAGGAAGTATATGAAATTTAATTCTAAGATTATGATAAAGCTACGGAATCAGGGAGGAATTTCAAGTGGAGTTTGCGCCGCGGACTCCTCTTGAAATTCTGCCTGTCCCATTGATTCAATGGGATTTCTTAAGCTCAATCCGCCATCCGCCCAAAGAATTGACATGTTTAGCATATTCACAAAAACTGATATTTATTAAGAACAAGGCAGTAAATTTTCCAGTAAAGGGCACTATTGGACAACACAGGACATAAATGTATTCTAATTCATGTTTTCGACAACCAGACACCACCATATCTAGACAGTGGAGCATGATATGTTGCTAATTATTCTTGTTTTAGTATCACACATGATTTCCCCCATACAGTGGTATTGAACTATAAATATTTCTCAATTGTCTTTGCAAGTTTAAAATTCCCACTCTTCTATATGGAACTGATGCAAGAGAAACATTCTGTTTTTTTCTTGGTGCTTAAAGAGTTTAGGCAGGATTAGAAATAGGCTATGTTCACACAACGTTTTTTCAGCTCCGTTTAAAATGACGTCCTTGACGTCCGTTATTTAGTTGCCTGACCTCCCCTTAGTGCACTGATGGGTGTTTGCACATTATTCTAGTTTGGTTACTAATCGGCCGTTGGATGGGGCTTAATTGAAAAGTCCATTGAATTTAATTGCAAAAATGGAGACAGAACGGTGACAAAAGGAAAACTGTGTGTGAACTACAAATAAAAAACGTCCACTGTTTGCAAAAGACATCCGAAAATGTTCATGTTGATTATTTTGACGTCCGCGGCAAAAAGGTCAGTTTTTCATTGCATTGTGTGCATTGGACGTCCGTCTTCCCATTGACGTCAATGCATTGCCAATGCAGTCGCAGTAAAAACAGACGTTGTTTTAAATATAAAAATCGGACGCCTTTACAATATTTTTGACGTTGTGTGAACATAGCCATACATTTATTTTTTATTTTTTGCAAATATACCTGTCAGGTTCTGTGCGTATTGCAAATCAGCTTCAGGCTAAGGCTATGTTCACAAACACACACACTATTTCTGTCAGTATTTTGGTTAGTATTTCTAGTCAAAAAAGACATACGCAGTTTCTGTGCTTTTGACACACTCTTCTTTTTGATTGAAAATATACTTACCAAAATATGCATGAACATAGCTTATAGGAAATTGGCTGCAATACCACGTACAAACTGAGGACAGGAATGGCACTTTTTGAATGAGAACAGCTGTACTTTTATATTTCTAGGCATTTATTCTAAGAGAAGTCCTAATATCTATTTAAACCAATTTGTCTTTAAAATGAAGGACATATATACAGTATGTCAGCTGTTCCTTACAACAAGGGGATTTTAAATATGACAAAGCTGCTGTTGGCACTAGTACTGTTAGGGGGTATTCATATGTTCTGTGCACGATCATAAATACGGACAATATGCTATGAAACAGAGTTTGGAGCTCCCAGCTTCATGATGATGTCAGGAGTTACAAAACAATTTAAATCTTTATATTAATATACTAATACAGCTGCATGGCTGTATCAGTACAGTAGTGCAAAGATTTCTGCTATTTCATTGCTTCTGGCATCATAATGATACACGATGCCGCGCGTTCTGCATTCTGGTCTGAAGCACATCTTCTGTGCGGACTGTAATCATAGAATGTGTGAACGCCTCCTAACTGCTTCAGGGATTTGATTTCCAGGTTACACTTTTTTTAAATTTTTTTAATAGAACTGATATATAGATTATATCATAAATGAAAGCAAAAACACACAAAAAAAAAATCACTGAAGAAATGTAAATCTATTTTGAGAGTCTAAACAATAAATGTCTGTTTTATGTGTATATTTTGTACATCTTTTATCTAGTACTACAGATGTTAAATAAAATGTTCAACACACATTACATTTCTATTGGAGATGCCAGCCCTAATATATTTCTTCACATTTTTTCTTTATTTTTTAAAGGGATAATTAAGTAATAGTAAAAATGTCAACTGACTAAGACGTAAAAGGCCAAATAACTAGTGCAAAGTGATGACAAAATATGCTTAATTTAAATGCAAATACTTCATGTGGATTACTGCTGCATGTTAATGTATGTTAGGGGAATTCTAAATAGATTGTATAATTGAAGCACAGCAGAGAGATAAATACGTGTTGTAAATCAAGCATTACTACCGATCATAATTAAGAGCATATTAAAAATACTCACACATGGGGCACTTGAGAGGAATTTATTACTACAAGTTTGCAATTAACCACTGAAAAAGCCCCACTGGACTAAGGATGCAAAACTCAATTGACAATACAGTTTATGTTGTATCTAGTATTCCTGTCGTGGTTAAATTAAAGGAATGTGACATCTACAAGAAACAGAGCTATTTGAAGTAACTGTCAATCTTTGCCATCAAAGGATGGCTTCATCGTAGCCAATTAGATCCTTTATCATGCTTAGTAAGATTATAAAGTCCTACTGAGTTCAAACATTGTCCCTATTGATCTGCAACCACCAGAGGACTGTGTGGTTGGTACCTCGATCGCTAGGACTGAGCTGAGATAGTTCTTCAAGATGCCTCATTTAGCTGACTGTTCATACTATGAGGTAAGGAGCAAAGCTTATATATTTGACAGTTTCTAAATAATGTTGGCTTTTTGACTACTTTTTTTTTCAAAAGAGATAAATGAAGAGGAAATGTAGCTACCTGCTTTATATATATATATATATATATATATATATATAGTTTCTTATGCTATTCAAGTCATTTACTACATAACTATTTGGAAGTACTGAGCAACTTTCGCATTAAGCACATCACTCATGTTACAACCTATTTGTGTGTGTGTATATATATATATATATATATATATATATATATATATATATTCTGTGTGTGTGTTCATTTTAGGTATGAGAATTCATAGTCATAGAAAGCCATAGTGAGATTTTTAACAGTGTTTTAGTATTTATGTAAACTTGCAAAAATATTGAAGGATGCAGTAAATGTATTAGCATGGTTGCGCAGGGCATAGTATATTTGATGGTCACCTAGTATGGACGACGTACATACACATCAATATTACATATATAATACAACATTTCTAGTAAATTGACCACATTTAAGTACACATGTAAACCCTTCCTATTTTTCTTGAATTTTTTGAACCATTGACGTAAGAAGTGTTGAAAAGAACACAGAATAAATTCACGGCATCCTATACCCGCCAATTCTCTGGTGCAATTTATAATAAAGATCTTGTGAATTTGGCTTCATAACCTTAATGTGTTTAAGCATTTATTATCAATACATTTTAAAAGGTTCTTTTTATCCATAAAGTATAATTCTGGTTAATATTACTTAGTATGTGTATGGCTCAGTATGTATTTTTAAGTGCATTTTCTGAGCCAACCCACCTTGACTGCATTTATTGCCTTTATAAAACTTTGTCCATAATGTTCAAAATGTTTTTTTGCATTATAGGTTCAAACACACCTGGAAAATCCAACAAAGTATCATTTGCAACAATCACAAAGACAGCAAGTAAAGCAATACTTAACAATTGGAACTAAGTTTTCAACCCAGGCGCTTTCCTATTCACATACTCAACCTGCAGGAATAACTCCACCACTACGAAATGGACATATGTCTCCTGTGGCGGAAAGCTGTACTCCAAATGGCACTGTATCTAAAATACTGACATTAGGGAATAACCATGAAAATGAGGTAAAAAAGTTACATTCTTAATACTTTACTTACAAAATATTTTTATAATGTTTACAATTATTATTATAGCACTATATTGATTGTCCATTTCAAAGCTAATATTTTTGTAGTAGCAATTATAGTTGGAAATGTGCAGTGAATCAATCATGAATAGTATTTCCCTATTTTATAATTGTGAATTAACAGTCTAAAAATAACACTTTTTTAAATATCCACATTCCTAAAAAGGGCATTCAAAAGATAACATTTTAACTTTTAAAAAGATTTTAAAAAATCACTCTATCTGCTCTGTACTTAAAGAAATGTAAAATTACATACTGCCTGGCCTAAATAGAACTGCCCGCTGTAATCAGAATGGAGCCTTATGGCCATATTAGACAGTCAAAATGGTGCACGTTTACAAAACCTATTACATAGCTTCATAATGTGTCTTATCATGGTTGGACATGTCACTAAATGGTAAGTTAGCAAACAAGCACAAAGAAGCAATAGCATTCTGCACCCTGTTAATGTAAAGTGTTTATATATATACATATATATATATATATATATATATATATATATATGTATATATATATATATATATGTGTGTGTGCCCCATGCATTAGCTTGTACAGAATTCTGTACATATATATCATTCAGGCCACATGGGCACAGAAGCTTACTGACAGCCCAACTCTAAATTCCTCATTCCCTGGATGTGATGGTCAGTAGCAACTGCAGAATCTAAGTGGACTGACAGAGGGAGAGGCCCCCTCTATCACCAATTTCCTAAGCAAAGACCTCCAGGGTTGCGATGGTTGTATATCCATTGGAGTATTGTAATATTCTCTACTGGGACTACATACAATAAGTTAATCTATTACTCTATGTTGTCCATGTGCTGTAGATTTTTACCTATTTATTTCACATAGGATGTGATAAATAGCATTACATTATACATGTGGAAATGGCAACTGCATTTCCCTTATGCACTTCACCTATTTATTTAAAGGTGTTTTTGATTAGCTGTCCCCATTCTCCCACACAATGCTACCAGGACTATTGGATAGAGAATAGTGGTTTCCCTAGTATTTGGATTGCAATCTGAATGCATATGGGGATACACACCCTAAGTGTAAAAACCTACAGTATATGGACTAGAGTGAGCTTGTCATGCACAATTCAAAAGTAGCACATGTATAGCTTCTTCTGAGTGCTGAAGCATCTCTATGCCTGTTTGCATCCCTGATGATTTCTCATTTTAGTATAAATTAGTATGGGTAGTTTTATATCTGGCATTTTATTCCTTGTCATGTGATTGCTTATTTTGTGATTCTGGGATTTCTAATTGAATATATAGGGAGAAAAAACACCAATACGCATATAGATATAGAGGGGAATTTATCAAGATGGGAGTACCTGTATGCCAGGCTTTCATGGATCCCCTCCTCTATGCCTCATGAAGGATTTACTAAGAGGCGCGTAGATTTCCTGAGCAGATGTAGGTTTCTGCTGTGATTTACACCTGCTGGTAGGCATAAACCATGATAAATCTAGCACAGGAGAAGGCCAAGCCTCCTCCTAGCCTTGCCACACCCCCGCCCATTGGGCAGGCAGAGCTTTGCTCAAAATCTGTGCCTTTTCCCTGGAGTATGCCAGGCATATTATTGATAAATCCTCCATGTAATATTTATTCAGCCATTTTTACCCTGCTAAAGAAGTCTATCTGCGGAAAAAATGCCAACATTTCTGTGAAAAAAATTCAAATGCAGAGCCTGGTAGGGGGAGCAGGGCATCTGTATGCCCACACTAGCCTTATGCTGGTGAAAGAATAACATTGTCATTGGAGTGCCTCTTTAAGAATACTGGCCGTAATTTATTAAGATAGGTTGTAAAGAACCCTACACCTTAGGGTTTTATCTTAACAAACCAACAGATTTATTAATGTGTCCCAAAGTCCTAATGCAAGTTTTTCACATGGGAAAACCAAAAACCAAATGATTTGAGAAAAAATGGGAAAACGTGATGGTTTATTTAATAAATATGTAGGTTATGGCGGGTTTTAAAGAAACACGCTCATGACATTCCCAGTTTTCGTTTTTAAAGAACAAAATGATGGGTGTAACATTTTTTTAGATTTCTGTGGTACAAAAGGTTACTAAATATGGTGAAACGTGAAAACAACAGGAAAAAAACTAGTAAAAAACTTCAATGTTCTGACGAAACAACATAACAACATTAGTAAATCAGCCCCATTGTGTCATAAGCCAATGTATACATCCTTGTTATTTATTGCAATTAAATATTACAATAAGTCTGTTAGGACTCGGGCCATGCCTTTTGCTCGGCGTCCATAGCAGCCAGACTGTTTCTCAGGTTTTGCTCTGCTCTGCTATTCCATGTGGTAGCAGAGCCCAGTGTTTCACTCTCTGGCTGATCAGCATAGGTGTTTTGAGTGTTCACTGATTATTGACTGACAGCTGACTTACCAGTTAGCTGTCTGTATCTGGGCAGGACCTGGAGCCTCAGCCCCAATCATGTCAGGGGCTGGGACTACAGGGTGCATAAGTATCCTCAGTTGTCTCATGTTCCTTGCCTGAGATACAGCCTGTTTCATAGTGTTCCTTGATCTAGCGGTTCTCCCTGCATTGTATTTTTGGTTACCTGACCTTTGGCTTTTGGACTTGACTATTCTCCTGGATTACGTTTTGTACTGCGCAGCCCTCCTGTTGCTGACTTGGACCTCTGACCTTTCTGTATTGTGTTGCGTTTGTCCTGTCTGTTGTTTTGTGTTCACACTATATAGGGTAGGGACCGCCGACAAGTTGTCCACTGTCGCTAGGACTGCTGTGGCAAGTAGGCAGATGCAGCGGGGCGGGTGCCAGTGTTAGGGCTGCACCTGTCCTTTGTCTTGCTGGTCCTATATATCCTGACAAAGTCATTGTAATATTTAAAGATATAAATGTACATTCATACCATAAAGAACTCTCTGTTTTAAGTTAAATTGAATATAAAAGAATAAAGAATTAAAAACATAAATTACAATAAGTCAAACACTACTGCCAGATATTGTGTAGATGACTTATACTTTAGTAATGGTGTTTCCTGACTCTCCTCAACTAGTCATGGCTAACAACTAATGAAAGACACACTATCTTTTCAAGATTGCATGGTCTACTGTGATTGGTATTGGTTTTAAATGCCCACAGGTGAACAAGAACCAAACGGTAAAAAGCTTTGAATGTACATTTTGTACCTTGCATGCACCATGTGTTTATTATGTTTGAAGGGGTATTCCTATTACATAATATATCATAAATGTCCCCTAGGTGCGGACCACACCTCTTGCCCCCTAATTGCCTGCCAACCCTCAAAAACAGCTGAGCTGGTACTTTTACATAATTTACAAAACTCCCATTAACAGTTGCACCACATGCAATGGTATTTACACGGCACAAGAAGCTACAGAAACAGTGCAGCTATTGCTGCCATGCTATTTAGGCAACTTACATTAAGGGTGCCCTCACACTTACCGGATGTGCAGCGGATTTGACGCTGCAAATTTGCAGCGAAATCCGCTGCGGATCCATTGCCAAGTATGAGAATACATACTCCATGCTCCGGCCTGCTTTGCGGGTTCCTGGTGTCTGCATGTCCCGCTAAGCCAATCAGTGCGCTGCCCCGCCGCTGATTAGCTGAGTGGGACGTCCAGCCGGGAACCCCCAAAGCAAGCCGGAGAAAGGAGCAGGTAATGTATGTTCTGGCCAGCAGGAGGTTAACTTATTGTATGTATTGCAGAAAAGAAAAGAACTAGCAATGGATATGCAGTGGATTTCACTGCGAATTCACAGCATGAAATCCACTGCAGATCTGGTACATGTGAAGCTACCCTAAAGAAGATGTATCCAATAGTTTTCTATGTGCTCCAAAGCCCACAGCCTGGGCTGTGGAGAACATAGCAGACATATATACCTAGCTTGCCTGCTTATCCACCATTGTTGGTTTCCCAACCTCAGAGAAGAATGAGAGATATTCAAATAGCATAAAACTGTTTCAGCTGCTTTCAACTTCTCTGCCACCCTCTGCAACCTCAAGCAGGGGATCAGGGAGCCCCCACTCTCCAGATAAATGCAGGCCCCCTTTAAGTAAATAAAGAAGAAGCAAATTTTTTCTTAAATACATTATTTTTTCTTTTCAACAGATGGAAGACGTTATTGATGACATCATTAGTCTGGAAACAAGTTTCAATGATGATGGCCTGAACTGTTCAGAACCTTCACTGCTAATGCCAAATAATGTAAGAGTTATATATCAATGCCTAGATATGTGGTAAAATAAAGACTTATTGCTTTACTCTTTACTATGGTAGCAGAGCCATAAGGTAAAATAGATGTGACTAGTCTAAGTTTAGATCACCCATTTGTTAACCTACTCTGTGCCAAAATTGTGTGCCTAAACCTTAGGGCCATTTTGTTGCACAATGTTGCATTTACACCAAGCCGCTTTCAGCAAGGTTCCCTTCTTGCACCACACGTGTTATGCTGGTACTTTGCAGCTAAGTCAGGAGTCATCTGACAAAGCAGCAAAGTGGCTGCATAGTGCATGGGGTATTCTCTACCCCCCTGTCTGTCTGGGTCCAGTTCCTACAAATCATACTAAACAGTGGTACCTTGGTTTAAAAGTAACTTGGATTAAGAGTGTTTTTCAAGAAGAGTTTTTTAAAATTGTAACTTGGTTTTGGAGCATTGCTTTGGTTTAAGAGCTCCCTGTACTGGGTGGGAGGGTGGGTGGGGGGAGGGGTATGGTCTGCATAGCGTGGTCTATAGCACTGCACTCTGACCCAGGAAGTCTCCCTCCCATTCCAAATCATAGCAGATCCACTTCAGGCTGGGGCTTACATCAGGGGACAGGACTGAGGAGGTAATCTCTTGATAGCTCTAACCCCCCTCTCTCCCTGGACAGAGTGCTACATGTATGTGCCCACATCTCTGCTGCTCATTCCATCATGTTCCCTGCAGTCTCTGTCAGCCCTTGTGTTTCCCATCCTCTCCATTCCTGCTATAACGTGTCTGCACTTACACTTAGCTATACAGACTGCTGCTATATTGTGCCTGCACTCACGCTCAGCTATACACACTGCTGATATTATGTGACTGCACTTACACTCAGCCATTCACACTGCTGTATAGAGAAGTTTCTGTCACTGTCCTCCTGCACAGCTCTGAGTTCCTGATACTGGTCTATACTGAACACACACACCTCCCCCACTGCTGTCATATGACCACACAGACCTCTGACAGCAGCCCTGCTTCTCTATTCTAGCCTGTTGTACTACGCTACTGCATTATGGAGATCTGCACATCCATCCTGTATCTACAAACTGCTGCAGTGCAGTTTGTTCATTCGTATGCACTTACTATACATTATACTCCATATGCTGATTGCTATACTCTACAGTAACTTTTAATATGACACATTCAGATGTTTCTGAATGTTTGTTTCATTTGTATTACGTTATTAAAAATAAAAAATCATTATTTTGGGGGGTGTGGAACAAATTGTCTGCATTTCAATGATTTCTCATTGGAAAATTTGCTTTGGTTTAAGAGTAATTTGGATTACAAGCACAATCCTGGAACGACCTATGCTCGTAACCAAGGCACCACTGTAGTTGCATATGTTTGCATGTTTTCATATTGTTTTATTCATTATGACTCTACCCATTTATCATATTATCTGTACTCTGTACCCATCCCTCTTTTATGTATATACCTTATTCTGACTTCAGTGGGGTGCACGGTCTGGATTGTAGGATGTTGTATGTTCCAATCTGTTCCAGTTCCAATGTCGTTCCGTGTAATAGGGCCTTTAATCCTTGGGACAAACAAGACAGGTCAATAGTAATGCAATTACTTTTAGTTGTCAGGTTGTTTTAGTTACTAGGGAAAAAGATAAACCAGCGTTTCATTTGCTGGACCTAATCGGTAACTTTTTTCTCTTTAATATAAATTCTGATACAGAATGTAAAGCCAAATATCAGTGCACTCAGGTGTGAGGAGGAGACATTTCCGTACAAGAAAAAAAGATATTATCTGCTTTTTGTCTACACTGGCATTTCATTTTAACATATACAGTATATTGTCAAATCAATTCCTACAAAAGTTTTCTTCATGTATTAATGTCACTAGAAACCCTGAAACATAATAGAATTTCAACATGAATAATGTAATAAAGTGTAAGCCAGGTCTTGTAATACAGTTTAGGAGTGTTTATTGTACATGTGACCTGGCTGCATAAGTTTTTTTGTATTTATTGATAGGGAATTGGGAGGAGGGGATCCAACAGATAGAACGCACTATTCACATTGTTCCCATTAACTGCATTAGACTCTTGTAAATAATGTTTATTAAAGGAGAACTCCGGACATGACAACTTTTTCCAAATACCGGGTAGGGGGTGGGTGAAAATAATGAAGTCCACTTGCCTCCCTGGCTCCTACGCTGGTGCCCACATACTGCCACTCTGGTCCCCAGGTGATTAGTGCTGCAGAGATGGGATTTGGGATATAACCTTCCAGGCCCACGATCAGCTTGTCAGCTGCATTTTGAAAAAAAGTTATCCTTCCTGGAGTTGTCCTTAAAAATGAGCACTATATTTATATTGAAATCTAGTGGTGTGTTTACACAGAGAGATTTATCTGAAAGATTTTGGAAGCCAAAGCCAGGGATAGATTTGAAAAGAGGAGAAATCTCAGTCTTTCCTTTATGACCTGTTTCTTGTTTATAGTCTGTTTCTGGCTTTGGCTTCAAAAATCTGTCAGATAAATCTCTCTGTGTAAATGCGCCATAAGTAAAGCAGTGCTGCATATCTGCCTATGCTTCAAGGAGGGGAAAACCTCCTGTTATTTTAAGGCACACTGCTGGCACTATTAAAAGGGCACACTTTTCTCACACATTTAATAGGAGGCACTCTGCTGGAGTTATTATAGCAGACACAAAGCTAGTACTAGTAGAAAGGGAGCCCTAGGATTGCACTATAAATAGAGCAGTATAATGTTGTTGTTAATAAGGACACTCCAGAGAGTTAACTTGTTATTTTGTTTCTAATATGTTGCTTTAATGAAGTGATCATACTTTGTAATATAATTTCATTAATATAAATGTGTATTTTTTTTCAGTACTACATAATCTCTGTTGAGTGGTAGCAGTAAGGGGTGACAAAGGCTCCTCTGCTGCCACCAACATTCGTGTCGAAAACTGCAGGGCTATCTAAGCCCTGTAATTCCCGGGCCCTGCTCTGATAAAGTGCTGGCGCACATTGCTATATGGAGCAGAGTTCTCCCCCTCCATGTACAGTATATTTTTACAGTACCCAGGAGACGCCACCTGTCACTATAGCAGAGCACCGCAACCTCTGCATAGCGAGCTATCATTGCTAGCACCACACACTCTGCTAGTGTCTAGCATGGTGAGCACGAATGTTGGTGGCAGCAGAAGGGTCTGTGTTGCCCCTTACAGCTGCCACTCATTGAAAGTTGATTAGTACAGAAAAAACTATCCATTTATTTTAGTAATATATATTCTAACTTTATTAAAACAATGAATTAATAAAATAACTCTGGAGTACTTCTTTAATGTGCACCAATCAAGCTACTGTTATGATGGTGTTAACAGTATTTTTATGTAAGATTTATGTAAAAACCTTTTTGTGAAAAAAAAAGATTCTGAGAAAGATTTTAATAGTAGTAGATAGCTTTACGCTAATACAGTACCTGTATGCAGATCTTGGTGCATGTGGGTTTGGAAAATATGGTTTGCTTTAATTCAGCTTATTCATGAATCTGATATAAATTACAGTCCCCTGTATATACAAAGTGCAATTGCTTGGTTTTGAGATTCATGGTTGACTAATAGGCAACACAGGAAAATAGTCATATGCGTAGAGAGAGAACCCAGCACTACTACTTTGCTGACCAAAAGGACTCTGCTATTGGATAGGGCAACACAATGACTCTGTGGTGCATCTTGTTGTATGAACATAGCTTTACGGTGCTTTCATTCTATAATTTGCAGTGCCCATAGGAGACATACATAGGGAGGTTTCCTTGCATATCCCTCAATAAATGTCACTGTGTAGACATACAGTGGTATGTTACCCATAGGCATCCATGCATGATAAAGGTATAGCCATTCATACTCGGTTACTGTTAGCTCTGTCAGCTAAATGGGAACCTACAAATAGGTGGTACAGGAGTACCCTGAGTGGATCTTTTTTTGCTATATGCTCAGAGACGGTTTAAAAATAAGGGACACTTACCTTCCTGGCTCCCATGGCACTGCAGGTATCTAACCTGCTCTGTCCTGCTGTTCGGCCACTTTTAGGTCCTGGGCCATGACGTTGCCTGTCTTCCCAATCAGCGACAGAGGTGGGATACTGCTGCAGCCGCTAAGGCTGGTCAGGCCTGCAACGTGATGACACCGGGTCCCAAAAGTGGCCGAACAGCAGGACCGAGCAGGTGAGATACTGACAGCACCATGGGAGGCAGGGAGGTAAAGTCTGAGGCTATGTGCTCATTATATTTTTAGGCTGTACTTTATGGTTCAATTTTTTTTACTTTGGGAATGTTTGTTTAAGTCATACAATACACAATTTATTAAGCATATATTCTTTTTTATCTTTTTTGTAACATAGTCTATGCTATTTATGCCCCCAACTTTGTCCCAAATTACAGGCCAATGTGCTATAATATGGCCATATTTTGGTATGTAAATGGCTGAAAAAAGGAAATTAAAGTCTGTTTTATCATTAAATTCAAAAGTTTTCTTTTTTTTTTCTGGAAGTTAATTTACTTTACCTTTGCATCAGGAATTTGTGGTTATAAATCAGCATGACAGAATGCACACGATTCTTAAAAAGGTATCTGCACACTGCACTGAACAAACATTAACATGACAATTTGCCTAGCAAAGGGAAAAAAGAAAAAAGCTAGGAAAACAAAGTTACAAGAGGAGGCAAAGTTCACTTTGGTGGCCAGAGCAAATCCTTGTTCTAGCACACTTTTCCAGCTGTTTCAGATACCATATACAGTATAACAGATTAGGAAGATAAGAAGATAAGGTAAGAACATGCCTTCACATCATCACTACATATTTCATGTAAATAAGGAACACTTTAATATTAGCACACATATGTAGTAACAGTAATGGGGCAGATGTTTGATATAAAATAAGTGTACAATACAAGTAGTGTGAGACTTCTTCCATTCCATTATAAAAGGCCTGGTGAACACTTAGGCCTGGCAGAAGTGATGATATACATTGGACAGTAGGACAACAGAGATATCATGGAGGATTTCATTCTTTCTAATCCAATTTCTAAAAATAGTAAGGGTATTCTTTTAAACCTAAAAACTTGCACACTTCATTCACTAGATGGTGCTAATTACATACTAATAACAGTAATATACATCCAGGGCACATATTGTGAAAGTCAATATAACAATCATGGCCATTGAATTGTATGTATGTGTAACTTACACACAGTTTTTTTTTATTCTTTTAAGCTACTGTATGTATTAGCTAATAACATTTTATCAGTTTATTCTTTTCCAGCACACAAGCCCTCCATTATGTTACCTGTCCCATTACCACAGTACGGGTCAAGTTGTATTTAATAGTCATATATGGGGTCCAAGATTTGTGATGCATACTGTAACAGTGCCATAATATAATAATGCCAATAATTTATAAAAATGATTCAGTCTACACATTGTAAATGATCTAAAGCCAAAATAAGCCGCAATAAATTTACTGATAAATATATAACCTTTGTTAAAGAAAACAAAGCAGTGCTTGGTATAGTCCACAACACAGCATATTACAAAGCCAATGACCCTCCTATGTAAATATTGCACAAAGATGAATAAGGGTAGCAGCAGATACAAAGTAATCAAATACTAGCAACAATTTGTCCTAGTGACCTAAGAGTAAATGTAGTAAGGCATACCAATCTGACAGAATAAACATAAGGGCTGGACATCCTCTTAGCCCTCAGGTCACATCAGGGCAGTATTTACATAGAATAGTCATTGGAGGCTGGCTTTGTGAATCCTGTTTTGTGGACCTCTAGTATACCTGTTTTCTCGGTAGGTGTAAACATTATTAATTGTGTGAATATGTTAAATGGATTAACAATAATTCTTTTAATTCACATTATACTATGTAATAATTTTCATTTATTTCCTTTACATGGCAGTGTATTAGTCAGGTTTTTTTTTCCCTTTTCAGCTTCCATTATCCAGCAGTATTTTGGATGTCTACAATTCTGACCACAGTATTTCCAGTTCCACAATGGGATTATCCAACACATCTTGTACAGCTGGTGTTGGTGTAAAGAGGGAAGTTGCAGGTAAATTATAAAATGTATTGCTCTATGGAAAGTACACAATTTTAAATTCAGTCACTTTTACGGTATGTTCGCATTTTTTAGGCAAAAATATGTAAGTATTTTCACCTCAAAAATCGTCATACCCTAACAGTTGTTGAACATAACCCAGTAAAATTCTATTTTTAAACCATGGCATGCATGGTTTATTTATGTTTTGACATAACTAGTAATATTATATGTTGCCTATAGCACCACATAGAGACCCTAGGGGCAGTATTACAGACCTGTTGGTACTTTTTGTTTTGCTATATAGTTCTTTTGCAATACACTATGGGGGATATTTATCAAACTGGTGTAAAGTAGAATTGTCTTAGTTGCCCCTAGCAAACAATCAGATTCCACCGTTTATTCCTCACTTTGACGCTTTGACTCTTTCGACTCTTTGAATGAAAGGTGGATTGAAAGGTGGAATCTGATTGGTTGCTACGGGCAACTAAGACACTTCTACTTTACACCAGTTTGATAAATCCCACCCTTCAAGATCTGAGTAAATATTTTCAAAATATGTCATACCATGAGACTATTTCAGGGCATGTGAAGTCTTTCATGGGAATATGATCCCAAGAAAAGAGGGACCTTTGCACATAGTCATGAATGATGCCTAGTGCCATATAGTTGGTACTCTCTTTCTGAAAGACTCAATACACAGAGCCCTTTTCTAATGACTGATTTATAAAGTTTATGTTAATGCATCCAATATTATTGTGAAAACTCAGCCCTATGAAAAGTTAAACATAAAAGATAAAATTCTGGAACAGGAAGCGCCTTAAAAAATCCACTAAAAAATAGTTGAGGGCCTGAATAATGCTTTCTATGCTGAAGAAATGCTAATAATCTTACAATCACAACGGCACATGTGTTTTACAAAGCTTACTATTTTAGTAAAGGCAGAGCAAAGATCAACAAGCATGTTTATTCTGTCCTCTGAGTTTAGAAGCTCCAAACAATGGTGGTCTTGTGAGCTATATGAACATCATGCATTTCCATAATCAAATTATTTTGGGAAACACAAGATTCTTTCAAATGTTGGCTGGAGATCAACTGCATAAATTCATTATCTCCTATTAAATGTGTTTTATGATAGAACAAATGGCTTTTTAGAGCTTACAGAAAATCCATTCAATAAGTATCTATATTAACGGATTAACAGCTTGAAAAGTTACATTCAATTAGTACTCCACATTATAAAACCTTTTACTGTTTATTAATGCCATAGAAAGGAAACACAGGCTTCTTTCAGTGCAAATTTTTAAGAAATCTGATTGGAACTGAACTAGGGAATGCAGAAAGCCTTAGCTACTGGATAATGTTCTTTTTTTTTTAATCAGCTTTTCATTGTGTCACAATCAATACTAATGGCATAGTTCGGTGGAAAAAAATCTATCCTATCTATCTATATATATGTTGCGATCGCAGAAGGATCTGAATCCCTTGGGTGGCTGTTCCGCTTCTGACACAGCTAAGATACAAAATTTTCCGGAAGTGCCATAGACTGCATTGTAAGTGCATGACACTTTAGTACCTTGGCTATTTTAGGATTGGACCACCTATCCTCTGGATGTTATCGGTGAATTATTCAGTGATAGTGACATTAGAGGTTCCTTTTAAGTAAACAGCACCAAAACCGCATTTACAGGTAGTAGCTGCTACACAATGAATGGAGACAAACATCATACTGTACACTGTGATGTGTGTGCACCGAACAGCACTATTCTGAACAGTGATGATGTGGATAGCCTCATGTCCTCCATGAGATGTAAGACATGCCCAAACCTGCACGTCATGTCCTCCAATAGCGGCAAGGTTTCGGTGCAACATTAGAGACACTGTGCAACTACTTGACATCGTGTGCAGGCTAAACCATGCATAATCAATGCAATTTTTTAAAGCAAAGTGTCCATTTTAACTATATAGCTCTATATCCTTGCTATAGTAGCTGGGATAATCTAAACCAGTGATCCAGAATCCACTCTTGGTTGAGACTTTTTGCTCTTCTCTGCTCTACTTAGCTACATTCAAAGAGTAAGGCTGCATTATCATGTTCTGTGTGAATCACGGACGATACGGATGGTGAATGCCTGTCCAGTACTGTATCCCTGTGCGGCATGATGTTAAAATATCATGCCGGGAGTGGGGAAACCGTTTAAATCTCTACAGCACTGTAATGAGCCCCTAAGGACTTTATAGGAACCCCCAGTGAATAGGGACCCCCACTTTGTGAACATCACGGCCTATGGAAAAGTCCTCTATTTGTCAAAATGGAAAGCCAAAGCAAACAATGCCTTTTGTTTTGGAGGACTTAGCTTCACCAAGTTTTATTTAATTTCCTCTGTAGTTATTTTTAGAGAGAGTGAGGATTTTCCTAATTGAAAACCCATTACGTAAATACTGTTGCTGTTTTATCATATCATGTGATGATATGACTATAATACAATGTGCCAGTGCTAATTTACTTCTCATGCTTTTGATTACAGTGTATGTGTTTCAAGATATTTGGTTAGGAATTTAATCATCATTTAATCATCTCTGCAGAATCAAATAATGATTCTGCAGGCCGGTGAAGGTCTTACAACACACCTTTAATGCATAAAATGGCAACAATCATAACAAAATATATTAAAGAACCATTGTATTGCATAAAATAACTAACATGCCATGCCACTGATTTTTCTTTAGACACTGATACAAGAGCAATGGCCAAAGAGAGACAGAAGAAGGACAATCATAATCTTAGTAAGGATAACTGCATATTAAATAGTAGATATTGCTTTTGATAAAATGAATTGTTAAAGCGTAACTGTCATTTCAGGGTCATTTTTTTTAAAACATTAAATATCAATAGTACAAGCGATTTTAAGAAACTCTGTAATAGGTTTTATAAACCAAAAGAGTTTCCTTCTGGACTGAAACAGCAATCTCCCAGCCTCCCCCCTCACTTCAGAAGCAGCAGGATTTCTGTTTCCATTATTTGGCTATGGAGAGGGGAGGGGCTGTTAGGAGTGACTGAGCACAGAGCAGTCCTGCACAGCACAACACCCTGCAATCTTCTTTCAGTAAGTTCATAGATAAGCACTGACCTCTCTGACCTCAGAATCCAGAGTTTTAGATGCCCAGACAGTCTACAAACAGCTGACCTTCATGTCACCTCTTCCTCATCTCCCTCAGCCCCTCCCCCCTCCATAAGGATAGAATGGAGAGAGCAGAGCCCGTCTTCACTGGCTTCTCTGTAATGAAGACGTGTTTGCCTGATAATGCACAGATAAGAAGTCAGGGGGGGAGGCTGGGAGATTGCTTCTTGAGTACAGAAGGAGGCTTTTTTGGCTAATGAAACCTATTACAGAGTTTCTTAAAATTGCTTATACTACTGATTTCTGCAATAAAAAAAATATGACCGTTACGCTTTAAGATATCAAACTGTCTACTGTCTTTGTATAACCAATATAGTTTTTGTCATGTACTTTTGTGATATTACTACTTTTGTAAAAAAAAAAAAAAGTCCAAATAATAGTTTTTTATGTTAAACATTAATTAAACATTAATTAAATATTAATTAAACATTAGTATTACAGACAAATATTTAGGATCCGATATATCTATTCTTAAATAAACCCTTATCATGTATTCATTGTTTTTCAGTCGAACGCAGGAGACGTTATAATATTAACTACAGGATTAAAGAACTTGGAACACTGATTCCAAAGTCAAATGATCCGTGAGTCTACAGTAAATTTACATTATATTTTATTTCTCAAATGCTTTATATATATCTAGAATGCTTGACTATTAGATCGATAATCGTAGAAAAAAGTATTAATATTGTTCATGTTGAGATGGCAGATAATAGGAGAACCTCACTTCAATATACAATTAATTAAATTAATATTTAAAGAGGTTGGCCACTAATATATATATATATATATATATATTTATTTATTTCAGCGTACAATATTAAGTGTAATCCCTGAATTTTCCCTGTGTACCTCATAGATCAGGCTCCCCTCCTCCAGGCTGTGCTGCCCTGCTCTGTGGTGTTTCTGTCCATAAGACAGAGCATGTGACCAGCCATCTTATGGACAGCCTCACCACAGAGCAGGACAGCACAGCCTGGAGTAGTATCTGATTTTAGCTGTATGAGGTTTACAGGAAGCTGCTGCCAGTAAGTTCTGTGAGTGTACTGCATGCTGAAAAGTTTTACTATAAAGTGGCCAACTCCTTAAATGCAAAAGGAGATACATGTTGTCATACTAATCAACAAATGCTTTCTCTTGTAGACATTGGAGAAGATTTATCAAAATTAGCGTATAGTGTTGTCATTGCTCCATAGCAACCAATCAGCTAAAAGCTCTCCTTTGAAAATGTAAATAAGTTACTTGCTCGATTTCAGTGGGCATCTACTTAGCCCCTTAAAGTAAATATGTCAGCTGCATTTCATGTTCCAAACTTCTGACACTGTTGGATAGCTGTTAGGTTAAGGAAACACATGGTACCTTTCATATATCCAGCTGAGCTTTCAGAATGTAGAAAAATTGTTTTATTGTGCGGTGTAACGTATCAGAGAGGCTTTCTAAGCTCTTGATCTGCTAATTTGCTGCAAGCTGGTAAGCCTCCTAACTGCCCCTCCATTACTCGAACCTGCTTGAAAGACAGTCAGCTTTAAAGTGACTCTGTACCCACAATCTGACCCCCCAAAACCACTTGTACCTTCTTATAGTTGCTTTTAATCCAAGATCTGTCCGTTCAGCAGATGATTTAGTTATTGTCCTAAAAAACAACTTTAAACTTGCAGCCCCATGCCCAACGGCCGGGGCTTAGAATGTCTATGCATTAGGCTGGCACCACCCCTCCATCCCTCCTCCCCACCCTCTTCATCATTAGGAATGCCACTGGAACATTTTCTCCATGCTGAACATTGCACAGGTGCCTTAACGATCCAGCCCATGTTCAGTATTCACACAGCTGAGGAATAGGAGACAATCTGCCTGGAGCATTTCTAATGATGAGGAGGGTGGGGAGGAGGGACAGAGAGGTTGTGCCAGCCTAATGCATATACATTGTAAGGCCCGGCCATTGGGCATAGGGCTGCCAGTTTAAAAGTTGTTTTTTTTAGGACAACAACTGAATCACCTGCCGAATGGACGCCAGGACAGATGTTGGATTAAAAGCAGCTATCTGAAGGAACAAGTGGTTTGGGGGGGGGGGGGGGTCAGATTGTGGGTACAGAGTCGCTTTAGGCTAAACTCCAATTCCAAGGTATAGGAGGGGGATTGAAGAGGCGTTATAGCTCTCAGCATTTCAGGAGCTTGGGAAAGCCTCTATGACACTGAGCTCCAGAATAAAAGCATTATTCTACATTATCGAAGCACAGATGACTATATGAGAGGTACCATGTATCTTTGTCCTAACAGCTATCAAACAGTGTCAGTAGCAAATCCCTATAGAAAACCTCTTCTGCTCTGGACAGTTCCTGACAGAGATGGCAGCAGAGAGCACTGTGTCAGACTTGAAAAGATAGATTGCCTCATGCATGGCATGTAGCAGCTCTGAAAGACTGGAAGACTTGAGATTTTTAAATGAAAGTAATTACAAATCTTTCTGATAACAGATGATTTTAAAGAAAAAAAATATTTTGCCAAAGTACCCTTTTAAAAAGACATCAATGGTGGAATAGTGTAATGATCAGCCTCCACCGATACAAATAGGAGAGGCTAATCATGCATATTTACCGGTCTGTGCCTTAGCGACACTTTTTTCCGGTTTTGCAGCATATTAAGTGTGTCATTGCAAAGTACAATTGGTGTTGCAAAAAAGCTCATTTAGGTCTGTAGGTGAAAAAAATGCAAGCGCTATGGCCTTTAAACGCAAGAAGGGCAAAAAAAACCCTGCAAAACTAAAATTGTCTCTGTCATGAAGGGGTTAAAAATTAAACCACTCAATGAATTCCTGACAGGGTTTAGAAAGTTACTTAACCTTTTAGGTAGTTTTGTCATTGAGCAAATTAAGTCCGTTATTCTTAACATTTTTACGTAGTGTGAACCTTGCCTTAGATTGTAATCTGCATTCTTCTTCAAAACAACAGGTATTAACTGAAACATTAAGTTATTTTTTTTCTTAACCAATATTCAAGGTTTTGCACTAATTCACTCACATGCAGGCCTCAGAAATAAAAGAGCACCCTGTGGATTTGAGTACAGCAGTAGCTCATATGTGGTCATAAACTGCTGTTTGTGCATATGGCAAAGGTCAGAAGCAAAGGGGCAGCATTTTGCAAACGCTTTTGGGCATCAAGTGCATTTGCAGTGCTACCCCAATCTAGACAATCTGTATGGTGTAGAAAGTATGCCAATTGCTTTATGGCCATTAATTACTTAATTAAAAGGGTTGGCCACTTTATAGTAAAATAGGTCACTACAAAGTATTAGTAAATGTACTTACTGTATATACTGACAGCAGCTCCTTCATAGAGCTAAAATCAGGCTCCCCTCCTCCAGGCTGGGTTGCCCTGATCTGTTTTGTTTCAGTCCATAAAATGGCTGACATGGAGGAGCATGTGACCATGCCCTGTCCCCTGTGTCCTTCAGAGATATATACAGGCTCAGTGGTGGACACTGGGGGGCGGGGCATGGTCACATGCTCCTCCATGTCAGCAATCTTATGGACCAAAACACCACAGAGCAGGGCAGCCCAGCCCGGAGGAGGGGAGTCTGATTTTAGCTCTATGAGGTACACAGGGAGCTGCTGTCAGTATATACAGTGAGAACACTTACTCATAGTGTACACAGAGCAATTTTACTATAAAGTGGCCAACCCCTTTAACTAATTTATTAAGTAAATGTTCCTGTGGATCAGAAACACTTTCTTCCCTCCAGCTTTGGTAATACTATGCACTTTTAGTATTTATACATATTTATAAATAAAGGTTCCCCATAGCATAATACAATTTGATCTTTACTACAGTACTTCATTGTGAAAGTTTGTTGTGTTAATATATAGTATAGATGAAATCTTTTAGAGTTGATGACCTTAACACATAGCTAATCTAAACAGCTAAGAAGCCGTTTCCCTTGATGTTGTACTTTGATATTATGTATACTTTTAAATAAGAATCACTATTGAGAATACAGTTTATTTCAATGTTACAATGAAACACTCCTTTTTCTAAAGAGTCAAATATAAGGAATATTATACTTAAAATGATCTTTAAAATGTAATCTGAAGTCCTTGGCAATGTACATTTTCTTCTCCATTAATGTATAAGTACTGCACATAGATTTTAATCTCAAAGTTAATAATAAAAGCAATTTTCACTTAAAATATAAAAACTGTAATGGTGGAATCATAATACATTTAGGGCTCTCACAAAAAGTCTCTCTATTAGTTTCTTTTGACACATATTTTCATTCCAGGATCAATTTTACTATATAAGGAGTTCTTAACTATTCTATTAAAATTTCCATTCAAAAGCAATAATATCTAACAGTGAATAATAGTCATGTAAATCATTATTTCAGGTTAATGTAAAAGATTTTGTAAGTTCTTATGAATTCTGCTGATGTGCACAATTGTGAAAAGGTTATTTCGCCATTTTGCAGTGATATGCGCTGGAACAAAGGAACTATTTTAAAAGCTTCAGTTGAATACATCAAGTGGCTACAAAAAGAACAACAAAGAGGTAGAGAATTAGAACACAGACAGAAAAAATTAGAACAAGCCAACAGACGATTGCTGCTGCGTATTCAGGTTGGTTAAGTACAAAAAAGTTTTAAAGTTCTAAAAATTATCCCTGTCTATTCTTCTACTAGATATTTATTTATTATAACCATTACCTGCCGGGCCCATTTGTAGCGACAGAATGTGTTTAACCTTTTACAAAGATTGGTTAGATGAATGTACTCTGACATTGCTTGAAAAGTAGCAATGATTTTAAACCTGTTAGACATTAAGAATCAAGGACACCAATTTATATCTCCACAGTGTAAAAAAGTATTTTCTTGAAGAGAAATACAGGTGATTCCTTCAAAGGGGTTTTAAATGAATTTTCTCCTTTAACTGAGCACCCAGTTTGTACTTTCCATGCTTTCAAAATCATGTTCCATATGAAATGATTAGTAAATTAGGTTTAACAAAGTAGATGAGGACCTGACTAACAGCCACCACAAACAAATTCTTTAAATATAGCAAAAAAAAAAAAGAAAAAAAAAAAGACCCTACCTAAACGTCCCAGGCTAGCACACACTATAATGATTAGACAGAAATCCAAAGGAGGCCTTGCCCTCCCAGATTGTAAAGTATACTATAAAGCTACTATACTCACAAGGGTGCTAGATAGTTTTCACAACCACATTCCAAACTGTAGGTGTCACTGGAATCTCACATAACAAAGACCGACCCAGTCGCTATTCTGTGGCTTCCCAAGAATCTATTGAACACGCGTATCCCTTCCTAGTCTTCCTCAGTGAGTTTATCCATAGCTCCTCTAAATATGAACCTACCTCAACACCCCTGCCTTTTTTATCCAGATGGACACTTTTTTCCACTGTGTGGAAACTCTGCCTTTTCCCCTGCTTTAAAACTCTCCACTTTGTACTGTAGGTATGCCACAATACCAGGCCATTACTATGCTACAGGTATCCAACTCTAATAGCATTAAACCATTAGGAGACCTTCCCCACCCTAATAAACACACTTTATTATCAGCAATCCTTTTATCCCTGAAGAAGATCAAAAACTCCTTATCTTGTCTTCTGCTAATTGCTGCATGCACAGTTATTCCGCCAAAGTGGAAATCTACCTCTCTTCCCACCAAGGTGGAATGGTTTAGGGAGATCAACCACATCCAACGTACTGTATTGAAGAGCTCCTATCAGATTAACTCCAATGTGGAGAAAGATACTATTGGTGTTGGCAACTCCCCACTCCCCAACTATTCTTCTTTCTCCTTCCTCTCAGTTGTCCTAGTTGCCACACAGACGCAACTTAGATTTGACAACTGCTCTTGCGTTGTCTTTCTCTTGCTCACAAGGGTGGCAATAAGCTATTACAGGATGACACATAGTTGTTTAAGTCCAGCGACCTTATATGCTGGATGGTATTAGAGCCATGAAGAAAATATACACATGGTTCCTACCTTGACTTCTTATTGCTCTCTGCCCAGATGAGCTTTGAAGTTCCTCTGGTGTTCCTCCTTTTTCCTTTCCTCCCCTGCTCGCCTCCCCTTTTTTCCTCCTTTCCTATTTTTCCTCTTTTATTATGTTTTTATGTAATTTTTCAGATATGTTTTGAAAATTTGATGTTAATCATACAGAGCTAGAACTTAGTCACTTGACATCCATGTTTTAGACATATAATATTTGTGAATGCTATATTTTTTCCCTTCTTATTAATAAAAAACAGATAAAAAAAAAACTGCCCTACTGTCACTCGAAGGAGGAATTAGAAAATTGGGAGAGGGGTGGCAGGTAGTAATCTGGGCAGCTCCCTGCCCATGTCTAATCATCGCTCTCTCCCTGTCAATGCACTCTGCAGGTAGATTGACAGGAAGAGGCACCAATGCCAGGCCTCTCTGCCTGTCACTCATCCCCAGTGAGCGTGCTGACAGGGAGAGAGAGGTGACTAGACATGGGCACTGCCCAGATGACTACCTGTAGGCCCTCTCCCTGCTCTCCAAAATTGCCTCAGAATTGTTATTTATTGGGACTGCAAACATTTAACAGCCATAATAAGAGAGTGGACAGGTTGTCTTTAAACAATATATGCACATTAACAAATTATCTTATTCTGGCAGTAAAAATAAAAAATTAAATTCTTGCCAGTGCCATTTGAACTATTTTGCTTGCTATAAGGAAAATAAAATAATCTACCGTATGTTGATAAAATCTCTACCCTATACTCTCAATGCACCACTTTGTATATTGCGATTAACTTCTTACTTTTTTTTTAAGCTAAATATTAAATTGATAAAAGGGGTTTTATCAGCACAGGATATCTCATCAGTCACTGATTGGCAGGATATCTCTGTTAACTGTGTAGGGTTTGGAGACTTGAACGTGACCTGAGCATCAGTTACATATTGCCACCACTACACTACAGTGAACATTCCCATTTACTGTGTAATGTGGGCACTAGAGATGACCAATGTGGATTCTGGGTGTCCACATCCTGCCAGTGGCTGCCGAGCTATCATGTAAATAGCTTGTCAGTCTATTTTGTCCAGAAAAACCTCTTTAATAATTTAATAGGCTGTAACTCTGCATATACAGATGTAGCCTGTGTTAACCTAATTACAATGACAAGTTAAACTCGATATTCTAATTGACTTAACATGCCTCCCTGGCACAATTTTTGCATCAGGGAATCATGCTAACAATGGCTACATCTGTATACTTCTATAATAACACTGTTTTTCCATTAATCCTTAGACGATCCAGGGTGTATAGTTACGCCATGGAAGTCTGTCCCCAGACGACCTAGGGTGTAACTATACGTCCTGGGTGTTTCTCCCGCTATGAAGCGTTCTCCGGAGCGGAGCGCGCTTCATAGCAGGACTGGGCCGGCTGCAATCAGCAGCCGGGACCTCCTAGGTAATGACACGCTGCAGCGATCGCGCTGCCGCGTGCCATTAACTCCTTAAACGCCGCGACCGGAGTCCCCTGTCACTTACCGATCGAGACCCCCGCAGTGTGACCGATCAGTAAAACGGACCGCTGGAGGTCTCTCACCTGCCTCCGTGTGGTCCCATCGGCGATCTGCTGCACTAAGCCTGCACAGACAGGCTCAATGAGCAGATCGCCGATAACACTGATCAATGCTATGCCTATGGCATAGCAATGATCAGTGTAAAAATCAAAGTACTGTATGTAAAAGTCCCCCAAAGGGACTTCAAATGTGTAAAAAAAAAAAAAGTTAAAAACACTAACACACTACCCCAAAACCCCTCCCCCAATAAAAGCTGAAATCACCCCCCTTTCCCATTATATAAATAAAACATATAAAAATAAATAAACAAATAAATAAACATATAATATACCATAGAGTGCGTAATTGTCCGATCTATTAAAATATAACAAGCGTCATTGCGAAGGTAAACGGCGTAGACGAAAAAAGGGAAAAAAAATGCTCGGATTTCCGATTTTGTTACATTATATATAAAAAAAATATTAATAAAAAGTGAACAAAACGTCCGATCTTCACAAACATGATATTAATAAAAACTAGAGATCATGGCGGAAAAAATGACGCCCCATACATCCCCGTAGGTGAAAAAATAAAACCGTTATAAGTGTCACAATAGGGCTATTTTATTTATAATTAATTGCCAAAAAAAAGGATTTCATTAAAAAAAAATATATAACATTAGAGAATCTGTGTAACCTGCATATGGTTGTGTTCGGACTGACCTATAGAATAATGGTATCATGTTGCTTTTACCATATAGTGCATTTCGTAGACACAGGAACCCCCCAAACGTCACCATATTGCATTCTTTTTTACGATTTCACCAATTTATATCTTCATAAATAATATATTTGGAATTCTGTCATACATGTTATGGTAAAATGAAAGACGCCATTACAAAGTACAACTATTCCTGTAAAAAACAAGCACTTACAGGGCCTTGTAGATAGAAAACTGAAAGTGCTAGAGCTCTTAGAAGGGGAGGAGGGAAAAACGGAAACACTAAGATCTAAATTTGCGCGGTCCACTGGGTCATTTTGGGCCTGGTCCTCAAAGGGTTAATGGTATTATAATAAGCAAAATGTCAAGCTTATATTTTAACTTTTAACCAAGTAAAATACATTCATGTTAGGCATCCTGGATATAATATCTTGCATATAGACAGTCTATAGACAGTCTATAAACAGTCATGGCTTGTGTCATGTAGATAGCAGCTGGTTTAGCTTGTTTGTGTGTTTGAAGTAAATGTGTCTCCCCCTGACTGCCTACTGAGCTGGTGGCACTGCTGGATAGATTTCAGTAAAACCATTCATAAAATATTGAAGTTGTCTGCGTCTCTGTTTTTTTTTTTTACTTGGGACCTTGCACCTCTATGCATGACTGTGACAAATTTAGACACAGACAACAAAGGTCTGCTCTAAATGTTTTTAGTTATATCTATCCTGCACTGCCTCTAGCTAATTGATGTGGTCAGGGGGTGACAGATTCACTGTAACTGTCATTCAGTAACTGCTATCATGACTTCCATATCAGTATGCGTAAAATGATTGTGGGAAAATAGTGCAAAAATTACTACAACAACTACTTAAACACAGCTGCCACTATATTCCTCTCACCTATCTATTGGTTGGTCTTCACCTATTCTAGCATTGAGATACGCCAGCTAATTCTTAGCTGGTTTTGAATGTCAGAATAGCATGTATGGAAGCCAGTTCAAACCAGACCAAGTAATCTATATCACAATGTTTTCTTTTGCAGGAACTTGAAATACAAGCCCGAGCTCATGGTTTGCCAATGCCAGCAATGTGCACAGTAGAATTAGCTTCACAAGTCATCAAGCAGCAAACCTATGGAGAAAATATGTCAGAAGATTATGTTCATCAACTTCCAATGTCTATTGGACAATCAACTGACTTATGTGATGGATCAACAGGATTTTCTGATCCACTGTCACACTTTACAGATCTATCTTTTAGTGCTGCATTAAAAGAACAGATGTTAGAAGAAATGTCTCCATATGGAACTGACCCCTTTCTGTCTGCAACATCCCCTGACCTTTCCAAAGAAAGTAGCAGAAGAAGCAGTTTCAGCACTGATGATGGAGAAGAAGTATAAACATGGATGACAGATCCCAAAGACAGTAACACATAACCTGTTATCAGGACTTTTTTATATTTCAAACCTTACAAACAGTATAAAAGGAAAATCAATTTTCAGTGCAGGGAAAGAGTGCAGAATGAACAAGTCCATTCTCTAAAACATGAATGTCAAAGTGACATGTTTGTATATTATATTTTACACCCATTAAATTACATGGGCCTAAATGATTTTCCACTATTACAGCTCCAATTAGTAAATACTGCTCAATATGTTTACCTTGGGGCTAACAATCACCTGGTGGCTGAATGGAAAAGCCTTAATGATTTTGTGCATATATATTACAATATAACATTTCCCACTTGTAATTAAGTTGCCATTTTCCTACTTTGGTAAATGGATCATCCTGTTAGCAAATTTAATTAAGGGTCTTTGAAGGGCCTTAGCAACAGATATTTACTATAAAAAGTACTATTCTTACACTCCAGTAAAATGAAAATGTTGTGGCCTTTAAAATGTGAAGAAGTTATTTCCATTTTTCTAATTTCATAGTTGACTGTGATTTTCAGGTGAAAATTACTCTTCTATATTTCTACTGCACTCTTCTACAGAATAATTTTAACAATCAGCTTTCACAAGCTCATTAAGACATTGATAATTTGGTGTATAAGCCATGCATACTATCATCAGGGGACCACTGTGTTGTGCAAGTGTGTCATACTGTGATACTGGATAATAAGCTAAGAGCCTAATAGATGAACTCCATTGCAGACAAAAATAACAACTGGCATTTCTCTAGCACAGGTTTTGACATTACACTTTCGGTCTTTTTTTGGCTGCATTAATTTGAATTTATTACATTCCAGTTGGTGTACTTATGAACAGTATGCTAATATGAATGTTTTGTGTAACGTATGATATATACCCCAGTTCAAAGTATGTAGATTTATGAGTATGGAGATGTAGCTACAAAGCTGGTTAAGATACCTTGTGTAAAGGCCCTATTACATAAAACGATTATCGGCCTCTCCTGACCAATTACCAGCTGTTCAGGCTGATCACTCTTTCAAGTAATAGGGCATGTTAAAAGGTCGTGATCAACTGCACAATGTCGGATTATTTTTTTTCAGCGGCTGTCTGCTGCCCGTCATTCACTGCGCTAGGAGCATGCAGCAGTAGACCGCCCCTAACTTCAATGGGGAGCCCAAACAATCTAAGGATAGTTTGGACAGCCCTTCCTGCTTCTCCCTACAGCTCCTCTTGACTTTTTAACGCTCACAGGAAGGCAGTGAGAAGGGAACAAGGGGGAGGCAAAGGTTGAGCTGATCTCACTTCTTACTATTGTGCCATGTAAAACAGCCTGTACTTTTTAGAGAAAAAGTTGCACAGTGCACTACTTGCAAGCCATGTCATTTGTTAATGCTATAAAAGTTTTGTAACCACTTTGATAAATATGCATCAGTGGGGTGAATTTACCATGGATGTAAGCTGTAAGCTTTCTGGCATACAAAAGTCAAAAGTTTTTGTAGATAAATATGCAACTTTTTGCAATACTTACAGTATCACATTTAGAAAAAGTGGACAGGGGCTGAGCATTAGAGGCATAGCCTCTGTTACTTATTTATCATGACTAAAGCTGTGTGCATAAGGCCTAAGGCTGAGTTAAGACCATGTGCATTTGTTAAAGAGAACTTATCAGGTCCTTGAAGCCTCACAAATCAGCCATGTAACCTGCAGGTCAGGAGAAGCTGTTTTCCAAAAAACTGGATCTGGGATCTGGCAGAGCAAAGAAAATGATGTTCATTGACTGCGGTATTTTCCAGTCATGGCAAGTGGTTATGGTTAGGGAAAAGTCCTGCACTAAGGCTGTCTATCAGGAGTCACTGGCAGGAGGAAGGGCAGCTTTGTGACTGTAACCGCCCTCACCATGACTAGAAAATACAGTTACGGACACCTGTTATATGGCAGAGTGCTCTGGAGAACAGTGACAGAACGAATGGTAATATAGAAAAGAATGAGGACGGATTGATTGTGTATGTAGTTCAGAACAAAAATGCTTTAGGTACTTTTTGTCCTTTTTAGTACATATTGGGGAAGGAGAGGATGGGAGGTAAAATATTATACTTGTGTGATATTATCTCATATTGAACCATTATAATTTGTTCTATATTTTCAGTTGGCCATTACTGCATTGTAAAATATCACATTGCTCATTTTCATACCACCTTTACACTGATAACAGATGTAATGATTTCATGGAAAAGACTGATCTCCACAGATTCTAAATAAATGAATATATTCCTATAGGAATAAATCTGGCCCTTGAGATCACAAACCCTGTAGAATCGCTCAGTGATTTACAGAAGCACTTAAAAACTTCAGTGTCCTAAAACCTCAGTAAAACAAAAGAAATAACTGAATAAATTGACTCAAATAGATTGCAGTACATTTTCCTGAGCAAATCTTTATATACCAGAGGCTATATCTAAGCTAATTTGTCTTAAACACATATTTTCCTAATATAATTTATAGTGTGGTCCATATTTATTATGCAGTTTAAAGCCATAGAGATCTTTCCACAAGCAAAAAAGCCTTCAGCCTATTCATTTCACATGCCCTTAGGTGTGTGCCAGAGCTTCTAGGTACCTTATGGCATGTACTGTTTAGTAGCAAATTCTTTCTCAAACTCTAAGTTAATGTGTTTAAGCAATAGTTTTTCCATGAGGACATTTAGCTCCTTATAGACAGTTTTGTAATTGCTTTAGAAATATTTCTAGCATTTGTACAATTCTTTATTAATGTCCAAGTCTAATTTATTTTAAAACAAAGGGGGAAGGGGGAGGATGAGTTATCATGTCAGAGAAGCACATTTTTTACATTTTTACATATTTTTTACTGATTGTCTTGCACAAAAACTATGAAAATATTTCCCCCCTCCACCACTCTTGCCAGAGAGGGGCAGGTTAGTGGGCATGGCTGCACACAGAGGGGGGCATGACTCGCCGGGGTAAATTGTTAGTGAAATGTATGCCAGCTCTGAGTGTGCATAGGAGCTCACCTAACCTCAGTCTTATGAATGACTAAAGGAAATTTATCTTTTTATTATATAGTTTATCGATGTAAGTATGAACATTCCTAAAAAAAAGACTTGAAAAAACCCTACCAATCACAATTCAACATTCATTACTTAACAAGCTCTGGTAAAATGAAATCTGGCTCTGATAGGTTGCTATGAGCATATCAGGCAGTTTTTACCAGGTGAAAATGTAGAAGTAATTTAAAAAATCTGCTTAATATCATTAAAGCAAATCTCTACCCCCCCCCCCCCCACACACACACACACATTATTAGGATATTGTAGCATGCCTTTATTATCAGCTATAACAATGCCCTAGGATCTAGGGTTCCCATGCCCTACACCTTTCTTTGCTTTAACTACGTCAATTTCCATTCCTTGCCCACTGTTTGGTCTAGGAGCCCTTTACAAAACTTGCACAGAAGCCACATCCCACAAATGGATTTTTTGTAACTGCAGGATCACAGTTGTGGTAGCTTGCCAGTAAAATAAATCTGATCTGTGATGCTTCAGGTAGAGTAATAAGTCTGGGCCAATGTCATGTGTATTAAATTTGTCAACAGATAATAAAAAATTGTCTAAGAGACGGGTGCCAATAACGAAGAATGTTTATTGTATTATCAGCCTATAAAGTCTCTGTATTTGAACAATATTAGCATTTTGGTTCTAAATGTTATTTTCAATAATAATGTAAATCTCAATTTATTATCTTGTTTTTCATATTATTACAATGTAAGTGGCATTACTTTTTCTTTTTAATTGTATCATATGTGTAAAACACAATGCAAATGTCATATAACAAGCCTGGGAAATGGCAGAGCAGCCAGAGACCGTTGGCACAAACCTATGGGACTCCTTCAATTTACTTTTTTATTTTTAGATCATTTTTAATGTATGTACAGTATTAATATACTTGCATTTTATACTGACTATTCAAATATTCAATTTTATAAATCTAGAACATTTTTTTTTACTACATGTGTTTGTAAATTGATGACCATATAATCATCCATACTGGTATTAAAAGTCTTTTATAGTTTTTGTTCAGCTTTGCTTTTATACAGTATAATGACTTAAAGTAAATGACCTACAGTAAAATGACCTTGCATTTTTGTATTGTGTTTATTATTTGCTTTTGACTATCAGCAGAAAAGATCCAAGTTATGTTTGGAACATTTATGCCACGCTATTGCTGTACTACTTTGGAGTGGTGTTGATGATGTTCACCCAATTCATGTTTAATTTTCAGATGTAAAGGATTGGATCGCCTTGATCCATGTCTTTGTCACACCACAAAGAGGTGCAAAAGTTGGCATAGTAGCCTGCACTTCACTTACTGAAAATCAGTTCTCCCTGTTTGATTGATTGACATACAGGTTTTTGCTTCCAGCCATGCACACCAAGGGCTTTTTACATTGGCTAATTATCGGCCAGGAACGTAGCTGGAAATTCTAATGCGGATAATCAGCCCTGTAAAAGTGACAGTAATCAGCTGAAGACTGGGCAAACGCCCGATTATCGTCTGATTGTCTGTTTGGAACCTGCTTTTAAATTTGTCTTTATCTGCCGCATGTCATCCTGTGTACACAGGGGTTTGTGCAGCTGAAAAAATAAAGGGGAACTGACAGCACAGATTATATATATATATATATATATATATATATATATACTACCGTTCAAAAGTTTGGGGTCACATTGAAATGTCCTTATTTTTGAAGGAAAAGCACTGTACTTTTCAATGAAGATAACTTTAAACTAGTCCTAACTTTAAACAAATACACTCTATACATTGCTAATGTGGTAAATGACTATTCTAGCTGCAAATGTCTGGTTTTTGGTGCAATATCTACATAGGTGTATAGAGGCCCATTTCCAGCAACTATCACTCCAGTGTTCTAATGGTACAATGTGTTTGCTCATTGGCTCAGAAGGCTAATTGATGATTAGAAAACCCTTGTGCAATCATGTTCACACATCTGAAAACAGTCTAGCTCATTACAAAAGCTACAAAACTGACCTTCCTTTGAGCAGATTGTGTTTCTGGAGCATCACATTTGTGGGGTCAATTTAACACTCAAAATGGCCAGAAAAAGAGAACTTTCATCTGAAACTCGACAGTTTATTCTTGTTCTTAGAAATGAAGGCTATTCCATGCGAGAAATTGCTAAGAAATTGAAGATTTCCTACAACGGTGTGTACTACTCCCTTCAGAGGACAGCACAAACAGGCTCTAACCAGTAGAAGAGTAGAAAAAGTAGAAAAAGAGTAGAAAAAGAAGTGGGAGGCCGCGTTGCACAACTAAGCAAGAAGATAAGCACATTAGAGTCTCTAGTTTGAGAAACAGACGCCTCACAGGTCCCCAACTGGCATCTTCATTAAATAGTACCCGCAAAACACCAGTGTCAACATATACAGTGAAGAGGCGGCTGCGGGATTTTGGGCTTCAGGGCAGAGTGGCAAAGAAAAAGCCATATCTGAGACTGGCCAATAAAAGAAAAAGATTAAGATGGGCATAAGAACACAGACATTGGACAGAGGAAGACTGGAAAAAAGTATTGTGGACGGATGAATGCAAGTTTGAGGTGTTTGGATCACAAAGAAGAACGTTTGTGAGATGCAGAACAAATGAAAAGATGCTGGAAGAATGCCTGACACCATCTGTTAAGCATGGTGGAGGTAATGTGATGGTCTGGGGTTGCTTTGGTGCAGGTAAGGTGGGAGATTTGTACAGGGTAAAAGGGATTCTGAATAAGGAAGGCTATCACTCAATTTTGCAACGCCATGCCATACCCAGTGGACAGCGCTTGATTGGAGCCAATTTCATCCTACAACAGGACAATGACCCTAAACAAACCTCCAAATTGTGCAAGAACTATTTACAGCAGAAGCAGGCAGCTGGTATTCTATTGGTAATGGAGTGGCCAGCGCAGTCACCAGATCTGAACCCCATTGAGCTGTTGTGGGAGAAGCTTGACCATATGGTACGCCAGAAGTGCCCATCCAACCAATCCAACTTGTGGAAGCTGCTTCTAGATGCGTGGGGTGCAATTTCTCCATCTTACCTCAACAGATTAATAGCTAGAATGCCAAAGGTGTGCAATGCTGTAATTGCTGCAAAAGGAGGATTCTTTGACGAAAGCAAAGTTTGATATAAAATCAATGTTATTTCAAATACAAATCATTATTTCTAACCTTGTCAATGTCTTGACTCTATTTTCTATTCATTTCACAACGTATGGTGGTGAATAAGTGTGACTTTTCATGGAAAACCCAAAATTGTTTGGGTGACCCCAAACTTTTGAACGGTAGTCTATATATATATATATATATATATATATATATATCAGCCATGCTGCTTATGATTCAGTATCTTGTTCTCCGGTCCTTCACTGCTGATGTAATTTCAGGCCACCAACTTGTCCGGAATGATTGACAGCCGGAAGTGGGGCCTGAAGTTACAGCCTTGCACGAGTACTGGAGAGCTATACACCGGCTCACAAGCAGCATGTCTGGTAAGTAGAAACTGCTTGGGATTTAGAAACTGACAGCATGAATGTGCTTTCAGTTTCCTGGGCTGCATGAAAGATATGAGGATCATTCATAGATCCCATCTGCTCGATTTCTCGTGTCGCATGGAGGCACAGCAGACCAGCTGCTGATCTCGCTGATCGTGCTTGTTTGTGGCCCGCATGACAGAATTCTCAACGTCTAAAAAATCCTTAGTCTTTTTAGGGAGAGGTGGCAGGAGGACTAAGCCTGCATCCTGAGGCTTAGCAATGCCTGCTTGACACAGAGCACTGTTATCTCTGATTCTACTGATCGTCACGGTCTGGACATTCAGACACTGATTGCTAAAACTTTGGACAAAGTCTATTTTTATGACAGGTACACTTTAAACAAATGTCCCTAAATAAAAAACTTTTAATAAGCATTGTTAAAGAATACACTTATATGTTCAATTTACATTGTATATATGATCTGGGGAAAGAAACTAAACCGGAAAGGTATAGATAGGTCAACCTGATGTAACAATTAATTTAGATTTTTTTTAATTGTATTTTTATTAAAGAATTTCAGGGGGAAAAGAAAAAGTAAATACAGAGCTAATGGTTCAACGGTGCATACCAGTGATTTTCCACACAATTTTCAGATACAATTATATAGTACAACAGTTGGCATAATTAATCATTGTAAATGCAATAAAAAGGAATATTGTGTACTAAAGAAGAGAAGAAAAAGACAAACCAAGACTAAACACGACACAATGATGAGTAGGGAGAACCAAAAGGAAAAGGCACAGACAGTTACGTCACCCTGTCGTGAAATGAATCAGAGTTTCTAGCCCTTCTCTCCTCCCAGTACACATCCCACAGTTCCCATACCTTTTTAAATTGTTACATCTTGTTATCCAGCATAGCCATTAAATGCTCCATATACCTTACATCAAGTATATGAGCATAAAGATTATCTCGAGATGGGGAGACACTCCCTTCCATTGTTTAGTTATAATGTATTTGGCAGTGAGACAGTGGATCAATAGTTTCAAGACGTTACACCTCAGCTTCAGCGAGGTTACATTAAAAAGGTAAAATACTGGGTCTAGCGGAATGTCCTGTCTTGAGATATCCTTAACTACATTTTTTACTAGAGACCAATATGGAACAATACGAGGGCAGAGCCAATAAATGTGATGGAGGAAGCCCACCGCCCTTTGACATCTCCAGCAACTGTTTGGAAGTGCCGGATTCAATGCGTGCAAGGCTTCTCGCATGTATTACTAGAACAGCATTATCTTATATTGGTTTTCTCGTGCATATACAAGTTTTTGCTGCTCTATCCCATATTACTCACCAGACAGCCCGAGGCAGCTTCCTACCAAAGATTCTTTCCCATTTATCCATGTATGGGTAACGAACCTCTGACTTGGCGTTAAGGTGTTTAAGTATCCTATATCTGATATAAGTCCCTTAGTTGAGACCCTGGCTTTACTTAGTCTCTAGAATTCCGTAGGGATTGAGACTGACTGTGGGAAAACAGTGAGGTTATAAAATGTCTAATGTGAAGGTACTGATACTGTGCCGTCAACAGGAGGCCATGGTCTTTAGCTAAGGTTGGGAATGGTAAAATATTTCTATCTGAAGGGTTTACAATATCAGCAAAATGAAATAATTTATTAGTGTACCAATACTGGGTCATGTTACTCGTTAGGCTATCCTTAGGTTGGAATAGGAATGACGTTATTGGGGAGCACTTTGTAGAAAGTGGGAATTTCTTTATACATGCTCTCCACACCTATCTAGTGTGGGCTATAGGACTTAGGGTTGGGCCTTGCAAAGGGATATCAGATGTGGACCATAACAGTGAGTTAGGGTGAACTGATCCAGAGCTTTTCAATCATCATCCATTTTGAGTTTGCTGATAGTGCTTACCAGGAGGGGATATGTTGGAGGTGTGCAGCTCAATAATTTGATTTTGCATGGTTTCTGCATGAATGTGCTGATTTGGTACTGGTTTGCAGTTTCTTTGCTACTGTAAAATTTAAGAATTAAGAATATATATATATATTGTGCTGTAGACACTATGGCAATTCTTTTGTAGACATGCAAGAATCACCAAAGAAATATTGTACAATAAAAGAATTACCACAGTACTACTGAGCTTTACCATTAACAGTGTTTTTATGAGAACGCAAGCTTGCACTAGGTCCCTCCAACAGTCTGTCAGAAACGATGCCCTCCATGTCAGAGGCTTGCAATTCTCCATGAAAGAGGCAATTAGAGGCAGAGGACCACTATAGCAGAAGCCATTTGCAACAGCACACCTATAGTAACAGCTCAAGAAAGTACCCATAACAGATTTATTTATTATTATTTCCACAGTAGAATAAATTTACTTAAAGGTGACAGCTTGTAGTATCTATACTCTTTTAGTGATCGGGATGAGCACAAAATGTCTGCAGTACAAGTACTCATGGTGTGTACCCCAAAGATAAATATACAGTGTCATAGGTTTGCATATCAGCAGAGCCTACTGTAGAGGTTAGAGGTCCTGTTAAATGTTTTCTTTCTTAAAAGAGTACTCCCATAAATATAGCTTAACAGATCCCTCCTATTTGCAGCTGCCAGTGGGGGACAGGAAGCCAAAAATAGCTGAGGTGTGGGAGTTATTCAATTTGCGTAATTTCTATTAAGCGCAAGCTACATTGTTTATGTGAATGCTCTGGCAGCCGCAAACAGATCAAAGGGGGCCGGGAAACAACCTTTACAAGTTGGGAATACCTCTTTAAGGACATAGAGTTCCCAGACTGTAGGACTGGGAACTACTTTGTCCTTCAATGGCTAAAATTTGCCATTAGGAAGCCTTTTTGGGAATTTGCAATGCCTTTGTAGTTGTCAAGGTTATGTGTAGCTATTGAACTATTTTCTGAGCTCATGTCTCATCAGGTAGAATGCATACATGATACTGGAGGTCATGGCCATTTGTGTGGCAACTGTATGCTATGGAGGGTGATTACCTGACTGGGAGATGCTTCTGTTTGTGTGTTTCCCAGTGGGTGAATCTCTAGGTTATTTAAGATTGCGTGGCAAAGAGTGGTGGGTTGCGGTCACAGGTGTAGGCAGTGCAGCACCACAGAAGGACCACAGGCTGCATCACAGAAGCTAAAACCACCAGCCACCGGGGCACCAAGGATTCTCTCAATGATCAGTTTAACACACCAGATGCTCCTTCATTATGCCCCACCACACAGACAGGTTTTTGGAACCCTGCTGGATAAAGCATCCCATTGCACAACCACAAGCCCCAGTAGATTCCCGCCTCAAACTTGTAAGCAATAGAAAAAGAGGACAGCTTTCTGAGTTGTGCAAATGCAAGTAACTGAGTAACTGGCTCAAAGCTGATTGATGGGTGTCCAACCACTGGGAATTCCCCCCCCCCCCCCCATCATAAGAAAAGGGTGCTCCGTTCATCCTCTATGGTGAAACAGAAGACGTAAAAGTGATATTCTTGGAAAATTTTGCTGTTGATTTTTCACTTTTGGTTACGCTGGGTTCACACACTTGAAAAATGGCGTAAGAAGAAGTATAAATGTTATTAAAAAAAATGCCTGTAATTCTAATGCTGAAGTTTTGGTCGTTTGTTTATATAATTTATCCACTGACAGCAGCTTTACCATAGCCTTTAATAGAACTTTACTTTACCACAGCCTTTAATAGAACTTATTAGATAAAAAAAATACCTATGTTACTGTCTTTTTGTTTTCATTCTGGGTCAATGTGTAAACCCAGCCTTAATGATGAGTAGGTTTTTCAACATTCACCAGGGTGAATCTCCAGGGTGCTAGTTGGTAAGAAGAAAACCCTCTTCCCCCTAATGAGATATATTGTATATATTATACTGATTTATTTAATTACAATTACAGCAAAGGGTTAAGACATATTATCTATAAACATGACTTGGGATCAGAAATCCACAGACTATAATTGTTCTTCCACATTGACATTCCTAATTGTAATATCCCAATGCCCTAAGCATTAAGATACTACCCTAAACGAGTAATTACTGTAATCCTCTATGTATATATTTAGGTTGCATTAACTGCCAGCTTGTCTAACTTGGTACTTTTTAAAGAGTTAACTCATGAGAATCTGTGTCCTCAAGAGCTTACAGTTGTAATTTTTCTGCTTGGATGTTGTGAACGTCATTTCTAGTATACTTTTGTCTTTTACACAGTCTCTAACCTCATGCTGGTTTTAATAGTTGATATAGTACATTGTTCCATTTTACGAAATGCTACCTTAGCAGACATTCAGCTTAAATTCTGAAAAATACATTGATGCAGTACTCAGTTTAAATGACTGCAAATGCGACAACACCTTTTCATTTTTCATACTATTCTGTTATATATTGAAACACTATATTTGCTCTGTTTATAGCACAATACACTTCAAATTATGCTGCGAGAAATGAATGAATAATCTTTCATCTTCAAAGGAGAACATTCAGTCCCTAGTAACAGTTATTAGACATTCAGTAGACACAATTATAAATAACAATATGTGGCACCTGATTCTAATGATGCAGTTCAGGTTCAGAGTTTTACAACTATTCATAAACTGCTCCAGCAGACCTTTCCTGATTTATGATGCCAATAGATCCCTTTAAATTACCTCTTGTATTAAGCTGTGTGCAGTGTATTGTCCTATGAAACAAAATGTGACTGTAAGATGAACATTAAACACTGAATGCATAATCCATTGTGAGACAAAAAAGTGAGTGTCACCTGAAAGTTTTTTTTTTCTTGAAGGCCAAGGTTAAATGTTGCTAGACATTATATTGGATAATAGCATACTTTAAAAAACATTTAATATGGTAAATCCAATTCAATCATACAGACATTTTATCTTTCAAGGACATCCACTTTTATGTGAACATGACTCTTCATTTCATTCGTTATTGCACCCATAGTGTAGCTTTGTCGCTTGCCTTGCATTGCTATCAGAAACCTTTTATATATTCTAGCGTTCAATGCAAAGAAATTGCTTTGTTTTTTTCTTTATACAGTATTATCGGGTTACCATTGAAAGGATTTAAACATATAAGTAAAACATTAGTAATATTGTAAATAACTATTACTTCTTAAAATGACTACAAAGCCTCATTTTAGCAGCCATTTCTCCTTGTCCTACTAGATAACTCTCAGCTCTTCCCTAATATATCTTATTAGATAAATCCTAATTTAAAGAAGCAGTTCACAAAAAAATATTACTATGATCAGCTGCGGTGAGTATATGTTCCAGCGCCTACCAGGGGGGCCAATAATATTTTTTTTGTGAACTGCTTCTTTAACCCTTTAAGGACGGAGCCAGTTTTAATTTTTGCGCTTTCGTTTTTTCCTCATGTTTAAAAGGCCACTGTGCTTGCATATTTCCCCCTACAGACCCACATGAGCCCTAATTTTTTGCGACACTAATTATACTTTGCAAATACAGACTTAATTTTTTTATAAAATATGCTGAAAAAACTGAAAAAAATTATATGTGCAGTGAAATTTGCAAAAAAGGTGCAATTCATTTTAATTCAAGGGATTTCGTATTTATGCCGTTCACCCTATGGTAAAACTGACATGTTATCTATGTTCTTCAAGTCAGTACGATTACAACAATATGTAATTTGTATAAACTTTTATATTTTTTGATGTCTTTTAAAAAATTTCAACCTTTCAAGAAAAACTAAATGTGTTTAAAATTCCCATCCTTATAACGCTTTTGTGGTTTGGTCTATGGGGCTGTGTGAGGTGTCATTTTTTGCACCGCGATCTGTTCTTTTTTTTGGTACCTTGCTTGCATATAGCCGACTTTTTGATCACTTTTTATTACATTTTTTGTAAATTAAATTTTGTACAATAAATGTAAACAAAAATGCGCAATTTTGCACTTTGGCAGGGTTTTGCGCTTACGCCGTTTACCGTGAGAGATCAGGAATGTAATCTTTAAATAGTTTGGGCGATTACGCATGCGGCGATACCATATATATATTTTTATTTATTTATTTATTTTTTATTTATAAAATGGGAAAAGGGGGGTGATTCAAACTTTTATTAGGGGAGGTTTTTTAATTAATAAAAACACTTTATTTTCACATACAGTAATTAGAAGCCCCCTGGGGGATTTCTATATACACAGCACTGATCTCCCATTGAGATCAATGCTGTGTATATAATAGAGCAATGATCCATCAAATTATAATGGTCTGCTGCAGACCATCTACATGGATTGCCGAGTCAGGATCAGCGTCATTCCGACGCTGAGCCCTGGCTGGCTCATTACAACGGATCTCCCCTCCGCGATTGCATCGCTGGGGGGGGGGATCCCCCACTAGACACCAGGGTAAGGGGCACAATCCCTATTCAAATGCAGCTGTCAGCTTTGACAGCTGCATTTAAATAGTTAATTAGCTGGCCGTGGCGATCGGCAGCGGTGGCAAATACCCGCGGTCCCTGGCTACACATAGCAACCGGGGACCGCAGGCTGCAGAGAGGGCTCACATAGGGAGACCTCTCTGATCCCCTATAACGGCCGTATGACGTCATATGTCGTTAAGGGGTTAAATGTAAGTTGTGAGGCAGCTTTATAGATCAGACTTGTTTTTCCAGCACATCCAACAAATGTTTAATTTGATTGAAATCTTGAGAACTTAGTAGCCAAGTAAATACTCATGGTGCTTGTTCTGGTAAAAAGTTGTTTTTATCACCTGTGGATTGGTATGTGTGGGCGGGGCCTCGCAGATTATGTGCCACATTGCTCCGCCCCTAGTGCCACTTATCCCTGCCCCCATCTGTGACGTCATCGCAACATAGGCCGCGCCCCCTCAGTGGCCATTGGTGTGGGACATTCTAGGGGGTTAAGGTCTAGGGCTTTAGGCTGGCCCTTCCAATGGCTGCTGAGGGGGCGGGGTCTATGCAGTGATGACGTCACAGATGGGGTGGGGCTAAGTGACGCTAGGGGCGGAGCGATGTAGCACATAAGCCATGAGGCCCCATCCACATATACCAATCTACAGGTGATAAAAACAACTTTTTACCAGAACAAGCACCATGAGGTATAATATAAAATAAGTAATGAAAGCTGTAACATTTACCTTTTACACCTGTGGAGAGCAGCCAAAATGAAAAAAGGGGGTGACAGTGTCACTTTAAACTTCTTGTCAAGTTCCTTAAACCATTCCAGAGCAATTTAGTACAATGTAGCAGGGTACATTATCCTCATGAAAGAGGCCACACTTTTTCTACTGGCTTGCCTTCTCCCAAGTTTACATCTTTGTATCTGTTCTCTAGGAAAGTGATGCACATACCATTGCAATTGACATGATATGAATGAATATAAATCTGCCCAGGACACCTTTTTCCTTAATGGATCAAATGGGCTACGAAACACTACATGTAGCACACAATGAAATTAACCCCTTCAGGATGAAGGACGTAACTTTACGTCCTTTTTTGCAGTGAGTTACTACTCAACAATGTACCGTTACATCCTGGGATGAAACTGGCGCAGGAGCTGCGCCCGTGCCATCCCACGGGAGGTTCTGGCTTTCAGTGATAGCCGAGCACCCGCTGCATCTGCCTCGAGCACAGATGGCTGCAGTTAACCCTATAGGTGCTGCGATCAGGCCAATCGCAGCGCCTATAGTGTAGAATAGAGGGAGGAACTTCCCGCTATTCCCATTGGGGCTGTGCAGAAGTGATTGCGCGGCCCGATGGTACTATGACACCAGGAAGTTTCTCTGAAGCCTCCTGTGTTATAACTACGGTGGCTGATCAGGCTCAGCCTAAGGCTATGTTCACACTACGTAAGTTCTGTGAAAATCACGGCCGTTGTTACAACAGCCGTTACCTCCACTGAACTTACGTAGTGCTGCAGGTTGAAGGTAGCCCAGCCGGAGTGTATACACATAGTATACACTCCGGCCGGGATCCCTAGCGGTGTCATAGAAAACTGACATGTCAGTTTTCTGCAGCTGCTATTCATTGAATAGCGGCCGCAGAAAACCCGTTAGTGCACACTGGGGAGTTCTGACACAGTGGGGAGTTCTGATGGGCCCTGGCCGGGAACATGGAACAGCCGGTCTCATACTGAGCCTGGTTAGTTTTATCGATTTTACAGGCACATTACAATACAATGCAGATCTGCATTGCAATGTAATGTGCCTGTAATCGGGCAATCAAATAGTGAAGTCCCCATGGTGGGACAGTAAAATAAAGTATAATAGTAAATAAAACACACAAATAAATAAATAAACAAATAATGTACACAACACATACAAATCCCCATAGCACTTAATGCAATAATAAATGTAAAAATAAATAAATAAAAAAGTACACATATTCAGTATTGCCGTTTGCGTAATGAGGCTGGCAATAAAATTATCACATAACTGTTCCCGTGTTTTGAGACTCGTAACTAAGGCTCCACGGATTTTTTTTTCTTCATCCGTACAAAAATGGTATGGCAAACATTAAATAACTTCATTTTGTATTGCTAATAGTATTTACCATCACTGGTGGAAATGTAACAGTATAATAGGGTATTTGAGTGAAGTATTTCATATTATAGTAAAGGTACAGTATATGGGATTATTATTGAGGATGAATATAGTCGTGCTTTGTTAGGAGTTATGAAATCACAGGATATAAACAGAGTAGGAAAGGGGTAGTTTACAAATAGTTTTTCACTGTATATCTGCTACTAGTGAGGAAGTGGATTTCAGATAAAGCCCCAGAAATGAGGGAGTGGAAAGGTGTGGCAAATACAATATTGAGATATGTAGTCTGTAGCCAAGAATAAGAGATGGTGCAATAAGTTAAAATAATATGTGAATCTCAAGGAAAAGAATTGGAATGATCATACTGGCTTAGCCTGGGTTCACACTTCGTTTTTACAATCCGTTAAACGTATCCATTTTAAATTGTTAACTTCTAACGGACAGAGAAACGTACTCAACACTACTTTTGTGTCCGTTAAAGAAACGCTTCCGTTTTAGTCCTTTTTTTTTTTTTAATAGAAGACAATGGAAAAACAGATCCAAACGGATGACACACAATTGCATTGGTTTTTGCATCCATTTTCTCCCGATAAAACGTATATGTTAAATAGATTGCAAAAACACAGTGTGAACCCAGCCTTAGGGTGAAGTTTTTATAATTTTATTTATTTTAGAAATAAATAAATAATAACAATAATAAAAATGCAGAGAGGTTGATATGGAAGATTGACGTGACCCTGGGAGCTTCTCCTTGAACACCCAGACCTACCTTTCCTTTTTCCTACTAGATAGAGTAAGGGCAATTAATGTTGGGGGTTGCTAAAATATGAAGAAGACAATTAAATATCAACATGTGAACATATTGGAAAGTGGTGATATATATAGAAGTGGAGAATTGTATATAGGGACTGTTGGTATCATGTACTCCAAGTATGAAAGAACCTGAAATCCACCATGGCAGCCTGCTGTTTGAGCGGTGGGCAAAGGCTGATGGGGAGCCGGGATGGGAGGGCAGTGCTCGGCATCATATATGTTTTGCCTGCCCTCTGTGAATGGAAGCAATAAGTTGGGGGTCTCCAGGGGAGACAGGCTCCAAAGTATGGGGCCTTGTTTCTTCAGGGAGAGACAGTCAAAGTTAGAATGAATAAATGATTGCGATCAGGAGTGAGTGCTTGATAAAGATATCTAATATTTAAAGCTTAATGAATAGACATGAGAAATAAATACCATATGGTTAGAATATACATGAGGCTCGAATTGTATGGGAAGGAATTGACAAGATAGGTGAGATAGAACTCTTATGTAGGGGTGGGGATGGAGAGTGAGGGAAAAGAGGAGTTACATACATAGGAAAGGGTATATGGGGGGGGAGAGGGGGGTATCCCCTAGAGCGAATTTAGAACTGTGTGAATAATGGTTAATTGAGTAGAATTAGCTTAAATATGGACTACACCACTTAAATGGATGGGATTATCCCCCATTATGAGGTATGAGGCTCATAATCCTAGATTTAAAAAAATAAAAATAAAAGAAATAAAAGATGGCAGACGCATAATTTAATGCACATAAAACAAAAAACAAAAAAAGAGCCTTCTGTCTACACTTTCCTGGTTTCTTCCTATGGTTTCTGGTGCCCCCCACTTAAGGTGCAGTTTGCAGACTCCATAGTCTTTTTATTAGACAGCCCACAGTTGTAAGATAATGATGATGCCAGGACAGACAGAGGTGTCTGAAGCCAGCTTAACTATGACAGTTAGTGTCAGTATGCGGTTCTGCAGATAGATAGTGGAGCTGTGCTATACAAATGCTAGTTGATACCAGGGGATTGGATGGGATACATACAAAATGGTGCTAGAAGTACCTCTAACCCCTCTCGATGTCCTGGTCAGGTGGTCCGTCAGTTTTGTTCCCTTCGAACTTGCATGAATTCCTCACGATAAGGCAGTGTAGAGTGAGTGGTCTTGTTTTGAGTACGCTATTCCAGGAGTGTCCCCAACACAAATGGCATATGCAAGAGAGCTCCTGGCATATCGCCAGCTCAGGTGACAAGGTGGATGGTGTGATTATGAGAATCCTGATGGTTTAAACGCAATAAAGGTTAAAATGACTTTGACATGGCCATTCACTGTACACTGCCCTATCGGGAGGAACATGCATACGAGTAGAGGAAGCGACACAGATCGGCTATTGTAAATGTATGGGCAACTTTAGGCCGGGTTCACACACAGTATGACACCGGATGTTCTGTGACACAGCCGTGTCACAGAACAGCTGGTGTCAGTGAAGTTCATCCTGGCTGGTACAGCAGTACTGGCCGGATGAACCTTACTTCTTTTGTTTTGGAATGTGAGCAGCTGAGCATGTTCCATTGCGTCTGCATTTCAAATCCACATAGCTGACAATGTAAAGTGAGACCAGAGACGCACTTTACATTGTCTGCTCTGTCAGTCTTGTGCAGCCACTATTCAATGAATAGCGGCCACACAAAACTGACTCGTCACGGCCGCTGGGAATCCTGGCCGGAGTGTATACAAAGTGTATACAAAGTGTATACAATTCTTCCGGCATTCCATAGACTTCAATGTGATCAGCAATTTCATAGTGTACATAGTGTGAACTTAGCCTTAAAGTGATTTCATCCCAGGGAACAGACTTGAATCATAAGGAGGAATGGCAGCAATGAAAAGAGAAATCAGTGCACTAGGAGTGCTGTGCCCATCTCCAGTACACGAGACTAGTCTATTGGCATATTCAATTAAAGGATGACACCGTTATGAGTAATGATTGGCACCTTTAGAATCACCTGTAGATAGGGAATAGGTTAGCTTTAGATGGAAAATCCCCTTAGCAGCTTTAGTGTAACATAGCCTTGTCAGTACTCTACATTACCATGTTCATGCTAGCTGGCAGTCTGGTGAATGTTGTTGGCAAAGAGAGAAAGGTTTGCAGCTTGGTAGAAAGGTGCTGATGTTGTAATAACCAGGAATAATGCTTCCAGGATGACATTCTTCTATTTTATCACCGAGTGACTGGCTCTGTCTAAACACTATGGCTCAGTCCAAACTGTATATCACCTGGGAGGGAAGCAGAATGATGAATTAAGTAATATATGCATTTTATCAAGCTGATCCAATATTTCCCTGGGTATATTTTAAGGGTTATCTTTTATTTCTTTTCCTAGTGTAGCAAACATTTTCTACTGAAAAATGATACTTTAGGGATAGTAATAACACTTTTCTGCTTTATGTTTCACACAATTGGAGGCTGCATAAGTATTCACAGAGTCTCTAAGGTAAAACATTGTTGGGTATAAATGATTCTGATATTAAAGTTACCTTACCTCTGCATTATTTTGCTTTGTCTAATCTAAAGTATACATGTATCTTGTATACTTTATTTTTATAGTACACATCACAACATAGTAATAAAATATTGCCTAGACCGAAATGTGTCAGTGTAATAGAACTTTTTATTTTTTACTTTAAAAAGTTACTTGCATCCATAAAATAAATCAAATGCAAGCATTAAATATTAAGTACGCACATTCCTGAAATCTTTTTTCCCCAGAGGTAACCAATTATTATGACAACTTTGTGCTTTTATGTGTTTTCACTCATTAGTATTCATGGATAACGTGTATTTGATGGCAGTTCAGTTGTAGCAGCTTGAGTTTAGAGACTATGACAATTGCTAGTAGTGACAAAAAACATAAATTCACCTAATGTTCCTCTAAGGGATTCTAGAATGACCCTGTTAAGACCAAGGTTATTTGCTGTGAGGATGGCTAATGGATGGGTTATGTTAATAATGTCCACAGAAAGGTGCCTAGAGAGAGTCGTGGTGGTGGCACATCACTGACAGCTAATAGATTTTACTTTTGCTGTAAAAGAGTGCTCTTTTAGGGCTACAGGTCATATACCTTGCTTAATATTTAAGTAAAGATGGTTGACTAGTGTTTGAAACAGATTTTTGGTAGTGATCGAGGCTCCTTAATATACAGAAAGCTTCACAAAGTTATGTTAATTCATTCCTTCTTGGAATGCAGGCTAACTTTTCATAAATCTATCTGTACCATATGTCCTTGAAAATGACAGATACAAAGTTATAAATGAATTGTAATATAAAATAAGAATGACATATTTAAAGACTTTAAACTAGAACAAAAGTTTAAGATGCATTATTAAACCTTAATATCCTAAGCAAGTGAATCACAATGCATGCCTACTGAAAATAAAATTGTAATTTTCATATGACAGCACCTCTCTGCTCATCTCTCTGCGTGGATCTTTATCTAATATTAATACATGTTTTCATCCACTGATGACCAGCTCTGGGAAGAAAAATTAAATTGACCTTTTAATTTCTCTGTGATGCCTGAAAATGCCACTGTTCAAGGCTTAATAATGTACATACAGCATTATAAGATATGTTATTGTTGATTATATTAATATGGTTCCTAAGTTTCATCCTTCCGGTTTCTAGCGAGCATGTATGCTTTATATTTGTTGTTAAGTAAAACTTTACTTCTACAGATGACAGGAATCTGTTCTCCTAAGTATAAAACCAAATTCAACCAATCAACAAGTATGACATATAGCAGGGGCGTCAAGATCGCTACCATCCAGCTGTTGCAAAACAGCAATTCTTATATCCGATCAGCGACTTTAAAACTTGTGACATATAGTATGTTTTATTTTTATTATGGCTAAGCTTTTCTATCTTAGATCTCTTAAACTGTACCCGATCTGATCTGATCTGGAGAAGCATATTGCAACACTGAGGGAACTTGGCCACCTTGAGAGGGAACTTCGGCTCACTGAGCAGGAAGTTAGTGGGGTAGAGATGGAGGGTGGTGATATAGATCAGGAGGCCCCAGTAAGTAGCTGGGTTGATGTAGTTAGAGGGACCAGTAAGGGATCCAAGAAAAGGAAGGCCACTTCTCCTACTATATGCCCAAGCAAAATTGCCAAGTTAGGTGATGATGCAAGGGCATCCGTGTCAGAAATGGCAGCTCTAGTGGAACCTGTTCTCCCTAACAGCCGGAGGAACAGTCCAACTAGTAGTGGAAGGGATGGCATTGTAGGTAGGCCTAGACAGTTAGTGGTTGTAGGGGATTCTATAATCAGGAAGACGGATAGAATAATTTGTCGCCAAGACCGCCAAGACCGAATGGTTTGCTGTCTCCCTGGTGCCAAGGTTCGGCATGTGGTGGAAAGGGTGGATAAATTACTTGGGGGGGCTGGGGATCCATGTGGGAACCAATGACAGGATACAAGGTAGGTGAAGGTCTATTAAAAATAATTTTAGAGTGCTAAGTTGAAGGGAAGAACCTCCAAGGTTGTATTCTCTGGAATACTGCCTGTGCCATGCGAATCGCAGGAAAGACAGCGGGAGCTTAGGGAGTTAAATGCATGGCTCAAGTCGTGGTGTAGAGAAGAAGAGTTTGGGTTTTTAGAGAACTGGGCTGAATTTTCATTGGGGTACAAATTGTTTTCTGCAGATAATTTGCACCTTAATGGAAGGGGGAGAGAATCCTAGAAGGGGTGGAGAGGTTTTTAAACTAGGCATGTGGAGGGAGGACAATGTAGTGTGTAATATAGTGGCGGACAGGTTAGAGAGGGGACAGAACATTGAGTTGGGAGGAGAAGGGTCCTGTGGGGGGAGGATAAGACCAGTGGATAGGGAGATCCATATGTTGCGGATGAACAGTGGGAATGATTGTAGCCACAGCACTGTAATAAATCCTATTTCTTATAATGTAGCGGTTAAACTTAATGGTAATATAAAATGTATGGTTACTAATGCCAGAAGTCTAGCCAGCAAAATGGGGGAGCTAAAGGCCTTGGTTCTGGAGGAGTCCATTGATGTGGTTGGTGTGACTGAGTCATGGCTGGACTCCTCACATGACTGGGCTGTCAATATTCAGGGATTTGCGTTGTTCAGAAGGGACCTGGTGGGCAGAAGGGGAGGAGGAGTATGTCTGTATGTCAGAAATGATATTAAAGTGAGTGTAAAAGATGCAATAGTGGGCGATGACTGTGATGATGTGGAAGCATTGTGGGTAGAACTACAGAAGGAGGTAAAGAGTGAAAAAAATATTCTTGGTGTAATCTATAGACCCCCCAATATTACTGAGGAGGTAGATGGCCAGTTGAATAGACCAATAGAGCGGGCTGCCCGGAAGGGGACAGTAGTGGTAATGGGGAACTTCAACTACCCAGATATAGATTGGGGTCACGGTTCAGCTAAAACCACAAAGGGGAGGGAATTTCTTAACCTCCTGCAGGATAATTTTCTGGGCCAGTTTGTGGAGGAGCCAACTAGAAGTGATGCCTTGTTGGATCTGGTTATTTCTAACAACGCTGAGCTGGTTGGGGATGTCACTGTCCATGAACACCTGGGTAATAGTGACCACAATATAGTGACTTTTAGCTTAAAGTGTAGAAAAGAAAAACATGTTGGGGGGGGCAAAAACTCTTAATTTTAAAAGGGCCAATTTTCCTGGGTTAAGGGCTGAACTTCAGGGCATAGACTGGGAGCGGCTGCTGTCACATACTGATACAGCTAATAAATAGGAAATCTTCAAATCCACATTAAATAACTGTACTGCCAAATATATTCCTATGGGTAATAAATATAAACGGTTAAAATCAAATCCCACATGGCTTACAACTGAGGTTAGAAGGGCTATAAATAAGAAAAAAGGGGCATTCAAAAAAATACAAATCAGAGGGGTCAGCTGTAGCCTTTAAACATTACAAAGAAGTCAACAAAACCTGTAAAAATGTAATAAAAGCAGCAAAAATTCACAATGAAAGACAGGTAGCTATAGATAGCAAAAGAAACCCCCAAAAATTCTTCAAATATATTAATGCAAAAAAACCAAGGTCAGAGCATGTAGGACCCCTAAATAATGGTGACGGGGAGTTAATAACTGGGGATCAGGATAAAGCTGAGTTACATAATGGGTTCTTCAGTTTTGTATATACAAAAGAGGATGGAGCTGTGGTGGGTGGGGCCAGTACTGAGGTGGGTGGGGCCAGTGCTGCTAACACATGTAATGTACTGAACTGGTTTACTATAGATATGATCCAAGATAAATTAAATAAACTCAATGTAACCAAAGCTCCAGGGCCTGATGGATTGCACCCCAGAGTTCTTAGGGAACTCAGTTCTGTAATTTCTCTACCCTTGTATGAAATATTCAGTTATTCTTTGCTTACTGGTATTGTGCCGAGGGACTGGCGTAAGGCAAATGTAATGCCGATTTTCAAAAAGGGCTCTCGAACTTCCCCAGTTAACTATAGACCCGTAAGCTTAACGTCCATTGTGGGGAAACTATTTGAGGGGCTTATAAGGGACTACATCCAGGAATATGTAGTGGCTAATAGTATTATAAGTGATAACCAGCATGGTTTTACTAAGGACAAAAGCTGTCAAACCAACCTGATATGTTTCTACGAAGAGGTGAGTAGAAGCCTGGATGGGGGCGCAGCTGTGGATATCGTGTACCTGGATTTTGCTAAAGCGTTTGACACAGTTCCTCATGGACGTCTGATGGGTAAGTTAAAGTCTATCGGTTTGGAAAGTTTAATGTGTAACTGGATTGAAAACTGGCTTAATAATCGTACCCAGAGAGTGGTGGTCAATGATTCCTACTCCGAATGGTCCCCGGTAATAAGTGGTGTACCCCAAGGGTCAGTACTGGGCCCCCTTCTTTTTAACTTGTTTATTAATGATATTGAGAATGGAATTAACAGCAATGTTTCTATCTTTGCAGATGACACCAAGCTTTGTAGTACAGTACAGTCTATGGAGGATGTGCAGATGTTACAGGATGACTTAGACACTCTGAGTGTTTGGGCGTCCACTTGGCAAATGAGGTTCAATGTGGATAAATGTAAAGTTATGGACCTGGGTACTAATAACCCGCATGCATCATATGTCCTGGGGGGAGTTACTCTGGGAGGGTCACTGATGGAGAAGGATCTGGGTGTACTTGTAGATAATAGACTACAAAACAGCACACAATGTCAGTCAGCTGCTTCTAAGGCCAGCAGGATATTGTCATGCATTAAAACAGGTATGGACTCTCGGGACAGGGATATAATATTACCGCTTTATAAAGCTTTGGTGCAGCCTCATCTGGAGTATGCTGTCCAGTTTTGGAACCCGATTCATAAAAAGGATGTTCTAGAGCTGGAGAGGGTACAAAGACGGGCAACTAAACTAATAAGGGGAATAGAGCATCTTATTTATGAGGAGAGATTAAAAGAATTACATTTGTTTAGTCTGGAGAAGAGACGTTTAAGGGGAGATATGATTAATTTATTTAAATATATAAATGGCCCCTACAAGAAATATGGGGAAAAGATGTTCCAGGTAAAACCCCCTCAAAGGACAAGGGGGCATTGCCTCGGCCTGGAGAAAAAAAGGTTCAACCTCCGGAGGCGACAAGCCTTCTTTACCATGAGAACTGTGAATCTGTGGAACAGTCTACCACAGGATCTGGTCACAGCAAAAACAGTAGAGGGCTTCAAAATAGGGCTAGACAAGTTCTTAGACCAAAATAATATAAATGCATATGTATAGAACTTATCGTCCCTCCCCCTTCCCTGTATCCATCCCCTCCTTGGTTGAACTTGATGGACATGTGTCTTTTTTCAACCGTATTAACTATGTAACTATGTAAATATGCAATTATGCAAATGTCAGATATTTCAGATGTGCCTTTTTAGCAAATATACATTATAAAAAACTATTTATAGATCACTAATAACCACTTTTAACTCAATTTTCATGTTATGTTTTTTTTTTTTTTTTACCATTTTTTCTACTTTTTTCTTTCAATTCTTAGTAATTAAAAATGAAAAAAATATTACATTTCTACAAGCAGCCAGCAGTTAGGCTTCTAGCTCCTTAATAGCATAGGAAACTATTGTCACTCTACTGCTGCTGTAATGGGAAGATGTTATCTGTAATAATAATGGGCGGGGAATTGAATGACAGAATGTCACAGTGACGATCTCGGTTCTCTGGATAAGGCTATGTTCACACAATGTCAAAAATAGAAAGAAGGCGGCTGATTTTTATATTTAAAATAACGTCCGTTTTTGCCGCGATTTAACTGCCTGCAATGGCAGTGCATTGAAGTCAATGGGAAGACGGACATCCAGTGCACACAATGTATTGAATAACGGACGTTTTTACTGCGGGCGTCAAAATAATAAACATGATCATTATTTTCGGACCTCTTTTGCAAACAGCGTACATTTTTTATTAGTAGTTCACACACAGTTTTCCTTTTTCCACCGTTCTTTCTCCGTCTTTAATATTAAATTCAATGGACTTTTCAATTAAGCCGCACCCAAAGTTCAATTAGTAACCCAAACTAGAATAATGTACCAACAGCTGTCATTGCACTAAAACGTTGTGTGAACATAGCCTATGCCTAGATAAACATGGACCAGACAGATAGAACAATGACAGGTGGAAAATTTTTGGAAGAAAAATGACCAAATCCAGTATACCAATATTTACAAGGAGGAATATTATTGCCATACATATTACCTCCATACTGTGCTGAACAAATCCTGTATACTTAGACTTATACTTACTCAAATAATACATTTATACTGTTATCATGTAATACTGCTTGACCATGACCACTACACTCAATATTATCACCTCTCTATATACAGCAATACTCCTGCATACACTGACCGGTATAGTAATACAGTATATAGCAGCACTACACAGGCTCTGCACACATATCATTTTTTGCAGTAAAGGTGCATCCAGTGACTACAGGTGATGTCCTCTGTGACTGGAGTTGTTGACTTTCACTTTTATTTCAGCCACAATTTAGCTCTCCAGAATTTGCCTAAAAACACCTTAGGCCGGGTTCACACTACATTTTTATTTCTGTTTAACTTACACTATAATTTAAAAGGGAAAAAAAAAACACATACAGTAATAGGCTGGGTTTACACAGTATATTTCAGTCAGTATTTGGTCCTTATTTTGCAACCAGGAGTGGATTGAAAACACAGAAAGGCTATGTTCACACAATGGTGAAATTGATTTATCTAACATTGTGTTAGCATAGCCTTTCTGTGTTTTCAATCCATTCCTGGTTTTGGTTGCAATATGAGGACCACGATACTGACTGATATACTGTGTGTGAACCCAGCCATAGATGGTAAAAAAACAGATGCTGCTGTACAGGGGCGGTCTTGGCATTTCTGGGGCCCCAAGCGAAGGTATGTCTGGGGCCCCCCCTCGACATGCGTTCCAAAACAATAGACCGCTGTGTGTTGCCCCCAGTAGTATATACCCCTTGTGCGCTACCGCCAGTAATATATACTCCTTGTGTCCTGCCCCCAATAGTATATACCCCTTGTGTCCTGCCCCCAGTAGTATATACCCCTTGTTTGCTTCCCCCAGTAGTATATAGACCCCTGTGTGTTCCCCAGTTATATATAGCCCCACGTGTGCTCCCCCAGAAGTATATAGACCTCCTGTGTGCTGCCCCAGTTGTATATAGACCCCCTGTGTGCTGCCCCCAGTTGTATATACCCCCTGTGTGCTCCCCCACTAGTATATAGGCCCCCTGTGTGCTCCCTCAGGGGTATTTAGCCCCCCTGTGTGCTCCCCCACTTGGATATAGACCTCCTGTGTGCTCCCCCACTTGGATATAGACCCCTGTGTGCTCGTCCAGTAGTATATAAACCCCCTGTGTGGTTCCCCCAGTAGTATATAGACCCCCTGTGTGCCCCACCAGTATTATATAGACTCCTTGTGTGCTGCCCCAGTAGTACACAGACCCCTGTGTGCTCCCCCAGTTATATATAGACCACCTGTGTGCCTCACAAGTAGTATATAGACCCCCTGTATGTTCCCCCAGTAGTATATAGACCCCCTGTGTGCCCCACCAGTAGTATATAGACCCCTGTGTGCTCCCCCAGTAGTATATAGCCCCCCTGTGTGCTCCTCCACTTGGATATAGACCTCCTGTGTGCTCTCCAAGTTGTATATAGACCCCATTCTGCTGCCCCAAGTAGTATATAGACCCCCTGTGTGCTGCCCCCAGTAGTATATAGACCCCTCTGTGAAGCTCCAGTAGTCTATAGCCCCCCTGTGTGTTCCCCCTGTTATATAGCCCCCCTGTGTGCCCCCCCCCATTTATATAGACCCCCGATGTGCGCTCCCCCAGTTAAACAGACCCCTGTATGCTCCCCCTCCCATATAGTATATAACACAATAAAACAAACACTTATACTCACCTGGGTCCGGGGTCTCCTCTTCACTCTTGTGGCCGCAGGAAGGGTTTTCCCTGCGATCACAAGAGGCCGCACTCCCCTTGTCCTGGCACCAATGCTCCAGTGATGTCACTGGAGCGCCGGCACCACAAGGACAAAGCTGCCACTTGTGACCGCAGGGAAAACCCTTCCTGCGGCCACAAGAGTGACTGACAGGAAGGGAGCCAATGTCTCCCGCCCTGTCAGTGCTACTGCATGTAACTATGAGCGCTCATTACAAGTGCTCATAGTTACAGTTCAGATGGCAGCAGCGAGCGGGGCAGCGGCCCTGTCCAGCGGTCTTGAGCACAAAAGGGGGGCGTGGGGGCCCCCCTGGATGTTGGGGGCCCCAAGCGATCGCTTGGGGTGCTTGGTGCCAAAGACCGCCACTCCTGCTGTATACTATATTGCAAAATATGTCCCCATTTACTCACATTATAACTATATACTGATTGAAGCGGATATTTTTTTTTTTTAATGTACGCAAACACATTTTTCTGTACGTTAAAATTAAATGTACTGAAAGAGGAAGACTGAAATGGACAGAAATAAACAGTGTGAACCCAGCCTTAGAGCCCTTTTAGCTGGGCCAAAGTTTTCACTAAATTACCACTAAACTCAAAGATTGGTGCTTATTTAGGCTATGTTCACACTACGTAAATTCACACTACGTTCTTGCCGCAGAACTACAGCCGTAGATTTGCGGGGTGGAACATAGCATTGTTTGCTATGGGATCCCGGCCAGAGCGTACACACATCGTATACGCTCCGGCCGGTTCCCATGCGGTGTCGCAAACAACTGACAGGTCCATTATTTATGGATGGAATTCAATTAATTCCGTCCGCAGAAGGACCTGGCAGTTCACACAGTGAAGCGAGCGGCTCCGGCCGCTTGCTTCACTGTGGGCTATGGGAAGCTCTGATGCGGGCGCGTGCTGATGCGCCCGCATCAGAGCTCCACAGAGGAAATATCATCCGGCCGGTACTTAAGTTCCGGCCGTGATGATCCGGGCCGGTCTCATCCGTAGTGTGAACATAGCCTTAATGAGCCTATCACTGTGATTAGTTATTTTAAGGGCAGAACTACAAAAACCCAGCAGACTGCCGCCTAATATACATATACATGTGAGGAAAGGGCCGAATGTAGTCACTGATATATTTTGTTCTGACTGTCCACTACTCTTTAGAGCCACATCCTGCTGACATATACCTATGCATACTAATCACAAATAGCTTCATAATATATTAAAAATAGAAAATTGATGGTAGTGTCTCTTTGGGGATGCAACTAATTTTGGCCTTTAGGACACAGCCCCAGTTTTTTAATCTGACCTGTCTTACTTTACGTGGTAATAATTCTGTGATGGTTTAACATTCTGGAACTGTTTTCTTTTGTGTGTGACACAGTGTACAGTACTTTACATTAGTGGTACATTTGTTCTTGATACATTCAGTGAACATTTGAAACAATTTGTATTTTTGGAAATTTCTATATACTGAATGCAGTATCGTCCGGGATGATCTTTTTAAAGATCGGCCATTCCGTGACCCGACTGGGTCACGGAACGGCCGGTCTCTTATGCTGTGGGAACATAGCATAAGTGTGTATGTGTGAGGAAGGGGGTGTGGTCAGACATTGACATTATTTCTGTGAGGTGAAATCTTACCTGCAGAACATTTTACCATTTATTTCTATGGGTCTGTTTTGAGGCAGCCTCCCCTACAAACCAATCAGATTCCAGCTCCCTTTGAAAATGAAAGTAGTAATCATATTGGTTGCTAAGGCTTCAGTATACCCTCCCAACTACTATTATTTTGTGTGTGTGTCTCTGTTACTGAGGAGGGGTGTGTGGTCAGACACTGACATCATCTTTGAGAGGTAAAAATCAGATCTCTAGAACATTCTACCATTTATTTCAATGGATCTGTTTTCCCCCAACCCTTTTCTCGTGAGCTACCAACAGGCCTGGCTGTCATATTTGTGATTGTGATTCTGTGGATCTGCACATTCATGTCTCTACTCATCTGTGCATTGCTGGGGAGACACGCGGCTCTAATTTTGTCATCTGTGTACTTGTGTGGGGATTATCCCATTTATTTCTATGGGGCTGCTGACTTCCCCATTGCCTTCCTCTTCTGTATATCTTTGGTCTAATCTTCCTGGGCACCCAATGTATCTGAATGCCAAATTTGGGGCCAAACGCTTCTGGTGTTCGGAAGTCTATAGAGGACAGACAGACATATGGATGGACATTAATTTTTATTATATAGATGTAATATATCATTTTTTTTTGTTTTGTATGGCACCTATACAGAACTTTGTCACTTTTTGGTATAACTATTTGTACATTCAAGTGCAACAGAAGTGTCTCTAACATAAATGCAAATGTGGACAGACTGCAGACCCCTTCATTTCTACAGCCCCTTACACACATCCTTGCATGTTACAGATCTCTGTTGGGTCATTAATCTATAATGCTAAAAAAAAAAAAACACAGGCAAGTTGTGCATTGTGCACCCCATGGTTGCAGCACAAACTACCTAATATGAATGAAGTGGTCTGTGCAAATGCGGATGATCGTGGTTTAGGATGCACATCCCTAGTCCTGTCTGTAGCTGCAGGTCCGTGGCAAAGAGAGCAACAGATGTGTTAATCAGGCCTAAGAAAATACAAAACATTAGCAACCTTTAACCCTTTGAGGACCAAGCCAAAATGACCCAGTAGACCGCGCCAATTTTCATTTTTGCGTTTTCATTTTTTCCCTCATCCCCTTCTAAGAGTTCTAGCAATTTCAGTTTTCTATCTACAGGGCCATGTAAGTGCTTGTTTTTTAGAGGAATAGTTGTACTTTGTAATGGTGTCTTTCTTTCTACCATAACATGTATGACGGAACTCCAAATATATTATTTATGAAGATATAAATTGGTGAAATCGGAAAAAAGAATGCAATATGGTAACTTTTGGGGGGTTCCTATGTCTACATAATGCACTATATGGTAAAAGCGACATGATACTATTACTCTATAGGTCAGTCCAACCATATGCAGCTTTACACAGATTCTCTAATGTTATATTTTTTAAAATCCTTTTTTTTTGCAATTAATTATTAATATTGTAACAGTTTTATTTTTTTCATTTACGGGGCTGTATGGGGTGTCATTTTGTGCGCCATGATCTCTTTTTGATCACTTTTTATTATTTTTTATTTATTTACAGTTCAAGGCTGCGTTCACACTACGTATATTTCAGTCAGTATATTTCAGTCAGTATTGCAACCAAAACCAGGAGTGGATTAAAAACATAGAAAGGATCTGTTCACACTATGTTGAAATTGAGTGGATGGCGGCCCTATAACAGTAAATAACTGCCATTATTTCAATATAACAGCCGTTGTTCTAAAATAACAGCAAATATTTGCCATTAAATGGCGGCCATCCACTCAATTTCAACATTGTGTGAACAGATCCTTTATGTGTTTTCAATCCACTCCTGGTTTTGGTTGCAATATGAGGACCACAATACTGACTGAAATATACGTAGTGTGAACCCAGCCTAAGGGTATAAACCCACACACCGTATACACAGCATATTTACTGCTGCGATACGCAGCGAATACGCAGCAAAAACGCAACAAATACGCAACAAAAAGCAGCAGATTAGATCTAAATAACTGAACTCAGCATTAAATCTTCACCATCAAACTGCTGCGTATTTGCTGCGTATTTGTTGCGTATTTGTTGCATATTTGCTGCGTATACGGTGTGTGGGTTTGTACCCTAACAAAAAAAATAGATAATCCTGGCGCTTTTTCCCCTCTTCTCGTTTATGCCTGTCACTGTTCATGATGACGCTTGTTATATTTTAATAGATAGGGCAATTGTGCACGCTATGGTATATAAGATGTTTATTTATTTAATTTATTTTTATGTTTTATTTATATTATGGGATAGGAGGGTTATTTTATTTTTATTGGGGGAGGGGCTTTGGGGTAGTTTTAAAAACATTGTAACTTTTCTTTTTTTACAAATTTTAAGTCCCCCTGGGGGACTTTTACATGCATTAGATTGCATACACTGATCATTGCTATGCCATCAGTGTTATAGGCTATTGCTATGATCAGCGTTATAGGCGCTCTGCTGGTTGAGCCTGCCTGTGGCAGACTCAATCAGCAGAGCCCCGCTCGGAACGCTCGGAAGGTAAGAGACCTTCGGCGGTCCGTGAAAGCGATCGGTAACACTGTGGGTGTCCCAATCGGTAAGCGACAGGAGCTGCTTCTGTCACTTAGTCTTAAACTCTGCGATCGCATTACGATCGGGGCATTTTAGGGGCCGGGCCCCACCTGCTGTGAAGTGCGCTCGGCCCAGGAGCGCTCTTCATAGCTCCTTAGAGACCCAGGATGTAGTATGAGGGGCCTTTTCAAGGGATAGGGTGTGTTCCAGGGGTGACAGGTTCCCTTTAAGAGCTTGTGCATTTCATTCTTTTTATGTGCTTAGATAGAAGGCCAAAGTCACAAGCAAATCACAATCACATGCAATTTGCATTGAAGTCAACGGTTGCAAAGTCTAATGGGACTTGAAATCTGTGTCCAAAAATCCACTGTTGTGTCCCATCACCATCCATCATATGTTGCAATTCAATGCCATAGATAGATACTACCATGATGTCTCTCTGTCCCTCTCTAGCTCTGTCTCTCTCCAGCAGCTTATTACTCCCCCTCTCCAATCTTCCCTTTCCCCCTTCATGGACTTTGATGGACAGCATGTAAAATTATTTCTCAATGAGCTGAAAAATAAGATATATAGTATTACAACGTTTCTCTTATTTACTTGCACTATTTATGTAAAGTTTGTTTAAATCGCAATGCCCATTTATTGTAACTTTAACATTCCCATGACAAGTGTGGCTAATTGTTTTTTGTTTTGTTTATTCATTTGACAAAATCTATGCATACTGTACTTAAAATGATAAGCAAAATCTGGATTTCAGTTGAACATATACCAATCTATATGGCCTTTTCTGAGCTGCAACACTTCCTTATTATCACCCAGAGCAAAAGGTTGTAATCTAATGAAGTATAGAAATCCTCACATGTAGAATGGCACCAGGTAATAATAAGCTAGACAGCATCTTGTGTAATGAAAGGTGAGACTTTTTCCAGTCAATCACAGTGGAGAGTCAGATAGAATTATATGAATATTAGCACATTTATTTATAAGGCTTCTGAATAGTAGATGAGATGTGTCATATGGACATAGTGCGTAGTTTCCAAATCACCATCTCTCAAATCAGCATTATTACAGTCAAATTAGCAATACAGTATATCTTCTTCTATAATAAAAATAGAATATATTTTTAAGACAATATTTTACTCGGATTATAATATACATGGCTATTCTACTGCTATGCATTATTCATATTATTCACATATAAAATAGAAAAATAAATTGGCATGTACTTGTATAATATAGTATAAAGACTTTAAAACATGTCTACAGATACAAACCAAACACCTTTCTATAGAATGCTGTTTTGGAGTTCTTTTTCACATTTTAGTAGGGTATTGGTTGGTTAGGTATGAACCCTTTAATGAAACTCTGGGGGTACTGATTCTTATTGATGAAAGCCAGCTGGTACAGTATATTGAGATATACTGAAAATTATTTAGGCAAAAAACTTGCTCTCTTCCTGAAAGATAAATACTTGTGCCACCTATAGGTACCTACCATGTAAATCAATGTCTGGCTAGGTCTAAATCAAGACAACAAATAATAGACAAATCAGATACTGATCTATAGACAGCTCTATCAGCATGATTTCCCCTAACACTACAAAATACAGGCTCTGTGAGAATCTTTGATGCAGTTCTGGGTACTTCATAGAGAATTCACTTCCTTTTTGGGGAGGGTAAGCTGCTGTTTTGGTGCTGACTTATCTCTTTAGAACAATAGTGCCGGACAGTAAAAATCCAACACGCCTAACCCTTCTTTCAACCGACGTTATTTATCATTGTAGAGTCAGGGGCTGCCATTGACTTTAGTTTAAAGTGAATGTACCATCACAGGTACAATTTTTTTTTTTAGCAGTACCTGCTTGGCGCTGGTGTGTGGATCCAGATATTGCAGCCCTTTTTTTAAAAGGCTGCTTGGCACCATTTTCTGCTTTTGCACTGGCCCGGCTTGGAGCACTGGGGGCAGGTTTGGCCCTCCCTGCTGTTACAATAACCCTTCCCCTAAGTGACGCATCTCCATTAGAATCAAGCAGGGATGTGTCACTATGGGTAGGGGTTATGGTTACACTGGGGGGGGGGGGGGTCGCCAGCCCTGCCCCCAGTTCTCTGAGCCTAACCGATGCAGATAATGGCACCAAGCACATGAATAAAGGACCATGCCATTGGATTCCACTGGGGGCTCAATCTAGCTTGATGCTCGACCAAGCACCTCATGGTGCTTGGGATGCTGTTTGAATATTTGCCCTACTGTACTGATTCAGTACAGTAGTGTAAGTATTTAAACAGTTTTTAACCACCCAACATCATCTTTTATTTAAATCTTAATTCTAATATTTGTATATTTGATCTACACGATCCAATTGACAGCATGAGTGAGTCCTGCCATTTTTCATTTTTTCATTCTAGTTTTTTTTTATATTTTGTCGCTTGAAGGAATGTGTAAATAAAATATACACAAATTTGAATGAAAAAAATGCAAAACGTTACTGCAAGACAAATTAGAACTCCAGCAATATGCTTTGATTGACGGTATACTGCAGGAGTCCTAATGTATTGGATTTTTTAATATTCTAATTTTGCTTACATCTCTTCAAGAGATTAAAAATACAAAAATAAGAACAGAAAATGCACTATATTACTCTAATTGGCTGATGGGGAGTGAGGGGAGCCAGGAGCTTCACTGCAGCCGCAGCGCCAAGCAGGTAAGGTATGCTTCGGGCAGGGGCTGTGGGTTGTGGGCTGCTGGGGGTAAAAGGGCTGGCTTACATATCCGCAGTGGAATGAAAATTCCACTGCGGATATGTAACCCCCATAGACCTTTACAGTACATGAATCCGCAGAGGATTTGCTTCCAACTCGCAGCATGAAATCTGCTGCAGATCCGGTACGTGTGAAGGCACCCTAACTCTCTCCTATATTACTCTACTTACACTCAGATTGCAAATGAGCATAAACTGCACCCCAACACAGTCCATGTACCTCAAAAACACTCTTCCATCAGATGTATATATGTCCATACTTTTAAGCTATGTATGTAGCTTTAAATCTCTGCCCAGATGCACAATTCATAAAAAATTTACATCTCTGATGTTTTTGTGTAGTTTGTGTCCAAAATTGTGCCATAAATGGCCCTTTTTCCTTAGTAAATTCACTGGGAAAACATCTCTCTAGTCATTTTTTACTATTAATAAAAAACAAAACAAAAACAAAACAACACCAAACTGATATGTGCCAAACTTTTGTGCTCAAGAGAAGAATAATGTGACAATTAAGGAATAATAGATTCCCCCAATGTTTTTGTAGTATTTGAAAATGCATGTAAAATAAGTGTAGTTTGAAGTACAGTGGTACCTCGGTTCTCAAGTTGCTCTGAACTCAAACAGTTTAGTTCTCAAACAATATTTCTAAGGAAAGGAAAGTTTGCTACAGTTCTCAAACTATTGCTCAGTTCTCAAACACTTTTTTGGCAAAAGTTTAGAAGTATAGTAATACCTCAGTGTTTAAAAGAATTTTAATAGGAACTGTTCAGTATTCAAACAAAAATTTACCTGGAAGTAATGTTCAGAATGCGAACTTTTTTGTGAGGGTGGATGCTGAATTGTACCTGATGAGTTTAGCACTGGTGAGGCTTCACATGGATTACTTTTAGCATATTCTCCGATTTACTTTTGCAGATCTATTAAGAAACCTAAGGAGAACATGTCTGAAAACAAAAAACACAATGGGGAGGATTTTTCATCCATGTGACATTGTGAAGACTACAAAAATTATTCTGCAAATCGAATGTAATTTGCAACTTTTACCTGGTATGCAACCTGTATGCCACATGAGTGTGCAGACGGATCCAGCATAGTGTGGTGGGAGTGAGGCCTCCTCCAGTTCTCAATTACTACAAATTACACCAGTAAACTGGTGTAAATCGAGTAGAAATCTATTGTATGTTAGCGTGGACCTGGTGTAGATATCTGAGGCTTTTTCATGGCAGCCTCAAATGCTTCGGATATAAATCTAGCGCAAGAAACATACCGATGCCATAAATCTCCCTCCTATCTTTCGAAAAATACATTTTGACAATCTTGCTTTAGACCCCCAAAATGTCACAAGCCAAAGTGGTATGCCTGTACATGGTTTAAAATAGAGATAATTTTAAAGTAGTTTATGTACTGGCCCTGTTGTGTTGATTTTCTCTGATAAAGTTCACCTAATGCATCCATTGTTGGTGAACACACATACTAGTAGCTCTGTTTCGCTGCGTGGATCCTCTTGTATCCAGGCTTCGGAATAACTCCTGCTACCGTGCAGGCCAGCAAATAAGAATTGGCACAATTTCTCACTAAAGCACGAAGAAGGAAATAGAGGCACCAGGGGGCACCATAACAAGTATGCAACAGCAATATCTAGGTACCGGAACATATTTTAAAGGAATAAGGTAAAATAATTTAAAACTGTACAGAAAGCATATTATAGGGCAAATCAATATCTACTTAACAGAAACATATTAAAACATTAATTTAAAAAAAATATTTGATGTTTTCACTACTGATTGTCAACAAAATTCACCAAATGATTATTATTTCTTAGCTTTATGTTAAATGAATATCTGATGTATTAACACTGCCCTCTCAGGGTGAAGATACAGGGCGATGACACCTTCAAATATACATTATTTCCTTTTAATAATTTAGATTATAATCTGATAACATATATTCTAATTTCATACCTCTAAATATATTTCTGTTTTATATTAAAGAATACTAAAATATGAGAAAACTGCATCAATATGCTGATTTATTCGCCCAACACCACGGAACAACTGTATTATAGTAAAAGAAATTGTAGAAAATATATACAAATATATAAAGATATAACAAAAAAATTTAATTATATATATATATATATATATATATATATATATATATATATATATATGTATTCATATTTATAAAATGTCAGTATTGAGTAGTGGCATGTTAAATAGGAACATTGAAACTATGACAATATTAAAGCTTAAAGCAGAAAGGAGAAATAAGAAAAATATCCCTGTGACAGCACAAGCAGTTTGACTATTCCAACCTGAATTTGTATATAACAATTCTACTTATTTCCCTTATTCCCACAAAGTGGCGCAGAGCAGGGTGGCAAATTCATCTCCTTTTTGTATATGCAAATTCCTTAGGATCTATGTAAAATTAAATCCAGGTATAATTCAGACTGAATCTATTTAGCCACAGAAAAGCAGAATTCTGTATTCCAGTAATTAGAGGGATACAGTACTTCGCCAATCCTGGCACAGAGATATTAAATTTGGATTTGGTGTCCCCATGTGAATACATTGCATTTCTTAATTCTCCCCAGCAGTCCACACTGTAAACATTTCCCATTCAGCTATAATGTCAATTGAAAACACTTGTGTTTATTCTATGTAACAGAAGTCTATCACACAGTAGCACATTGCACAGGTTAAAGGAGCAAAAGTATGTGACCAAATTTTATTTTAAGGGTTCTTAATAAAACATTTAATTTAGGCAAACCTTACCAAATCTAAAAGCAATGCACATTCATATATTGTTTGGGAATAATTCCTTGTAACAATGTACTATGACTGCTGTTATATCTACAAATTATATAAAGCAAACCTTAAGCGCTATTAAAGATACATTGTATGAGAATTGAAGGCAAAACAGATTTTTTCTTTTTTTTTGCAGAATTAATAAAATAAAAATAAAACATACAGATAAAATAAAATGAATCCAGTTTCTAGTTTCCAAGCCCAAACAATAAGGATTTACATAATTTAACTATATATCTCAACCACTGTAATGAGCGATAATAAAAACATATTATAAGAACAGCCCTTTGGCAAAATACTGAGACAAACATTAAGACTCATTACACTGTATTCAGAATTTTGTCAGATCATAAAAATATTTTCAAGCGTTTAAATTATGCTGCAAAAGACTACGGAAATTCACTATACATTGAATTGACCTGTGACATCACAATTCTTTTAGCCCATTGTTCCAAATTATTAAAACCATGTGTGACAAATTGCAGGCAGAAAGGAAAACATAAAGTAATATAAAGCATGTATTACACATTCATAAAAAAAGAAATCCAAAGCCATTATTGAGTAATGTAAGTTAAATTTTACACAAATAGCTTATTTTTCTAAATCACATTTTTTTATTGATTAGTAATTGTGAGATAATTGAAGGCATTTTATATATAGTCAGGAATTAATATCATGAATGGAGAATAGTATGTCTTTTTCTGCTTTTATGTCTATATTGTTCATAAACCTCTCCCCTAAATTTGCATGTATTACTTAATAACTTAAATTCTTATGAGCTCTGTTGATCTGGCAATCACTATATAATATTTTACCTTTGTACATTATTGATAGAATGCCTGCTGTGCAGTACATTGGGTATTTTTTACTACCTTTATTGTATTGTAAACACTTTTATCTCTATTTTGTTGTTTAAACTTCAAGCACAGAAAAAAAAAATGCACGTCAAACCTTAAAAGAATCAATAATCATTCTTATTTGGGCCACAAGAGGTCTCTCTTGTAACAGGTTTTAGACTTACATTACTATTTTTTTTTTATTTTACTCAAAGGGACAATTCTGCCTTTTAGATCAAAATGCTGCACGTTAAGTGTTATGCTAGAAAAGATATAATTCCTTCTTACCTTGTTCTCCTGCTGATGAGTAGATGATGGTCTGACTGAATAAATCATCTCAGATATTTTAATAAAGAATAGGTATACTTTACAAAAAGTTTGAGCTTTCACCTTGTCTCCAAAAGGTTAGGAATCTGACCAGATAGAACAATATGCTTTAGTAAAAAAGTGACTTTTGATAGAGACAAAACAGCATGATACTTTAAATTGAAGAATAAGAACACCTTGGATCTAATATATGTACTTAGATCCTATCATTGCCAGCTAGAAAGCTTTTATATTCATTTTTGGGGAATAACCAGTAGTATTCTTTACTGATGTTCCATTACTCTTTTGAAAGTAAAATGTGTCATTTTGTTGTTTCTCTTGTGTTGTAACTTTAAAGACACTTTTGACATTAGCGACAATTCCTTCCTGTTTATAATGACATTCCTCATGACAAAGAAGCATCTCTTTCACTCTTTTTAAAGAATATAATATAACACAAAAGCAGTACACTACAAATGTATATCAAGTGAGAATTAAATTATAACCCATATACAATATGGAACACAACTGTGCTTTGAAGGGAGGTTGGTGACACATAAAGAAAGACAACAAGATTCAAATAGAATTTATTAAAATCTGGTACAAATGCCGGTCTTTGGATGTTAGAGAAGAAAAAGTCATTGTAAATGTTATGCTAAGAAAAATGTAAAATTTGCTCATATTAGCACCTTTCTTTACACATCAACTGAACGTGGGGAGAAATATATATATATATATATATATATATTCAAATGTAAGTTTTCAAACAATAGAAACAGCAAAACTTGTTAGGTAGTCAAATTTTGTACTATTCGATTGTTACATACTGTATGTACACACACAAGCACGCACATACACACATGTATATAAATTACTTCCTATGTACCAAATCTATCTATATTGGCTTAATAAATAATATTTTTTATTATCCTCTAAGTCAAGTGTTTTCCATGTTACCAACCCCTTCTGTTAATCTTGTAAACTGTTTAAAGTAGAAGTCTAGCGGGAAAGTAAAAAATCATTAAGGGCAGGGGGTGGGGAAAAAAAAAAAGTTATATTCACCTGTCCCGTTGCCCACGCAGAGCCGCGTCCTGCTCCTAGACCCTGCTGGATGTCTTCTACACTGGCTGTCTTCCTGCCGGCTATGTCACAACCTGGCTGACGGGGCCCCACTCAGCCAGTCAGTAACTGGAGTGGGACACTGCTGCAGTCACTGGATGGCTGAGCAGCTTAATCCCTTCAGTCTGTGACGTGGATCTCGGGTCATGATGTATGGGGAACCAGGGAAAATATGACAGCTTGTGGGGTCCAGAAGCTCCGTGTTGCGGCGCATCGTTTGATCGGGGAGCAGTAAACATAGTGTTTTTTATCCCCCCTACCCCCTGCCCTTAATGATTTTTTACTTCCCCTGCAGACTTCTCCTTTAAGTTCAGTTTCATAAGTATCTCAGTGAATTAAACTTTAAACCCTAACCCTTAAACCCTAAATTAGTCTTTCCCCATTTATTTCCAGCCCTACTTATTTTATAGTTGTATGAACACCACCTAAATTGGAAATAAGAAAACAGACACCAGCTATAGCAAACACACACACACACACACACACACACACACCTATATATTCATACTAGTGAATATTCATTTGCATGGAATACATAAGAATATGTCATCCACCAAACGTGCAGTTATAATCTAGATATCTAGATCTAGACTTTTACATTCAAGCATTTCCTTTCTATGTGGTACATAGGGGCTTATGACAAGAAGAGACCTATAATCCCATAGTCATATATAGTATTATAAAATGCAAAAATATGTAAATATATCATGACTATAATAGCAAGAGGTCTTGATCATGACTGCCTATAGGCCCAGACAACTCTCAAACTGCCTCTTGCCAGATAATTCTCTATTAACATACAGCTCCCTGGCTTAATGGGCACAGTGCAGAGCAGAGATGTGGAGATATGAATGTTTTCTCTGGCTAGATAAAAAGGAAGAACAACATTGTAATGTCTTATTTCAAACTAGAAGTAGTCAGAACGTATAATGTCAAATGTGGTCTTAGTTAAAATGGAACTATAAAAACATTCATCCCTCACGCTAGGTAAAAATGTCTACATTTTCATTCTTTTCTTTTTGAGGTAGTTTCTCATTGTGCCTTAGTCCCTTTGTAAATACATTATATTGCTTATCTTATACTCATCTTGAGTTACAACCTACATTATAACCAAAAGCTGTAATAATTCTACCATTCTATTGGGAAATGGAATCTCACAGCATTCCTTGCAGGGCTATTTGTGCACAGCATATTCTGGTCGTTTAAGCTACACTTTTAGGATACAGAGTTTATAAATCTGCTTCCTTTCCATTAGCTAAGAGTAGAAAGATAGAATTCTAGCTGCCTGAAGGTACCACCAAGGAGAGTATAAGAGTTTACTAAAGATGGATTAATACAATAATAATCATCATCATTTTTAAACAGAATGCAGCATATGTCTGGTAGCTGCTTAAACGTATAGTAGAATGATATAATTTAACTGTATGGCTGTGACTTTATGGCTATGATTGTGAAGAGGATACTTATTTATGCTTAAACTAAACTGTGGCAATTTTTGACAAATTAATTCCTTCAGGATTAAAGAGGAAGTACCACCTGGTACATCCTCTGTAACCTAAACCCACTGATCGAACGGCGCCTGCACGGGGAAGCCGGTGCTGCGGTCCGTTTTTCGGACCGAGGCCCCGTTCCCGTGCACGGCGCCGTTCTATGCTTCGGAACAGGCCGCTGCTCAAGCACTGGAGGCTGGCCGGGCCGCCCCCAGTGGGGGGGAATTCCCTCCCCTGTATGACCCGGCTCCATTCATTCTAAGGCTCTGCTTTAAAAGCATTGTTCTGGTACATATATACAGTAGGGAAAATAAGTATTTGATACACTGCTGATTTTGCACATTTTCCCACCTACAAAAAATGGAAAGGTCTTTAATTTTTACTGTGGAAGACATAGGTTATGTTCACACAACATAATTTTTGCGTAAAAAATGGACGTTGATTGCAATGGAATCAGCGTCCATTCTTTACTGCAGGGGCAGCATTGCATTGAAGACAATATTAAATTAATGTACCTGCCTTTTATTTCTGGACGCTGTTCAGTGAATAAAGTCCGGATTTAAACACTGTTCACACAAAATTATTTGCTGCGGCGGCACTTTGAGCATTTACCCATAAATTCTCACTTTTTGAAAAGTCACACAAAAAGGTGCAGGCCTACATCTGGTCAGTGCCAGGTTATTTTTTTTGCACCATTTTTGTGTATATTGTGAGTATATTCTATCGACTAATTTATGAAAAGTTTGTTACGTTAATTCTATTTTTCTGGTAAAAAAACAGACAAATACACATTTAGATTCAATAGTTAATGTCCCCCATAATTTACAAAAAAAAAAAAAATAAATAAATAATCAAAAACAAAAAACACATTGTATGATTTTTAAATAATTATTTGTATATTATTGCATAGAATTTGCTCACCGACCAGCCAACAAGAATTCTGGCTCTCAGAGACCTGTAAGTTTCTCTTTAAAGCTATGCTAATCGTGCAAATTAGCAGAGATGAGTCCGATGTCCATAGGAAATCACTGGAGCAGTGGTTTCCTATAAGCATCTGACTCATCTCTGCTCATTTGCATAACAAAACAGTGCCAACACCAATTTTCTGCTCGTGTCTTGGCTGCAAGTGAGCTTTGAAGAACAATCGGCAAGAGAGATTCTTTCAAAGCTAGTACTCCTCTCTAGAATCTCAGCCTCAATGCTCTGAGGATCTTTTGGAGGAATGTCAGGACAGTCAGTGATTGGAAGGCAGCATTGAGACTCCAGTGGTTTATAGGCCAAAAATCAGTGAGGAGAGCAAGGGAACAGCAGTCTATGACAAAAGTATGGGATGGTACCGCATGCCACTGGAAAAAGAGAGGTTAGGAGAGGATAGGTTTGCTTCAGACTACACTAAATAAATGCGAACTCCCTTTGCATTGTGCATAACCATTACCACAGGACAAACACCAAAAAGGAAAAAAAAGGGTAGGCATACAGCAACTGGTACCCCAAGGCAGCGGTGGCAAGCCACAACAGCCTAGCAGTGCACCTGCTTCGAAGAACCAGCCACTGTGATTAGCTATCTGGCAGTTCTTCCATGTCAGTGGTGGCAAAGAACATGCAACCTTCTGTAGCATCTGTGAGTCGGATTTGGATTTAAACCCAGGTATTACATTTATGCGTCAGCACATGAAACGCCACCACCCCATTGCCTGGAAGAACCTGAACCCCCACACCACTTTTTGCCTATAAACAACAACAGGTGCAGTTACCATTGCGCTGTCCTATCTCTGCAAGTCAAGATAATACAATTTGTCACAAAGGGGGGTTAGTGCTACAGTCTACTATGTGAACCTGACAATGCAGAGAAGAAACAAGGGATTTCATCCGGCACTCCAAAAATAAAATTTGTTAAATCCTTTAATTCATAAATCTTTTAAAAGTTTTACTCCACAGGGGAGACCTGTACCCTATGTGAACCTGAGCCTGGAGAGGGCCGAAATGGTGGTGGAGGAGTTAGGGCTCAAAATCTAAATTGACCCTCACAGACATGGGTAGAACATACAAACTCTTGTCAATTGTTGAGCCAACATCAACCAGCAATCAGCTACAAGGCAATTGCCTGTGTCTCTTTAAGAAAAGTCCCTATAAATATATTTGTCCACCATAAGACCATTTACAATTAAAAAGAATATGAAGTAATGTTCCCACTTTACACTCGCAATAATGTAATAATTATCTGGGAAATACACATAGTATATTTGTATACTTTAAAAGAACCACATCAGATTTACTGCCCATGGGCTAGACCAATTAAACAATTTGCAACACAGGTATATATTTTCCACAGCAGCTCAATGCCTCCACAAAGTGCATCGTGCAACCCATTACCCAAAACAGTATTATCCAGGCACAAATCCCGATTACTATGTTTCTCAAAGAGGAAAATTCCCTTCTTGTTATTATAGCCATGGGGTTTTTACTAACTAATACTTGGTGACTAGCTTATAAATGTTTTTCTAGTTTTAACAATATACCCAGGATAGTTAAATCTCGCACAAAGGGTACTTATCTTGAGATTTTTACCGGCTCACATGGTTTTTTTAGTGGTACAGTATAGGCTATAGAAAAGTTTAGTCATGGGGTATATATGTCACGGAGGATGATGTCCTTTAACTGTGTTAAAACAACCTTCTCCAGTTACTACCAGCAGCAATCTGTTGCTGAAAGACAGGTTACCTGTCATGATTTAGTGTGGATTCACAAGTGAATAGTTGAGGGAGCAAAATAAATTAAGAGGGAGCAAAATAATTTATTTATATGGGGGATACTGCCATTACTGGTGCCTCAATAGATTGGACAGGCCACAGATTTAACCCTTAGGCGACCCTGGACATACCCATTCGTCCAGGGCAGCCCACAGGTGTTCAGAGCGGGTCCGCGAGGCAGCCACGCTCTGAACCGCCGCGGTCCTGGGTGCCGCATGTAGCCCCGGACGGCCGCTATTAGCGGGCACGGTCTGATCAATGTGCCCGCTAATTAGATAATCGGATGCAGCAGTCCAAGATGACAGCTGCATCCGATTACCTGATGCAGTGGTTACCTGGTGTCTAGTGGCGGAGATCGCCCCCCCCCCCCCCCGGGACGTTGTCTCGGAGGAGCGATCCCCATGTCTTGTCCCGGCCGGGGTCTGCGCCGTTATGGTGCTGATCCTGGCTCAGCATTCGGTGCCTATCTCATCGATCTATGCTGCATATCTATGCAGCATAGATCTCAATGAGAGATCAGTGTACTTATACTAGAAGTCCTCCAGGGGGGCTTCTAGTATAAGTGTAAAAGTAAAAAAAAAAGTGTTATTATTAGTAAAAAGCCCTCTACCCTAATAAAAGTGTGAATCACCCCCCTTTTCCCATGTTATAAATAAAAATAAATAAACATGTTTGGTATCGCCATGTGCGTAATCGCCCAAACTATTAATTAATCACATTCCTGATCTCGTACAGTAAACGGCGTAAGCGCAAAAAATCCCAAATTGCAAATTTTTTGTCAAATCAAATCCAGAAAAATTGTAATAAAAAGCGATCACAAAGTTGCATATGCATAATCATATGGTATGGATAGAAAGAACACATCATGGCGCAAAAAATGACACCTCACACAGCCCCATAGACTAAAAAATAAAAGCGCTATAAGCCTGGGAATGGAGCGATTTTAAGGAACATATATTTGTTAACAAAGGTTTGAATTTTTTACAAGCCATCACATTATATAAAAGTTATACATGTTACATATCATTGTAATCGTAATGACTTGAGGAACATATATAATATGTCAGTTTTACCCCAGGGCGAATGGCGTAAAAAAAATACCCTCTAAATAAAAGAAATGCATTTTTTTTCCAATTTCAACACACATTAAATTTTTTTTCTGGTTTCGCAGTATACTTTATGAAAAAATTCAGCCTGTTATTGCAAAGTACAATTAGTGGCGCAAAAAATAAGGGCTCATGTGAGTTTCTAGGTGAAAAAATGCAAGTGCTATGGCCTTTTAAGCACAAGGAGGAAAAAATGAAAACGCAAAAATTTAAATTGGCCCGGTCCTCAAAGGGTTAAAGAAGATGTACCACCAGGTAGATCCTCTTGAATTTAACACACCGATAGATCAGTGGCATCATGGGGAAGCTGGTGCCGTGGACCGTTTTTTTTTTCGAATCGTTTTTATCGTGCTGAAACACTGGAGGTCGGCCGGCCCACCCTCAGTGGGAGAGAATTTTCTTCCCTCTATGACACAGCTCCATTAGAAGCAATGGAATGTGTTTTTTAACTTTTTTGTCATGTGTGTTTTTCAAGACAGTACAGAAAGGTTTAAATAAAGCGACTATCCAGTAATCCAGCAGGAACTCTACTGAGCAGGAACAGTGGGTTAAATTCAAGCACCACACTCACAGACTGGTTTGAATGGACACTAAATTAAAAGCACCCAGTGATTAATAATAGGAATTTTTTTGCAAAACACCCAGAGAATTGGTATAGAACCATGCCAACCCCTGATGACTTGGTATAATGGACACCCAGAGATTTCGTATAATACACACTAATAACAGACTTATTTATCAATGTAAAAATGCATATTTTTCAGCGGAAAGGGGCCAGATGCGAATAAATTTATTCCCAAATGTCTGTTTTGCAAATAAAATATTTGCATCAAGCCCCTTTCCGCCCGGTATGAGAGGGGGCCCGGGAGGGTGTGTGAAGGGGGTGGAATGGGGGGCGTGGACTCAGAGTCGCAAAACAAAATTGTCAGGAAACCTACTCAGCTTTGAGCTGGCGTAGGTTTCCTGGTGCGCGCACTGGTGATCACGAGATTTATGTAAAGGGAGTCCGCCTCTACATAAATCTCCGTACTGCCCGAGCTGCGGGGACATTTTTAAGTCCGGCGCAGAAAACAAGGGACTTAATAAATGTCCCACTATGAGTTTAAAGAGCCCATTAAGTTATTAAGGCAGATGCTGTCTTGACTGATCACAGTGAATTGGTATAACACACTATAGGGGAGATCTATCAAATATGTGTAAAATAGAATTGTCTTAGTTGCCCCTAGCAAACAATCAAATTCAACTTTTCATTCCTCACAAATTCTTTGAAGAATGAAAGGTGGAATCTGACTGGTTGCTAGGGGCAACTAAAACAATTCTACTTTCCACCAGTTTGATAAATCTCACCCTGTGAGTTTACAGCGCCTAATAAATTAATAATATGAATTGTGTCTTCACTGCTCCCAGTGAATTGGCATAACACACTATAAGGATACATTTAAGGACCGTTGATTTCTATTGGCCTATTCATATTATCTGTACTTTTACAGATCCGCAATCTGTTCTGCAAAAACATAGGACATGTCCTAGGGGGGATCATAACAATTAGCCAATAGAATTACATGGGATCCTCATCTTTTTTAATGTTATGTCATAACTAGAGATCAGCGAACATGCTTGTTTGAGCTCACTATTCGCTCGAGTATCAGGGTAGTCAAAATTACTTGATATTCTAACAAATATCACTTGGTGCTTTTAAGAAAATTGATAGTCTCCTCCCCATATGTTTGGCAGATTTAGCCAATAAACATGCGGGCGAAGGAGCTGGGAGATCCTGAAACAAAGCATCTCTGTTGGCATAGCAGTGATTGGTCGACAGCATCTGGTGACCTGGGTATATATAAACTCAGGTCTCCAGATACTCGACTCTTTCTAGTAGTTTTCAGGGAGAGCTGCTGGAGCAGGGAAAGAGGTAGTGTAGGGCTTAGTGTGGTTAGTCAGGTAGGCAATTAGGTTTACCAAACACCAAAACATCCACAACTATCTAAAAGTCCTTTTTAGGACTAGAAAAAAATAATAATCTGCCATGCAGATGACTAGTGTTATCCCTTTCTGGAAAACAAACTGAGTATATGCTGTTGTATACTGTGCTACACTTCTTTGCTGACAGTAGTATACACACTACCACCAAAAGGTTGAGAACAGTTCATTTTCTGACTAGTGTTATGCCTTTCTGTAAAACAAAACCCTAAAAATCATCTGCCATACAATATTGTACCAGCATTATACAATCTAACCAGTGTTTTAGTGTGACAGTCTAGTAATGATCACTGAGTAAACACTGTTGTATACCGTACTACACTTTTTTTCTGACAACAGTACATACTACCACCAAAAAGTTGAAAACAGTTATTTTTCTGACTAGTGTTGTAATTTTCTGGAAAACAACCGCCCAAAAAGACATCTGCCAGTATACTGCTATATATCTAGTAAATTAGTCAATCTAGTCAATTATCCAACACTATCCAAAAGTTATTTTAAGGACTAGTAGTCTGCCAGTGTGAATGAAAAAGAGCTAATTTTATACAATATACCAGAAGCATAGCTAGGATTCATGGGGCCCCTTATCAAAAAACATTATGGGCCCCATGAATACTAATGGTGAAGACAACTAATTTGCTCCAAATTTTTATTCGACAGCATGAGAAGACCTCAAACTAAAAGCCAATGTCATTAAGAACTATCTTTAGCATAAGCGTGGGTCCACACTACGGAATTCGTGCAGAGAAGTTCCAGCAGATTCCGTTGCTCGCACCGGCTCGCTACAGTGCACATCTCTGCCCGTAACATAGACCATTCTATGGCCAGGCCAATTCCGTTGTCCGCCAAAAGAATTGACATGTCCATTGACATGACGCCATAATCGGCCTGGCCATAGAACAGTGTGTATGGCATGGACAGAGATGAGCACCGCCTCAAGCAGGTTCGTGCAGCGGAAATGCTGGAATTTTTCCTCACGGATTTCGTAGTGTGAGCCCACCCTTAGGAAGAAAAAAGAAGTCCTGGAAGTGATCATATGACCCCCACTGAGCCCTGCTGAGCAAGGCTACAGACACAAAAGATCTATGGATAGTTCTTTTATTCAAAAACTGTATGCAAGAACCTAGAAGTAGGGATGAGCGAACTTTTGAAAAGTTCGGTTCGGTTCGATCCCCCGAACTTTCCTGAAGTTCGGGTTCTGACGAACCGAAAACGAACCTTGCAATAACGGCTGAATAATTGCAGCTACAATAGTGGGAGTGTGATAGGGTATAGTTTTGTGTAGTTGCAGTTGCTATTACAATGAAAAAAGTGGAAAAAAATCAAAGTGCAAAAATAGTGAAAAAAAAAAAATAGCCGGCAAATCTGCAATAATGCCGAGCCGACTCCCCTAATGGTTAATATATTTAATTAATAGAACATATTTTCGTTGTAATAAAGTCACTTTCGTTGTTCAATAATTTAATTAAAACGATTCCATCATTGTGCACTTAAATATACTGTTAAAATGAATATATATATATATAAATGTATATTTATATATATATTTATTTTTTTACAGTATATTTAATTGCACAAGTATGGATTCGTTTAAATTAAATTATTGAACAAAGAAACAAATTTTATTACAACGAAAATGTGCTTTATTAATTAAATATTAATTATTACAGGAAGCTCTATTAAGCCGTTAATTCATATACCCGGTAAAAGAGCAAACCGTAATAATCAATACTTTACTTTAATTAAAACATCAAATGTTACTTCTAATTATGTTATCACAATAGCATTATTACAAGAAACATTTTGAATCATATGTGCGCTCAGCTGATCAGCTGATTGGCTGAGCGCACATATAATTAGCGGGTCAGCAGCACAGTGACTTTATTGTGCTGCGAACCAGTGAAGAGGACACATGGGGACATCGGATGGTGAGTATAAAGCTCTCCCCACCCCCTCCCCAGCACTGCACCCATCCCAGCAAGGAAGGGGGGTCACTTAACCCCTTCCTTGCTGGGATGGGTGCAGTCTGACATCAGTCTGGCCCCCAAGGGGTTAAGGGGGATGCAATGCATCCTCCCTTAACCCCTTGGGGGCCAGACTGTAAGCAGCGATCTGTAAAGATGCTACGTACTGTAAGGTGCACAACACCGCTCACAATGATGGGTGTTGTGCTCCTGTTTGTGTGTTTTTTGTGTGTTTCTCCCTTTTTGTTTTTCAGATATCGGTATCCTGTGGATTATGTCGGATTCGATGGACTACGTCGATGACCAGCGGTTGTTTGGATTGTTTTTTTTTTAAATAAAATGGTCAATGAGGGGTGTGGGGGTGTTTTTATTTGAATAAAAAAAATTTCACTTGTGTCTTGTCTTTATTTCTTTACTTTATAGACTTAGTAGTGGAAGCCGTCTAATAGACGGAATCCATTACTAAGTCGGTGCCTAGTGTTAGCCGGTATAAAATGGCTAACACTAACCCCCCATTATTACCCCAGTACCCAATGCCACCAGGGGTACTGGGAAGAGCTGGGTGCCAATGGTCCCGAAGCGTCAAAGTTGGCGCTCCTGGACTGGGGCGGCTGCAGGCTGGTAAGATTTAGGCTGGGGAGGGCCTAAACCAATGGCTCTTCCCACCCTGGTGTTACCTGGCTGGTTATGAAAATAGGGGGAACCCTAATCGTTTTTTTTTTTTTTTAAATAAATAAATAAAATAAAAAACGCACACATATGATCAGCGCATATATGATTCAAAATGTTTCTTGTAATAATGCTATTGTGATAACATAATTAACCAACAAAACACAGTAATCACTGAACTCAAGGAGAACAGCGAAAAAAATTCCAATGAAGTACTCAATCAAGAGTCTCCACTGATGCCCCCAAAAATTTAAATATGCAAAACAAGAGTCCGTGGAGCCTCAGTTATGAGTCTCAAAACACGGGATAGCCAGATATCTCTAGCCTGTTGCCAACGGGGTGCCTCCATGATGGGGAGAGCACCACACCACCCTGATAAATAACCCCTTAAGTCCCACTCGGTTGCGAGTATTGGAACATAGACAGGGAAACAACAGGGTGGCCCCTTTTGTCAATGTCTAACTCAAGGTGCGAGTATTGCGATCATGAGAAGGGCTTGCAAAGGCAGGCTTCCACCCACAGACAGCCGTTTCGGGGTTTTTGCCCCTCGTCAGTGTGGGGTAGGATTCTGGCTAGTTGGGGCAATGAAAAATCAACCAACAAAACACAGTAATCACTGAACTCAAGGAGAACAGCGAAAAAAATTCCAATGAAGTACTCAATCAAGAGTCTCCACTGATGCCCCCAAAAATTTAAATATGCAAAACAAGAGTCCGTGGAGCCTCAGTTACGAGTCTCAAAACACGGGATAGCCAGATATCTCTAGCCTGTTGCCAACGGGGTGCCTCCATGATGGGGAGAGCACCACACCACCCTGATAAATAACCCCTTAAGTCCCACTCAGTTGCGAGTATTGGAACATTGACAAAAGGGGCCACCCTGTTGTTTCCCTGTCTATGTTCCAATACTCGCAACCGAGTGGGACTTAAGGGGTTATTTATCAGGGTGGTGTGGTGCTCTCCCCATCATGGAGGCACCCCGTTGGCAACAGGCTAGAGATATCTGGCTATCCCGTGTTTTGAGACTCGTAACTGAGGCTCCATGGACTCTTGTTTTGCATATTTAAATTTTTGGGGGCATCAGTGGAGACTCTTGATTGAGTACTTTATTGGAATTTTTTTTCGCTGTTCTCCTTGAGTTCAGTGATTACTGTGTTTTGTTGGTTGATTTTTCATTGCCCCAACTAGCCAGAATCCTACCCCACACTGACGAGGGGCAAAAACCCTGAAACGGCTGTCTGTGGGTGGAAGCCTGCCTTTGCAAGCCCTTGTCATGATCGCAATACTCGCACCTTGAGTTAGACATTGACAAAAGGGGCCACCCTGTTGTTTCCCTGTCTATGTTCCAATACTCGCAACCGAGTGGGACTTAAGGGGTTATTTATCAGGGTGGTGTGGTGCTCTCCCCATCATGGAGGCACCCCGTTGGCAACAGGCTAGAGATATCTGGCTATCCCGTGTTTTGAGACTCGTAACTGAGGCTCCACGGACTCTTGTGATAACATAATTAGAAGAAACATTTGATGTTTTAAATAAAGTAAAGTATTGATTATTACAGTTTGCTCTATTACCGGGTATATGAATTAACGGCTTAATAGAGCTTCCTGTAATAATTAATATTTAATTATTAAAACAAATTAATTTCGTTGTTCAATAATTTAATTTAAACGAATCCATACTTGTGCAATTAAATATACTGTAAAAAAATAAATATATATATATAAATTTACATTTATTTATATATATATGTATTTTAACAGTATATTTAATTGCTCAATGATGGAATCGTTTTAATTAAATTATTGAACAATGAAAGTGATTTTATTACAACGAAAATATGTTTTATTAATTAAATATATTAACCATTAGGGGAGTCGGCATTACTGCATAGGATCGCTAACCCCGTAATGCTGATTCCTCTAATACTGTTTCCCTGCTTTCCCAGATGCATTCCAGAGGTGTTTGCATCACTTTTTAAAGATGTCTTTGATTTTATTTGTTATTGTTATTTTAACCAGATTCGTTACGAACTTTCTCAAAGTTCGGTTCGGTGACGAAAGTGATCAAAGTGCATATCTCATCGATCTGCCCTGTATTAGTGTACAAGATAGATCTCAATGAGAGATCAGAGTGCTTATACTAGAAGTCCCCCAGGGAGACTTCTAGTATAAGTGTAAAAGTAAAAAAAAAAAGTGTTGTTATTAATAAAAGTTTGAATCACCCCCCATTTCCCATGTTATAAATAATAAATAAACATGTTTGTTATCGACGCGTGCGTAATCGCCCGAACTATTAATTAATCACATTCAATATCAATATTAATCACATTCAATATCATTGTAATCATAACGACTTGAGGAACATATATAACAAGTCAGTTTTACCCCAGGGTGAGCTGCGTAAAAACGAAAAACCCCAAATAAAAGAAATGCATTTTATTTTTTTTATTTTTTTCAATTTTACCACACATTGAATTTTTTTCTGGTTTTGCAATGTACTTTATGAAAGAATTCAGCCTGTCATTGCAAAGTACAATTAGTGGCGCAAAAAATAAGGGCTCATGTGGGTTTCTAGGTAAAAAAATGCAAGTGCTATGGCCTTTTAAGCACCAGGAGGAAAAAACTAAAATGCAAAAATTGAAATCGGCCCGGTCCTCTAAGGGTTAAAGGCTGGTCACACCCAATTTTGATCAAAGGGAACCAGTTTAATTGTTTCCCTGCCTCATATGAAAATTACTTGTTAAGAAGGCATTGGGTGGTTTTTAAATCCCTTCTAGACATGGCTGGGTGAGATTACCAATAAGAATCCTGCATCATCACTGAGGAAGATATGGGACGGCGACTTGGTGACGCTGTAGGCGTGATTATAGAAGATTTACTTACTTTACAGCATTATTTCCACAACTACCTAAAAAACATTTTTTTCCTACTAAACACAGTCTCTGGGAAGATCCTGCAATATTTCTCTGCCAAATGTCGGGGATTAGACTACAGATAAAATAATTTTCTAGTACAAGATCACTCCCATGAGAAAATGCTATACAGTATATTTAAAGTTTACCTGGCATGACCGTGCCCCATGATCAGAAAGTTTCTCTCTTCATCCAGAAGTATTAGTCTCCATGGATACGAACACGTAATGAGACCATAATGCACGCGAAGCAGAATCATTGCGTCATTGATGTCCACATATCTTTAGTAGAGATGAACAGTGGAAGATCTTAGGTTCTATAGAACTCGAACCTTGTCGAGCCTTCCGCATTTGATTCCCGATGCCTTCCCGGTCCATGGGGAAGGAGAAGACAGCCTGGGTACCGCCTGGAATTCCGTGATGAAGCCTATTACCTAGGCTGTATGCCGGAATTCCAGGTGGTACTTGGGCTGTCTTCTCCTTCCCCAAGGATCAAGAATGCTTAAAGAGAACCAATCACGGGCAAAAATGAATTTTTTTTTATTCCCTAATTAGATGTAAATCTTAATTTTAACAATATTTGTAAATATAATTAATTAATTTTAAAGCTGCGTTTTTAAATATTTCTGTTTTACTTTCCTGCCTCGCGCCGGCTCTTTTCAAAAGAGCCGGCGCGAGACAGGAAACTCCCGTCATGCAGAGCGGCAGCAAGGCCGGTGGGGGCCCGCCATCTTGATGACGTCACTTGCGTTCCACCGCTGGAACGCAAGTCACGTCTTCAAGATGGCCCCCCCCCGGCCTAGCTACACCAAACAAGCGGATTAGGTAAAGTATAAGACTGTAAAGGCAGTCTGTATCTTCATGAAGTCTATTTATGAAGATACAGACTGCCTTTGCAGTCTGTATCTTATGCCTTACCTACTACTCTGTGCCGGTGCAGCAGGGCCGGCGCCGCCATCTTGATTACGTCTTTGCGTTCCACCGCTGGAACGCAAGTTACGTCATCAAGATGGCGGCGCCGGCCTTGCTGCACAGAATGGAGGATTAGGTAAAGTAGAAGATACAGACTGTAAAGACAGTCTGTATCTTCATAAATAGACTTCATGAAGATACAGACTGCCTTTACAGTCTGTATCTTCTACTTTACTTACTCTGTTCTGTGCAGCAAGGCCGGCGCCGCCATCTTGATGACGTAACTTGCGTTCCAGCGGTGGAACGCAAAGACGTAATCAAGATGGCGGCGCCGGCCCTGCTGCACCGGCACGAAGTAGTAGGTAAGGCATAAGATACAGACTGCAAAGGCAGTCTGTATCTTCATAAATAGACTTCATGAAGATACAGACTGCCTTTACAGTCTGTATCTTCTACTTTACCTAATCCTCTGTTTCTGTGCAAGCAAGGCCAGGCGCCGCCATCTTGATGACGCAACTTGCGTTCCAACGGTGGAACGCAAATGACGTCATCAAGATGGCGGCGCCCGGCCTTGCTTACACAGATACGAAAGAGTAGGTAAGGCATAAGATACAGACTGCAAAGGCAGTCTGTATCTTCATAGATATACTTAGGGAAAGATATACTTTAATATTAGGGACAGTGAAATTTAGATGATAGGTTCTCTTTAAGGAATCAAATGCGGAAGGTTCGAGTTCTATAGAACCTAAGGATTTCCACTGTTCGATCATCTCCAATCTTTGGCTCATTATTTTTGCAGAAGATCAACCAAACTAAGAAAAGTGCCTTATTGTGTAAAACACTGTACCACCTTAACCTCTTAATGACATATGACGTACCCGTAAGTCATATGTCCCCAGGAGGTGTTCAGAGCGGGGCCGTGCGGCAACCCCGCTCTGAACCGACACGATCCCGGGTGCCGCATGTAGCCGGGACCGTGGCTATTAGCGGGCATGGTCCAATTGCCGAGCCCGCTAATAAGGTAATCGGAGGCAGCTGTCAAAGTTGACAGCTGCCTCCGATTACCGGAGGCAGCCGTTCCCTGGTGTCTAGTGGGGGAGATCCAACGTCCTGGAGGAGCGATTTCCGTGTGGTGGTGGCCGGGGTCTGCACCAAGATGGCGCTGACCCCGGCTCGGCACTCGTTTGTTTTCAGCTGCAGCGGCCGGAAGCAAATGACTGCAGATCTCAATGAGAGATCAAAGTGTATATACTAGATGTCCCCCAGGGGGGCTTCTAGTATAAGTGTAAAAAAAAAAAAAAAGTATTGTTATTAGTACAAAGCCCCCTCCCCTAATAGAAGTTTGAATCACCCCCCTTTTCCCATGTTTTAAATAAAAGTAAATAAATAAACATGTTTGCTATCGCCGTGTGCATAATCACCCGATTTATTAATTAATCACATTACAGATCTTGCAAGTTAAACGGCGTAAGGGCAAAAAAATCCCAAAGTGCAAAATTGTGCATTTTTGGTCGCATCAAATCCAGAAAAAAATTTATAAAAAGCGATCAAAAAGTCGTATATGCGCAATCAAGGTACCGATAGAAAGTAAACATCATGGCGCAAAAAAGACACCTGACACAGCCCCAAAGACCAAAGGATAAAAGCTGGTTTAAGCCTGGGAATGGAGTGATTTTAATGACCATATATTTGTTAACAATGGTTTGAATTTTTTATAAGCCATCAGATAAAAGAAAAGTTATACATGTTATATATCGTTTTTTTTTTTTTTTTATATTTAAATGTTTTTATAAAATTTTTCACAAAAACAAACACACAATTTTACGCCAACAACCCGACAACGGGTGTGATTGGAATTGCTTACATGAACCAGCAGCCAGAACGTGTTACAATTCACACGGAAGAAAAAAGGGGGAAAAATTTTTTGCCTGCTAGTATACACAGAAGAAAACAATTAAGAAAACAAAGCAAAGCCTAAGGAAAACAAAACCACTGAAGCTCTTTTAGGAAGTCTAAAGAAGACTCCCAAGATGTAGGCGTGGGACACTCCAGCTCACCCCAGGTTGATGGGCGGATCCTCCGCCACTATACGCTTTTGGTACCAGGTAGTTATGCAAAAGCAGTCTTTAATAGAGCGTTGGGTCTTTATAGGCAAAAGAGCTATGTAGCTCTCCCAACAATCAAAGAATTTTGCTACGTGAGTTTCCTTCCTCTGCGAAGCCTCCACCCAGTCCATTTTCATAATGAAGGAGAGTTTTTCTAGAAATAGCTTAAATGGAGGTGCTGTCGGGTGATTCCACGTATGCAAAATGGTTTTCACACCTGCAGCAGAAATCATATATAGTAGTTTTCTACCTCCTGCCGAGCAAGGGAACTCACTGGTATCTATATAGCCGAATATGGCCCACAGCGGGTTCATCGGGACATAATTAATTAAATGGGCGGTAGCAAACAAATTAATTTTATTCCAGAAAGAGCGGATCACTGGGCACCCCCATAGAGAGTGATACATACCCGCCCCTTCCTCATGACATCTCAAACAGTCACTGGATTGGTAAATACCCATCCTATACCCTCTAAGTGGAGTTATGTATGATCTATGGAGTAGCTGCAGCTGCATCTCCAGGTATCTTCTGGAGGGCAAATATCTGCAGGCTTTTACATGGGCCTGAAGGAGAGTGGCTGTTGTCATTCCCGGTATGTCCACTGACCACTTAGTCAGAGAAGCCGCTGACCCCCCCAAATCCAGAGGAGAATGGACAAATTTGTAGTAAAAAGAGGTATGGCCTCGCATGGTAGGAGGGTGTGCTAAGGCTTTTTTGATATGTGTGGACCATTCTGTGGGGCTGATTCCTGCTAATACCTTGGATATATAACTACGAGCTTGTAGATATGGGAAGAAATGTATACCAATGTGTGGGAACTTCTCGTTGAGTTCTGACAGAGAGTAGATGGTATGTGTCTTTGGATGTAAGAATTGTGCTATTGAGTTGAGCCCTGCCTTATGCCAGCGAAAGAATTCTTTGTGAGGAGAACCCTCCTGAAAATCAGGATTATGAATTAGAGAAAGAAATGGGGAGTAGAGAGGGTGCCATCCCTTGAGCGTTCTCATTTTGTGCCATGCTTTCCATGTGGCCATTAGTAGCGGGTTGAGTCTGTTAGGCTCTGGGATAGTGCGGTAGGGCCGGTGTAGGAACTTGACCAAAGAGAGACGGGAGAGGAAGTGTTGGTCACGAATAGTGTCCGTAAATTGATTAGTGTGATATATCCAATCTATGGCTATACGCAGGAGAGTTGGAATATTGTATGCCCGAATATCCGGGAAATTCAAGCCTCCATTGAGTTTGGGTTGTTTGAGCAGGTGAAAGGGGAATCTAGATCGTCCCCCCTTCCAGATAAAAGAACGGTATAAGTAGTTAATTTTCTTTTCGTCTCTAGGGCGCAGAAATAATGGGAGGGAATGTAGAATGTAGAGAAGGCGCGGGAATTCGATCATTTTTAGGAGGTGTGCTCTGCCAACATATGACAATATATCATTTTAATTGTAACGACTTGAGGAACATGCAAAACAAGTCCGTTTTACCCCAGGCGAATGGCGTAAAAATAAATACCCCCCAAATAAAAGAAATGCGTTTTTTGTTTTTGTTTTTTTTCAATTTCACCACACTTTGAATTTTTTTCTGGTTTTGCAGTGTACTTTATGCAAAAAATCAGCCTTTCATTGCAAAGTACAATTAGTGACGCAAAAAATAAGGGCTCATATGGGTTTCTAGGTGGAAAAATGCAAGTGTTATGGCCTTTTAAACACAAGGAGGAAGAAATGAAAACGCAAAAATGAAAATTGGCCCCGTCTTTAAAGGGTTAAAGGATAACTATAATCTTTAGAAGGCGGCAGGATAGGCTCCCAGCATGCTCCCCATGACGCCCACTAAAGATTCTAGTTACTCTTCATGCTACCATATACTGTTTCTTTTTACCAAAATAATGGCAAACAATGTTCCCTCTTAATGTGATGCTTTTATTTTCTATCTGAATATATTCCCCCTGAATGTTTCCTTTCATTGTTAATGTAAAATAGCAATTCACTTTTTTTTTTTTTACCCTTTTTAGGTCTCCCCCTTCCAATCATTAGACTGCTTATACTGGTTAATAATATGCTATTGCACAGCATTGATTAGTGACATCGGTGCTCTGCTAGTAGAGGCAGACTTTTGGATCAGATTGTAACTGACTGCCAGTTAAAAGCAATAATTGCTATAGATTGCAGCATTTAAGGGGTTAATGGCAGACACCAGTGTAAACGCTGATATTCTTCATTGTATTGGCATCTAGCACTTCAATGTGTTTGACGCTGCTCACATTGAAGCAATATTGTACATATAGAGACATTGGAAAATGGAAAGTATATAGCTATAAGACCAGTGTAAGGGTGTTAAAGTGGGAACTCCACATAAGGGAAATTTGTTTTCTATTAAAAGTACATTAAAAGTTATATAGATGTGTCTACAAAATGTATTACCATATCTGTACGGTTCTGCCACACTGGTAGCTGATAGAAATCCAAGAAGTGAAAAAAAATGGCCTCTGTGCCAATTCACATTGTCTCCTGCTCCCTCTGCTCTCCCACCTTAGGAGACAAATATTCCATGCATCTGTCTTACATTGTGTGTGTTTGCTGAGGACAGGCTGATGATGCAGACAGGGGGCAGGGTGTGATGTCAAAAGAGGCTTGGCTGGATACCCCAATCCCCTGAGTGATTCACCATCTCTGACCAGCCCCTCACTACACATAAGCAGGCAAGGAGAGCCAGAAGCAGGTGCTGGAACTTTATTGGTTGTGCAGAAGTGTGGAGTGAAATTAGGGCTATGTTCACACATGTTGGAGTTTCTTTGCAGTACTGCAGCATATTCACAAAAATAACACAGTAACACAAGTTAATGATGCTAAATGACAGAGAGGATCAGAGACAGCACTGCTAATCTCACCTGGACAAAAAACAAGGCATAAACAGTATATCCAATGTAAAATAATGTGGGATAAACCCCTTATTGTGGGGCTCAACTTCAAAGATAAAAGATGCTTGATCATAATATGTGCATGGAAATGAAAAGAAAAAAAAAATCAAATTAAAAATGTTCTTTACTTTATTCCAATATTAGCATTACAGGTAGAGAATACAGCGTGCTTTGTGGTTGGAACCACAATGAAATGATGAAAAACTGCAAATAATTCAGTAACACAATGAAACTGCAATATGTGAACACAGTCTAGATGTTCTGGAACAGCTTTGGGCGGGGAATGGGCAGGGTGGGGGACTGTGATTAACAGTTGAGGGAAAGCATTGCATTGTGGAACCAGTATTGCATTCTGGGAATGCACAATACAGAACAAACCCCCCCAAACAAATGGATTTTTGGTAGTTTTAAAACTGGGATAGATAGGTAAGTAATGCTATATGCTTTTGCAGAAGTTTCCTTTTTTTAACCTCTACCTGGAGTTCCCCTTTAAGTGAAAGGGAAGAAAGAAAAAAAGGGAGGGGAGCCAAAGTCACACAGCACAAAAGGTCAACTATCAAGGAAAAAGGGGAGGATATGATAAGAGGTGTATGGAAAAGTACCATACTTCAGGCTACCTAAAAATTTGGCAATTCATCTTTGTTCCTAAACTCCATCTCAGTGTGTCTGTGACACCAGTGATGTCAGGGACCAGATATTCATATGCATAAGGCAGTTAACCTCATTAACTCATTTATCAAGGACTAGTCGTCAAGTTCCCTTGTCGAGATTGACTAGTATGACCGAAGCGAGAAAGCGATGTAGCAATCCTTCTTTGCCCAAAGACAGCAACCCAGGGATCATAGATTGGAGATTTATGAAGGGAGACACCCCTACCCCTTATCTAGTGTCTTGTGTAGTAAGAAAATGTTTGCCAAAAATTAAAGGATTGGTGGGCAATTCCACCAGACATACAACATGATTTCAGCAGCTCACAATGCCAACATGTGTCTGAACTAGAGAGAAATGCATTGTGTAAAAGTACTGGATTAGTGATGAGTGAGTACTGCTTGATCGAGTAGATATTAGATTGAGTAGTACACTATTTGAAATACTCATTTTTCATTATTATTTGAGTATTCAATCAAAAACGCTGAAAAAAATTGATTCCCCTTTCACTTTCCCTGGTGTTTTTTTTTTAAACCAATAACTATGCAGGGTGTGTGAGAAAGGCACTAGGAGGGAGTGAAAAAGCATCTACATTCATTAGCTGGCTAAACCATGTGACCTAGGTTCATTGAACAATTAGGCATGAGCCAGGGTACATAGCTGCTGAGGCCTGAGCAGCAGGAACAGGTGTTAAAATGAATAGCCGATAATGCTTCCACTCACTTACACCCAATCATCTACCCAGTCCACTCTTTCCTCTTAACCTGCCCAATCTCACCAATCTCGCAAAACTTCCATCACTGCAGGGCCTGTAGTGAGCAGGAGGGAGAAGTATTGGCGGATGTTGCGGGAGTTCCTGGCCGACCCCAGCCCTGTCCTCCCTGATCCCTCAGGTCCTTACACTTACTGGGTCTCCAAGTTGGACATGTGGCTGGAACTGGCCCTGTACGCCTTGGAGGTGCTGGCCTGCCCTGTTGCCAGTGTTCTGTTAGAAAGGTTCAGTGCAGCCGGCGGCATCATCACAAATAAACGCAGCCGCCTGTCAACTGACACTCATGAAAATGAACAGTCACTGGATTGACCCAAACTTTGCTTCTCCACAGGTGGAAAGCAGCCAAAAGTGAAGTGCCACATGTCTGCTCCAGCTCATTTCCTCCTCAATCACTGTCAAAACGGGGGGCCATATAAAAAAAACAGCATTTCAGGGGCTCTTTCAAGGGCCTCCATATAATTTTTTAGAGGGCTCACTTCAATGGTCATCCGTACAATTTTTCTGAGGACCCACCTCAAGGGCCTCAAACTTATTTTTGGAGGGCTTACCTCATGGGCCTGAAATTCTGCTTCTAAAAGGCTCACCTCTAGGCCCTCAAAAGTAAACTTTTGGAGGGCTCAACTCAAGGGCCAGTAGACATTTTTTGGAGGGCTTGCATCGAGGGCCTCAAACTCGGCTTTTAAAAGGCTCACCTCAAGTGCCTAAAGCTAATTTTTAGAGGGATCACCTCAAGGGCCTCAACTCCGCTTTTAAAAAGCTCAATTAAAGGACCTTGTGAGAAGGTACAAGGTGTCATAGTATATGACAGATATGTCACACCGAAGTGCCTGGCCTCTGCGAAGTGAACCGGTAACTTTTTTCAGTAGTCCTAGGTTACTGACACTTTAAAAAAAAAATGGCTGTTTGCACAGCTGATCCGGGCTGGTCTTTCACTGGAGCAGTCTTGCTGGGTGGCATGACTGCTCCCATGAATTCCAGGCTGGATATCCATTGCCTTATAAAATATTTTGCTAAACTGCATATGGAGAGACTTTTCTATTGACATTTGAACTAATCCCCACACCTCTAACTCCACTTTTAAATGGCTCACCTCAAGCGCCTGAAGCTAATTTTTGGAGGGTTCACCTCAAATGCCTTAAGCTAATTTTAAGAGGCTTCATCTCAAGGGCCATGCATAGAATAGTGGATTTGAGAGTCATTATCAGATTCTACTTGAAGCTAGAGAGGGAGACAGTGTGTAGCAGAGTGAGTTAGTTATTAGGTGATTCAAGGCATGAGAGACCCCCAAAAGCCATTGTTAGGGCAAAAACTTGTGTGGGGAAAAAACTTCAGCTTTCAATCAGAATCTTGCTATTTTAATAGGATCCTAATGTTGTCCACTTTGAACCATTTTATTTCTGGATAAAAACTTCCATTCATTTTGTAGCTGTTTTAAAGGCAGAGACCGGCAGGTCACTAAAGGCCACTTTATCGGCTGTTTTTTTAATGTTCGATTTCAAATTAACGCGAATTCAATTTAATCTTTCATTTATATATTTATTTTCATTTTTAAATCGAATCGAATGGGAATGTTAGAGGGCCCACCCCAAATTCACAAATTTTACGCCAAATATTTGCGATATGGCGAAGCAATTTTTTGTCTGCTTCACTTATCTCTAGTAATGGCAAAGGCCTTTACATTCTTTAAACATGAGCCATATTGAATAAGGAACCCCCTCAAGGTACACTTGAGGATCACTTTATAGCTAACAGAATAAAGCTAGAGCTATATAGAATAAAGACATAGAGGAACATTTATTAAGTCTGTTTTTTTGCTCCAGGCTTAAAAATGTCCCTGTAGTGCCGATAGTTTGCAGATTTATGTAGAGGCGCATTGCAGGGAGGCCTTGAGGAACCCTGGGAGTACGCATGCAGTGCGAAAACGGCGTCTACCCGCTTTCAACCAAGCCAGGGAGAGATCTTCGGGCAGGGAGAGATAGGTTTTAGTAGCGTTTTGGTTAGGCAGGATTACTACTGAACCCAAAAGTCTTTTTCAGGGCTAAGATTCAGCGAAAAAGATCATCTTTGAATCCAAAGCACTTCTCAGTGCTAAGACATATATAATATCACAGCATCAGTAGCAGCAGCAGCAGCAGTAGCATCAGCAGCTGTGTTCATTTTAGTACCCTCTGTGTACAAGGCATGTGATACCTTGTTGTGCCAGTTGCCCAGTAAAAGGCAAGTGATACCTATTGTGCAAGTTGCCCAGTAAAAGGCAATTGATACCTATTGTGCCAGTTGCCCAGTAAAAGGCAAGTGATACCTGACCGGTTATAAAGATGAATAACAACTGGATAGACCCAGAGTTCTGGGTCTATCCAGAACCACAGAAAAGCAGCCAACAATGAAGTGCCTTGTGCACTTTCCTCTCACATTACCTCCTAGTACTCCTCCTCAACCTCCTACTTCCTCCTTAACCTCTGACTGCACCTGTAGGGCCTACTACACCCAATTTTTTCTGGGAGCTCGCTTCAAGGGCCCCCAAGTGACTTTCAAAAGGAAAAACCTTTTGGGCCTACTATGGCCAATGTTTTCGGGGGCTTAACTCAAGGCCCCCCCATCTAATTTTTCCAGGGCTCAACTGATGGTCCTGAACCTCATTTTTTCAGGGCTCATCTGTTTAGCTCCGACCAAATTTTTTCAGGGCTCACCTGATGGGCCTCAACCTTATTTTTCCAGGGCTCGCCCAATAGGCTTTAACCTAATTTTTCCAGGGCTTACCTGATGGGCCTCAACCTAATTTTTCCAGGGCTCACCCAATAGGCTTCAACCTAATTTTTTCAGGGCTCACCCGATGGGCTTCAACCTAATTTTTCCAGGGCTCACCTGATGGGCCTCAACCTAATTTTTCCAGGGCTCACCCAATGGACCTCAACCTAATTTTTCCAGGGCTCACCCAATGGGCTTCAACCTAATTTTTCCAGGGCTCACCTGATGGGCTTCAACCTCATTTTTCCATAGCTTGCTTGATGGTCCTAAACCTAATTTTTGGAAGGCTGAGCTGAAGTGCCTGTCTGCTACCTTGTTCTTGGAAGGCTGAGCTGAAGTGTCTGCCTTTCAGCACAGTGTATTCAAAAACGAATGAAAGAAATCAATGCAAACACTGCATAGAGATCTAAATAATAACAAATTTTAATTATAAAATTGGGAAAACAAATAACGAAAAACAGAAATAAACAGAAAAAAAAAGACATCAACGCCTTTTGCGCAACTTGTCGATCTGGCCCTTCAGATTTTTCAGCCCCAGCTGCACATCCCTTATGGTGCGCATTGCCCCATATGCACTCCTAGAGAGGTTGTCTGTCTCCTCCGCCAGCTTGTTGAGGGTCTCTATTACTGTTGAGGTAGAAAAGAGTAATGTGATGATTAGAAAACTTATACAGGTGATGAAAAGCGATCATTTCCATCCTGTAGTTTCTCAAGTTTCTGCCCTTACTATATGCTAGAGAAGTTTGGAGAATTAGGGGAAGGTTCTTACCGCTCGCTATAAGGGCCTTGCTTCCGTTGGCTCTAGGAAAAAATGCCCCAGACAGTCCCCAAGGGGCGGAGCTAAAAAATAAAAGCGCTAATTAGCCGATGTTTTCCAGAATGAAATTCAATCTGTATCACATGTTATTTTACCTACCATTTGAAGATGAGCTCAATGCTGGAGGCATCCTCTGGGGAGATGGGGTCCTTGCTGGCGATGGGGGTCAGAGGGGCTGGGCTTCTCAGTGGTGGTTGTGTGGGAGGGTCTGTCCTCGGTGGTGTTGTGGGAACTATCCAAAACAAATAAATAAAAACAAAGACCTGCCGCACGCTTCCCCGTATCGGCGGCTATCCTCTTCTCCCTCCAAGCACATGTGGTGTGTAACACACTCGGCCTGTGCTGCAATCAGACTCAGATTGGCCCACAGGGGAGCATTGGAATTCCCCAGTGGGCCCTACCCATTGGTGGGCCCCTGAGCAGGAGGTCTGTATCTCTGTTTAGCAGCTTCAGGATGACATAAAATCCCCCAGTTAGTTTCAATGGACTTCACCTTTCAAGAAACTCAAGTAGAGGGCTTTGCTTTTTGCATGGAGCAGGGATGGGGAACCTTCGACCCTACATCAATTGCAAAACTACAACTCCCATCATGCCTGGACAGCTCCTATACACTAGAACAGGAATAAGGAACCTTCGGCCTTCCAGCTGTGGAAAAACTACAACTCCCATCATGCCTGGACAGCTCCTATACACTAGAACAGGGATGGGGAACTTTCAGCCTTCTAGCTGTGGCAAAACTACAACTCCCATCATGCCGGGACAGCCTTCGGCTGTCTAGGTCCCCATCCCTGGAGTGTCTGACCAGTTAGTAACAGTGTGCGAGAATTGCCGGTCACATACACAGCACTGTGCAAAGTCACTATAGTAATGTGAAAGGTTTGGCGCTGGGTATATTTGGTGTATGTAGGGTGGGCCCCTAGAATAAAATATTCCCTGATGGACCCAAGTTACCCCAGTCCAACACCGGCTGCAAGTCCTGTTACATTATGTGAACATAGCCTATATATATATATGCAAATGTTTACACTTACTAGACTGTCCCAACTCCCGACTTTCATCTGCTGTGGGCCGAACAGCTGCCCTTCTGCAGCGCCGCTGCCTTCATTGTTCCATTAGATCTTTAAAAAAAAAGAAAAAGTTATAGAATTCATCAGCATCAGCACCTAAGCTGTTCTATTCCTAAAAAGCTCAATACTTATATTATGAGAGGAGGGCCATATGCTGTGGGCTGCACATGACAGGTGGAGGGAACATATGATATATGTCGGCCTATGTGTCGGCAATCGGTTGGGGGTTCTGCGGGTACAAAGTAAAAGGGTCGTGAAAGTCCACAGTATATTACACACCCCAACAGCAGATCACAGTATATTACATATTCCAGTCTCAGGAATCCAGTATATTACACATCCCAGTATCACAACTCCAGTATATTACACAATCCACGATCAGGCTCACAGCATATTACTCACCGTGCCGTTTCCAGGGACTCTTATATTTCAGGTCCGACCATTTTTTTTTGCATTTGAGTGCAATACTTATATTATGAGAGGAGGGCCATATGCTGTGGGCTGCACATGACAGGTGGAGGGAACATATGATATATGTCGGCCTATGTGTCGGCAATCGGTTGGGGGTTCTGCGGGTACAAAGTAAAAGGGTCGTGAAAGTCCACAGTATATTACACACCCCAACAGCAGATCACAGTATATTACATATTCCAGTCTCAGGAATCCAGTATATTACACATCCCAGTATCACAACTCCAGTATATTACACAATCCACGATCAGGCTCACAGCATATTACTCACCGTGCCGTTTCCAGGGACTCTTATATTTCAGGTCCGACCATTTTTTTTTGCATTTGAGTGGCGGTCTTTCTCTTGTTGAGATCCTGCGGGAGGGCACGTAGAAACTTTTCTTATTATCCGCCTTTTATGTGTATTAGGGTTAGTGACAGGGATCCGTTCTAGGCCATACTCCATTCGACCCATGATTTGGACCATGAGCTTCAGCTCTTCATCGCCAAAAGGGGATGATCGCCTGGACATTTTTCTCCGTCCTAATCTCTGCTCTGCTGTGGCCTAGCATTCATACAGCGTAATGTGTGATACGCGCGAATAACGTGACGCTCTACGGACGCACATTGGAATCATGCATGTAATGCTGTGTACGAAATACGAAGGAACTGTGTGAACATAGCTGTAATTATTCGTAAAGCGTTTGCAAATATTTTTCCTTCGCAACAGCGGAGAGTGGCATTATACTGCGATTTTGGGGTGTTGGGTGCACCCAGGCATGCTCCCCCTGATGTCACAGTGTCATTCCGGAAGTGTTGGCATCGTTTAGGGAGGTTTCATGGGGGACTTGGTGACCTCCAAGTGGTCAAATTTGGATTTTCAAGTGGAGAGAATTTTTTTTCCCATAGACTATAATGGGATTGAATATTTGTTTGAATAGTCGCATATTGGTGCCTATTCGATTCAAATTCACGAAAGTCGATTATTTCACTACTCGCTCATCTCTACAGATCAGTTCTCTGTAGGCAGTTTATGTCTGAAAGAAACAAACAGATATAGTTGAACTTTTGAACCCAAATGTGATGGGGCTGTGGTGGGTGTTGGACTAACTTAACTGTCTAGAGACCTGCCAGCAGGTCATTCTTTGGTTCATGTCTTCTGATGAAAGTTAAATAAAGGTCTGTCTTTTTTCTTCTTTTCATTATTGTATTATTGTTAAGGCAATGTTCTCACACTCTATTTTTGGTCAGTATTTTGCAACCAAAACCAGGAGTGGATTGAAAACACAGAAAGGATATGTTCATACACTGTTGAAATCAAGTGAATGGGCTCCATTTAATGAAAAACAACAGCCATTATTATAAAACAACCGCCATTATTTGCCGTTAAATGGCGTCCATTCACTAAATTTCAATAGTGAGTGAACATAGCTTTTCACTGACATATTGAACATATTGAACATATTGAACAAACATACTGTGTGTGAATTTAGCCTTAAAAAAACATACAATATTGAGAAAAAAAGAAAAAATAAAGAACTATATTTCATTTCCATGAGGGCATATGAACCAAAGAATGAACTGCTGGCAGGTCTCTAGACAGGTCAGTTACCCTTAGACTACAGCCCCAATACATTAGGGGCTCTGAGATTCTGGTGGTGAAGCTATTATAGAGGCAGGGCAGGCAGCTGCCATGGGGCTGCTATAAGAGCTGTCCTGTGTCCTTCTGCTTAACCACTTATCTACTGCAATGTGTAAGTAAATCAGTGTTTACTTACATGCTGCAACACAAAAAAGGGTTTAAAAAAACCCACAAGACAAGGAGATTTCTTCTTCAATGCTCTAATAACCACTGACCTCTGTTGTTGCTGCAATCAAGTAGGAAAATGTGCGGAGCTCTGAGCAGAGGTCCGGGGTTATCATTACATGAGCAATGAAGCACAGATCTCCTTGTCTTGTGCTTTATAATGCTTTTTTTGTGTTGCAGCATGTAAGTGAACATTGGGTCAAACATTGGCACAAACAACTCCTATTTGACTTAATTACAGTAGGAGATCTGGTATTGTGCAGAATCTTCTGCTAGGAGAAATTACCCAAATGTACCATGTTCACTAGGGGACTGCTAGATACAGCATACTGTCAGCACCTTTGGTAGGGCCCAGGACAGATTCCCTTTAAGGTATTACTGTCATAAAAAAAAAAAAAAAAAAAAGAAAAAGGAGAAAAAAAATAAACATTTGATGTGTCACACAGAGATGTAATAAACGAACCGGGAGAAAAAAAGAGTGTTGCACCTCACACCTATGGCTGACACTAATGCCACTTGGCTACATTTAAAAACCAACGCCAGGATGTTGGTATATAATTTGATCAAACCCTACTGACGGCGGCACCTGCTGGGTTATGGGGGGGCCCTTGGGGATTGGTCCTGTAGTAGTGGGGTTGCAGGGCCGTCCTATGGCCTCCCTTCCCTTCTGTTTGCGGGGTGGGTGGTCGCTGACCGACACGGTGGTGAGTTAGTGTAGGGACCAATGTGAACCAGGGGACCTGCACAAGGTACATGGGGCAGTATGGTTTGATCAAATTATATATATATAAATTATATACCAACATCCTGGCATTGGATCCTGGCATCCTGGCGTTGGATTTTAAATGTATCCAAGTGGAATTAGTGTCAGCCATAGGTGTGAGGTGCAACGCTCCTTTTTCTCCCGGTCCGTAGAGATGTAAAATGTTTTCATTGGTCAGGGTCTCGGTGCTGAGACCCCCACTAATTTGTAGATATGTCAAGAAGCATGTGGCTGTGCGCTTCACTCCTTTGCTCAGCATTCAATCTGTCTCATTGCCAGAGATAGACTTCATCCTTTATCCTTAGAGCTCATTTTCAGCAATAATTGAACAGAGTAGCGAGCTGGGCCGTAAAGCGCACAAGCACACACTTCCCCAGATGAGATTGGGCTTGCAGCCTTGAGACCCCTAATGATCAAAACTTTTGACATATCTGTGCAACATGCCAGGAGTTTCTTTAAATGAGAGTAAGACCTTAACCCTTCAGAGCTCCTTTATTCCTGTCATAAATAAACTGTATCCCATTTTTTTAATCTGTTGGACAGCTTATTGGAGATTAGACATAAGGACTGCTGGTATGGATTTGAAGGAAAATGTAATGTTTGTTCATCATGACTTATTTATCCTTTAGCCCAAGAGGAAATAAATTTGAAGTAGACCTGTATTGTGATGTTTTTTTGTTTTTTTTTGGAGCTGATACTAATATACAGTTAGTTTGACTTTACACAGGAACTTTATAGGGACTGAATTTAATTAATGTATACCTCCTGCCTTCTCGTCATAGAAGGGTGGTATCCCCACTGGAGCTGCTACTTGAGCTAAAGAAAGAGAATTTACAATGAATAGAAATTACACTTTACCTTTTAAAAAAAATGTACTCAGTCTTTGATTTATCAAGTGCATGGCCTCAGCGTAGCACAGTGATAGCAGAGGAAGTCAACTGAATCCTGCACGTTTTATTGGCATTCAGCAATTGTTATAGATCTTCTGCTAGGTGTTTCTTACCACAGTTACCCCTGCCAGGATGTGACAAATTGATTCATGGGATCGTTGTTTCCACTCACTTGCTTAACGTGTAGGACAAATGTTGCTGTTTATTTATCTTCAGATTCATTTTGTTAAATTCTTGCAATCATGTGGATTTACAGTTTTTCACAGTGTGTAAGACAATCTGAGACGTATGAGAAAAATTGAATACGTTTTCTGTCTGTATGATTAATGAACACAGCAAAAGCCGAGGATTTACATATGAATTCTGATAAAATTAAGATTTTATTTTGCTTTACTGAGTATAGAAAAAATGTAGGTTTATACAAGCATGAATACCTTTCAAATGTGTAGTTGCGCTAATAATATAACTGGGATTGGATTCTTCAATCTCTGATACATTTAACTATATTGTAATCCCTGCTCCTCACAAACTACTTTCAAAATTGATTTTTCACAGTTTATGGATTTCAATGAAATTTTATCCGCATTAAAGTAGTGGTAATTTATTCTGTATAAAGAAGCATGCATTCATATACAGCACAGTGCTGTACAGTCCTTTATACAATGTTGCCTGATAGTGTACATTTTAAACACGTATGTCAACATTGTACATACTGTATGAAAATACTTTTTTTGCGCCAACTATAATGGTTTATCTCTTTAGCTACATTGAAAATGGTATTCTGCACAAAAAGTTTTGTCATTATTCAATTGCAAACCAAAAGCTAAATATATTTGCAATAGTATGTAATTACAGCCTCTGCGCCATTTCTCCGCTTGTCCAGCTGACTCACCACCTCTAACTGCTCTTAACCCTTTAAGGACATGGCCCATTTTCGTTTTTACGTTTTCGGTTTTTCCTCCTTGTGCATAAAAGGTCATAGCACTTGCATTTTTCCACCTAGAAACCCACATGAGCCCTTATTTTTTGCGTCACTAATTGTACTTTGCAATTACAGGCTGAATTTTTGCATAAAGTACACTGCGAAACCAGAAAAAAATTCAAAGTGTGGTGAAATTGAAAAAAAAAAAACGCATTTATTTTATTTGGGGGAAATGTGTTTTTACGCCATTCGCCCTGGGGTAAAACTGACTTGTTATGCATGTTCCTCAAGTTGTTACGATTAAAACGATATATAACATGTATAACTTATATTGTATCGGATGGCCTGTAAAAAATTCAAACCGTTGTTAACCAATATACGTTCCTTAAAATCGCTCCATTCCCAGGCTTATAGCGCTTTTATCCTTTGGTCTATGGGCTGTGCGAGGTGTCATTTTTTGCGCCATGACATGTTCTTTCTATCGGTACCTTGATTGCCCATATACGTCTTTTTGATCGCTTTTTATTACATTTTTTCTGGATTTGATGCGAAAAAAAATGCACAATTTTGCACTTTGGGATTTTTTTGCGCTGACGCCGTTTACCGTACGAGATCAGGAATGTGATTAATTAATAGTTCGGGCGATTACGCACGCGGCGATACCAAACATGTTTATTTATTTATTTATTTGTTTACTTTTATTTAAAACCTGGGAAAAGGGGGGTGATTCAGACTTTTATTAGGGGAGGGGGCTTTTTACTATAAACAACACTTTATTTTATTTTTTTACACATATACTAGAAGCCCCCCTAGGGGACTTCTAGTATATACACTGTGATCTCTCATTGAGATCTCTGCAGCATAGATATGCTGCAGAGATCCATGAGATCGGCACTCGTTTGCTTTCGGCTGCTGCAGCCGAAAACGAACAAGTGCCGAGCCGAGGACGGCGCCATCTTGGACGCGTCCCCGGCCGGCATCAGTAACGGAGATCGCTCCTCCGGGACAAGGTCCCGGAGGAGCGATCTCCCCCACTAGACACCAGGGAAACGTTGCCTCCGGTAATCGGAGGCAGCTGTCAACTTTGACAGCTGCCTCCGATTAGCTAATTAGCGGGCACGGCGATCAGACCGTGCCCGCTAATAGCAGCGGTCCCAGGCTACTCGCGGCACCCGGGATCGCGGCACTTCAAAGCGGGGCCGCCGCGCGGCCCCGCTTTGAAGTGCAAGTGAGGACATATGACGTACCGGTACGTCATATGTCCTTAAGAGGTTAAAGCGTAACTCTAATTTAGATAACCAAAAAATAAAATTACTCTGTGAAAAAGCCCACGTGTTACCCTTTAAAAAGAGCCCTAAACTGTGTTGATAGCTTGTGCTCTTGCTGAGATATCTCCATTTGTTCGGCTCAGAAATATAAATATAATTTTTTTTGTTTCCTGGCTGTCAGAAAGTGGGTGTGGTTTCCCTTCTCCTCCCCCTCCTGCCTTATCTCCACCTTGCTTCTCTACTGCCATGCCCTCCACTCATGAACAAACACACTACTGATACTGAATTTGCAATACCTGCTTTTTTGTTATTGTGCCAACAAAAGAAGGAAGATGGTAGGTTAGATGTTAGAACACATATTCTAATACTGAGGGCCAGACTGATCATTCCTGTAATAGTGAGGTTTCTATGTCTAAACATATGTTTTATATACATAGCTGTTATTTACATGACCATTTCCATTGTTTCTACATATGCTCGAACACTACAGCTCCCATCATACCCTGAAAATCCACTAGTTGTCACTGTATAATAGGAGTTATCATTTTGTCACAACGAAGGCAGAAATAATGCATTTATGCTGTTCTGTCTGTTGCTTTACAGCAGGGAAAAAAACTACAACTCCCACAGATAGAAAAAGGCTGTCCAGGCATGATAGGAATTGTAGTTTTGTCACAGGTATGTAGCCACAGCTCCCTCTTATCATCCCTCTCTCTCACATCATCCCTCTCATGATACCCTGTCCCTCTTATAATCATCACTCTCATCATCATCATCTCTCTCCGTATCCCTTTCATCATCACTCTCATCATCCCTGTCATCATCACTCTCATCATCCCCTGTCCCTCTAATCATCCCTGTCACCATGAGAGGGTCAGAGGATGATGAGAGGGATGATGAGAGTGATGATGACAGGGATGATGAGAGTGATGATGAGAGGGTCACACCGGCACACTGATGCAGTGATCGGGGGGGGGGGGGGGGCGGCGCACTAATATTGTGATGGGGGGGGCTGGTATACTGATGCAGCGATTGGGGGGGGCGCCACACTGATGCAGCAATCCGGGGGGGTGGCACCACACTGATGCAGCGATCCGGGGGGGGGTGGCGGCACACTGATACAGCGATGGGGGGGTGATGTTCCGGCACACTGATGCAGCGATTGGGGGGGAGGCACACTGATACAGCGATGGGGGAGAGGGCGACGTGCCGGCACACTGATGCACCAATCCGGGGGATGGGGTTCCGGCACACTGAGGCAGCAGGGGGGGGGGGTCACACAGTGAGGCAGCAATCCGGGTGGGGGGTTAACAGCAGGAGTACACGGATAGTGATCTGGGTGAGGGGGTTCACACAACAGCAGGAATAAGGAGTATGCCAATGTGAATGTCGGGCGCTGTGATGAGTGTCCCTATCATCATCATAATGCACCAGGAGGAAGCACATGGCAGGAACAAGCATGGAGGTATATACAACTTGCCTACATTGAAGCCTGAAGATGACCCACAATACCGAGGGGCAGCGGGAAGGACAACAGTGCCCAGGGGAGAGGAGAGGTTCTCGCACTGCTGTGGTTCTCGCTGGCCAGTGAAGGGGAGGAGATGAAGGGAGGGGGCAGGACTGGGGCGGACCTATGTCAGAATCCGTACAAAGCTGCTGCTTAGGCAGTGTACGGATTTCCAGGAGTTCAGGAGAGGTTTGAAAAAGCCAAACACAGCTCTGAGGGGACATTTATCTACATGTATTTCGAAAACAGTTCAGTTTTGCTTATTACTATAAATTGCTAAGATTCTTATTATGGCCTAGGCTAGCTAAAAATAAAAATATATATATATTTTATAGTTGTGCTTTAAGCTGATGGACAAAATCCTCTCTTTCTCACTTCTGGCTCTTTTCCCTCTCTGCTTAACCCCTTCCCCCAATATGATGTCCATGGTCGTCATGAAAAGCAGTTCCAGAACGCATCATGACATCCCTGGACGACATGCTTTCCCTGCCTCACCCCACTGTCCCTATCTGAGATCGGGCAGCAGGAGGAGGCTGTATCACGTTGCCACCGCAGCGTCTATGGAAAGATCTGATGCCTCTGATGCTGATTGGGCGGCAGGAGGAGGCTGCGAACAATGCGTCCTCCCGCCGCCACTGTTTTGATTCTCCCCCCAGCCCAATAAAGCTCCCTCTCCACCCCATGCTGCTCCCCCGCCCCAATCCAGCTCCCTGTCTGTGCTGCTCCCCTGCTCCCCCCCCCCCCCTCGATCCTGCTGCGGCTCCCCCTCTCCCCCCCTCCCCGCATCCAGCTTCCTCCCCCGATCCAGCTTCCCCCAATGCGATCCCCCCGGTCTGGCACCTGCTCCCGGTCCCTCTGGAATTCGCTACCTGCGCTCCCCCCTCGCTCCTGCTCTGGCTCCCCCCGTTCCCCCCCTCTCCCCAGCTACCTCTCCCTCCCCCTCCCTTTGCTCACCCCCGCCCGGCTCTGGATTCTTCCCGGTGGTCAATGGGGAGGAAGCCGACAGCTCATTCACTATATAATGCATTAAAGCACAGATCATGTGCTGTAATGCATTATATATATATATATCTTCAAAAGTAAAAAAAACTAAAAAAAAACACACAAATACATAAATAAATAATTAGTTAATTAAAACAAATAAAAATAATTAATTAATCAATTAAACACATAAATAATTGATTAAAATAAATATACACATTCCCCATCCCCCTTTATAAATGATCCCCTCTAAATAAGATATACATATTTGGTAGACGCTGTCTATTAACCTGCTACATTAATTATACTGCCCGATTAACGCCATTAAAGAAAATAATAAAAAAAACTAACAAAAATTACAATTTTTTGTTACCCCTCCCCCCCCCCGAAAAATATAGATAAAAGCTATCAAAACATCACATGTACCCAAAAGGTGTATCACTAAAAACATCAGCTCATGCTGCAAAAAAAAGCCCTCACATAACTCCAATATAAACTACAACAAAAGCTATATAAAATGGATATCACTGTAATTGTACTGACCTGACGAATAAAGATAACATGTCATATGTAACAAATAGTAAACAGCGTACAAAAAAATGGTGAAAAACAGCTGCTAAACTGTTGATCAGGGTGTCACATGTCACATGTCCCCCAGGGTGTCACATGTCCCCCAGAATGGTTCCGATGGAAACGTCAACTTGTCTTACACTAATATTAACTTGTCTTACACTAATATTTTGGCACTGTCCGAGTATCACATCGGCATTACTGTGTTGGAAAGACTTCAGAAGAGGAGGATTTAGGGGTAGTGATATCTGACAGCCTTAAAATGAGTCACCAATGCAACCAGGCAGTGTGGAAAGCAAATTGCATGCTGGGCTGTATATCTACAGGTATAACCAGTAGGAAGAGGGAGATTGTGATCCCGCTGTATAGAGCTCTAGTGAGACCACATCTGGAATACTGTGTACAGTTCTGGAGACCTCACCTAAAAAATGACATTGATAAAATAGAACGGGTCCAAAGACGGGCCACAAAAATGGTGGAGGGTGTGAGGCATAAACCATATCAGGAAAGAGTTAAGGATTTGAATCTGTATAGTCTGAAGGAAAGAAAGGAAAGGGGGGACATGATTGAAACCTTTAAGAATGTAAAGGACTTAATAAGGTTCAGGAGGGAAGTGTTTAAAAAAACTGAGCTCAAGAACAAGAGGACACAGTGAGAGGTTAGTTGGGGGGAAAGATCAGAAGCAACGTGAGAAAATATTACTTTACTGAAAGAGTAGTAGATGCTTGGAACAAACTTCCAGCCGATGTGGTTGGTAAATCTACAATAACAGAATTTAAACATGCCTGGGGTAAACATAAATCTATCCTGAGATAATAAGAATGAAAATACAAATAAGGCAGACTAGATGAACCCAGCGGTCTTTTTCTGCTGACAATCTTTTATATTTCTATGTTCTATGTTTCTCCCTTTCAGAGATGTTGATCACATGTCCTCTGTCTTTTTAGTGGGCCAAGCAGAGACACATGATCCAGTGCATAGGGCAAGGTTAGCATTTACTGTAAATCCCTGATAGCCGCCCCCAGCACTTAGTTGTCCACTGCTGCTACAGTTACTGATATTCCAGGGCTGTGGCATTTGCCTGTCGGTCTTCAGCAGTTCAGTGTGCAGCTCCTTAGCCTGCCGCAAATGCCCTGCCACTGCATCCAGCGACATCGCCTGGGCTCCCCTAAGCAAACAGGGAGGCTGCAGCAGGCAGGCTCACTCTCCCAGTAGATACCAGGCAGCCACAAGAGGGTTGGGGTAGGCGTCCTCCTTTTCCGCCTGCTCTTTGGCTTCTTCCTCCTTATTTATGAAGAGCTTCACACTGTTGCAGCTGACACTGGGGGATACTACACCGGCTGACAAGCCTGTACCCCCAGTAGTGACACCAGAGGGGGGACCTGCTGCTTGTCATTGAGGCGCATGGCAAGCTAGCAGATCTGGATGCCAGTGCTATGTTAAATTTTGTCCCTGATTTACAGAAACTTAAAAAAGAGGTGTTGAGGCACGTAATAGCATGGGAGAGGTCTCTAAACATTTGGGGGAGGGGGTGGAGTTACACAAGGCTGCTTAAAGGGACTGTGTCATCAGAACTTTTCTATTTTATTTTCTATATAATTTTTTTTTTATTTTCCATTTTACTATCTATATTAAAAAATAATACTAAAATCTTGCAGTTTTCATTCTCACCACTAGAGCTTAAACTAAGCTTAGACTTCGTGTTCTGTCTGTGTTTATGAGAGGAGACTGCTGTCATGAGACACCAGCAGATAGAGAAAACAATAGCAGCTCCCTGTGGAATGACCTCTTCAAAGGTCACAGAGCATGATCAGTAATGTAATACATTCATTTCAAGGGGAGAGATTCTGTCCGTTGTTGTCTATGTCCATGAGTCTTGCTGTAAAGCATTTAACTAAATGCTGTTAATTACAGCTTAGCCAAGATGACAGCCTTCATAACAGTGTACAATAAGTCAAAGAAAAATTACAGTCAAAAAATAGAAACAGATGAGAAAAAAATATACTTTTGCATCTGACTCTAATCAGTAAAAGAAAATGTAGGTGATACATTCCTTGTAATTGTACCTGTTGTTCAGTTAAAGACTATTAAACCATAATAGCTTGTCTCCCTGTTGGCTAATTTGTACTGTACCTCACCAACACCAAGGGTGTCCCTGTGATCACATGAGACAACAGTATTAGGTAGTTGGCCCTGGTAGAACTAAAAGATCCATCAATATCACCTACACCTACAGTAGGTGTAGCTGCCTTTCAAACTCTGTCTCAGATCTCCTAAGGAGAGGGCTATAGGAACTGGCATGTGACAACACTTTATTATTGCATTAACATACACTGTCCTAATTAACAGGATTAGCTGTACCCAGGAGAGCTTTGGACTTTGGTAGATCCCTGACATACAATGAGTTATTGCATCAAAGTGATCCACCAATGTCCACAGCTCTCCTGGGTGAAGTTAGCCCAGTGAGTCACCTGTCAGGTTAAGTTAGATGGCCTGTTCTAAAACCGTGTCTGGCAGCAGAATAACTGTCACAATGACACTTAATATGCTACCACACATGATTTTAGAACATGCCACCTGATGTAACCTGACAGGTGACTTACAATATCCACAATGAATTATTGTTTCTCACATGTCCGGAGCTCTCCTGGATGAAATTAAATCTGTCACTAACTTGCCAGGTAATGTCAGGTGGCCTGTTCTAAAACTGTGTCTGGCAGCAGAATAAGTGTCATTGTCAATGACACTTGTTTTGCTGCCAGCCATGTTGCCAGCCATGAGATACGAATACAGTTACTTGTGTGTTTACTTACGTAAGCTTTGAGGAATGTTAAGATCTCTATGTTTAGAAGGTGAAGGCCTTATTTTAGGGGCTCTACTAATTATACAAAATATAATCATGACATCCTTAACAGGACAAATACTCATTTTTAGAAGGGGTCCTGCATCTCCCATATGAATGAAGAGATGATTGAGCATCTGTACTGCGTCATTCTAAACCTATAGGACTGACAAATATAGCTGAGGGATATACTAGGCTATCTCTGTCAGTTCCATGGACTTTGAATGAAGCAGCAGCCTACATGCTTAACCACTGTTTTGTTTTAAATGATGGGCATACAATGGGACTCCCAATTCCATGATTGACGGAGTCCCAGGGACCCATGATGGTGGGTGTCTATTGGTGATTTTCGTAAACATTTTTCTTAAATACCTTTTACATTTTACATTTACATTTTTCTTAAAACCTTTTACATTTTTTGGAGGAAAGAGAATGTTGCATTTGCTTCATACATTTGGCATATGCTTGCAATAAATGAGTACATACTGAAAACTGGAAACTGTAAGCCACAAGAAGAATATGGTATAAATAGTATCCGTATGCTATATACTTTTCTTCCCCAATTATCTAAAGGCAACAAAATGTAGGAATATAGGAATAACTTTTTGTTTGCTAAATCCTTTTTTCATATGTCATTTGAAATAATCAGAAGTCTATGTTTACCCTGTTATGCTATGTTGAAAGCTTCAGTGGGGTAAACTACAATGTAACCCTTAAAATATCAGGAATGAGCAGGGTATTTTACCAGTCCATTTTGCATAAATCTCTTACTGACATCATATGCAGCTTTAGGGAAAAAAAAACATTGAAATCCTTTATAGAAACACTTAATCTGTTCTTAAATGAAAACATAAGTGTAATCCAGCATGCAATTAACTCTTCATTCACAACAGAAAGATTGCAATTATTTTGTATATCCTTTCTTCTCTTCAATAGTCTCTCTCTTTTTTTTTTTAAATACAAATGGCTGCCTTGTGTCTGTTCACACCTTTAATTTCCTACATCAGCACAGTCAGCTACTTAAAATGATTTCAATGTCTTCCCATTGTGTAGCACCTGAAGTGAGGAGTAGACATTTTGATGAATATCCTACTTTCTTCAAGGTTTAATAAGCTAGCAGGAATTGTACTTTCTCAAAGTACAGTGTATTTAAATTTAAAACACATAGAATTAAAATAAGAATTAGTCGGAAGACATTGACTATTTGGTTACAGAATTTCATTGATATTACATTGTTAATATCAGGCTGACAAAACTAGGTTCATGCTATTATTGCCTTATGACTGTATCATTAACACTGAGATAAGAACCTGCGTTTTCTGCCTTTGTGTAACCTGCTACCCCATTGAAACTCATCTTTAGAACTAGATAATAGATTATGTTACAAGTCATCCAGCACTAATAAGTAACTTACAGTTTAACCGACACAAAGGCCTAAGGAGTTGTAACTCTGAAATCTTGAAAATGCATAAGGAAAACCTTCTCTTTCTATGAGTGGGTCCTAGTCTTTAATAAAAAGCACAAAGTGCAATTTGCTTTCAATTTTATTTTTGTTGCAGCTTTTTTCTTTTATACCTTTCTGCTTGATAAATTAGTCATTTAATTTTAAAGCTCATTAGTTTGGAGCTATGAATCATATCATAATTCAGATTATCCTGTGTCCTGTTTTTCCATGGGTGGATAAGTTTTGTTTTAATCTGCCAAAAACTCTGTACTGTACTGTATGTGCCAGTCAGTATTACATATGCTTTTATCAAGTCATACAGTAGGTGGTATCTATCTATTTATCTTCATTGAAGTTCCAAGAAATAATCCCACAAAAAATAACTGATAAACCTTTCGATCATTGCAATTATGACATAACAAACATGAACCGGGGCCATATTTTTATGTTTGGTGGAATAATCATTGATCATGTGCAAATTATTTAAACTGGAAGTGATAACAGAAATAATAGACGCATCTACATTTACAAAAATATTCTAAAATTTCTAAATCAAAATATGCAATTGAATTAATATAAAGAAACTCTCACAAAAAGGCACCTAACACAAATATATAAGGAACATTTATATGCACAAGGTTTGATCAGATATGTAAGCATGGTGCCAAAAATATAAGACATCAGACCTGTGCCAATATCACTTTAAGGCTATGTTAACACAATGTTTTTTCCTCTGTGTTTTTAAAAGAAAAAAATGTTGTCCGCCATCTCACTGTTTTGCCTCCCTACAGTGCAATGAGGCCTGTTGGTACATTATTTTAGTTTATATGGATTATTAATGAAGCTGTCTCCTGTGATTGAAGGCTGGAAGTCATGCTTTCCAATGCATTCTCTATTAGAGAGCATTACTTCTGGCCTTCAATCACAAGAGACAAAAGAGGGATCACAGGAAGGGGTGATGTGAACATGCGCTAGATTTGAACTGCGTCGCAGGACCAGAATGAAGCCGTGCCATGGGACACCGAACACGTCAGTGCATACCTTATTTTATATCATACGTTGAGGTGCTTGTTTCAGTAAAAAGTGATCTCTTATAATCTGCAGATTGTGACATATCGGTGGGGCTTCAGGGGCAAAGTGCCACTTAGCCCCGCCCACAACAGTGCTGTACACCCCGCCCCTCTGTGACATCATTGTCATCGAGGCCCGCCTCTCAAAGGCAATTGGAACAGGCAGGCCTAAAGGCCTAGAGCCCCGCCTCTAGACCAGCCCACACCATTGGCCACTGAGGGGGCAGGGCCTATGCACTGATGATGTCACGGGGGGCGGGACCTACAGTGTTGAGGTGGGTGGGGCTAAGTGGCACCGCCCGTGAAGCCCCACCCAGGTAGCACAATCCACAGATGATAAAAGATAATTTTTTACTGAAACAAGCACCATGATGTACGATGTAAAATAAGGTATGAAAACTGCAAAATATACCCTTTACATCTATGTAGAAAAGTCATAATGCAAAAAGGGGGTGACAGTGTCACTTTAAGTCTTGTTTGTCAGAGGGATCAAATATTTATTTCTCTATGCAAAATGCAAATAGATTTATATTATTTATACAATATGATTTTCTGGATTTTATTTTTTATATTCTATCTCTCACTGTTAAAGTTAACCTACCCTTAAAATGATAAATTATTCATGTCTTTGTCAATGGGCAAATTTACAAAATTAGCAAAGGGATCAAATAATTATTTCCTTCGCTGTATGTCAGGAGAAAGGGTTGAAAGCAAAGAAATTACTGTAAACATAAAGTCGTGCAATTACAAAAACATCAGGGCAGAAAAACATATCATAGAAGCTCCAAGGTAGAAAGTATGTGGCATTGTGTTGGTCATGCATGGTGCATATTGCAGAATAGTGAAAAAGGGAACAAGATGCAATGGTAAAAAGCTTAATATGATGATTTGTAAAGGCATGAAGTAGCGATAGTTCCCATGTTGCTTATTTAGCTACTTTCAATATGTGGGACCTGTGCAGAATATATTTCAGGGTCACCACCAAGCACTACTCTACTACTGCAAATGAGCGCTGATCTAGAAGATTGGGGCTCATTTGCTGTACCTTTGTTCCACATGAGAAATCAAGCAGATGGGCTGCATGAATGATCCTTCTATCGCTCATATGACAGAAAGTGACAGCAGAAATATGTATATATCTGTATTGTCAGTTTTCAGATCCCAAGCAGCAGTCTATACATACTGTACCAGCCACACTGCTTGTGATCCAGCATCTGTCTCTCCGGTCCTCACACCAGCTGTATCTTTAGGCCGCCGCTTCCCCTGGAATGATTGACAGCATGGCTGGTATGTATAGACTGGTGCTTGTGATCTGAAAGCTGCCAACACAGATATAAACATATCTGTGCTGTCAGTTTCTCTTATCTTTCTCAGCCACACAAACCCATGGTTAAACAGGGAGATGTGCAGCAAATACAGATCAGCTGATAATCGCTCTTGCACAGTCTCCGGCTGATCGCTGTCACTTATATATTGGTTGATTATTGGCTGCAGAAGCCTTTCTAGCCACCTTTCTGGCCGATAATCGACCTGTGTAAAAGGACCCTAAACTAGTGTTAAAATAGAAGCCTACAGGATTCTTAAGATTGGATCACATTATGCACAGTCTTAATCTTAAATTTTATTTAAATAAATTATTTTAGGTATATTTAAATTTAAAGTTCACCTGTATCAGTTTTTAATTTAAGCACCGGAATATGTTGCAAAGGGTCTGTTCTTCTTGCTTCCCATCACATAAAACTATTAGAGATGAGCGAATAGTGAAATATTCGATAATTCGAAATTTGATTTGAATAGCTCCCGATATTATATATTCAGATGAATATCAATATACCTCTGGAAAGCATATGGGTCACCAGGGGAAGCATGCCTGCCTGCATCTAACACTTTTCGGTTTGGATCCTGAACACAAACAAAAAAAAAGTGTTTGTGGTCGGTTCGTGTTCGGCGAACATTCACGAACAAATTACAAACGTAAAGTAGAAGAATACGTTTCAGTTTAGCACAGGGGCGAACCTAAGATTCACAGGGCCCCATAGCTAAAAATTTTTAAGGGGTCCCCCTCCCCTACGCACAACACAAAGCACTGCGTATATATATATATATATATATATATATATATTTCTTTTTTTTTTTACTGCAGGTGCACTGATAACCCCTGAACCTCTGCACATTTTCCTTTCCTACTTTGTTGCCAGCTGGAGGTCAGAGGTTATCAGTGTTGTTAAGCAGAGATCTCTGTCTTTTGCTTGTTATCCCTTTTTATGTGTTGCAGCATGTAAATAAACATTGGGTCATTTACACACTGCAGTACAGTTAAGCAGAAGAACACACACTCTTACCTTCTCCCCCTCCTGCACAGGCCCCATAGCAACTGCCTACTCTGCCTCTATGGTAGCTTCGCCACTGGTCTAGTAGTATGTACTTGCGTACATATCAGGTCAGGTACAGTGTAGAATACGTAATAACGAACATTAACGGCAACTACAAATCAGTAGAAGCAAGATAACAGGTATTATCCCGCAATCACAGTATACAGCCGTATACCGGATACATAATTGTTTTTTACAATAATAAAATGAAAGAGCCGTTCAACTCCTTTACAGGACGCACACTGCGCAAATCAGTAGTTGCAAGATAACAGCTATTATCCCACACTTATACAGCCATATACACTATCAGTAGATGTCTGAATATACTGCCTGTCTCACAACCAGGGCCGCTTCTGCCATGAGGCGGAATGAGGCTTCCACCTCAGGCAGCAGCTCCTGTGCTCCTGCAGGGGGTGGCAGAATCTTCTCTGTCACTGTCATTTTAGTGAAGTTTAACTTCACTAAAATAACAGCAGCCCTGGCCCCTAACAGTGCTCAGTCCCTGGCCGGCCTGCTTCCGCCCTCCCTAGGAACTGCCGGGCTATGTCTCTGTGATACGATGTTACCCGGCAGTGGTGGTGGAGGTGGTATATATAGCAGAACATGTGCATATTTATGTACTAGAATTCATGTATTAGTGAAGGTGGTATATATGGCAGCACATGTGGATATTTGTCTACACTGTAGTGTATTAGTGGAGGGAGTAGTATATAGCAGCACATGTGGATAAATATGTACACTGGGGCATAGTGGTGGTATATAGCAGCACATGTGGATATATATGTTCACTGGGGCATAGTACATATATATATATTTATATATATATATATATCCACATGTGCTGCCATATATACCCCACTGTGCTGCAATATGTACCACACTGTACTGCTAAATAGTGTAGAGCAGCAGGCTGCCATGCTGTGCACACTAGTTAGTAATGAAGCGCACAGATTGTCTGGATCCTCAGCCCCTCTGTGCTGGAACTTGTAGTGCAACAATTACAGCTAAAATATTATGCCTGTTTCTTTATAAAGTAAGAGGCTTATGAGGTTCTGCAGCAGCTGAGGTGTAGTATGATGTCATGCCGCAGCTGAGGTGTATTATGAGGTTCTGCAGCAGCTGAGATGTAGTATGATGTTCTGCAGCAGCTGAGGTGTAATATGATGTTCTGCAACACCTGAGGTGTATTATGAGGTTCTGCAGCGGGGGGGGGGGGGGGGGGGGGGGCACCATTTTTATTTTCGCCTCAGGCAGCAGAAAAGCTAGAATCGACCCTGCTCACAACAGCTTCTAAATATATGTTTTTTTTATAGTTTTAGCCCTAACAAGGGCTTTTGGGGGTCCCTTCCTACCTAACTTTACTTTAAAGCTTTCTCTCTCTGGTGTACAGTCTGTCCATCTCTAGCTCCAACCAGCAAGTGACACAAATCTGGAATCCGCTATTCTTATATTCAGGAGGTGACATAGTTTAGCCAGCCAATCACATTAAGAGTTTTTTTTTTAAGTCCTAGTGCCTGTCCCTCACCCCTGCATGTTTGTTCGAATATTTGAACACAATCGAATAGCGTGAATAATGTACTATTCGATTGAATACTATTGGCTCATCACTAATAACTATGCCTTAGGAGATTTACCTTTACACTCTGACTTCAAAACTCTCTTCTCCAGCATGAGACTCAACACTATCTGACTATGCTTGGGAGTAATATGTGCTTATGGCTTTCTACAAATAAAATCAATTGTCACTGATAAATCATTCAAAAAGAAAAAGCCAGTCAGTGGGTGCAATGTCACATAACATGATCTCTGATTCTTGTCAGGGCCTTCTGGTATCATTCAACAGTGTGAATGCTGGCTGCATCAGGCTGCAGTATGCCAGAGGGAGAACCCACATCTATCAGACATATACAGTATGGCATATCTTTTGTATATTTCATAAATAACTCATAAAGGAATACACCACTTATCATTGTTACTAGTGATGAGCGAATACTGTTCGATCTAATAGATATTCGATCAAATAGTAAGGTATTCGATCAATTGAATATTATCGAATAGTTCGCCGAATATTCAAAAAATATTCGATAAGCGTTCAAATCCCCCAGCTTCCGTTTTTTTACCTCCAAGTGGTCGAATAGATGTTTTTCAATAATCGAATACTTGTTCCAATAGACTTAAATGGGATCGAATATTCGATCGAATATTCGAATATTCGGGAGATATTTGTACGAATATCGAATATTTGAATATTTCACTATTCGCTCATCACTAATTGTTACATTGTATTTGTAAAAAAAAAGTTGACCAAAACATTTACCTTGTTTAGAGCAAAGAAGACATGGACAGCTTGTCCGGTGTTACACAGGGTGAGTCAAAAGTAAATACAGAACCACTGCAACAGCAAGTACCATACACAGAGGTCAAGATTCTTATGTAGTCTTGCCCTGTAGTGCTGTCCCCAGAATGGTAGTGATCCTCTTTAAAAAGATTACTGTAAAGTCACCAATTGGCTTTTACAGGTCGATCAAAATTTAAAAATTAATTTTAAAGTTTAATGAATAAGGCCTAAAACTAAGCTGTAAAAGAGGAGTCCGTGGAGCCTCATTGAAGAGTTTCAGAACACAGGACTAGCCAGATATCCCTCCAGGAAGGACCCAGCCAAGGGGCAGCTCCTGTTAGGAAATCACCAAATCCACCATATTAAGTGGCCCTATAAGTCAGTGTAATGACAAGGGATAAACCAAGGCTAGGTAACCATCCACAGACAGCTGTTTCGGGGTGTTGCCCCTCATCAGTGTGGAGCAGGATTCTGGCTAGGTGGGAGCAATGCCTAGTAGAGCCATAAGAGAAACAGATTGCTGAACTCAGGGAGACCAGCCAAACAACAACACCGCCGGCTGCCAGTGAAAGCGCTCAATGCAGCGAAGTCCTAGGTGCATTGCCCCCTGGGAAACATGAATATGCAAAAGAGGAGTCCGTGGAGCCTCATTTAAGAGTCACAAAACACAGGACTAGCCAGATATCCCTTCGGGAAGGATCCAGCCAAGGGGCAGCTCCTGTTAGGAAACCACCAAATCCACCATATTAAGTGGCCCTATAAGTCAGTGTAATGACAAGGGATAAACCAAGGCTAGGTAACCATCCACATACAGCTGTTTCGGGGTGTTGCCCCTCATCAGTGTGGAGCAGGATTCTGGCTAGGTGGGAGCAATGCCTAGTAGAGCCATAAGAGAAACAGATTGCTGAACTCAGGGAGACCAGCCAAACGACAACACCGCCATCTGCCAGTGAAAGCGCTCAATGCAGCGAAGTCCTAGGTGCATTGCCCCCTGGGAAACATGAATATGCAAAAGAGGAGTCCGTGAAGCCTCATTGAAGGGTCTCAAAACACAGGACTAGCCAGATATCCCTCCGGGAAGGACTTCAATGAGGCTCCACGGACTCCTCTTTTGCATATTCATGTTTCCCAGGGGGCAATGCACCTAGGACTCCGCTGCATTGAGCGCTTTCACTGGCAGCCGGCGGTGTTGTCGTTTGGCTGGTCTCCCTGAGTTCAGCAGAGTTCTGTTTCTCTAAAACTAAGCTGTGGCTTTTTGATCTGTCTGTAATGATAAGGAGGGGGCAACTAGACACTGATGTCTACAACATTACACTTTATCCCTTTCCTCTTCTGCCTTTTTTGGCCTTAATGCCCAGGGCCTATTTTTAAAAATCTGACCTGTCTCTCTTTATGTAGTGATAACTCTGCGATGCTTTTAACTATCACAGTTATTCTGAGACATATTCCTCATTATGTTTGTGGTATACTTTGGTTGATACACAGAGGGGGGAGGCAGGGAAAGCATGACGTTTGGGAAACGTCATGTTGCAGGAAATACCTGCTTTACATGACGTTTTCCAATTTTTCCCAAACGTCATTTTGCGGCAAGGGGTTAAAGATGACATTGGTACATAAACAAAGCAATAGCAGCTTAGCCTTCCTCTCCCTCTGTAAAAGTCACAGAGCATAGTAATGTACAAAAGATGAAATAAAAAAAACTACAATCAGAAAATTAAACATGAATTAGATGAAAAGAACATGCGTCAGTGCCTGGCTCTAATTATTAAAAACAAACAAAACAAACAAACAACAAAGCTAGACTAGGATACATGCCCTTTAATTAATTAGAGACAATATAAAAATGTATACTCTCGGTCCAATGTCTGAAACTAAAAGAACCTTTTTTTTTTAACTATATGAAATAGTAAAGTCTGCTGATCTACATGTTGCTGCTGCTGCAATGCTGTGCCTATAAGGCATGGGTCTTCATATTGCGGCCCTCCAGCTGTTGCAAAAGCACAATTAACATAATGCCGAGACAGCTTCGGATTTGGCTGTTAAGGCATGATGGGAAGTGTAGTATTGCAACAGCTAATGAGACGTTGAGCCAAGAGGACCTAGCTTGGCAGCAAGGGCACAGTTGGGCTGTTGGGTTGTTGCTCAAGGAGACACTTGATTGTGGTAATGGTTACTGTGCGAAGCTACACCCAATAAAGTAGGGACCCACTTAAAAGAGATGGCAAAGAAAAGGCACATGAAAGAGATGAGAGACTCTTAAATACACTCTGTTCTGTCTGATCCCGAGCATGCGGCACTTGGCATGTTAGATAATTCCCTAAGTCTGCCATGAAAACATGGATACAGGTTATAGGCTGTATCCATCTTTTCCAGAACTCGCTAGGGCTCTAAGTTTGGCGACCACCAGTATATGCAAATGCCATGTGCTCAGGTTCAGATGGAAGAGAGCATGCTTGAGATTCAATCATCTTCAGCACATGACTATATAAACTTTTCCAAAAATCCTTTTGTTGATTTTATTAAATGTTAGTTAGAAGCTATAGATGCATGTAAAATGGAAGTGCAATCCAACATTTCTTCCTACTCTTTGATTATGGGAAAAAATACACATTTCTAATATAAAAATCGGAGTAGCCTCTACTTGAGCCATTTTCAGCATGTAGTATTTCCCTTCACGTTTCCATAGCTCTTTTAATACTAACAATACAGCATAATAAAATGGAGGGGTTAAGTATTGCTGACATATGGTTTAAAGTGAGACCCTCTAACAGTACAACTCTTTATGAGCTCCACTTTATCCAGACTGTAATTTTAGCTGTATCTCATACTTTTTTTTCCCCCCAGAGATTATCTTAAAAAGATTTACAGTAATACCTCGGTTTTCGAACGCTTTGGAACTCGAACTGCTTGGTATTCGAACGGAAATTTACCCAGAAGTAGTGTTTGGAATTCGAACTTTTCTCGGTTTTTGAACGTTTTTCGAACGTTTTGGCGGGTGGGTTGTACCTAGCGAGTTAAGCAGTGGTGAGGCTTCACATACAGTACAGTGCTGTATAAGTCTGCTGGAGTGCATATACAGTGCAGTACTAGTACAGGCAGTGCACCACCATCTCCCATACATTACAGTGCTTGGATGGGGGGGACGCTATACAGTAAAGGATGGGTGAGGAGTTGGTGACTACTGTACTATAATTGCTGGTTCTGATGAACATTTCTTATGTTTAATGTCCTGTACAGTATAGTGCTGTTCTGTACTGTAGTGATTATACTGAGCACTTATCAGTGTAATAAATGAGTATTGTAGGTAATTATTGGTGGCTGCTGGAACCAATTAATCACATTTACATTATTTCCTATGGGAAAACACTGCTCGGTTTTCACACTGCTCGGTTCTCAAACTGCCTTCCGGAACCAATTAAGTTCAGGAACTGAGGTACCACTGTATTGTATTTCAATGCTTTCCAATTGTGATATTATATTTTTATCACTTTTTATAATCATAAGTGGAGGCACACTCTTAAATGTGCAATGGAGAGAAAGGAATCCGCACTCACCGGTCTGCAGAGAAAGGGGTTTATTGATCCATACACCAGAGGCTGGAGCTGGGAGAGGGAAGGTGTTACGCAGGTGTTGCTCACAACCAGACGAAGTGCCGAGTAGGCGAGAAACAATTGTAGCTGTAAGGAGCACACCTGCGTAACACCTTCCCCCTCCCAGCTCCAGCCTCTGGTGTATGGATCAATAAACCCCTTTCTCTGCAGACCGGTGAGTGCGGATTCCTTTCTCTCCATTGCATATTCCATTGTCTCGGCTGTCTCCTGCACCCCGATCATACAAGGTTTACCTGCACTGAACTTTGCTGTGTATATCCCAGTTCTCGGTCCCACGCAAGTGTTGCCATCAGCTGGTGTCGGCTGAACTTCTCTCACCCGTATATTACACTCTTAAATGTGTTTCAAGTGTCCCAGATTTTTAATGTGCACGTGGGCCCCCCAAATAAAATGACAGCAAAAATTTATATTGTTACAAAAGTATACAAAAGACACGGTTACACATGATAAAAAACACTTCCCTGGGAGAAGCATTGGTGAAAATATGTTGGAGTATGTATGCTCTGGTATCAATATATCTTTTTATTTTAGTCATTCAGAATTTACATTGGTCCACCACCACCTCTTATATCACTTCTCAATTAGTTAATACAAAGTAGTTAAATGTGAATGCACAGTAAAAGCTACTGTATATACAATAAGTGTTCAAGGTATAAATGAAAAAACCTTGTTGAATAAGATATGGTTGGAATGTTTTGACCTTTAGGAGTTTTCAGATCGTATAACTAGCAGTCCCGATACTTCAGACATATCAGTGATTTTCTTCACTCCAAAATCTGACTTAATCAATTTTCACCATTAAAGACATTTTTTTCAGGATGCCAATACAATTTTTCAGTACATTTTTTTTAATGAAATACACCATCACATGTAAAAATGTATCATGATAAATTAATCCCATCCGAGAAAGAGGCAATTAATTCTCTCTCTCCCCCCCCCCCCCTTTTTGGAATGGACAGAGGATTTTTCTTGTTTCTTTCATTTTGCCCTTCTGTGAACTTTCAACTACTATGTTAGCTCTTTGTGACATTAAAACAACACAGAATGGCTATTTGGTTAACATTAACACATTAACTTTTTTTTTTTTAATTACAAAAATACATTTACTGATGTAGCACAGGATGAAATGTAAGCAATTTGACACACATTTCCCCACTTTAAAATTTTCTTGTTACTTATTGTAGTATACCAGAGTGCAATTCCTGCGGCTGGACTGAGGATGGCACCTGTCCACAAGCAGTTTATTGTCTGTTTTATAAGGTAACATGTCTAATGTTAAACTGTTATATGTATTTCTCTGTACCAGTGTAACTGGCAGGCAGAGAATGGGTTACATGCTTTACACTGCACACCACACAAAACAGTGACACCTGCTGTGGGAACTGCTTTAGCTAGTGTAGTAAGCCCCTAGAAGTTGCTACAAAGTGGGTTGAGTAAGCTAATAGGCTCCCCATAAAAGGTTGGCAGATGCAGTGTGTAGCTGAGACAAGTGAGTAGCTGTTGAGGGAACAAGATCACCACTGAGGAACAAGGAAAGATATTATAAGCAGAGCAGCAAAAGATCAGCTGGAGGTGAGACCAAAAGAGAGAGACTTTGAAAGTTTGTCAGGTGCACCCTCAGGAAGGGGCCAGCTAATGTACAGTCAGTGGGAATCCTCAGATCAGGAACCCTAATGGATGGACTCGGCTGTTAAGGGAGCAGAGTTAAAAGGGTTGTCCAGCTAAAAAAATTCTTTCAAATCAACAGGTGTCAGAAAGTTATATAGATTTGTAATTTAGGGTGCATTCACACCTTCAGGATCTGCAGCAGATCTGCAGCAGATTTGATGCTGTGTTCAGTTATTTAAATGAAATCTGCTGCAGAAAATCAGCTGCAGATCCTGTAGATGTGAACGCACCATAACTTCTATTTAAAAAAGTCTTCCCATACTTATAAGCTACTATATATCCTGCAGGAAGTGTTGTTTATTTACATTCAGAAACAGTGCTCTCTGGTGATATCTCTGGCCGAGTCAGGAACTGTCCAGAGCAGTAGCAAATCCCCATAGAAAACCTCTCCTGCTCAGGACAGTTCCTGACTCGGCCAGAGATGTCAGCAGAGAGCACTGTTTCTGAATGTAAATAAACAACACTTCCTGCAGGATATATAGTAGCTTATAAGTATGGGAAAACTTGAAATTTTTAAATAGAAGTAAATTACAAATCTATATAACTTTCTGACACCAGTTGATTTGATATTTTTTTTTCCCTGGACAACCCCTTTAACTTAGGTCTCTGCACCCATCTTTCTGAATTCAGGGGTAAGATTTATAAGGACCCTTGGATACCTCTAGGACCTGAAAGTTGTGGCCTAAGGCCCAGCCTAGTAACTTAAAGCAGAAAGCTCCCTAGCCAACAGGGAGGTAAACAGATTCAAGCACCATGGGGGGAGAGGTCCACAGGATCACAGTGCCCACCAGCGTCCTACATAAACTGACAAGCCAGGTTCTGAGACAGATCATCTCTCCACACACCACCAGATTCTCCACAAGCACAGTAACCCAGTCAAGGCCGCCAGTATTAACAGCTGTATGCCACAGGACTATAACAACACCTGCAAGTTGCTCAGTTAAGGAGTTATTGTTATACTGCCTCCCTCCTTGTCTCCCTGTTGTCCTGGTCTACCTGCACCACACCACCACCAAGGGCCATTCTACCTGACAGCAGTATTTGGGGTTGGTCCCGGGGGAACTACAGGTCCACACCACCGACTACCTTACACACAGGTGCAGCCCCCCTACAAAAATCTCAGCAGGAGCCCACAGAAGAGAGGGAAAATACAGGGAAGCACCAGAGAGTAACCTGTTCCTGTGGAAGCCCCCGTGCCCACCTGAGACCGTGACAAGTCAGTCAGTAAGGCTGTTAAATTTTCTTCTAGAGTGAACTTTTGTTTAGCAATATAAAATGTAGGAAAAAATCCAGGAAATTTCTGAAATGGAAATGGAGGCTAGTGTTGTAAATCAGCGTTTCCCAACCGGGGTGCCGCGGCACACTGGTGTTCTGGGAGAACCCGCCGGGGTTCCGCGGGATCCCGGTGGGAAGTGTGCGCTGTCACTTTAAGCATCCCGAGAAGCTGCGGCCGCGCAGCTTCTCGGGATGCACAGATCACTTTGATGTTTCGCCCGCACTGTGAGCAGGCGGATCATTAAAGTGAGCATAATGTAGGAGCAGGAAGTGTCAGCATCCTGCTCCTACATTCACTTCCATAGGCTGCTGGCACTTTATACCAGCAGCCTATGGGAGGCCGGGACGTGACCTCTCCGGCAGGCGTCCCCGCGGCTCACAAGATGGAGCCAGAAGAGGAGGAGGAGAGCTTCTGCCTGCAGCCACAGCGCGGATTAGGTGAGTAGGATGTTTGTTTTTTTAGGGGTAGAGCAGAGGGCATTATTAGTTTATGGGGGCATCTCTGGGGGCATTATTAGCTCATGGGGCACCTCTGGGGGCATTATTAGCTCATGGGGGCACCTCTGGGGGCATTATTAGTTCATGGGGGCACCTCTGGGGGCATTATTAGTTCATAAGGGCCACCTCTGGGGGCATTATTAGTATATGGGGGCACCTCTGAGGGCATTATTAGTTCATAGGGGCACCTCTGGGGCATTATTAGTTCATGGGGGCACCTCTGGGGGCATTATTAGCTCATGGGGGCACAGCAGGGGATCCTACATACAGGGGGCATCCCACATTCCTACTTGCTTTACTGCACATAACAGTGCAGTTACTTTGGGAGCCTACAGGAGGGAGAAAGGATAGGAAGTTGCTAGAAATGTGCAGAGCCTAAATTGTTTGTCTCGCAGGTTCCGAAGAGATGAAAAGTAGCTGGAAGAAATCATCATGGAGGACTGGGCCGGATGAAGAGGAAAAGGGAAAGTGACTCCTCAGATCAAAGAACACGTCACCTGTGAGTCACTGTATGACGGTTTTCTTATTTTGTAGAACATTATTTAGTAGGGGTTCCCCGAGGAAGTTTTTTTTCCCAAGGGGTGCCCCGAGGTGGAAAAGGTTGAGAAGCACTGTTGTAAATGTCATATTATGTATTTCTATATAAGATAATAGCATTGGCTCATGGATTTATTGTGTGACTTTGTGCAATAAGAGTATGTGTTAAATCCTTGCTTTTCTATACTAGAAAGAAAGTGAAACTTCTGAGAAAAACTCTTTGCAGAGGTCAACAGTTCTTTATAACATTTTCCTGCATTCCAATTAATAGTGAATACACAGAAAGCAAAGCAAAGGAATATTTAACTTTCAACACCAAGCAGTTATAAAAACAACATCTCTCGTTTGTTCTTTGCTCTAGTATTTGTTATGGCTTCTCTAGTGGGATTTGGCTTTTTTGTTTGCTTTTCTGTTGATGGTCTTGTTTGAAATATGTGAAAAAAAAAGCTTAGTTTATTCATTTCAATATTTTGGTCTTAGTCAGCACATTAAGTTTTTTTTTTAAGTTGTCTTATGATTATAGTTCAATGCCACACAATATACCATACTTTCAGGAAATACTTTTTTCTACTTTTCCCTGGTCTTATCTAGTTGAAGGAACAGAGAGATAGATAGATAGATAGATAGATAGATAGATAGATAGATAGATAGATAGATACATGCAGTACAGTGGGGGATGAAGGTATTCAATACACTGTAGGTTTTGCAAGTTTTCACACTACGAAGAAGGGAGAGGTGTGTAATTTTTATCATAGTTACACTTCACCTGTAAGAGACAAAAACTATTATATGTAACAGAAAATCACATTGTATGATTTTTAAATAATTAATTTGCATTTTATTAAAGAAAAGTTTTTGATCACCAACCAGCAAGAATTCTGGCTCCCAGAGACCTGTTTTTCTTTTAAAAGCCCTCCTCTCCTACTCTGTACTCATGACCTGTATTAAAGGACAACTCTGGCACTTAGCACAAAAAAACAAACAAAACACAAACACATTATTACACTCACCTTCACTCCTGGGGCTGTCTCCCGTTGGCGTTGGCACTTCCTTGTTCTTCGGCGGGCAGCGTTAGATGACTGACAGTTTACTCAGCCAATAGGAGCTGAGCAAGCTGTGAGTCCTCTCCTGACATCTCACAGAGGGCTGGAGAGTGTTAGATAACTGACAGCTTTCTCAGCCAATCGGAGCTGAGCAAGCAGTCAGTCACCTGCTGACGTCTCACAGTGGGGCCGGCAAATGTAAAGACGTCATTGACACAAGATGGCTCCACCAGTGGTTGATAGGGATCAGGTACGCATGTGTTTTAATACTTCTGGGGGAAGGGAGGGGGTTGATAGGGAAGGGGGGAGGGGCAGAAGGGTATATGTAACTATATGTAACTTTGTAATTTGTAATGTGTTTTAATTTGGGGGGGGGGCTGAGTTGCCCTTTAATTGCACCTGTTTGAACTCGTTGCCTGTATAAAAAACACTTATCCACACACAATCAATCACACTCCAACTTCTCCACGAAGGCCAAGACCAAAGTGCTGTCTAAGGACACAGGAACTAAATTGTAGACCTATACAAGTCTGGGATAGGCTACAGGACAAAAGACAAAGTCAGGACAAAGTCAAACAGCTTGGTGAAAAGACAGCAACTGTTGACACAATTGTTAGAAAATGAAAGAAACACAAGGTGACTGGCAATCTTCCTCGGCCTGGGGCTCCATGCAATATCTCACCTCATGGGGTAATGAGGATTCTTAAAAAGGCCAGGAATCTGGCCAGAATTACACAGGAGGCCTGTTGAAGTTCACCAATGACCATCTGGATGATCCAGAGAAGGCATGGGAGGTCATGTGGTAAGATGAGACTAAAATAGAACTTTTGCGATATCAACTTTACTAACTATGGAGTTAAAAGTAACTTTAGGGTTCACACAACAGCTGCATTTTAACCTAAAAAAACATGGTGTAAAAAAAAAGTTTTAGTCTGCGCAGTACTCTTTTAACTCTTAAGGACCAGGCCTGAAATGGCCTTAAGGACCAAAGGAAATTTTATGAATATGACCTGTGTCACTTTATTCATTAATAACTTAGGAATGTTTTTACCTATCCTGCTGATTCTGAAATTGTTTTCTCAAGACATATTGTACTTTACATTTCTGGTAAATTGCAGTCCATACGAATCTTTATAAAAAAAAAAAAAAGCACTAAATAACATGAAAAATTGGATTTTTCCAACTTTGAAACTTTTCTGCTTGTAGAGAAAATGGTTATGCCACATAAATTAAATATTAAACAGCATTAGCAATATGTCCACTTAATGTTGGCAGCATTTATTTAACTTTCTTTCAGTTTTTTTTCAGTGCACTAACTTTAATTAATAGAGATGGTTAACCTCATGCTACTACTATCGTTTAATTTATTTTTTTTTTGCAGAAATCAATAGTACAGGTGATTTTAAGAAACTTTGTAATTGGGTTTATTAGCCAAAAAATGCATTTTTATCATGAAAAAAAATAGTTTGAAGCTGAAAAAAGAGATGAGGCACCAAAACAGGACAACAAAGAGTTAATCTACAGTTAATCACCCGGCTATCTCCTCTGACAGTCAGCACTGACCTCTCAGACCTCTGAATACAACTGTCACCCACCTCAGTGTTCTCTGCTCTCTGCTGACTAACTCCGTCCTCCCCCCTCCCCCCCCTCCCCTCTCTATAGAAGAGACAGGGTTGTGTCTGATGCAACAAGTCACAATTTCCTTATATTTTGCAGTGAATGGAAAAGAGGAGGGGGGGGCTGGGGAAAGGCTTTTTGAATGCAGATAATGGCATATTTGCCTAATAAACCCATTACATAGTTTCTTAAAATCACCTGGACTATTGATGTCAGGACCAGTCACACGAAACACACAGAGACAGTGAGCCCTGAGCTCAGCCCCGCCCACTGTCCCTACCTAATTGCAGCAATCTGCCCTAAAATGGCAGCGGACAACTTGACGGCGATCCCTGGCCTGGATACGTGAAACAATAGACAAGACAAAACGAACAAACACAATACGAATGGTCGACAGTCCGGGTCACAACAGTCTGGCAGCAAAGGTACAAAATCAGGATCCAAAAGAGTAGTCAGAAAACAGGCAATATGGTCGGGGGCAGGCAGCAAGCAAGCGAGGTCAAAAGAAACTAAGCAGGAGTCAGGAGAAACCAGAAAACAGAACACACAAGCAGGCAGAGACTAAGTCAATAACCGGCAAGGCACAGGCAGAAGCTGAAATCTTAAATAGGACACCAGGAACCAAGTCCAGAAGATGATAGGAGGGACCAGCTGTCAATCACTGAGGCAAAGGCAGGTTAACCGTTACATGACCAGGGAAGCTTAGAAGCACAGACACGGGTGGGGCAGGGAAAACAATTAGCAGACCAGAAGAAATAAGACACAGTTCAGACAGGGCAAAAACAAGGCAAACAAAACACAGAATAAATGGAAGATTATGGCCAAAAGAGCAGTCTCGGTCGTACCTTACGCAACAAGGACTGCGCCAAAGTTGCATTCATGACAATTGATTTCTGCAAAAAAAAAAAAAAAAAATTACAGTGACTCTTTAAAGACAAACTCCAGGCAGCCTAGAGAAAAAAAAAATCCATACAGTGCAAGGTTCTTACTTATGTTCCCCCTGACACTTTTCATGTGATTGTAGATTAGTCCTACTACTCTGATGCAGTTTTTTGTCTGCGCCTTCTCTCTTGCTGTTTCTCTTCCCCTGCACTGCTGTCAGACTACATCTCCCAGTGGTTTTTGCGTTGCATGCTGAGAACGTCCTGCTTCTCTCACTCCTGTAACTCCGCCCATCTCACACATTCCCCACCCTTTTCTAGGCCTCACATTAATTACACACCCCTTTCCATTGGTGGGGGGAAGCATAGGACACAGTAGACAGAGTGGATTGCACAAAGGCCAGTTTTCTTCACTTTCTGGATATTCAATCAACTACCAGTGTGGCAGAAGTGTGCAGACATCTATTTAACTTTCAGTTTATAAAAAAAAAACCTTTACCTTCCCCTCTCGCTCCCCTACAGCACCTATTGTCTTTGTGTGAGTCCCCCACCACGCTGACCTTTCTAGTACAAGGACAAGGACATTCCCACTCAGCCAATTAGTGACTGAGGTAGGACACCATCGTTTCACCAGTGTAAGATTCAGAGAGAAGCAGCTGAATACTGAGTGAATGTGATTTAACAGTAGACCAGCTGAGGGAGGTAAAGAAATGGGTCACTCTCAATAAAACTGAGTGGGTTGGTTTCAAATTGGGTTAAACAGAGTCCAGCAGTGTCCTTTTATAAAAGTGGCAACACATTAATTTACATTAACTAGAGACATATAGGTTGAGGCAAAGTAAGAGATTATTATAGAAGGTTGATTAGGAATCAGGGACAGATAGAGGATAGTTTAAGGGTAGTAGTGTAATCCGTGTAGGTGTGAGATCACTCCTGTTCTGTCACCTTGTATGTCAGTACATTCTGTCCTCTATTTTTCTTGGTGAAGTTGACCCTTTTAATAAGAAGAGAGTAATAAGTGCTGTCACAGGCTGTTTCCTATAACTCTTTCCTGAGAAGATAGTCCCCAGAGGGGCCTACACCTCAGTGTGGGTGATATTAATGGATATTGTTGTTTTCCCGCAGGGCCAACTCCCTAATACTGTTGTCTGATGTGATCACAGGGATGCTCTTGGTGTTAGTGAGGTGCAGTAGAAATCAGCCAACAGGGACATTAGGCATTATGGTTTAACAGTGAATTAACTCGAACATCAGATGCAACAGTTTACAGTCTGTTATCTGTGGAGTACCTTCAAAATGGCCACCAGAAATAAGTCACTTACACTACCGTTCTAAAGTTTGGGGTCACCCAAACAATTTTGTGTTTTCCATGAAAAGTCACACTTATTTACCACCATACGTTGTGAAATGAATAGAAAATAGAGTCAAGACATTGACAAGGTTAGAAATAATGATTTGTATTTGAAATAACATTGTTTTTACATCAAACTTTGCTCTTATCAAAGAATCCTCCTTTTGCAGCAATTACAGCATTGCACACTTTTGGCATTCTAGCTATTAATCTGTTCAGGTAAGCTGGAGAAATTGCACCCCACGCTTCTAGAAGCAGCTCCCACAAGTTGGATTGGTTGGATGGGCACTTCTGGCGTACCATACGGTCAAGCTGCTCCCACAACAGCTCACTGGGGTTCAGATCTGGTGACTGCAATGGCCACTCCATTATCGATAGAATACCAGCTGCCTACTTCTGCTGTAAATAGTTCTTGCACAATTTGGAGGTGTGTTTAGGGTCATTGTCCTGTTGTAGGATGAAATTGGCTCCAATCAAACGCTGTCCACATGGCGTTGCAAAATTGAGTGATAGCCTTCCTTATTCAGAATCCCTTTTACCCTGTACAAATCTCCCACCTTACCAGCACCAAAGCAACTCCAGACCATCACATTACCTCCACCATGCTTAACAGATGGCGTCAGGCATTCTTCCAGCATCTTTTCATTTGTTCTGCGTCTCACAAACGTTCTTCTTTGTGATTCAAAGACTTTAAACTTGGATTCATCCGTCCACAACACTTTTTTCCAGTCTTCCTATGTCCAATGTCTGTGTTCTTTTGCCCATCTTAATCTTTTTCTTTTATTGGCCAGTCTCAGATACAGCTTTTTCTTTGCCACTCTGCCCTGAAGCCCAAAATCCTGCAGCCGCCCTTCACTGTAGATGTTGACACTGGTGTTTTGCGGGTACTATTTAATGAAGATGCCAGTTGGGGACCTGTGAGGCATCTGTTTCTCAAACTAGAGACTCTAATGTGCTTATCTTCTTGCTTAGTTGTGCAACGCGGCCTCACACTTCTTTTTCTACTCTGGTTAGGGCCTGTTTGTGCTGTCCTCTGAAGGGATTAGTACACGCTGTTGTAGGAAATCTTCAATTTCTTAGCAATTTCTCGCATGGTATAGCCTTCATTTCTAAGAACAAGAATAGACTGTTGAGTTTCAGATGAAAGTTCTCTTTTTCTGACCATGTGATGCTCCAAAAACACAATCTACTCAAAGGAAGGTCAGTTTTGTAGCTTCTGTAATGAGCTAGACTGTTTTCAGATGTGTGAAAATGATTGCACAAGGATTTTCTAATCATGAATTAGCCTTCTGAGCCAATGAGCAAACACATTGTACCATTAGAACACTGGAGTGATAGTTGCTGGAAATGGGCCTCTATACACCTATGTAGATATTGCACCAAAAACCAGACATTTGCAGCTAGAATAGTCATTTACCACATTAACAATGTATAGAGTGTATTTGTTTAAAGTTAGGACAAGTTTAAAGTTATCTTCATTGAAAAGTACAGTGCTTTTCTTTCAAAAATAAAGGACATTTCAATGCAACCCCAAACTTTTGAACGGTTGTGTAAGTTGAGACAATCGGGGACATTTATCAAACATGGTGTAAAGTGAAACTGGCTCAGTTGCCACTAGCAACCAATCAGATTCCACCTTTCATTTTGCAGAGAGTCTGTGAGGAATGAAAGGTGGAATCTAATTGGTTGCTAGGGGCAACTGAGCCAGTTTCACTTTACACCATGTTTGATAAATCTCCCTCAATAAGTGCAAATCTCTTTCTTAGATACAACACACATTGAAACTTAGTTACATTAAAGTGAATGGAGCTTAATTGCAAACCACACCTGAACTGAACCTGAACTCTAAAAGAAAGTGGCCATGTTTTTCTAACAGAGCAGCTGAAGAGGTTCAGTTAGTTGCATTAGCCAAAGTCCGAGTTTTTCTTTCACAGCATGTGACTCATATCCAAAAAGCATACAAAATGATGCAGTGCCCTTCAAGCACAATTTGTAGCCTGTAGGGTATACAGAGCATAGCTGAGTCAGTAAGTCTTTCTCAGTATTGAAGAGAGGGATATGCAGGCACTGTCTTATTTACAATAAATAGTTACCATAGGGAATAATTAAAACTATGAATTAATTATACACTTAATTAATTAAAATCTAAAAAAATTATCAGGTAGCTGATGCCTGTCAGTATTGCATGTGTGTGCTTTGCCTTAGTAGGGCTTTCTTGTCCTCTGTTGAGGAAGGAGCAAAAATAATTTGCACTGCATGTGTGCCCTATGTTAGGCTGCGTTTACACATAGAGGTTTATCTGACAGATTTTTGAAGCCAAAGTCAGAAACAGACTATAAACAGAGAAGAGCTGATAAAGGAAAAAGACTTAGGGGGGCATTTATTAAGTCCGGCGTTTTTTACGCCGGACTTATAAATGCCCCCGCAGCTCCGGCGCTACGGGGATTTATGTAGAGGCGGACTGCCTCTACATAAATCCTGTGCGCGCCGGTGCGCACCGCCGAAAACCTACGCCAGCTGAGGACTGGAGTAGGTTTTCGGCGTACATTTGGGCGGAAGGGATGGTAAACCGCGTGGACTCTGAGTCCGCCCCCTCCGTTCCGCCCACTACACGCCCCCTTTCCGCCCCCCTGGTGTACTCGGCGGAAAGTGCCGATTTGCGAATATTTTATTCGCAGATCGGCCATTTGCGTATAAAAAAATACGCAAATCGTCACTTTCCGCCGAAAATCATCCGTTCGCCGGATGATACATGTGGCCCTTAGATTTCTCCTCTTTTCAAATCCACTCCTGCCTTTGGCTTCAAAAATCTATCAGATAGTCTCTCTGTGTAAATGCACTATAGGGCCTGATAGGCTTGAAATACAACAATGGTGTCCTTCTGCTTATGCTATTTGTTATAATTTAACATGACTTAATAAAACATTGCAAACATTTTTTGGATGCTGGAGTTAAAGGGGTATTCCGCTGAAACACTTTTTATCCCACTAAAAGTAAAGCATAATCTATGATAATTGGCAATATACACAATGAAACCACTCTGCAGCGTTTCAGTGGTTTTCTGGAGTCTCAACCCACTTCAGTGGAGCAAAATCCTCATCTGGCTGTCCACTCCATCTTGCTCCTCTTCTTTTCCCCCTCCCATCCGAGAGGGCACTTACGTAGTTCAGAGGCAAGCCTGGCCTAGTAGGAACAGACCAAACCCACCTCTGACATCACCGCATGTGCAGACAGGTTTACAAGCACTCCTAAAATGGGGAGGCAATGAGGAGAAAGGAAAATGCCCTCAGCGCTCTGCTTATCTGCCATCTGTCTGATTGTGTGCTTGTGTGTTATATTTGCTACTCATTGCTGAATATTGAGGTTTGTTTACACCCAATTATACTGTGATGCAGTGTGTTAGAAGCATCGGTATACATTGCTATGGTAATATAAATACTTATATCCACTGCCCATTTTATTATGCCCACATGCACACAGTCAGGCAGATGGCAGATAAGCAGAGTGCTGAGCACTGAGGGGATTTTACATGTGCTTCATCATGGGAAATGTAGTTTTATTAGAGGGAGATTTTTTTCAATGTTTTTAAAAAATTTTTACTTTTTTCTAAAACTGCTTTTACTGCCCATGGATCAGTTTAATCTGTCGTCTGCTAGTAGCACCTGCCTAAGGCAGACTCTTTCTATAAATTTAATATGGCAGACACAGTAAAGCCCCGCATTGTAGGGGTGCTAATCAGACACCCGACAGGTGCAGCACCTACCATTTTAATTACACAGTTGCTTTTAATTGTATTTATTTAAAAGGGTTAAAGGACCAACATCAGCATTATCAATGTGTCAGTCAAGAGCGAGGGGGTGGCTGCTTCAGATCGCAGCCATTACCCACACTGTGGAGAACCTGCTTCATACATCCCTTAACAACTGCCAACATTATTATGGTGGTTGTGAAGGTGTTAAATCGTTTTAAATTTGTCTAATTTATGGAATGCATTATTTGGCATTTTTGCTTTAAAACAAGGATAGAATATTATTCATCATTTTCTATCTGAAACAGTTAAACAATAGACTGCTACATAAATAATGCTGCGTTAACTAAATGGGAATTACGTATGATTGTGGAATAAAGTGAGCCTCTTATTGAGATTCATATAAAAATGATGTCTGCATATAAAAGACAAGCCAAAGATATCTTTGAAGGTTTTCATCTAAAGCAGCTCCACTTCCTTGATTGTCTGGGGATTTCTGTTATTAATTGAAGTTAATTTTCTAGGATATCAGTTTGCTGTGCACGTGGGTAAGATTGATAGCCTCTATGATTCTCAAGAGTTTTGAAAATGACACTGTTCCATCACCAGGCGCCTTCACTTTTATCATCACAAATCAAATTATAAACATAGGGGCAACCTTGCTGGAATCTGGCTTCAGGAGATTTCCATAAGATTAATTAGGCGGCCAAGGCAAAGATGGTAAAATAGAAAAAGGGGGAGGGGGTTAAAAAAGAGCCATTCATTGCTTGTGAAATGGGAAGTCAATTCAACAATGGGTAATTAGCGTGGGCCATGGATTCTCAAAGGCACTGAGGACACTGGACTCTTTCTGTCACTCTGATGTTTAGTGCTGTATTGTGGACCCCTCATTTAATTAGTGCACTTTGATACCCACAGGACTAGCTTAAAGCTCCAGGGCATGCTAAACATGGACTGACACCAGCAAGCTTCTGCCTTTTTCCACTCTAATTAGAGACACAATGAGCTGCAAAGACAATGTTTTATTTTACTGTGTTTTTTTTTTTTACAGATACCCCTGGCAGAAAGCAATTGTTTGTTTTGTGCCTACAGTATGTTAGTATTCAGTTTAAATTGTTAGCATGTAGTGCATGAGCTAGAGGCATATATATTCAGCAGCTATGCCAAACAGAGTTCACCCATTAGACCTTGACAATGCTGTTTGTGAAAGTAGCAAATTGCATTTCATTTCAAAATTGATTCATTATGTTTATAATAAAATTGTATACAATTTGTTCAGATTGTTTACGGCACCTATAACTGTTTGTATAATAATATTCGCTAGTCCTTAATAATTTTTGAATTCCATATTTTCTGTTAGGAACATTACAATTTTATTGAGCTAATAAGTGTTTATGTGATAAATGTAGTTAAAAGAAGATTATAGCAATTTTAAATGTCAAAAACGTATGTAAGAAACCTTTAAGCTGTGCATATCAGTTACACAGATATCAGCTTAATGTGTTTCAAATTTTCTAAATTTGCTACATTCTGCTACAACTAAAATGTGATTAGATAAAAATGAATGGATCAAAAGTCTGCATGTACAGTAAGAAAGAAAGCAGGGTCCATAATAATATTTACTTACCTTCAATGATGACACTTTTCTGCCCTTCACAGATGCCTTTTGAAGTAAGTGCATGAGGAAGCAGGAGTCACACCTCCACAGCGTCAGTGGCAGAGCCACGTGTCTGGGCACTAGGATCATTTCATGTCAGCCATGAGCCTTACCTGTACGCTGTACTACACTGCAAATCGTGAGTCCTTATTCTTGTAATAAAGATCTGGAGTGCTATAAAGATCCTATTTTTCCCCCTATAAGAGGGAGACCACAGCTTGCTATTGAGTAAGAAGCTGCACCTTGGTCGCCAGGTCATGGACAAGGTTAGCCAGGCCCTACACCCGATTAGCAAGCTCCTCAATTGTATCCATTCCAATCCGGATGGCAAAGGAAAAAAAGGGTTTTAGGGCTTGTGATTATTTAAGGGAACCTGGCACCTGCATGAAATACAGTGACAGACACAGTGTAAGCCTTAGCACTAGGCCCCCCAAAGACTGTGCCTGTCCACTTGTCAGCCTGACCCTAGGCATTCGCCGACAACTTGACAACATAGAACAAAACAAGATGGAAAAACACAATAAAGAATAATCAGGCAGATACAGGTCAAATCGGAAATAGCAGAATAGTACAAAAACAGCAGGCAAGAACAGGTTGGAATATCAAGCAATCCAATCCAGAATACCAGCTCTTGCTACAAGAGACTTTTGCAAGCAATGTCCAAGATTTCTTATAAGATGCCAGAGTCCCAATCCTAAAAGTGACTAGACCAGTCCTCTGACATCAAGACCACAGAGAAAGGAGAAAAGTGAAGAAGGTAGCTATCTATCGCTACTCCATCTGCAGCCCTGCCAGGGTAGAAGAGGAGACCAGATGCGTGTGGTGGAAACCTGTCAATCATGCAACAAGTTCAGAATAAGACAGAGTTTAGAATGGGACAAAATATGGTCTGAACAGGCACGGAGATAACACTATATTATATGTTTATTGCATATGCAACTTTAAATGGGCCCTGTTGTTTCAACAAACTCTGCATGAATTAGTGAAAAGAGACAAAGGCAAACAGAAAAATAGTTGGAGCATATAGCAAGTGTGCTATAGAAACATTGTATCCTCTGTATGTGCAATGTATAGGAGCCATCATGGCAGCTATACTCCACCAACCAGCTCAGAGACAACTGTAAATTAAAGATGGAGCCAGCAGAGAAAAAAAAATCCTGTCTAAACTGCATATAAGTTTTACAACAGTGCTACTTCTTATATACAAATACATGACAGCTATGAAAAGTTACCTGAAATGACGGGTGCACTTTAAATGACCACTAACCTTTAGTTTAAAAAATATTTGCATACAAAAAAAGACAAAAAACTTTTGACAGTAGTCCACCCAATCAGACTTCCAGACAGCAGCCCCCTCAATGCAATTGCTGGGTGCTGATCAGTTAATATGGTAGCCAGATGCCTTCTTAAGGCCTCTATGCCTGCCATGTTAACTGTCCTAGTGTAATGTCACAGCATTGCATTGAACTATATAAACAAGTAGGCTAAAAAATTGTTAACTCTTACCTACACTACAACATACAGTTATGTAGTAGTGCTGGTAATGGGGTGTATAGTGCTCACAACTGAAACTCAAGATGACATCACCTCATCTCTTCAATGTGGCAAACTTCTCTCCCAGCACCTTGTCTCCTTTTGATTTAGGGAGAAAGAAACGTGTCCAGACCCCCCTGTACCAGCTTAAAATGGATGGTAAGTATCGCTCCAGACAGGAGCACTGGTTATTTTTACTGGTAACTACATGTATGACTTTTGGAATGTGTCTGACATCTGTATGACCCAGGACCCAGACTGATAACTACCGCTGCGTCATTGTAGTGGGATACCTTGCCAGGTTTGGCCTGATCCTGTGTACATATGTCATTATGTTATGAGTAACACATTGATTTTTGTGACTATTTGATCTCCATGATTGGTACCAGTTAATATATATGTTCATAGTTTACATACAGTAGGCTCACTATAGATATGGTCCAAGATAAATTAAATAAACTCAATGTAAATAAAGCTCAAGGGCCTGATGGATTACACCCCAGAATTCTTAGGGAACTCAGTTCTGTAATTTCTCTACCCTTGTATGAAATATTCAGTGATTCTTTGGTGACTGGTATTGTGCCGAGGGACTGGCGTAAGGCAAATGTAGTGCCGATCTTTAAAAAGGGCTCTAGGACTTCCCTAGGTAATTATAGACCTGTAAGCTTAACGTCCATTGTGGGGAAACTATTTGAGGGGCTTATAAGGGACTACATCCCGGAATATGTTGTCGGTAATAGTATTATAGGTGATAACCAGCATGGTTTTACTAAGGATAGAAGCTGTCATACCAACCTAATATGTTTCTATGAAGAGGTGAGTAGAGGCCTGGATAGGGGGGTGCCAGTGGATATAGTGTACCTGGATTTTGCAAAAGCGTTTGACACAGTCCCTCATGGGTGATGATAGGTAAGTTAAGGTCTATGGGTTTGGAAAGTTTAGTTTGTAACTGAGTAACTGAGAACTGTAAATCTGTGGAACAGTCTACCACAGGAACTGGTCACAGCAACAACAGTGGTGGGCTTTAAAATAGGCTTAGACAAGTTCTTACACCAAAATAACATAAATGCATATGTATAGAACCTATCATCATCCGCCCCCCTTCCCTGTATCCATCCCCTCCTTGTATATCCCCCTTCCCTGCATCCATCCGCTCCTTGGTTGAACTTGATAAACATGCATCTTTTTTCAACCGTATAAACTATGAAAATTTGTTTTACAAGGTTCACAAATTTTGGGTCACATTAGCAAATATTTGCGAATTTTATGCAAACTAATCTCATTAAAACAGCCAATCTATAGTGGGACATTGGTGAAGTAGCGGTCTATACTTGTGGATCAGCATAAATGATACAACTCTGTTATGTATATGCTGCCACCATGCGTCAAACTGGGTTTAGCCTTCCATAAATTGAATTTGAGTCCCCTGGGGTGAGTCTTGTGTTGTTCTGCCTTAAAATGTCTTTCTTTCTTTTTTAATGGCCCATTAAGCCGCTGGTTGAGGAGGAGTAAATGAGCTGAGTCATGCACTTCATGCACTTTCTTGGGTTGATATGGGTGCATAAAAATTGTCTGTCAGAGCATGAGAAGACACATGGCACTTCATGTTTTTCTGCTTTCCACCGTTGCAGATGCAAAATCTGGGTCAATCCAGTGGCTGTTTTTTTTTTCCAAGGACAGCAGTAGACATTCTAGAGCAGCAGCCCCATATGGGGCAATTTCTTAGTGTTGGAAGGCTTAAGAACAGACACCTGGACGTGGCAGCAGCATTCTCTTGGACCCTAAGGGGCCTAAAACAGACACTGGGTAGTGGCAGGGACAGCACTGTCTCTTTGATCCTGAGGGGCCTAGGACAGACACTTGTGAGGTTGCAGCGGCAGCGCTTTGACTCTCTTCGACCCTGAGGGGCCTAACACAGACACCAGGAGGTGGCAGAGGCAGCACTCGGATGCTCTTCGACTCTAAAGGGCCTAGCACAGACACCGGTTGGTGGCAGCGGCAGCACTCAGATGTTCTTCAACCCTGTGGGGCTTAGCACAGACAGTTAAGGGTGGTAACTGTAGTAGGACTTTACTTTTTTTGAAAATATATGAGAAAAGAAAGAAAGCCCCCAATGAATACACACACAGAATTTATGCTTTTATTTTCAACATTTCAAGTAAAATTACTATAATCCGACAGTTGGGCCGAATGGGCCATCCAACTGCCAAAAAATGGAAATGAAAACCTAAGCAATTGGGACACTCTTAAATACACCGGAAAACCCCACCTGCAAAAGCTTGCACCATGTGATGGAGAAGGGAAAGAAAAAGGCTTTTCACTGATTGTATTAAATAAAAAAGTGGCAAATTTTTCAACAACCTTAAGTTGGAGAAGATTTTCACATTGTGCTGTATTTTCTTTAACCCTTAGAGGACCGGGCCAATTAAAATTTTTGTTTTTTCCTCCTTAACACTTTTCCTCCTCCATAACACTTGCATTTTTTCACCTAGAAACACGAGCCCTTATTTTTTGCATCACTAATTGTACATTGCAATAAAAGGATGAATTTTTTCATAAAGTACAATGTGAAACCAGAAAAAAATTCAATGTGTGGTAAAAAATGCATTTCTTTTATTTGGAGGGTATTTTTTTTACGACATTCACCCTAGGGTAACACTGACTTGTTACATATGTTCCTCAAGTCATTGTGATTACAACAATATGTAACATGCATAACTTTTATATTATGTGATGGCTTGTAAAAAAAAATTCAAACCATTGTTAACAAATATATGTTCCTTAAAATTGCTCTATTCCCATGCTTATAGTGCTTTTATCCTTAGGTCTATGGGGCTGTGTGAGGTGTGTGAGGTGTCATGATGTGTTCTTTCTATTGGTACCATGACTGCGCATATGCGACTTTTTGATCGTTTTTTATTACAGTTTTTTTTCTGGATTTGATGAGCAAAAATGCGCAATTTTGCACTTTGAGATTTTTTTGCGCTTGCGCCGTTTACCGTGCAAGATCAGGAATGTGATAAATTAATAGTTTGGGCGATTACGCACGCGGCGATACCAAACACGTTTATTTATTTTTATTTATAACATGGGAAAAGGGGGGTGATTCCCACTTTTATTAGGGGAGGGGGCTTTTTATTATTAATGACACCTTTTTTTTTACTTTTACACTTATACTAGAAGCCCCCATGGGGGACTTCTAGTATAAGTACAGTGATCTCTCATTGCGATCTATGCTGCATAGTAATTGTCTATAGCAGCATAGATCTATGAGATAGGCACTCAATTGCTTCCGGCTGCTGCAGCCGGAAGCGACCGAATGCCGAGCCGGGATCAGCGCCACTACGGCACAGACCCCGGCCAGGTGAAGACACGGGGATCGCTCCTCCGGGACAACATCCCTGGGGGGGGGAGCGATCTCCACCACTAGACACCAGGGAATGGCTGCATCAGGTAATCGGATGCAGCTGTCATCTTTGACAGCTGCATCTATTTATCTAATTAGTGGGCACGTCGATTGGACCGTGCACGCTAATAGCCGTGGCCCCGGGTTATATGCAGCAACACGGGACCACGGTGGTTCAGAACGCGGCCGCCGCGTGGCCCCGCTCTGAACACCTGTGGGCCGCCCTGGACGTACAGGTACGTCCAGGGTCGCCTAAGGGTTAAAGAAAAGAAAAAATAGAACTAATGTGTTTAAAAACCTTGCTGAATCTAAGCTTCTGTTTTTTTTTTTTCAAGACATGCATACATGTCATCTCTTAATATTGTCTTTATGGGTACATAATCTGGGTACATTATGGGTACATACTTTCATTTACTTACAGCATATCAATTCTAGAGAAAGCACTATATGGCTATGTTCACACTACGTATATTTTCGTAAAACTATGGGCGTTGTTGCCGAGTTCAACAACGGCTGTGGTTATTACGAAAATATGGGATCCCGGCCGGAGTGCATTAACATAGTATACACTCCGGCCAGGATCTCTCGTGGCACCGCGAGAAATTGACATGTCAGTTTTCTGCAGCCTCTATTTAATGAATAGCGGCCACAGAAAACCCTGTCAGTGCACACTATGGAGCGAGTGGCCGGAGTATGCAGTGGGGAGTTCTGATGCGAGCACGCATGGATGCACCCTCATCAGGACTCTTCAGGTGCAAAAATCATCCGGCTGGTACTGCAGTACCGGCCGGGATGATCTTTTCAGAGACCGGACGTTCTGTGACCCGGCCGGGTCATGCAACGGCCGGTCTCATACGAGGTCTGAAAATGGCCTAAGAGGTACTAAAACAAGAATATTCCTTTTTGATATGGTTCAAATAGCTCCAGACATTTATCCACTCAAATTCTTTTATCTGTCTATGATCATACAGTTAAAATTACCCATTACACATACAGGTACTTCTCTTAATTCCATTACTAACTGAAAGAGAAACATCAATACTTCAGGTGGTAAAAGTGTCAGTAAATACAGAATTACCAGGAGACTACACTTAACGTAAGGGGTTAAAGACCAAGTAAATTTTTGTTTTTGTACCTTTGTTTAAAAGGGCATTTTTATTTTTTTTTTTTTGGGGGGGGCGGGGTGTTCATCCTTATACCATTTGCTCTGTGTTAAAACTGATGAGTTGACTTATCTATGTTCCTCAAATCAGTACAATTACAAACACATGAATTTATGTAATTAATTTTATTTGCTTTTAAAAAATGTTTTAAAAAAATGAATAAATGTGTTTAAAATTGCTTTATTATGATACTTATTATGCTTTTATTTTTTGGTCTATAGGGCTGAGTTAGAGGTTATTTTTTGCACCATAATCTGTAGTTATCGGTATTTTGATTGCGTATTGCAAATTTTTGAATGAATGAAAAACTTTTATTAATCTGGGGGACTAGTATAGTTATGCTCAAAAGTATACATGCCCCAGCAGAATTTTTACTTTCTTGTCTTTTTTTTCAGGGAATATAAATGATAACACAACAATTCATGGTTAATGGTTGGGCCAAGCCATTTACTGTCAAACTACTGAGTTTTCTCTTTTTAAATCATTATGACAACCCAAAACATCCAAATCATCCCTGATCAAAAGTTTAGGGCAAAGCATCATCGCGGTCACTCTTGGTCCTACCGACTTGGTTGCAATTCACACTCCTCTGCATGTTGCCTTACTGTGACAATTACGGTATGTGAAGCTGTGCTGTGAATCTTGGTTCTCTTTGATTAGCTTTACTTTTTTCTGCTGTAGCCAATGTCAGGTCGACTTGGCGTTGTGTTTTGGATCATTGTCATGCTGGAATGTTTAAGTACTTCCCATGTGCAGCCTCCAGGCTAATGAGTACAAATTTGCCTCCAGTATTTGCTGATAATATGCTGCGTTCATCTTTCCTTCAACTTTGACCAAGTTTCCTGTGCCTTTGTAGCTCACCCCCCCCCCCCAAAAAAAAAAAAAAAAAAAAAACATCAGTGATTCACACCCATGCTTTACAGTAGGAGTGGTTTTCCTTTCATCATTGGCCTTGTGTACACCTATCCAAGTGTAATGTTTATGGTTGTGGCTAAAAAGTTTGATTTTGGTCTCATCACTCCAAATGACCTCGTTTTAGATCTTATGAAATTCCTCTGTTTGTCATATTGTACACAAGATACTTTGTGGCACTTGTGCAGTGATGGCTTTCTTCTGGTGACTTGACCATGCATCCCATTTTTCTTCAAGTGCCTCCTTGTTGTGCATCTCAAAACAGCCACACCACTATTTTTCAGACAGTCCTGTATTCCAGCTATTCCGAACTATTTTCCTGGCAGTTGTGGCCAAAGTTTTTGTTGGTCAATCTGACTGTGGTTTGGTTGTTAGAGAGCCCCTGATTTTTCATTTCTTAATCACAGTCTGAACACTGGTGACTGGCATTATCAATTACTTGAATAGCAGAACAAAGTGAAGGTTCTGGAGTGTCCATCTGAATCTCCTGACCTCAATATCATTGAGCTACTCTGGGGAGATCGTAAGTGCGCAGTTTATACAAGACCAGCCCAGGAATTTACAGGACCTGGAGGCTTTTTGCCAAGAAGAATGGGCAGCTTTACCATCTTCGAAAATAAAGAGCCTCATCTACAACTACCACAAAAGACTTCAGGCTGTCATTGATGTTAGAGGAGGCAATACACGGTATTAAGAACTGGGGTATGTAGGTATGTAAACTTTTGATCAGGGTCATTAGGATGTTTGTGGTTGTTATTATGATATAAAAAAGAGAAAACACAGTAGTTTGACAATAAATAGCTTCATCCAACCACTAACCATGAGTGGAAACAAAGTTTTTGTGTTATTCATATTCTCTGAAAAAAAAGACAAGTAAAAGTTCTGCCAGAGTATGTAAACTTTTGAGCACAATTGTACATAAAAAGAAGAAACAGGGAGATCTAAAATTATAAATATATCATTATTATCATTATAAATATTGTGTTAATTGAGCAATTGTGGTAAAATAGCGCAATTGGACTAAAAATTTGGCTATTTTATCGTGAAAATAACATCAAACTCACAGCAAAAACGCATCATTAACGCAAAAAAGCTTTAAAATAGCTACGAAATTTTTGTATGACAAGCAATATGACACAGGGTGGTATTTCAATTGTCAAGTCACAATGTTCACAACTGAGTTTGACTTTGACACAAAAGGGGCCACCCTGGTATTTCCCTACTTGTTTCCTAATACTTGCAACTGAGGGGCTGCATATCAGGGTGGTTTGGTGATGTCCATTTTGGGTTTCCTTCCCATGAAGGATATCTGGCTATTCCTGTGTTTTACACTGGTTTTCTGCTCTAAGCCCGCAGGACTAGTAACCCCTCCTCAGAAATGGCGCAGGTGTTCAAACGAAGGTGTTTTAAAACCTTTGTTGGAACACCTGTGCCATTTCTAAGGAGGGGTACTAGTCCTGCGGGCTTAGAGCAGATAACCATTGTATTCCTTGGATACATGCTCATGATATCAGGTGTAAACACCCCTGATGTGAGCTGTGGTGTTACCTGTTAAGCGTTCAATAGAGTAGTGCCTATGATGTAGCACAACATACCAAGGTGAGTGCTACACAACTCTTTAAAGGATTGTGTAGTCATCCAGACCATGATATACTACACCAGAAGGTGCCCTTCGCTTTATTCTTTTTTCTATTCCTGTGTTTTGAGACTCGTGACTGAGGCTCCATGGATGCTTTTATTTGCATATAATATTTTTAGGGGGCAGGCAATGTATCTCCTTGAACTCAGTGATTGTACACAGGTACAACATAACATTTGCTAAGTTTTATTTCATTTTATGTTTACGAGGGTATAAATGTGTAACTATTATTTACATGCTTTATAAGCTCTCTACCTGTTTGGGTCCTACTAGAGGTTTCTCAACTGAAAAAGGCTTATAACAAGAGGTAAGCAGAAGTCCCAAAATTTGGCAGTCAGCTTTAATTTGGTCTGAATAAATATGACCTAAATCAAAACTACCTGGAATGCCCTAAAATAGTGTATGATATCCTGAGTTCTTGTAGGTTTCGAGTTTTTCTTTTATATTTATGCTGTGCAAGGAAATTCCCAGTAACTGCACTACACTATGGAATATGATGGACAATGCAGAAGTTGTGTGGCTATCAAGGACTATTAGACGTGGCCACCATTTTAAGAATTTCACCTGAAACATATCTCAAAAGTTTGGATAAGCAGAATTGCCAAATTTTGAGGAAATTCATAACAAATTAGATTTTTCCTATAGAGCTATTTAAAATGGTAGTGCATATGCTTGACCACATCTGCATATACCTTTACTCCAGACCTGCTGGTAGGGAGAAATGGTAAAATAGTTTCCTTGTATTGGTAATCACTGCTGGTCCAAACTAGACTGACTACAAAAAATTATAGAATAGATGACAAATATAGCTCTGCTATTCTGTACGTCAAATTTTATGTCTTACTAGAGATGAGCATGTTCATAACATGTTCGTAAATGTTCGTATATTCATACGAACCTGACACTAATTATTTGTGTTCGCTAATCACGAACAATTTGTTATAATGATCATTTTTAAACTTATTCGAACATACGCAACTGTGTAATTTACACTTTTCCCCTGATTATCTGTACATATGTGCGTAGACCAAGACGTACGCTTTTTCTATATGTTCCTTATTTGTTTGGTTCGTGTTTGCCGAACATTCACAATCACGATCATTTTTTTTATTTGCGTTCCGAACCAAACATCGAGCTGTTCGCTCGTCACTATGGCTATATCACTATATTCTTTTACCAGTTTTGCTATTTGTTAGATAAAAATATATATATGCTTAATTTTTCATACACATTTTCATACACTTTCTGCAAGAAGCTCATTATAAATCGTTTAGTCTAATTCATTGTCTGGTCACTTAAAGATTTCTTTGAAAAATATAATCAAATGGACATTCATTTAAGTATCCTAAATAAGAAATGGCATACCTTTTATTTTTGTAATTTTAAAGAATTTCTATCATGCTGCAACTATATTGCAATTCACCTAATTTCAATATTTTGAAAGACATAGAAACAAGCATAGACCAGTTTAAGCCAATTTAGGAGTAGGTCGCACAGGACCCAGTAAGAACTACAAAGATACTTAAGGCCCTACAGCACGGAACGACTATTGGCCGTATTCGGCCGATATCGGCCGTTACAGCCGATAATCATCCCATGGAATGGAAGGCAACCATCAGCCGATATCGTTCATGTCCAAAAAGTAGAAAAATACTATAGCACTCCTCTTTACAGACTATCCAGTCTTTAAATAGTAAAAAAATCTTTGTAAATAGAAGATGCAACAGTTACCAACCCCGGTGTCCAAGCAGGGCCAAATCAGTCCAAGTGTCAAAAAGGTAACAGCATCTCATAAGGCGGAAGTAGATAAAAGATAGGTAATTTATTCCAGCATGGCACAAATACAACGTTTCAACCGCAATGGTCTTTTTCAAGTATACAGGGACATGAACACGTCACAGTATATAAAGCAGTTCCAGCCAATAAACAGAGTAGTGTAATCACACTAATTAAAAATATTAACCCATAACACCCCTAGTGATATATATTACATATACTTGCTTTATTAGAACATACAAAAAAGTGTTGCACAGGTTAAAAACACCCAGCCAGAGACCCACCTCCCTGCAGCTACGATTACCAGAAGGAGCGAGGAAGGAGCGCGTCACGTGCAGATGCCGGCGTCCCGCTGCAATCCACTGCGCATGCGCTATTACGCACCAATCACTGCGTCGTGGGCGTCAACTCGAGCGGTCAGCTGACCGCTGTCATAGCAACCACCAACGCTATACTACAAAGACATCAGCAAGCCCCATACAAGTCCATCCTTGATCCGGTATAGTACGGCATACATGAAATGTCATCTGGTAACATCGGACAAGGCTGAGTTCTTCATCCGGAAATATACTTGATAGATGTACCCTCAAATTTAACATGTCTTCGTCAATGATGTCCCATAGATAGCTAAGTACTAGTAGGTATAAATATGCATAATCGAGTCTTCCATTCTCCACAGTGGCTGCATAGTCGCACCGATAGGGCAACAATTTCAATTTATTCATACATCGTCATACGGAGAGTCCTCTCACCATGGTTCCCGTGGCTTTGCCGCGCAGTTCACACACAGTCTCCCATGTGTGTCCGCTACTCACTCATGTCCTCGGATCCCATTTCAAAGGTTTAGAGTTCACTCCAACGATAAAGTAGAAATCCAATCGGTATGCGAACATAGATAACTTGGCTTTGATAGAGACAGCGACTTGAAGATAAAACTTTATCCATATACGAACATCCATGTGGAGACGGATAGATATTTGCACGCAGACCACAACGCCTCAGTGTATATTCCGGCAATGCAACGTCCTACCAGATTGTCCATACGGTAATGGGGGTATTGCTGATATCTTGTGTACTGAAATACTCCTCCTCATAACACATCCTTAGTATGGCAAATCCCAGCCCGGGATAGGTAACCAATCTGTAACAGAAAAGTGTATTAAAAACTCATATATTAAAAACCATAAAAAATGAAAAAGTCATGCCCATAAAAAATTCCATTATACGAACTAGACGCATCACATACCAGGCAAAACCTTATACTCTAAGTTCAGACCTTTTGGAGCTAATGTGCCCAGAAGGAAGATCCACTTCAGCTCCAGCTTCTTTAGCATAAGTTTCCTATCACCTCCTCTGGTTAAAGGTGCAACATAATCAATTACACTGATGGTATGTCTCGCTTCAAGGAAGTGTTGGGGAATGGGTAACTCCGTTTTCCCTGTCCGAATTGTGCTTTTATGTTTTTGGATCCTCACTCTAATTTCATTAGTGGTCTCCCCCACATAATATAAACCACAGGGGCAGGAAATTATATAGACTACATAGTCAGATCTGCAACTAAACCTCTGCTTAATTGTATATTTCTGCCCTGTGTGGGGGTGGTTAAATGTGTCCCCTTTCAGCATGTTATTACAGCACGAACAACTCAAACATGGGTAACATCCCATTTTACTAACGCCTAGTGTGGTTTGTCTCAGGCCTCTAGATATGCCAATATCCGATTTCACTACCATATCCTTAATGTTACGTGTACGCTTGTATGACATCATGGCGGGATTTTTGAATTCCTCTATTTTGGGGCATCCATTAGCGACAATACCCCAATTCTTTCTGAGGATATTGGCAATTCTGCCACTGAGTGGCCCAAAGGTAGAGATGAACGAAATACGTGTTTCATTTTTACGTGTTTTGGATTTAAACAAATCAGATCTTGGCATGTCCAAAGCTCTATTCTTATGTTTTTGGACCAATTGTGGCGGATACCCCCTAGCGATAAATTTCTCACACATGGAGTTCAGTCTCTCATCCACCACCTCTTCCTGTCCAACAACTCGTCTCACCCTCAACATCTGACTCCACGGTAATGACTCCAACATCCTTTTAGGATGGTTACTCTGGAAATGGATGAGAGACTGAACTCCATGTGTGAGAAATTTATCGCTAGGGGGTATCCGCCACAATTGGTCCAAAAACATAAGAATAGAGCTTTGGACATGCCAAGATCTGATTTGTTTAAATCCAAAACACGTAAAAATGAAACACGTATTTCGTTCATCTCTACCTTTGGGCCACTCAGTGGCAGAATTGCCAATATCCTCAGAAAGAATTGGGGTATTGTCGCTAATGGATGCCCCAAAATAGAGGAATTCAAAAATCCCCCCATGATGTCATACAAGCGTACACGTAACATTAAGGATATGGTAGTGAAATCGGATATTGGCATATCTAGAGGCCTGAGACAAACCACACTAGGCGTTAGTAAAATGGGATGTTACCCATGTTTGAGTTGTTCGTGCTGTAATAACATGCTGAAAGGGGACACATTTAACCACCCCCACACAGGGCAGAAATATACAATTAAGCAGAGGTTTAGTTGTAGATCTGACTATGTAGTCTATATAATTTCCTGCCCCTGTGGTTTATATTATGTGGGGGAGACCACTAATGAAATTAGAGTGAGGATCCAAAAACATAAAAGCACAATTCGGACAGGGAAAACGGAGTTACCCATTCCCCAACACTTCCTTGAAGCGAGACATACCATCAGTCAGCTACAATTCCGTGTAATTGATTATGTTGCACCTTTAACCAGAGGAGGTGATAGGAAACTTATGCTAAAGAAGCTGGAGCTGAAGTGGATCTTCCTTCTGGGCACATTAGCTCCAAAAGGTCTGAACTTAGAGTATAAGGTTTTGCCTGGTATGTGATGCGTCTAGTTCGTATAATGGAATTTTTTATGGGCATGACTTTTTCATTTTTTATGGTTTTTAATATATGAGTTTTTAATACACTTTTCTGTTACAGATTGGTTACCTATCCCGGGCTGGGATTTGCCATACTAAGGATGTGTTATGAGGAGGAGTATTTCAGTACACAAGATATCAGCAATACCCCCATTACCGTATGGACAATCTGGTAGGACGTTGCATTGCCGGAATATACACTGAGGCGTTGTGGTCTGCGTGCAAATATCTATCTGTCTCCACATGGATGTTCGTATATGGATAAAGTTTTATCTTCAAGTCGCTGTCTCTATCAAAGCCAAGTTATCTATGTTCGCATACCGATTGGATTTCTACTTTATCGTTGGAGTGATCTCTAAACCTTTGAAATGGGATCCGAGGACATGAGTGAGTAGCGGACACACATGGGAGACTGTGTGTGAACTGCGTGGCGAAGCCACGGGAACCATGGTGAGAGAACTCTCCGTATGACGATGTATGAATAAATTGAAATTGTTGCCCTATCGGTGCGACTATGCAGCCACTGTGGAGAATGGAAGACTCTATTATGCATATTTATACCTACTAGTACTTAGCTATCTATGGGACATCATTGACGAAGACATGTTAAATTTGAGGGTACTTCTATCAAGTATATTTCCGGATGAAGAACTCAGTATAGCGTAGTATAGTAGTATAGCGTTGGTGGTCGCTATGACAACGGTCAGCTGACCGCTCGAGTTGACGCCCACGACGCAGTGATTGGTGCGTAATAGCGCATGCGCAGTGGATGCAGCGGGACGCCGGCATCTGCACGTGACGCGCTCCTTCCTCGCTCCTTCTGGTAATCGCAGCTGCAGGGAGGTGGGTCTCTGGCTGGGTGTTTTTAACCTGTGCAACACTTTTTTGTATGTTCTAATAAAGCAAGTATATGAAATATATATCACTAGGGGTGTTATGAGTTAATATTTTTAATTAGTGTGATTACACTACTCTGTTTATTGGCTGGAACTGCTTTATATACTGTGACGTGTTCATGTCCCTGTATACTTGAAAAAGACCATTGCGGTTGAAACGTTGTATTTGTGCCATGCTGGAATAAATTACCTATCTTTTATCTACTTCCGCCTTATGAGATGTTGTTACCTTTTTGACACTTGGATATCGTTCATGTCGGCTGATCATTTTGTTGTTTGTCTTTCAAACATGTTAAAAAACAAACAACTGTGATAGCAGCAATCTGCTGCCGTGGCTCCGTGGAATAGGAGCGGTGGCAACAGACCACCACTATCCTCTATGGGCTGCCCGGGCGATCTAGGGATCACCCGGGCAGCCCCCCCGCTGCTCCCCACGGCCCCTCCCACACACACCTGCTCCCTGCCGTCGCGTGGAATAGCGGCGGCAGCGAGCTGGGAACGAGGATCAAACGAGCGCTGATAGCGCTCGTTTGCTCCTCACTGTGGGCCCATGGAATAGAGCCTTTAGTAGGAGAATCATTACAGAAAGTGAATGACTACTTGTTACAATAGGTGTAGGGGTATAACAGACAAATATTAAAAAAAGAAAAGGAGAAGAGAACACGTACTGGCTTATCATATAGCCAAGACTAAACAAGAATCCTAACAATGGTAAACAGTAAGTTCGCAATCCACCTAATTTAAACTAATGTATCTAATATCAGTTAAGAAGAAGCTGGGGACAGAAAGACAGCAACATATATTCTGAATTAAGACCATTTGCAAAGCTACTTCATTTTCCATGCATTAAAACAATAAAAAAATGACAATATTAGACATTCTGAATGCTTACTAAACTATGCCATAATAAACTCTCAGTAGCTATGTGTTGCATTCTCATTATCTTGCTCAGCACAGTTCTTTCCACATTGCCAAAATTAAAGCACTTATTGTAATGCTGTGACGTTTACATTTGCAAAAAAAAGTAAGTTTTAGAATATCCTGGATTTTTGCATTGATTACAAAAAAGACTAGTCCTAGTCTGATTGATGTTGTAGTCTCACCTGTACAAATACACAACCTAAATAAATAACACACAATTATACTACTTGTTTCTCTTTTTTCTCTGATTCAAACTAAATTGCTAAAGTGCAATCATCACTGTGATACAATTATTAAGCAACATTTTCAATCTATATCACAGCCCAGTTTAATCTGTTAAGGGACATGTACACATTAAACAATTCTTTACCTCTCTATTTTATACTGCACCTCATAATGTAAGTGATGTCTTTTTAATAGTCAGTAGAGAATCACCTGTTTGATTTTAAAAGGCGAGTAACGCATTGCTTTATTACAATACAGTTTTCTACCCCTCTGGTATAAAAGAGATTAATTGTCTGCAATTATTAAATATCGCCATTCATTTACCATGAGAGCAAGATTAGTGAATCAAAGGAAAATGTAAATGATATTATACCTCAGAATGAGTTCAATGGTTACCAAGGAAAATTCATCAAGAATTATTACTTCAAAATACTTAGCTTTAAATGAATCATGTGCCATGGAGAATGTTTTTCGAAAGAATTTCATTAGGAGTAAAATAAAATGTGCTCCTCAAATGAACAGAGACCTGTCTTTGTGATATTTCAGTGGCAATTTATATGGTAAGTGTCAAAAACAAGTCTAATATGAGGACTGGCTAGTGTGGTGTTCTTTCCTTTTAATATTCTAATCGGGAGGTGTAAAGTGAAATGGTTGCACAGTGCAATGGTGGTAAAGAAGTGGAGTGTCAATGAGACTAGAAAGGTGACAGACATAGAATGAGTCCCCAAGGTGCTCTCCAAGAGCTTAGGATAAAGAATCTCCTGAGAAATTGCGCTTATTTGTTCTCTAAGGTAGCTCTGTAAATCTTTTATAACTATTATCATCAGAACCTCAAGACTAAATCTTTTTTCAATGCATTTTATGTAAAATATTTACATCTTTAGTTTACATATCTTGTATATGCTGCTGGATGGAACTTAGTGTAATCGAAAACTGACAATATTATAAACTGGGGAAACTAATGCTTTCCCACTTTGCTAATTTTGCCTCCCTTATTACAAAACTGAGCCAATGAAAGGACAGCTAATGTTATGAAGAGATTGGTGCTTTATTAGAATCTATTAGAATCATTAATCAGATTTTTGTAGTCTTTTACACTGCCGTCAGCTTAAGATTACTGTACTGTCATGAACACAACTGCGGAGGCAAATACAATTTTATAAAACAAACAAATAATAATAATGATATGCTAACTTATAGCACTTATTTTTACAATTATAGCAGTTTGAACTTCTAAGTAATATATTTATTCAAATATAATAGATGTACATATGTGTGAGTGAGTGAGTAAGTCAATGAGTATGCATTAGTTGAGGTGATTGCTAGAAACTGTACTTTGGAAACATGTATAGTCATAAATGAGATATTGTTAAAATTAAGTTTTTATGTTATTATTATTTTTTTTTAATCTTCCATGTTACTATGTTAATGTACACACAGTAGACACTCTTCTGCTGAGCAAAGCTTCCTTTTTTATAGATCACTTTTCAGCTGGTGCTGTGTACACTAGGGGCAGGATCAGCAGTTTTCTCATGCTCATATAATGGCAGGAATAAAATGTAAGAAAGCACCTCTATTAGAAAGCCAGAGAAAATTTATTTACGATCACACTAGCTCAGCTTTGTCTCTCTTTGCCTTCACAGTGAAGATTGCATATGACATTAAGCTAGGGCTAGTGCTGGTGGTCTTAAAGGCCCAGAGTAGATGGACAATCTTCTATGTTTCTATGTTACCACCTTACCCATATTCTGTGATATCTAAAGGCAGAATATTCTAGTTAAAAAAAAGGCTACACACAACCAATAGTTAAAAAAAAAAAAGCTGTTTATTTACTATAAATCCTCGAACCCAGGTATGCAGCATTACCCTTTTACTGCTCTTTATCTGCAATCTTACAATTAACCATTCAACTGTCTTTACAGCATTTTGATAATATTCTCTTTAGAGATGAGTGATGCGAATCTGACGAATTCTGATTAGCAGTGAATCGGACATTAAATTAGCTTTGTGGCAATTTACGAATTCGCCAGATTCACTTAGCAAATTCACTTAACATGGTGGCCACAATGGGGGACGCACATGTTAGCTTACAGAACTGTCTTTTGGATTATCCATAATCCCTGGCACCCATCCAATCAGCTGCTAACCCCACTGTGATGTCAGCAACCCCCCCCCTCTCACCCTCTTTATTGGGGGATTGGCTTCCTGGAGGCGGACAGTCAGTTTTGTACATTGGAGTGTATGTAGCAACAGGCAGTTAGAGGAGGGAGAGAAATACATAGAGATATGGACAGAGAGGAGAGGAGGGTGGTTTGTTGGTCATTTTCTGTGTGAGCAGTGAAGCCATTGTCCAGTATTCTATGTAACTGGGTGACTGTTGTTCATTATACTAAGTCACTGGGTGCTGGGTGTGCATTATAAGAGGTCACAGTAAACACAGTGTCCATCCTAATAACTCACTGGGTGCTCGTTTACCAATGTTCACAACTGTCCTGGAAGAAAATTGGTATTACACCACTGATTCAACAACGTCCACTACTGTCCATGGCAGAAATTGAACGATTGACAGGCTGATTGACATTTTTTTTTTAAAATTGACATTTTCCAACATTGACACTATCACAGCAACAGCTGTTGAAAAAAACACGATTCTGTAAGAGTCCCACTATTGTATTGTTTACATGAAATTTGTGTGAATATTCACTAACTTCGCAAAACGAATTTCCAAGTGATTTACTCATCTCTAATCCTTTTCCTTAAACTATATAACCAGGGATACAGACATTAAAGAGAAATTTCTGCTATTCAGAGATTTGTATATTTGGCTAGGGATGTTAAAAAAAAGCAAACACAGTCATCTGACCGGATTCCCTGCCACTACTATTCTCAAAGGGCCCAATGCCCACTGCTGTTCACTCATTCCTTCTTCCTCTGATCACAGGAACTGCCCAGTCAGCCAATCAACATTACAGTGGATACCCATTATGCTGAGCGGACAATTCCTGTAGGGACCACACATCACAGGAAACTGGAAGCCGTGTGTTGTTGGAATGAAAGCAGTGAGGGATTGAGGTAGGTAAGTATGTTTGCTTTGATGCTTTCCTATTTTTATACCATCTTGAGTCAAATATAAACATTTTGGTTTTCTAAAATACTCCCTTCACCTACTCTCTGCTCTACATCATCAGGTATACTGACTTTACCACCATCACTGCTGTAGGTCACCAAGGACATGAATATTGATCTCTTTATTGGCCACTAGGTATACTAACATTAACTCTTACAACAACTTCTTAGTTCACCAAGGCTTCTGATGCTAATACATTTACTGCCATAGATCAACAAGAATGCTGACATTGACACCTTGACTTCCCTAGATCTTTAGAATTAAAAACAGATATTAGAAACAGATACTAACCTCTTTAACCTCCTAAACTTGGTTTTCTAGGCCTGTAATATTTGCTTGAATGCTACTTTGCACTATATTTCTGCCTGTCTTATACCTAGTTTTTAGGGTGCCATATTTAATGAAGTAGCAAATGCCCATAGAACACCTTTCCTGCTTTGGACAGTTCCTGTTATGGATAGATGTGGCAGCAAAGAGCGCAGTGTCAGACTACAAAGAATACACCACCTTCTGCTGGACATACAGCAGCTAAATGCCACATGAGACAGACTACCAGTGTAAGTATATGGCACCACCTCGGTCATGTATACAGAGATAAGGTAGAAAAGCACTCTGCACTTCTCTTGCCATTCCTGTTCCCTAACCAATCAAAAAATTTGATATGTCAAAAGTTTTTAAAGTGACAGGTACATTTTAAAATTGCTCTACACCTAGCTCAATGAGCGTAATTATTGACATATACAGCATTGCTGCTTACCTTTGGATGGCCAAAGTAAATAAGAACTGAACTGAACTGTAGAGTATACAAAGTATACCTCGTCACACAGTGTACAAGAGGGAAATACATTTTTATTTAAGGGAAATTCAGGGTCAAAACAATTCATTCAATTCAATTGATTCATTCAATTTTAGACTTGATCGTTTACTGTTCTTACTTATTTTGGCCATTAGTAACTATAATATAAACACCACTGCTATTTAATGCCTTACTAGCCAAAAGGCTAGGCAACACTGGTGCAAGCCCTACATAATAAATTTTTTTTTTACAGAAGAGCATGTGCTAAATTTAAAATTAAACATTTTAACATTAAAATATAGAATATTTTTATTCAGACTATGTCACATATTACCATCATTTAAATTGCTCTTATAAGAAAGCGCTGCCAGATTATTCATGTAAAGACCTTAAACAAACTCAGTTCAAGTACTTAGAATTATTTATGTGAGAGACATAACCATCATTGGAATATGAATTGTAAATATTTATTAATGGTTCACATTAAAGTAGATTTCAGCTGCAGGTGCTTCACCTTCTGTCACTCTGAAGTATCAAGGGGACTATTTCAATCATACTCTTGTCAAATTACCTTTTTGGATACTGAACTCCCTTAACACAACAAAATAGAGATGGAAGGAAAGTACTAATGATGCATCATTACCCAGAGTTATTAAGTTTTCCACGAAGGTCATCTTTGTTAATTTTGAAATATACATATAATTCAAATTGTCACAATTATGATGTCATTGCAATGTTTCAAAATACATAACAGAATCATATTTTTCTTGTGTCATAACAAATACATTGTAGCTATATAGTATCATATTTATAACAATATATTAGCAGTTCCTGCTACACTCAGAGTCAGCATCCACATCAAAGCGATGTACAGAAATGTATAGTGTGAAGTGAGTGGTATAAAACCAACAGAGAGTAGCTTCTTCTACAATGACTGTATTACAGTTTGGAGGCAGGGTTGGCAATTGTTCTGTATATCTATGACTGTATAGTATAAGGGCCTGGGACTCTGAGGTTTATAAAAATTCTACCAGTTTCTACAAAAATAGGCTGGAGGGGGGATATAAAGGGACCTTCACTTGGTTTGTCCTAAGTATTCTGTGTATTTGAAATTGTTCCTGCCTTTACAACCATTCTTAATTCAAGATTCCTCATTTTCATGAGCTTGGATATTTATACATAAAGATTTCGGTTGTCTGTTTACAGATTTCGTGCTGTTTTGACAAAAAAAAGTAGGCATGTTTTCAGTTTACAATTTGAATATATCAAACACTAACACCAAAAAAACACAGAACCTCTAAATTGTCACAAAAAGGAATGAAATATACTTTATTATTAAAAACACATACATTTAAAGAAAAATACACAATGAACCATGACTGAAGAAAGATGATAAGAACAGCAAACTGATAGGGGCTGCTACAGATGGACTACTGTTGGTGCCACAAAACTCAATAAATATAAGGTGCAGAAATATTTAGCAGCATAATGCTAATAAGTGTGAAAGACAAGTATGCAAAATATAAATAAAAAAGTGATCAGACTCAAAATAGTAGAAATAACTAAGTAGTAAGTAATAATACCTGTGTATTATTAGTCATAGCGTCCACTGGCTGCCCCTGCCCCAATTTGAGTATATGGCTCTGTTATTGTAGTTCTTAACCCCTTCAAGATAAAGTCCTTTGATGCACAAAAGTCCGGGTCAAATTAATGCAATGTTCCTTCTCGCCTTCTAAAAGCCATAGCGCTTTTATTTTCCCCCCTACAGGGCTGTTGGGGTATAATTTTATGTGCAATGATCTCTATTTTTTATTAATATCATATTGGTGTAACAGAAAAATTTTGATCGCTTTTTATTAGTTTTTTTCTAAAATATAATTTAAAAAATCAGCAATCCTGGTGTGTTTTTTTTTGTTTTGTTTTGTTTACGCCGTTCACTGTGCGGGAACAATAATGTATTATCTTAATAGATAGGACAAATCTGCATGCTACGATGCATAATATGTTTATTTATTTTCTTTTTTTTTTAGTATTTTTATTTTTATAATGCTCAAGGGGGTATATTAAGGCTCAGTTCACACGTTGTAAGAGTGCGGCTGTATGTGCGGCTGTAATTGTGCGGCGGTCTTTTTGATGGTTCGTGTGTATGCTGGGAAGTATAGGATATGCGGCTGCACAGTGCACACTATCTCTGAATCTACGGCCCTATCGTAAACGGACCCGTAAAAAATGAACAAGACCATTGTTTGCGGCTGGACATGCGGCCGTGGATTGACAGGCGGTCCGTATGGAGTACTTCAAAAATAGCCGGCAATGATGCCGAATGCCGATGCCTCTAATAGTTAATATATTAAATTAATCAAAGACATTTTATTTGTAATCAAGACACTTTCGTTGATCAATAATTTATTTCTAACGAATCCATCATTTTGCAATTAAATATACTGTTAAAAAAAATAGATATATAAATAAATGTATATTTATCTATATATTTATTTTTTGACAGTATATTGAATTGCACAATGATGGATTCGTTAGAATTAAATTATTGACCAACGAAACTGAATTTATTTCCAAGAAAATGTGTTTTATTCATTAAATATTAATTAGTACAGGAAGCTCTATAAGCCGTGAATTCATATGCCGGCAATAGAGCATTCTGTACTAATCATCACTTTACTTTAATGAAAACATCAAATGTTTCTTCTAATTATGTTATGACAATAATATTATTAGAAGAAACATTTAGAATTATATGTGCGCTCAGCTGATTGGCTGTTCGGCTGAGCGCACATATAATAAGCCGGTCCGCAGCACAGTGACTTCATTGTGCTGCGGACCAGCAAAGAGGACACATCGGGGTGAGTATAGAGCTCTCCCCACCCCCTCCCCAGCACTGCACCCCTCCCAGCAAGGAAGGGGGGTCAGTTAACCCCTTCCTTGCTGGGATGGGTGCAGTCTGACATCAGTCTGGCCCCCCGGGGGTTAAGGGGGATGCAATACATCCTCCCTTAACCCCTTGGGGGTCAGACTGTAAGCAGCGATCTGTAAAGATGCTGCATACTGTAAGGAGCACAACACCGCTCACAATGATGGGTGTTGTGCTCCTGTTTGTGTTTTTTTTGTGTGTTTCTCCCTTTTTGTTTTTCAGATATCGGTATCCTGGGGATTACGTCGGATTCCATGGACTACGTCGATGACCAGCGGTTGTTCTTTGAATTTTTTAAATAAAATGGTCAATGAGGGGTGTGGGGGTGTTTTTATTTGAATAAAAAATTTTTAAACTTGTGTCTTGTCTTTATTTCTTTACTTTTTAGACTTAGTAGTGGAAGCCGTCTAATAGACGGAATCCATTACTAAGTTGGGGCCTAGTGTTAGCCGGTATAAAATGGCTAACACTAACCCCCTATTATTACCCCAGTACCCAATGCCACCAGGGGTACTGGGAAGAGCCGGGTGCCAGTGGTCCCGGAGCGTCAAAATTGGCGCTCCTGGACCGGGCGGCAGCAGGCTGGTAAGATTTAGGCTGGGGAGGGCCTAAACCAATGGCTCTTCCCACCCTGGTGTTACCAGGCTGCTGTTGTTTGGTTTTTAACCCGGCTGGTTATAAAAATAGGGGGGACCCTATGCGTTTTTTTTTAATTATTTATTTATTTAAAAAAAAAAAACGCATAGGGTCCCCCCTATTTTTATAACCAGCCGGGTTAAAAACCAAACGACAGCAGCCTGGTAACACCAGGGTGGGAAGAGCCATTGGTTTAGGCCCTCCCCAGCCTAAATCTTACCAGCCTTCTGCCGCCCGGTCCAGGAGCGCCAATTTTGACGCTCCGGGACCACTGGCACCCGGCTCTTCCCAGTACCCCTGGTGGCATTGGGTACTGGGGTAATAATAGGGGGTTAGTGTTAGCCATTTTATACCGGCTAACACTAGGCCCCAACTTAGTAATGGATTCCGTCTATTAGACGGCTTCCACTGCTAAGTCTAAAAAGTAAAGAAATAAAGACAAGACACAAGTTTAAAATTTTTTTTATTCAAATAAAAACACCCCCACACCCCTCATTGACCATTTTATTTAAAAAATTCAAAGAACAACCGCTGGTCATCGACGTAGTCCATGGAATCCGACGTAATCCCCAGGATACCGATATCTGAAAAACAAAAAGGGAGAAACACACAAAAAAAAACACAAACAGGAGCACAACACCCATCATTGTGAGCGGTGTTGTGCTCCTTACAGTATGCAGCATCTTTACAGATCGCTGCTTACAGTCTGACCCCCAAGGGGTTAAGGGAGGATGTATTGCATCCCCCTTAACCCCCGGGGGGCCAGACTGATGTCAGACTGCACCCATCCCAGCAAGGAAGGGGTTAACTGACCCCCCTTCCTTGCTGGGAGGGGTGCAGTTCTGGGGAGGGGGTGGGGAGAGCTCTATACTCACCCCGATGTGTCCTCTTCGCTGGTCCGCAGCACAATGAAGTCACTGTGCTGCGGACCGGCTTATTATATGTGCGCTCAGCCGAACAGCCAATCAGCTGAGCGCACATATAATTCTAAATGTTTCTTCTAATAATGTTATTGTCACAACATAATTAGAAGAAACATTTGATGTTTTGAGTAAAGTAAAGTGATGATTAGTACAGAATGCTCTATTGCCGGCATATGAATTACCGGCTTATGGAGCTTCCTGTACTAATTAATATTTAATGAATAAAACACATTTTCGTTTAAATAAATACAGTTTCTTTGTTCAATAATTTAATTCTAACGAATCCATCATTGTGCAATTCAATATACTGTCAAAAAATAAATATATATATAAATATACATTTATTTATATATATATTTATTTTAACAGTATATTTAATTGCAAAATGATGGAATCGTTTACATTTAATTATTGAACAATAAAAGGGACTTTATTAGACAGAAAATGTGTTTTATTAATTCAATATATTAACCATGAGAGACATCGGCTATAGTGCAGAGGATCGCAAACCCCGGTAATAGCAATTCATGTAAACTGTGTTCCCTGCTTTCCCAGATGCATCCAGAGGTGTTTGCATCACTTTCTTAAGATTTTATTTGTTATTTTTAGTTGAACCAGATTTCCAAGTAAATGACCGTATGTTTTGAGCCGCATGTCTATTTTTTCCCACGGCAGTAGTTTCACCCGCACATTTACAGCCGCATAAAAAATACAGCCGCACAGTTACAGCGTGTGAATCCAGCCTAAGGCTCGATTCACACGTAGTAAGAGTGCGGCTGTATGTGCGGCTGTAATTGTGCGGCGGTATATTTGATGGTTCGTGTGTATGCTGTGAAGTATAGGATATGCGGCTGCACAGTGCACACTCCGTATGAGTTTCGGGCCTGATTGTATCCGGGTCCGTAAAAAATGAGCAAGACCATTATTTCCGGCCAGAAAATGTCCAAGTCGACCGTAGGAAGTAACATTCGGGCCTGCCGGAACCTCTGATTACAGCCGGATCAATCCGGATTCTCATTAGAATAATTCATCAATGCGTAACGCCCCTTCAGTTTAAAAGGCCCAAGTGAATGGTCTTCAATAGGTGACCATCCTTTTAGGTGTCCCGATCTGGAGCGATGGCACGGCGAGCGGAGCATGGTGGTGCTGGTCGTGGGCGACGTGGTTCCTGGCAGCGGGACATTGATGTTCCACGCCTGATCGCAGAGGTAAGTTTTATCGAAGAATTAGACTCATCTTTCTAGAATGATTTGACTTCGAAAATAGGATGTGTAGTCTCTTTCTGTGTATCAATTTATCCCTCTCTCTCTATCTATATATCTATCTAAAGATATGTATAATAATATGTAATGTATGTTAACCAAAATACATATTTATGTGATGTGTGAAAATGTTTTACTTTGACTTACAAATGCACATGGTCGTCTCGGCCAACAAACACGCACCTAAGCCACATGTAACACACATATGAATCTCAAGACTCTTAGTGCTCTTAAATATCAGCGTTTTGGTAATGCGACACGGGCGTGTGAATGTGGCCTTAAAAAAACCACAAAGTATCGTCATGTGTTTCCTTATCTGCTATAGTATTAATTTCGAGTGCAGTTCCCATATTAATGAACTACTTACATATGTCGAATTGAGTATCCCTATTGAGTGTACGGTTGTTGTATTTCTTCCATGTATATATTTTTATAACCGTGACATGTGTAAAATAATTTTTTTTGGTTATCTTCACAATTTATTTATCTGCGTTTTTGATGCGTTTTTTGTGTGATATAGTGCATGTCAATCTGAGTAAGCGTGCGCACTACACAGTATAGTCAAGTAATGTTAGTGTAATGTTTCCCTAATCGAATCGACCAAGGTTGCGTTTTTGATGCGTTTTTTGTGTGATATAGTGCATGTCAATCTGAGTAAGCGTGCGCACTACACAGTATAGTCAAGTAATGTTAGTGTAATGTTTCCCTAATCGAATCGACCAAGGTTGCGTTTTTGATGCGTTTTTCATGTAGCTGGATTTGGCACGTAGTTTCATGTTATTGTGTGCCCCTCCTAGAATGTTCGACCTAATGCAAGACCTAACCTTACATGTATTTAATTATAAATATATATTTGTAACTATATATCAGCGACTGTTTAATAGATAAATGTTGCCCATAGTTATTACAAAATGTCGAGAGCTCTAACCATAGTCGTTGTGACATGTTTTCTCCACACACTAAGATAACCAAACAACACACACACACCAGAACAAACACCGCAGCAGTGAAATAGTTAGCTTCACTCGTTTGCACATGTGTTCATGTATTTTCTAAACAATGTGGATTTTCTTTTTCATCAGGTGTGACTGCAAAGCTGTCATTGAGCTGGTCTTGTGGCCTACTAATTAGTGCTAGTTAAGATACAAAGCCTTTCCTAAATTAAATAATTAGACACCAATCTTGGTATGTTTTCCGAAGTGTGTTCAAAGAGTTCTGGCATTCCTTGGTTTAGTGAGTCTTGGCTCAGTGGTTATTAGGCTGTGTTCCTTAGATTACACAGGTGGTCTGTTGGAATCCCAACACCACTCTATGTAATGTCATTAGTGAAAACATGTTATTCTTCTAATCGATGTAGACACACAGAGAGGTGAAGTCAGATGGAGATGTCTATTGATTTCTGTGTTTATATATAATTTTTCAGGTGCGGTCCCGTCCCCATTTGTGGGACTTGACTGTGCGTGGCTACCACGACCGCGTCCTGCGTCGCGAGACGTGGGAGAGGATAGCGGCTCTGGTAGTCCCACAGTGGGGCGATGTTACGGACAGCGAGCAGCTGCGGATGGGTATGTCGTGTTGTCAAATAATGTATGACATAAAATCGTGAGAAGAATGGCCGATATTTCTACCAAGCCCACGAAATATATATAAATGATAATTATCTATCTATTTATAATAAATATTTGCTTTTGTCAGTACGAGCAGTGGAGACACGCTGGTCTAGTGTCAGGGACCAGTACCAACGGGCGATACGCACGGAGGAGAGGGGTGGGGAGCCGACCTCCATGCGCTATGCGCCCCTGTTGGATTTTCTCCCGAGCCGCAGTCAACGGCTGTAAGCATCTTTTTATTATTACATAATGTATATAGTATCATATAGTGTACAATATCTAATACATGATATAAAATGTAATATGGGAGTAATGACTTTCAATTCTGCCTTTGGTTGTTCAGCTGAACCTGGTCCATACTCACTAGCAGATAATATCATCCTATTTCACAAATATTCCTCTTTATGTCTATGTTTTATATGAATGGCCAGACAATTATCTTTAATGTATCCAGATCATTGGACAACATACACTATTGCCATTCTTTATAAGGCCCTAGTTGTGTCATGTTTGTTAGCCTTCATGCTGGTGTATGTGACTGTCCATAGAGGGTTAATCTATCCTGACCAATCACAATAGTCCCCTTTGCTCACACTCAACCAAATGCTTACACACCACTCTGACTCGTGCTTCAACATCCTGTCATTTCTATAAAAGATGTAACTTTCTGTGATGGCGCTAGACCAACATCTCTGGATTTTTGCAGATCCCGGTCACTCCATCAGTTGTTTAGCGTGTGCTGTAGGTGGCCGAGCCAGTAAGCATGGTGAATGAAATGGCCGTTTGCATGCAGCGGCTAATGTTTTATATTTGGTGTCCTACAGTACTAAGCAGTCCGAGAGCTGTTCTCCTGCCCACACTATTCACTTCCTTTAATACTCCATGCTGGGCGCCCTGCTGCTCTGTCACTGTCTCAGTGTGGCCTGCGTGGATCAATGACAGGTACACAGGCCTCTTACTGGACGCTTGTGTATCTGGTCACATGACTAACTCAGGCCCGTCTCCCTGCTGTGCGACATAAAAAAACACTTGTTGTTGTGTTGTCACCAGAATGCTTCCATGGCCACAACATGCCATGAAGATGAGAGCATTGTTTCCACACTCAGAAAGGGGAACTTTTTTCTACAATATTCATTTTTTTATTTTTTTGGTAAAACACTAATGTGAATGACTTTATAAAAATAGTTGTATGTCCTAACATAGGATGCTAATAGTACTACATAATGTATTCGTGTTAACAAAGCACACTTTTCTACATAGTGTATGTTATCAAAAGTAAACCATTCTATATATGAAGTACCTTTATGAATGTGTCCATATTAGCTAACCTTTCTGTCTCTCCACAGAACCAGTGGCAATTTCTCAGACCCACCGGGAGGACAGGATGCTGGTGGTGCTGATGTTGCAGCATCACAGCAGGAGGGGGACAGTGCCACGCCACCGCCATCACAGGAGCCTGGCAGTCCGACTCTTTCTGAGGGCACGGAGCAGATGCCAGGACCTTCTGGCTCTACTTCCATGGCCGAAGAGGAGGAGGCTGCAGCACCATCAACATCTGGTGCAGGTCCTAGTGGTGTGCCCCTGGCAGCTCGGCCAAGTCAGCCACTCACGAGGCCCACTACTACCACCACCAGGAGGCGCCGGGATCAAGAAGAAGCTCATTCAGCATTGAGTGAGTTGGATCATTCTGTCATCAACTTTGTCAGGCGGTTTGATGGAGGAGATGATCAGAATGATTTCTTCTGCTACTATCTGGGAGTCCGTTTACGGAATCTCTCTACTAATCTGGCACGTAGTGCGCGGATGGTTACAGAATTCGTGCTGTCGTGTCACGAGCAGGTTGACCCGGATACTTTCCCCGACCCTTGCTATGTGGGCGCACTCCTACAATCGGTGTATGGGTTACACTCACGGAGGCCACATAGCCCGCCGGAGGTCTTTGTTTTCCCCGAGACCACTGCGCCCCCACCTGTGCCCCCACCTCTCTCCCCCCTTGTCCCCCCAGCATTGTCCCCAGAGCCACCTGGTGCCATGCCCCCTCCATCTGAGGGTACTAGGGCCGTTCCTAGGCGCCAGCCACGGCGTGGACGGCGCTCTCGGGCATCTCGTTACCCACGACGTTTATGATTTCTACTATGTGATGTATGAGGCAATACATCATATTTGTTATTTTTGTTTTGTTTACATTTTTCTATTTATATTTATTTAATTATTTATTTTATTTGCTTTGGTTTATGGCAAGTGGTCTCCTTTTTCAGGGCCAGAGAGGTCATTTTGTGTTAGGGTAGAGTAGGGTCCATGTCCCTGAGGACACCTTACCGTGGTGACATGGTACACTCTGTTTGAAAAAACAGTTTGCTAAGATCCTCATTTAAAATAATCTATAGAAAAAAGTACAATCATAATGTCTTTCCTTTAGCTATCTCCAGGGCGATTGTTTCTTGTGTGTAGGGGACCTTGTTAGCAGAACCAATATGTCAGGAAATTTAAACGTAAAGAAGGACAAAAATGGACTGTCATACAAATCGATGAGTTCCTAAATGCAAGTGTCTGATGTGTCCTGTTTTTACATCCATTCATTACTTTTGTTGTAGATGTTTGACTCAGCATCTTGCACAGAAGGTTTATGTGTCAAATGTATCCTTTTTTGTAAACATTTATACACAATAATCAGTTTCATGTGATATTTCATACAGAACATGCTGAATTTTCATTACTATTCATTTCTATAGAATATTTAATTACACATTATCCCAAGTCTTTTAATGGTCAACAATAAAATCCAAACTAGATTTGGACTGTAGCAAACAATGCTACATTGTGTGTGTGAAAGTGGAATAGTTGACATTCTTCCACACACATCTGCGTTGTTGTCTCTCGATTGGGCGGTGTAATGTAGTGGTTTGGCTCAAGGTTACTAAAGTAACTGGCGCTTACACAATGTAGTGTATCCTATAATAAACTGTCCATTTTCATCATGGAGAGGCCTAAAGCCTTTACAATGAGACATCAAGGATATATTCACATGTTTTCACAGAAAAAAACACTAAAAAGTCGATTCTTATGGTTGTGTTGTTTTTTTGCTTAGCACATAGTGCAGTTGATGGATGTCTTCACGATATATATGTAACATTTCCCCCAAGTCTCAGGCTTTTATGAACCTCTTCTGTCACTACGCTAATCATTGACTCAGTGTGTGTTGGATGAATATCTGATAGTCTGCTCCTAGACTGGCCCACGAGATCGGCCTTGGGGAGCCTGCAGCAGAATGCAATGATCTGTATGCAGTAAGCTGCAGCTTCATGCGCCCTTCCCCCTCTGTCCTAATCTAACTTTTACTTTACTGTTGTGACATCATATTGCTTGTCAAGTCTGACAATGTTTTGGAATACAATTCCTTGTGTATTTATATAATCTCTCATTTTGTCACCTCTCCCTGAAAAAGCTTAGCTGGTTGTGCACTTTGTTTAGCGTAATCATTTGCATTAATGCGACAGGCCGATTAGCCATGTATACAGATGGCAAAACTTTATCAGTCTGAATCCAAAGCCTCTATTTCATATGGTAAATCGCAATTTCTTAACCCTGTCAGTACCAAAACTGCAAACTCACGTAGATTTCTATTCAACAGTGGCCTTTGCCGCCAAGGGCTGGTTATTTGCATATGTAAATGAGTGTGTTCGCTCACATATGGACATAGTGGCTGGGCTGATCCACCGGTTCGGTAGCTTCAATATAGAATGGATCACAGAAATAGTGGGGCAAACAAAAGGGGTGTAAGGAATGAATCGAGGAATAACAAACATGTTGTTCTGGGGTCAATTCATGGCTGCGCACCAGTTTTCTCCTTCTGGAGATTACACCTTTGTTTGCAGTTAACTGACGACCAGTGAGTGCCTGGCCTGAGGGCTGGGTATGAGGTATCGTTGCTACAGGTGTGCTCTCGGCCTTGTCAGAGAGTGGACATGTGTCCTGGACCTTTGCAGGTGCCTTTTGGGCCGGAAGGGAAAGGAATGCTGTGTTTGTGGTCCATTTCTTGGAGAAGTGGCCAAATATTATATAGCATTGTTAGTGCATGTATCTGAGTGCCACCCTGCACTGTGGCTAGTTGCACCTATGTGATGAGAGCAGGATTGGCAGTTGGCCTTGACATAGGATGATAGAAGAAACTAATAATTTTTTTGAAGCTTAGCCATGAGAGAAAGATTGTTTTCCACACATTTCTCACGGTCTTATTTTGGAATAGTCGTTGTATATTTTTAAATATAACACAAAATACAGGGATGAATGTAACAACTGCTTGTGTCCAGGCTTCACCTAGGCCGTGTCCGTGACTGGATGGAGATAACAAATGTATCATTTTGAGTTCCTATGGGTAGAAGCCAAGGTTATTTAGAATGTGCCTGCATTCGAAGATCTGCACTTTTAAAACCGTCGCTGGAAGAAGCAGTTTTTTGGACAACAAAGCCTGAGTGATCGATGCAGCCAGAGATGGATCTTGATCGGTCTGTTATAGACGTCGGCCAGCTTATCAGTGAAGTAAGTATTTTATGGAGGTGTTGGGAGTGGTTTATACATAGATAAGATCGTCGATACACACATTTAGATCCTCCTTTGGACTCGGAGAAGATAGTTGTGTGGCCGTGACTTAATGTATGACTGTAATTTGTTGTGTGAATCACATTTTCATAGATGTAATTTAGAAATATTGCCTTTTCGAGCGGGTTTTTGGATGTCCAAAAGTCACATCTGTTATTGCAGCCTGTTTAAGTGAGAAATAATTTCGCGAAAGTAAATCGATAATGTAATGATCGATCACTAGATGCTAGATAATATTTATTTTATCTGTACGATTGTCCTTAGTAATTTAGTGGCACGATACATCGGTCAGAGTAGTTGATGTAAGTAAGAAATTGTGTGTAATTCCTATGTGTTTGCCATCAGGGGGCGCTTGAAATCGAGCAATGACTGCATTAGTCTTTTCAGATGTGTGTGTGTGTCCTCCAAATCTGTGAATGTGTTAGCTCTTTCGGACCATGTACCGCACATCATATTTTAGGAGAGATTTGTAAGTAATGCCTAGTCGAGGAATTGTCCTTGTAATAGCACATGTTGGTGGGCAACCAGGGCGTGACTTAGGTTTGCTGTTAGCGAGATGGCCGTGCAGCGAACTCTCTCCCTCCTCCCTCCTCCCTCCTCCCTCCTCCCTCCTCCCTCCTCCCTCCTCCCTCCATGATGGGTGTTGGCGGCACATACATAGGAGAAATCCTCCCATATAATGTGCTGATAGTGTCATCATAAGGAGGTCGCTTTAATAGTACGCAAATCACGCACAAGATCCGGCGCAGTCTGATGATGCTATAGGCTAGCGACACAGCGTGGACACGCCCCCTCTCTGTAGTACATGCACGTCATCAGTGTGCGTAGCGGGGTGGTTGTTTAGGCGGAGTGTTTGGTGTGCTGTGCTAATTATGTTCACTGCTCGGCTAATGAGTAGTTTGGCTTTTAGCGCTGCTCTGCTTTGTACTTTGGCAGGCGTTGTAACGTCGGAAGCACACACAATACGCAGCAGCCACGTTCAAAGAGGCGTGTGCGCCCATTATGCCACTTGTAGTGCAGCGGCTTACGACGTGACAAGGCCGGACACAAATGGGTAAGCTGATGAGCAGCGTTACATGGTGTCACATAGCAATTCGCCGAGCACACCACACACAATTGTTACCCCCCCCCCCCCCCCCCGCTACGCCCAGTGCTGAGGTGGCGATACTACAGAGAGGAGGCGTGTCCCCCCCGTGTCGCTATCCGAGACCAGAGCCCCGCGCCGGATTGTGGGCTTCCATTCCCTAGTAGTAAGCACATCTATTTTCGCAAAATACTATGAGGACATGATGTGAGTAGTAGTGTAGTGTGTATATGATATGTGCCGCCAGCAAACATCATGGAGGGAGGTAGTTAGCTGCAGGTGAAGCTGGAGACCCCACCCACATAAGTGACGTACTATTGAAAATCAAACATGGCGTGTAGCATGTGAAATGGGTGTAGTAGCTCTGACCTTAATGACTAATAATTTCTAAGACGTTACTGTAATTTTTGTTGATTTTCAGGTCCATGCTCGGCCACTGCTATGGGACGGCCCTGCGCCTGGGTACAGAAGCCGGCTAACGTGGAGTGCCGCATGGAGGGAGGTTTCCCGGATTGTATACCCAGATTGGGCCCAGCATACTAGATTACAGAAATGGATAATTGGTAAGTTGTTTAGCCACTGTGGCAAACCATCAACTCTAGTGTTATGGTCACCTGACGCTGATATATTACTAATGTGTGGATGCTTTTGGTTGAAGCTAACTATGTGGAGACCAGGTGGTCCAGTGTGAGGGACAGATTCATCAGGCAGCGACGGCAGCTGATGAGGCGTGGGGCCTCACAAGAAGAACTGGCCGCTTTGCGTTTTGCCCGAATGCTGCGTTTCATTTTGAATTCCACCAGACGCCGCAGGTAAGTGTGTGTGTTAATTGCATGTGTCCATGGTAGGATCAGATGATGACGGAAGTAGCTCAGTGTCTTATGTGTGCAGACATAGACATGTTATATTTATATAGATTATATACATTGAGGCTCCAGCAGGGGGAGCAGTATATTTTGTCAACACTTTAGAGTAATATCTATTTCGGTAAGATGATGCGCCCCCTGCTGGACACAAGATAACTAACAAATGCAGCCTGGCCTAACCGCTTTTGGAACAGCTTTTGATCCCTCCAGGATCTAATCCAGAACATGAAATGCCATTTATGCCAATAGCGTGGACTGTATTCATAATGTTTAAACAATGGACGCAATGTGTCCATAGAGTAAAATAATGTTCCACTCGGGTGGCCTTGTGAAGAGCCACATTTTGGGTCAACAGTGTGTGAATATAGTGTAAAAAGTTCTATTGTGACACCTCGTACATAGAAAATAGTGTGAAAGCAGGCAGAGTCAAATCCTGCATTGGATGCATCGATTTTATTTATATGGCAAAATATGTCCTTAAACAAAAGTGCCATCTTAGATTGTGACCAGTGTTGTTTTCTCCTCAGACCACAACTAGTTCAGCAACCAGCAGAGGCCTCATCGGATGAAGAGAATGAAGAACCTAATCTGGCAGAGGGAGTGGCCAGGACTCCACCACCAAGATGGCAAGAGGGTCCTGTGGAGCCTGCAGAGAGAGAGTGACATGTGCCTTTACCGTCCAACAACATTTGTGTTTGGTCCGCACTCCCTCTCCTGAACTACACCAACACCACCCCTTGTCTGCTACACTGTAGGGCCTTTGTGCCAACCGCGGCTTACTAGCATTCATATTTTACTCACATTTGTGCGCACCAGGACCACATCAATAACACACTTTTTACAAGGTCTGGCATCACATTAGCTAGGGATGACAATAACAGCTTGTGGTGATTGGGATGTCCCTTTTAGTTTAGTGTTGTCAGAATACAGTCAGGCTGGCTGTGGCCTTCACATATTGGCCAGACTATTGCCTCTGCACACTATTCTAACTTCTGTCAACATGGTCCAAAGTAGTCTCCACACACCCTCGGCCACATCCACCCACACACACTATCATGTGAATGTGATATTTTTTTATACATGTAATAAATCCATTTCGACATATCTTGTTGTTTCCATAATGTATATTTTTTACTTGTTTATGTTTGAGTGGTTAAGGGTTAAAAACAAAAATGATTATTGACTGGCACTAAGGAACTACGAAATACGCTTAAAAACACTTAGTGGACTTTGTTTGCATAGAAAGATGTATTGAATGTTGCTATTGTGTGTTAGTAAATTTACTTGTATGCTTTTGGTTTGGAGAAATTTAACACATGCTGGATGTCCTTCAGGAGGATATTTCAAATAATATCTGAGACATTGCTGTATGTGTTAAAAATAATGTGTCATGATAGGAAATATTAATGTAGTTAAGTATTTCATTTATCAGGCCAACACTCTCCTGCTCTGCCCACTTCCTGCCTTGGCCACAGATGTCAGCAGAGAGCACTGTCATACATGAAAAACAATGAATAGCAACATTCACTACATGTTCGTATTAGGTTCCCAATACGTGTATTTGAGTCAGTATATTTCGTCCTGTATTGTTAACAAAACCAGTAGTGGAGTAAAAACACAAAGGGTCTGTTCACACAATGTCGAAATTGAGTGGATGTGCGCCATTTAATGTGAAATATTCACATTTATTTTCTAAGAAGGGATGTTATTTGGAAATGTCCTTATTTAGTGTTTGAATGGCGCACATCCAGAACATTACAACATTGTGTCAAGAGATCCTTTGGGTGTTTTGAATCCACTCCTGTTTTTGTTAGCTATACTGAGTGAAATACACGGATTGTGAAGCCACTAGCGAAGATGTAGTGAATGCTGCGAATCCTTGGTTTTCAGGTCTGAGCCTGCTCTATGCTGACATCTGTGGGCAAGGCAGGAAGTGGGCAGAGCAGGAGAGGCTTGTGATGATCACTTACATTTGTTTGTACATGAATGTTTATTATCATTACACTATCATTTCCACATAGAGCTCTATGTCCGATGGGAGTACAAATCGCCTCCTGCAGGACATCTAGCATGTGGTCATTATGTACAAAGTGGAGGATATATCAACGTACACACAATAAACTACATAATGTCGCGTTTACACAGGCAGATTGATGTGATTGATTTTTGATAAGAAATGCAGGAGATGACTGTAGACAAGGAACAGGTGATAAAGTAAAGAGCGAGATTTCTCAGATTTTAATACACTCTTCTGTGTTTTACTTCAAAAAATGTATGGATAAAGATTTTTTTAGAAACTCAACCTAAGTAGACCACATCCAGCTGGCGCACCTGGGTGATGTGTGGAGGGATATATGTGGTGTGTTAATAGTGATTGTTAAGAAGTGAGATGGACTTTGGCACTAGAAGATATCAGATCCTGTTACATATCCCACACTAGAAAGTTCTACATATACAACTGAAGACAAGTAGAGGTACAATGGCAACTCACCAAATTGGAGTGAAAAATCAGATGCTTTATTTCAGGGACAGAGCAGTGTACAAACAAGCGGTGCGTTCCACAGATAAGAGCAACGACGTTTCGCGCTTGCGCAAGCGCGAAACGTCGTTGCTCTTATCTGTGGAACGCACCGCTTGTTTGTACACTGCTCTGTCCCTGAAATAAAGCATCTGATTTTTCACTCCAATTTGGTGAGTTGCCATTGTACCTCTACTTGTCTTCAGTTGTTCAGTGGACTCTGGTCTCTTACAATCGGCACCACCGGAGCGGCTATGTGGTATATGGATCGCTGGACTGTTGGAGTGTATTGAGTGTCGTAGTGCCTGCCTTTCTCCCTCTTCTTGTGTATTTGCTGCTAAAGTTCTACATATAGTGCGCACCCTGCTGGTCACTCCATAGGAAATGCACATGTTTTGATCACATAAATGTTTCAGCACACTAGGTTCAAAGGACTATCCAATTAACATTAGCAGGATGTGACCATGCTCGATAATTAGTGGCCAGTAGTATATGTAGTTAAGTTAGGTGTATTTTCGAACACTACTATGTGGGAACACACAACATGGTTGACATACATTGAAAAGGCAGACACATTGTTTAGTGGAATAACAAAATGTATATATTTTTTTTATAAAAAATATAAGGCTAATTAAATATAAACAAATACATCTGGCTCAAAGACCCAAAGAAAAAAAAAAATAACACATCCCAGAGACAGGTGACATACATGCGGAAAAACATCAGTCCTGTGGCCGTGGCTCATAACGGAGGCTGTGAAAGGGGCACGGGCACGGCGCCTTCAGGAGTCATGAAGTAGTCAGCAAAGAGGTTCCTGACCACTATCCCGCGGTTGAGTTGTCTCCCTTGGCCATAGTTGATAGGGGCACTAAAAGCTGGCAGTGTCTCCACGTCCACCTCCGGGGTGGGAGCATAGTCCCGGAGGTAGTTGTGGAGAACACAGGCAGCTTTAATGACCATGTCAACTGTGCCCAAGTTCAACTGCAGGGCAGTGGTAAACACTCTCCACTGACTAGTCATGATTCCGAAGGCGCACTCCACGAAGTTACGTGCCCGGCTCAGCCTCCGGTTAAATACTCTCCCCCGTTCATCCAGCCCTCTCCGTGGGTAAGGGCGCAGCAGGTTGTTCAGTAAAGGGAAGGCTTGATCCCCTACCATGACGAATGGAGCGGGATGCGTGGTACCCGGAAGAGGAGTGGGAGGAGGTAGAGTCACGTGATCTAACAGAATTCGCCTCCCAAACTCTGATCTCAGTAGCGCCCGGGAGTCCCCAGTACTGCCATAGGAGCCCACGTCGATGGCAAGGAAACGATACGTGGAATCAACAACCGCGATCAGGACCACAGAAAAAAATTTCTTATAATTGAAATACTGTGATCCTGATCGCGGTGGTTGACGCACACGTATGTGCTTACCATCAACCGCCCCTATACAGTTGGGGAAATTGGCCACAGACTGAAAGCCTGCTGCTGACTGCAACCAAATCTCCCGGGTCGGACTGGGCATCACGATGGGCTGCAAATGCTCCCAGATCACGCCGCACGTGCACCTCACAATTCCAGAGATGGTGGACTTACCAACCCGGAATTGGAGGTGCAACAATGCATAACTCTCCCCTGTCGCCAAGAATCTTGGAAAAAAAAAGAAAAAAAATTAATTAAGTTTTGTATTATATTTCACAGTCAGCTAAATATTACATTATTACATCTTTTAAGACAATATTAGATTTACATAAAAATACATGAACAAATAGTTACAATTAAAAGAAAGCCTCTTCACCTTAACGTTATGAGCAGACGTCCCACAGGAGGGATGGATTTCCGCATGTAGGTGTCCTGTCTCTGGAGATGTGGGCTCAAAATCGAAAGCAAATTATCAAACGCCTCCATAGGCAGCCTGACGAAGTCCTGGAACTTGTCAGGATGGCTGCAAAAAATGAACAAAAATATTGATCACAAATATTACACAGAAACACACATCAGAGGAAGATGTCATAGGGTTTACAAATGTAGAAATTAACATCAAACGTTGTAAGGATAAACCAAAACCTAAATAAAACATAATGGACTTTGGCCTAAACATTTGGGGACAGTAACCTTTACATTACCATATTACATTCAAACATTCTCCAACTTTTATCTATTAAAATCGACATACCGGCGCAAATCAGCATACAGGCAACCAATGTGGCCACGGGTCTCCCTCCGCACATTGATGGGGTGGACCCAATATCTGCGTCCCACCTCCTGCAGACGGCGCTGCTCTGCGTCTTTTTGCCTCTGAGAAAATTTTTTAAAAAATTACATTAATAATTTGGAAGACATCTCAATTAGTCAGAAAATGAGTACACTGTTGCATTTAAGGACCTTTGGTCAACAGTACTTAAGGGAGCTTGCATAAATAATACATTTAAATCAATGTTTTACGGATTATAAGCCTAAACAGTTTGTAAGGCTAGTTCTAAAAAAGGTACATAAAGCTTTTAAAAAAAAAAAAAAAAAAAAAAAAAAAAACATCAACAAATAATACTTACACACAAACGCAGGTAATAATTACGCATCTTCCAGAGGATAGCAAGCACCACGGGCTGGTGTTTGCGGCGCAGCCTCATTCGCCGTGCTGGCCCATAGGGCACATTATTTGCCTCATCAGACATGTCGCTATCTTTTTTGGCTTGCTTCCAAACACTACAACCATATGGGCGTACTTCGCGAGTGGGCGGAGAGTTTATAGGGATGTGGGTGTGCTTATTTGGCCCGGGGGCAGATTCGTGAATAAATTACATGCTTTCGACCGGGGCCAAACAAGCCAAGAAACATCATGACACTACGGCCGGACTCTTACGATAAGACCGTAAGTGCTTTTCAAATACAGCCGCAAGACCACCCGGATATGTACGGGACAAAAAATTTTACGGCCGCACTGTTACATCGTGTGAATCCAGCCTAAACCTGTATTGGGGAAGGGTATAAGGTTTTTTTTAATATTTTTAAAAACTTTTACTACACTTTTTTTTACACTTTTTTCACAGTAATACATGCTATCATTAGATTGCATGTACTGATCTATGTTTTTGGCGATCTATGCATATAGCCTGCCTGAGAGCAGACTCTATGCATAGAATGCCGAACCGACAGGACGGGGGTAAGAGGCTTACCCCTGCCCGTCGGTACATGCAATCGGGACCCCGCAGCGTGTCTGCGGCGCTTCCGATCACTCAGTGACATATGCTTGTTCTGTCACTGAGTACCTAAAAAGCTATAAACGATCGCTATAGATGGCGGCATTTAAGGGGTTAATGAAATGCAGCTGCGGGATTGCAGCTTCCTCTCATTACCCTCAGCTCCCTGGACATTGATGTGTGCGAGGCCGCTCTCACTGCAGTGGTCCCGCACACATGAAACTCCTTTAGTGTCAGGAACGTGCATATATGTTCCTGCTGCGCTTGGTATGTGCAGCAGGAACGTATATCTACGTAATGCTGACATGAAGGGGTTAACAACATCTTTAGGTCTCATTTCAAAAATAAAAATTTTAACAGCCTGGGACTTACCCTTTGATCCAGAGATAATTGTGAATGAATATATTCGCTCCAAGGCTATAAAATAAGACAATTTCCTGTGTGTGATAACATACCACTAAGGAAGATGGTCATATGGTTACCAAAAGATATCACTATACAAGGAACAAATATCACTGTACGGTTACTGACCAAACAAGCTTTTACCAAGGCAATAAATACCAAATTATGTAGGATAAATAACATTACCACATCTTGACCATGTTACAATATTGGACATGGTAACATGGTTGCACAATGGTTGATGGAGGTAACCAATATTTTATCATTAAAGGGGCTTTAGGGAATCTTTTAAAACTGATGTACTATCTTTAGGACATGCCATCAGTATGACATCATTGGGGCCCGACTCACTTCTAATATTCTCATTAAACACTTGATTGAAGGGGCTATGGCAATCTGATGAGAATTGCGCCCAACGTACAGCTCCATTCAACTGGACTGAGCTGCAGAGAGCTGTGCCTGGTAAATAATTAAAGGGACAAAATATTTCCCAGACTACAGCAGTGCCTTCAATCAGGTGATCATGGGAAAGCTGTCAGTTGGAAACCCACCTTATACATAGGCAATTAGTATCAAAGTCAAGTATAATTTTTTGTATTATCCCAGGGCTGCTGTAGAAATGAAATGCAGTCCCCTACTGTTCATATATTCTTCCTGCTTCCCAGAAGAACCAGTGTCCTATCTTGTCTAAGAAGAACCTATTGTGTACCATGTTAGCCAGGGGATAGAAGTGGGAAAAAAACTAAGAGTTCTCAGTAGTTGATACCTATCATTGGCAAAATGTGAGCTTTCGAGGCTACAGTTGGTATCTTCCACAAGTACTGTAGCCTACAAAGCTTACATTTTGTCTTTTCAGTTAGCCAATAAAAAGTGAAGGCAAGTCCTACTATGATACCTCATCTAATACTCTAATGTTTTGATGTAAGCAAACCAGAAGCCATTGGTTGGATGGCAATACCAGTTAGGTATTTTAAAGGAGTTTCCTGTCATTGCAATGAAACAAAAAAATATCAGAGAACACCATAATGTTCACCTACCGTTCCGGAATTTCCTGCCTCCTGATTCCCTGATTTCACACTTTTGCCAGCTCTTTACTAAGTCTGCAAATCTCTCCATTTTCAGTTTCTGATGAGTTTTCCCTAATTTCTCCATGTGCATTTTGTTTTCTCTTTGGCCCACCATGCTTCAGTTATGTCAGCCTACAATAAACACCCATTTCCCATCTCACCCCTGTAATGATCCAATGAATACATGCATACCCAGATAGCCCTGCGTCACAGTAATGACCAGGTTAATCCCTCTCTGATGCCATGTGTTAATGACGAATTGACACAAACTGGCAGCAGTTCTACATTGGTCAACTGTCAAAACTGAAAAAAAAAAGTGCTTGACTTCGAGTAGTGAGTACATCTTTTAAAAAAAGAAAACGCTGCATACACTATATTACCAAGTTATATAACTTTTTGTTAGGCAGTGTTTGAGAGAGAACTTCAAAACACTGGACTACCCCTTTAAATCTGGTCTGAGTACGTTATAAAATGTCAAAAGTGTGTAAAGCTGGGAGGTTTTAAATTAGGTATCCATAATTTTGTCACTTGTAGATCAACGTTTGTTGCATATGCTCTAGTTTATACTTGCAAGGATTGAGATTAGCAAACCAAACTTTCCAGAGATTCATTCTGAACTTTGCAAAAAAATTGATTCAGGAATGAACCAAATGTTTCAAAAGTTTGTCTAAAATGGCTGCTGCACATAGTATATTACATTACAGCAAGGGGCTATCCATAATCCCTTGCAGCTGGGCAATAGGCTGCAAGGCACCCCTCCTTAACGCCACACTCTCTCTTTCACTATATATATATATATATATAACTGAATGCATACGTTTACAATAGCAAGAGATAGGTAGAGGCAGAGTTAGAAAGACAGGCTTAATCAAAAGAGTCTGGTTACTGCCATAGTGGTGATAAGATAACATAAGTGTCCTGACACTGTAAGGCCAGGTTCAGACTATGTAACTGTGCGGCTGTATTTGCGGCTGTAATTGTGCGGCGGTATTTTTGGTGGTTCATGCGTACGCTGGAAAGTATAGGATATACGGCTGCACAGTGCACACTATGTATGAATCTACGGCCCGATCGTAAACGGACCCGTAAAAAATGAACAAGACCATTATTTGCGGCTGGACATGCGGCCGAGGATTGACAGGCGGTCCGTATGGAGTACTTCAAAAATAGCCGGCAATGATGCCGAATGCCGATGCCTCTAATAGTTAATATATTAAATTAATAAAACACATTTTCTTTGTAATAAAGTCCCTTTCGTTGGTCAATAATTTAATTCTAACGAATCCATCATTTGGCAATTAAATATACTGTTAAAATAAATAGATATATAAATAAATGTATATTTATATATATATTTATTTTTTGACAGTATATTTAATTGCACAATGATGGATTCGTTAGAATTAAATTATTGACCAATGAAACTGAATTTATTTCAACGAAAATGTGTTTTATTAATTAAATATTAATTAGTACAGGAAGCTCCATAAGCCGTTAATTCATATGCCGGCAATAGAGCTTTCTGTACTAATTATCACTTTACTTTAATGAAAACATCAAATGTTTCTTCTAATTATGTTATCACAATAGCATTATTAGAAGAAACATTTAGAATTATATGTGCGCTCAGCTGATTGGCTGATCGGCTGAGCGCACATATAATGAGCCGGTCCGCAGCACAGTGACTTCACAGTGACTAACCCCCTATTATTACCCCAGTACCCAATGCCACCAGGGGTACTGGGAAGAGCCGGGTGCCAGTGGTCCCGGAGCGTCAAAATTGGCGCTCCTGGACCGGGCGGCAGCAGGCTGGTAAGATTTAGGCTGGGAAGGGTCTAAACCAATGGCTCTTCCCACCCTGGTGTTTGGTTTTTAACCCGGCTGGTTATAAAAATAGGGGGGACCCTATGCTTTTTTTTTTTTTAAATAAATAAATAAATAAATAACTAAAAAAAAACGCATAGGGTCCCCCCTATTTTTATAACCAGCCGGGTTAAAAACCAAACGACAGCAGCCTGGTAACACCAGGGTGGGAAGAGCCATTGGTTTAGGCCCTCCCCAGCCTAAATCTTACCTGCCTGCTGCCGCCCGGTCCAGGAGCGCCAATTTTGACGCTCCGGGACCACTGGCACCTGGCTCTTCCCAGTACCCCTGGTGGCATTGGGTACTGGGGTAATAATAGGGGGTTAGTGTTAGCCATTTTAGACCGGCTAACACTAGGCCCCAACTTAGTAATGGATTCCGTCTATTAGACGGCTTCCACTACTAAGTCTATAAAGTAAAGAAATAAAGACAAGACACAAGTTAAAAAAAATTTTTATTCAAATAAAAACACCCCCACACCCCTCATTGACCATTTTATTAAAAAAAACATTAAAAAAACGCTGGTCATCGACGTAGTCCACGGAATCCGACGTAATCCACAGGATACCGATATCTGAAAAACAAAAAGGGAGAAACACACAAAAAACACACAAACAGGAGCACAACACCCATCATTGTGAGCGGTGTTGTGCACCTTACAGTATGCAGCATCTTTACAGATCGCTGCTTACAGTCTGGCCCCCAAGGGGTTAAGGGAGGATGTATTGCATCCCCCTTAACCCCTTGGGGGCCAGACTGATGTCAGACTGCACCCATCCCAGCAAGGAAGGGGTTAACTGACCCCCCCTTCAGCTGAGCGCACATATAATTCTAAATGTTTCTTCTAATAATGCTATTGTGATAACATAATTAGAAGAAACATTTGATGTTTTCATTAAAGTAAAGTGATGATTAGTACAGAAAGCTCTTTTGCCGGCAATATGAATTAACGGCTTATGCAGCTTCCTGTACTAATTAATATTTAATTAAGAAACACATTTTCGATGAAATAAATTCAGTTTCGTTGGTCAATAATTTAATTCTAACGAATCCATCATTGTGCAATTAAATATACTGTCAAAAAATAAATATATATATAAATATACATTTATTTATATATCTATTTATTTTAACAGTATATTTAATTGCAAAATGATGGATTAGTTTAAATTTAATTAGTGAACAACGAAAGGCACTTTATTACAACGAAAATGTGTTTTATTATTTTAATAGATTAACCATGAGAGACATCGGCATTAGTGCAGAGGATCGCAAACCCTGGTAATATGAATTCATGTAAACTGTGTTCCCTGCTTTCTCAGATGCATCCAGAGGTGTTTGCATCACTTTCTTAAGATTTTATTTGTTATTTTTAGTTGAACCAGATTTCCAAGTAAATGACCGTATGTTTTGAGCCGCATGTCTATTTTTTCCCACGGCCGGAGTTTCATCCGCACATTTACAGCCGCATAAAAAATACAGCCGCACAGTTACATAGTGTGAACCTAGCCCCAACCTGTATAGCGTCCTTTTGAATAGAAACTCCCTTTTTAAAGTAACATGTTCTTAACACACTAAATCCCAACAAAATGAACCCCCCGCCCCATAACAATAGGCAGTTCTTCTGCCGCATACAATGACCATGTAATGTCCAGGCACTTTTCTTAAACGTTGTCCAACATGGCACAACTTAAATACTGTGCCCAACTGGACATACAACACAAACAATACATAACAAAAAAGTCACAGTACCGGCACAGCAGAGACACTTTCTAGGAGAACATACTCTTTTTAGTCCATGCCCAGAGTAGACACTTGAAGGTAAGATGAAGATTATGTGGGGTGCTGAGCTAATAAACCAAGAATCCTTAACTTTATAAGATATAGACATAGAAATATTGGGGCAAACCATTATAGTAGCGGGTAAGATGCCAGTGAAAAAAGCAAAGTGTGACTTCCCTAGATGCGTAATCCCCTTGAGGCTCTCTGACTGGTCCTACCTTACAAGATGCTCATGCAGGGCCAAGAAATAACCTCAACCTGTGGCCCCTAAGATACAGTATATGGGCATCATCTCACAGTTGGTCGGGTTATGGTAGCAACCCACCCTCCCTGTGGCCCTCACACAGGGGTGTACTCCACCTCATCACCGGGTTCCAGGTTATGCATGCAGCCTAGGAGGTAGCCCCTTTTAAAAGAGCTCCTGCCAACAAACAGGGTATGGCCATGTACTAGGTCTTTCACAATGCCACAGCCTTTACATTTGTTCAACTCCTACATGGTTGCCTTCCTCCATTCAGGACATGCTTCACCTGTCTAAGGGTGGTCCATATGTCTCCCGATATCTAAACTCCAGTCTTTCCAAACTATGTATGATAGGTCAGGGGTGGAGTAGAAGGCAATTTTGCTAGTGCAAAAGAGGATGAGGGCCTTAATGGAACTGCTGCATGCTTACAGCTTGATAGCCCTTCTGGGACAGCTGCAGGCTCACAGCTTGATGGTCCTTCTGGGACTGCTTCATGCCCACAGCTTGATGGTCCTTCTGGGACTGCTGCATGCCCACAGCTTGACAGACTCTTTGGGACTTCTAGATGCAAGTCACTTACTTGAGCTTCTATACCCAATATGGCCTTTGGTGGACTGTGTCAAATTAGCTCCTCATTTCAACTAGACTAGAAAGTCTCCCTGTAGCTAGGCAGTGGTCAAAAAGGGATATGGTGGAATATACTCCTGCTTGACAGGTCAATTCATAAGGGCACCTAATCCTCCTGAGGCCACCCCATAAACTCTTTTGGATGGCTGGACTCCCAATTAGCACCTCCCTCATGACCACCTGCAGCATGCTGCCAAACTATTGCCATACTCTACTGAGGTTTCACTTTCATGCAGGGCTGGAAACATAAGGGCAGAGACGCAGCTCCACAGGGGCAGAAACACAAGGAAGAAATGCAGTTTTCTATTGGTGTTTAGCAGGTGTTTCAGGCTCTGGTTTTGATGCATTTTTGTGGTTGGTTCATGTAGAAAAATTGCATGCAGAATCACTCCAAAAAGCAGCTTCACCCATTGAAATCAATGTCACATTAAAAATTATTTCTTTGCCATGAAAGAACGCTGTTTTGCATGCGGTTTTTACTGCAAAATAGTTTCACCAGTGTAGCTGCCATAATTCTGCTATCTTAGTGTGATTCATTTAAAGTGATTCTGTACTGGCCGCTAGCCACCCCCAAACCTGAGGTCTGCTTTTCTTCTGGGGCCTGCATTTCGGCTGCGGTGGCCAATACAGGTTTGTTTTAAGGTTAAAGTTGGGTGAACCCAAATTTTACACCAAAATTTGGTAACCCTGCCGAACACATTCTCTGCTATGCCATAATATAGAGCTTGTGAAAGCGCACTCAACGCACTCAATGAGGAGGAGAAGCTGTTACTGATGCACTGGGTTTGCAAGGTGCTGTGTGAATAGACATGCGAGAAACAGCAGCATCACTGAACAGGCTTCATTGTGCGGGGGCATGATTTGCATGAAAAATCCAGCAGCTGCAAAGCAATCAAAGAGTTACAGCAAGTCCTGTACTGCTGAAATGAGAGGGAAGTAAAGATTGGAGCTTCTTTCTCATGATTTCCATTTTGTCCAGGTAGTTTACTTAGGCAAAAATTATATATATATATATATATATATATATATATATATATATAATTTATTTATTTATCTGAGAACTAGGGCTTTTTTGGGAGTAGATGTTATTTTTTCACTTCAACTATAATTGCAGATTATGCACAATTCCTTTCTACTACTCTACATAATAGCTTTTTCTTTTTGAACTCATGTCTGGGGGCAAAAATATGCTGTCACCTATACAGTATACTAGTATGAGACAAACAAATCAGATTCAACCCAAATCTGCAGACTTGGGAAGGAGGATTCTGGAGCATGACTTGGAGGTCTGTAAGTGAATCTTGCCCTGCTGTGGTGGGAGGTAGTGGGGCACTTGTCCAGGATGCTTGGCAGCTAAAAAGTATGCCTATTCCCTACCTCTGTGTGAAAAAAAAACTAGCCCTGGAGGTGCTGACTGTAACTAGGGCTTATTTTTGGAGTAACAATAATTAATAATAATTTTTATTTACAAAGTACCCACAGATTATGTGGCTATATATTTAAAATTTAGGCAGATGGATAGATAGAGAGAGATAGATAGATAGATAGATAGATAGATAGATAAATTGATGATAAATTTGCAATTAGTAAATATTTTACCCTCTTCATATTATCTACAGTATTGTATTATTTTTTTTATCTGTATTATTTCACAATAAAATAAAAGTAAACCTTCTGCATATACAATATTTTAAATATGAACTGAAATTTTCAGTTATTTCAAGAAGAATTTAAAATAGCTGACCTTTTATGCAGGAAAGTTTTCTGACTTTCAATAAATTCTATTTCCTAACTAGTTGAGGCTCTATTGTTGCTGCTTTGCAAAGAAGAGCAAGTGAGGGTTAAGTTTAGGAACCATTCAAATGGTCACAGTGAACTGCAGGGGGACAAGAGCAGCAGCTTTAAAGTAATTGACTAATACAGTAAGGATATTAAAGTCATTTAGTGCCAAAAGGGAACACACTGATCCCTGACCCTGAGCCACTTTGGAGTAATCTAGTATTCAATCCAGCGTGTAATGACTGCCAGACCTGTCAATCCAACAAGCTCTCCAGTCAAATGCCTTTGGCTACTATTGGCTTATGGAAAAAGGACAAAAATGTGAGGAAATGCTGTTCATTTCAGGTTGAACGAGATAATGTCATTGCTCTAATGCACTCTATAATGTCCACGCATAGCTTAATCTATTTAGACCTATGTCACAAGTGCCCTATTCCCGAGAGGTCTTCACTTGTTTTTCTTATACTACAGTAGCTTAACTAAGTTCTAAAGTGAAATGAACACATTCAATAGAGTAAACTATTTCTATGAATTTTAAAAAGGAGAGAAAAGGTCACCTCTCGCCATTCAACAGCATATATTGAAAAAATAAATGTTTGTAATATAATAGTAAGGTTGCTATTTTTACTGTTTCACAGTTATTTAAACTGTCAGATGGTTACCTTTTTATATAACACCTTTATCAGATGGATAGGTTTCCACTGAATTAACCTAATAAGATAATTCACTATACTGTTTGTAAAGCATCGTCAACCAATCACATATCCATTAGGAGTCTATTAAGGCCAGCAGGCTGAAGTTTTAAGAGACACTGTGACACAAGTCTTAGAGTGTTAGATAGAATTGACTTTCCCTATTCCCGATACAAGAATAGTATTTTCCTTGCTTAAATTTCCAAATATGGGACATACTTTAAAAAAATTTCATTGTAGCCGTTGAGCATTATGTACTTTTCAAGATCTGTTGCCAAGATTTGATGTATCTTCCTATTTCCCTTATAAATAACTTTTACATGTATGTGCATTAGCCTCTAAGAAATGCTATTCTTGTTTTACGATGCTATGTTTGTACTGTGTGATTATGTACCTAGAGAGTCTAAACAAGAAGGGACAAACCAGTGTCTGTTATATGACTGTGGGTTACTGTTAGGCTATGTTCACACAACATCAAGAATGGAGAAAAAATGTCCGATTTCGCTATTTAAAAAACGTCAGTTTTTTCCGCAATTTAACTGACTGCAATGGCAATGCCGTCCAATGCACACTATGCATTGAAAAACTGATGTTTTTGCCGCGGACGTCAAAATAATGAACATGAACATTATTTTCGGACGTCTTTTTAAAACAGCGGACGCTTTTATTAGTTGTTCACACACAGTTCTTTTTTTGTAACCGTTCTTTCTCCGTTTTAACTATTAAATTCAATGGACTTTTAAAGGGGAGGCAGGCTGCTAAAAAACGTCCGTTATTTTAGCTTCAAAATAACGGACGTCATTTTAAATGGAGCTGAACAAAAAGGTTGTGTGAACATAGCCATAAACTTAAGATTATAGTGTGAGGGAACAAAAACTTACCTTGTGGCATGAAACACTTTAGCCTAGGCTCAAGGGCAGGGTGAGGATTGGCTGCCCTGATTAAAAGTGTGTGTGAGGTAGATTTAAAGAGGCACAGGGAAGAGTGACCATATCATACCATAAACAATATCCTCTTCTTCTACAAGTGGTATTAAAGAGGTATTCTCATCAACTTAACTTTTATTATTGGCAGGTAATATATGCACGAGAAGTGTAGAAGTACCCTTTTTTCTGACTATGAATCTTCTGTTTTGTTTTATGCTATTTTAGATCTAATGTAGAAATAATTTTTTGACCAACTGCTGCAGGTGATCACAGACTAAAGACGACTAAAAGGTTGAAAGGGTTATCCAGTGCTACAAAAACATGGCCACTTTTCCCCCTCTCTTGTTTCCAAATTAGGGACAAGAGAGGGGGAGAAGTGGCCATGTTTTTGTAGCGCTGGATAACCCCTTTAAGGTTACGTTCTTTTTTATGTTAGCACAATCCTAAATTCTGGCAATATTTTTTTTTTATATGTCAGACAACTTTTTTTGAACAAAGCTGAAAAAAAAACTATATTAACCCCTTCAAGACAGAGCCCTTTGATGCTCAAAAGTCCGGGTCAGATTAGTGCAATGTTTCTCCCTGCCTTCTAAGAGACAAAGCACCTTTCTTTTTCCACCTACAGGGCTGGTTGGGGTGTCATTCTTTGCTCCATGATCTCTAGTTTTTATTAATATCGTATTGGTTTAACAGAAAAATTTTGATTGCTGTTTATTATTTTTTTTTTATATATATATATAATTTAATAAAATCAGCAATCCTGGTGCATTTTTTTCCCATTTATGCCGTTCACCGTGCGGGAACAACAATGTTATATTTTAATAGATTGGACAATTCTGCACGCTACGATATGTAATATGTTTATTTATTTATATTTATATTTTTATAATGGGCAAGGGGGTCTTTTAAACTTTTATTGTTTTTTTTTAATACTTTTATAAAACTTTTTTATTATTATTATTTTTTTTTTACTCTTTATCACTGTAAAATATGCAATCATTAGATTGCATATACTGATCTATGCTATGCCATAGCATAGCACAGATTAGTGTTATCGGCGATCTGTGTATAAAACCTGCCTGAGAGCAGACTCTACACATGGATCGCCCATCCAACAGGACGGAGGTTAGGAGCTTACCCGCGCCTGTCGGTACAAGCTGTGGGGGTCCCAATCACTCAGTGAAAGATGCTTGATCTGTCTCTGAGCACCTTAAATACCGTGATTGCTGTAGATCACTGCGTTTAAGGGGTTAATGAGAGTCGGCTGCGGGATCGCAGCTGACTCTCATTACCTCCAGGCCTCGGACATTGATGTGAGCGGTATCGCTCTCTCTGCAGCGCTCCGGCTCACATCAGGAAGCCCCTGTAGTCAGGAACGTATATATACGTTCCTTCTGCATGGGATATGTGCAGTAGGAACATATATATACATGTTACTGACTGGAAAGGGTTGAATATATAAATGTTAGTCTTATTTTCCTTATTGCCTATTCCCTATAGTGTTTTTGTTATATGCAGGTCACGTGACAGGAAGTGTACACACAGATTTACACTGTTGTAAGGAAAGAAAAATAGATTACAAGGTAAATTAGAAAATACAGCACCATTATTTCTAGTTTAATATCTATTAATTTTTGAGAATACTGTACAGAATGTTAAGGAAAAAATAAGTCTATGTTAATGGAACACTAATCTAGGTTAGCAGTAAAAATAGCATAATGTAATTGCACAATTAAATTGTCTTAAACTTTTATATATAGAAACATAGGTGCACTGTACTTAGCATAGACATTCTTTAAATTGATGCATGAGGTATAAGATAAAAGGTTATTTTCTGTTGCACAATGATCCTTTAAATAATAAGGAAGGTTTGACTTCTAAGTGTAATTACCAATATAATTTTCTTTGAGAAATGTCTCTGCACAGAATACACACTTTAAACGTAAGAAATAATGTAGTTACATCATTTTGATCTGTGTCACTGGTAGATTTTCTAATCCTCCTAAATGTAAGACAGCATGGTATATTCAATATATCAAAACAACTACTTTGGGTTTTGTGATATACATCATAATATAAATACGACTATTACAGCACAACTTGGGGACCATTAAATCATTCTAAACCATTGTTACATTCCATTAGTGTCAATGGTAAAACCACATAATAGGCTTTATTACAAACTTCACCTTGGTAGGCCATTGTCTGTAATAACTACTTTTATATGAAATGATATCATACTTGGGGAAAAAAATAAAGAATATTTATCTCTTTTTACTATTAGTATTTAACATTAAATTTAAAACCTGAATCCAAAAAATATAGAATTGCTTGAATAGTATTTTTTCTATAATGTTCTTCTTACAACAATACAATCTAACTGTAGCAACGTTTTGCAAATTAATTTTACTATTTAGAGTATTATTTATTATTTAGAGTATATCAGATTGTATTATTATCTATTGTAACTATTATCTATTGTATTTTGCTATCTAAACATCTGATAAGGAAACAGGCTAACACGACAAGTGATACCAGGATAAAATGCATAGACAACTGAATACAGGGGGGGGAAATTTCATGATAATAAAACTTTCCTGGTAAAGGGGCCAATGCAGTGAAAAGGTTAACGTTTATTAAAATACCAGGTCCACTTTCCATGTCAGTACCTTATACCAACACATACACAGCTTTGCTGCATTATAACAACTCAGCTCTGCTACATCAAAATACACACAAAGCTCTGTTACATAAACTTACCCATGGACACACACGGTCCTATTACAGTACATTAAATATACAATCACAGACCTCTACTACATCACCATACACAGCTATGCTACATAAAGACAGATATACACACATCTCTGCTATATAAACATACCCACAAACACACAAACTTCTGCTACATCATTCTGCACAGCTCTGCTACCTGCATATAGACCCTGCATATAGACACAGCAAGACAGACACAAATATATACAGTAGATTTGAACAAACTAAACTTTCCAAACCAAGATTTGTTAAGAACTTTGCAAAAATTTGGTTTGCGACTGAACCTAATTTTTGAAAGAGTTCATAAAAAGAAAATTATTCAGTATTCAGAGAGAGAGAGAGAGAGAGAGAGAGAGAGAGAGAGAGAGAGAGAGAGATAGCAAAGGGAAAGGCAGGAAAAAAAAATAGAGAGTCAGGCAGAGGCAAGGTTATAGAAGATTTATAGGTATAAGGGTGAGATAGAGGAAAGTGTGGGGAAAGAAGCAGTGCAATCTGTGTAGCTGGGTAATTGCTGCAGTCACTTTGTGTTTTAGTACATAGTGTTCACATCTGTCCACAGATCTCCTGGGTGATTTTAACCCTTTGAATCACCTGTGTCTTGCAGCATATAACCCTGGACTGCACATCAGTGATGCACCGTTGTCGGTTTAATTTAATGTAATCATGTTTGGCAGCATAATAACTGTTATTATATGACAGTGATCTATCAATACCCTACTGCTTTTACCATGAACTGGCTGTTCTAGGCCCTGGGTTGACGGGTGTGCTGCTACTGCTTCCAGCTTCAACTTCTTGTCCTAGGCCCTGTGGGGTCACTTACACTGCCACTAATGTGGCCAATTTTTTTACAGTGCAAGTAAAGTCTAAATAAATCTTATGTCTGCCTGTTAGCCACTGTGAGGTCACAGAGACCACTGTTATTGCTACTTACCGACCCTCCCCCCCAGCAGTAATACTCTATAAGGATTTGTTCACAAATTTATTAGGAACCTGGATATGGTGTGTGGCTCATGCACTTTCATCAAAATGTGACTGACTGATATTAGTACTCTATAGTGCTGAGAAGCAGAATGATGAGTGATAAGTATTTGGATGTGTGACCATGTCTGTTTTTTTTCAAGATAATTATTAAATAAATCTTACACCTGTCTGTTTGCCCCTGTGAGTTCACTGAGACTGCTGTTATTGCTACTTACTGCCTACTGCAGTAATACTCTATAAGGGAATGTGCACACTATGGAACCCAAGCCGATCCCCCACCGCGATTTCAGCAGGTCACCCCTGCTCGCAGCCACGAATCTCCGCCTGTGCCATAGACTCCATTGTATGCACAGACAGATTCCACCATCGGCCCGAAAAATGAACAGGTTTATTCTTCGGGCGGATGACGGGATCTGGCTGACCATAGAATGGAGTCTATGGCACAAGCGGAGAGTGAAGCGAGAGCGCGGGGACGAGCGTCTGGAATCCGCTGCAAGTCCTCCACGTGTTTTCCTCAGTGTGCAAATACCCTAAGGGTTTGTTCACACTATGCTTTTTTTGGTGCAGATTTTGATGCACTTTTAACCCCAAATTTGCAGCAAAATCGCTTTTTAATGCCTGGAAAAAGATGAAATGCACTTAACAAGTCACATTCATTTTAAACACAGTTGCATTGTTGACAGTTCTCCCATTGAAATAAAAGGGACAGAAAAACTTGCATTTTAGTCTGCAAACAAAAAACACTTTTTTGCACAGTATTTACGCCAAAAGAGCCTCTATAGTCCCACTGTTGTAGCTGCAATTGGTTAGCTTTTATTGTGCGATTAGTTTGAGGTTCAGTTCCGAAAAACCCAAACTTTACATCAAAGTTCCGCAAACCTGAAAAGTTCGCTCATGTCTACATAGTATCTATATCTGGACCATACACTACTCACAGTCATTAAAGGTCCTGCATGTCCTTCAGTTTCCTTCTGAGTAGGTTCTCAGATGGAACATCTACATTTAGGAATCTGGAGGTTATTCACATTAACATCATCCTCATATTTACTGTTATTGTGGTCCTGTTATTTACTGTTATATGGCGGCCATCCACTCAATTTCAACATTGTGTGGACAAAGCTTTTCTGTGTTTTTAATCCACTCCTGGTTTTGATTGCAATATGAGGACCACAATACTGACTGAAATATACATAGTGTGAACCCAGCCTAAATGTGCCTTCACGACTAGCTGTAACTGTAAGATTTTCTGCACATATTATTGAACCTGGAAAGTATGTCATAGGTTATGGGTCTTTGGTCATCTAGGGGTTAAGAAGTATCACAGAAAAAAGTATTTTTTTAAATTATGAACATGCAACCAAAGTGAGGTGAATTGGTTTTCTTACTTTTGTATGTGTTGTCAAGCATTTATACAGCACATTAATACTTGTTATTTATAAAAACAAAATACAACTTTTATTTACCTTTATTTTAAAAAAAGTTTTAATTTTTTCTCAGTCCTTGAATCAATCATTTCCTTTTTTTCTTTTTTCTTCACATTACAGTGACCATCACCAACACACCATACAAAAAATAAAGTTCATATTGCACTGTCAGAAAAAATTGCACTATTTTTGTCCATATTGCACTTCTCACTCTTATATCTTGCACTGTGATGTGCACAGCAATTTTTTAAAAATGACTTGTTATTCATCAATCAATTCCACTTTATAATGTATCATTTCTTTCTGGAAGCTCAATTATCATACTTTATTAGTTCTAATAAATATTCAAAAAAGAACTGATTCAAGGACTGAGATTTTTTTTTAATAAAGGTAAATAAAAGTTATTTTTTAAGTTTTCCTAAATAATCAGTGTGCTGTTTTAAGTAGGAAATCAATTTGTGTGAAAATATATCTAAAGTGATCATTTATACTCGTTCTCATGCTTTAATCTATGTTGTAAATATTACTATTTTTTTTTTTTTTTGTTTAGGATCAGGCAAATTTTGGCCTTAACCCTTTCAGGACCAGGCCTGAAATGGCTTTAAGGACCAAGGCAAATTTTATGAATATGACATGTGTCACTTTATTCATTAATAACTTAGGAATGCTTTTACATATCCTTGTGATTCCAAGATTGTTTTTTCGTTAGATATTCCACTTTATGTTAGTGGTAAATTTGAGTTTATATCTTTAGAATTTTTTGGTGAATAACTCCAAAATATTGTTAAAAATTTTTAAAAAGTGCATTTCTCTAAATTTGAAAGTCTCTGCAAATAATGTAAATAGTAATACGTCATTTATTAATTCATATCTATAACATGTCTACTTTATATTACCAGCATTTGGTGAACATGCTGTTACTTTTTTAGGATATTAGAGGCCATAAATGTTTAGTAGCAATTTTCAAAATTTTCATGAAAATTTCAAACTCAGAAATTCTTTAGGCACCAGTTCAGTTTTGGAGTATATTTTAGAGGCCTGTATACTAGAAGTCCCCATAATTTACCCCATTTTGAAATCTTCACCCTTTCAAGTATTCAAATTGACATTCATACTGGTTTTTCACCCTTAAGACATTTCACAGGAATAACTGCAAAGTAGGAGTGAAAAGTTAACATTTTCATTTTCATTCCAGAGACTCCAATGTAATCCTATGTGTTTCTTACCACACCAATTACCATTACTGATCCACCAATGCCGACGATTGCCGATGCTGGACCCCCTTTGGGAGTCCAGAGGTAGTTACACTAAGATGTCAGCTATCAGCTGACAGTTTAGTTGCAGCTCCTGGGCACTGTTTGTGTAAACAGCGAGCATTGGAAGCAGGTCAGTAAATGTACTGACTGGTGCTGGAACTCTCATCCTACAAGTCAGTACATTTACTGACTTTAGCGGGAAGGGGTTAAGGACTAGAGCACATTTTTAAAATTAGACCCGGCTCACTTTATGTGATTATAGCTCTGGAGTGCTTAAACTTATCCAAGTGATTCAGAGATTTAGTTGTCAGCATTGTTATGGAAATGGTAATTCCAAATATGTGAAGTTTTTTTTCTTTTTTTCTAAGTTAATTAATTGCAATGTGTGACATTATAGGATAGGTGTATCATGAGCTGTGCTTTTTGCACTGCTCTAATTTTAAACTCCCCTAAATCTTTGTGCCACTGGATTTATCAAGAGGCACATGTCTCTTGATAAATCCTGCTTGTTTAAGTCTGCAGCCAGCTAAAAAATCAATACCAATTCTGGGCTGGCGTAGATTGTATGCCTACATTTCGTCGAGGTGAAGACTATAATAAATTGTGTGCACAGGGATGAAAAATGGCAAACATGGCAAAAAATGGCAAAACTCTGAATAGATGCACAATTTTTGCAAAAGCAGGGGCTTTGCACAAAAATTTGCTACTCTGTGAAGGTCTGCGGCAGGCGCAGACCCTGATACATCTGCCCCTATGTGTAATGGGGGTGTGATGTCCCATCATGGGTGTTGCTAGTTTTAACACCCCTTGCAAAAGCCTTGTACTGTAAGAAACTATGTGGTAATGAAGGTGTATATTTGAGCTTTACCACAAGAGGTCACTGTCTGTATATTTGTAACTGTTGCACAACTGTAGTCATGTAAGGGTTACTGTTTTGTCTATGATCTGTACACCAATGAGAGTTCCTCTTTTCTTCTGCCTATCTCTATCTTCCTTTTTTTCTCGCTCTCTCTTCTCCACCACTCACAGGAGCTGTTACACACAACCTGTAGGAAGTTGTCACATGGGGAGAGGAAGTGTAGACCCACACTTAGTCAGTTCCTATCTGTTTCTCTGTGGAGCAAGACACGCAGATCAGGCATCCTTGCTGAGCTTAGCCAGGAGTCCGGGACAGACAAGCTGTAGTGTATCCCTATGGAGAACACAGAGACTTTCTTCAAACCAACACTTATCCTCAAGATGCAGTGCTGAACACCTAAAGAGAGGACAAATCAGAGATCAACCCATGTTGATCTCGCTCAGTCAAAGAGCCTTAGAACATTGATAGCTTGGCTTGGCATAAAATCCCCAGTCAATGTTCTAAGGCTCCTTGACTGAGCGAGACTTGACTTGAAGGGACATCTCTTTACTTAAGAGGTGTGAGAGCTATTTTGCATATCCTTTATTCCCAGAATTCTCAGTTGAGCAGCAATGTTCTGTAAGTCTCCACACATCTTTATGGCTTGCTCTCCTTAAGGAGAGTCACAACCCCTTTGACCCACGTCGATAGACCTCTCACTAGCCAGCAAACACCCTGCTCTGCACTGATGAGGGGCAAAAACCCTGAAATAGCTATCTGCAGATGGGAAATCTTTCCTAATGGAGAGATAGCTTGGCTTGGCATAAAATCCCCATTCAATGTTCTAGGGCTCCTTGACTGAGCGAGACTTGACTTGAAGGGACATCTCTTTACTTAAGAGATGTGAGAGCTATTCCACTTCATCTGCTGTTAATGTTTGTGGCAGTAGTCCAACAGCAGCAAGGTGGCACCATTCATTCGCCAATTTTCGAAACACAGTTAGCCATTACCATTGTGGATTGGATGGATTGCTGTGATTAATCTTTGACTTCGTGTTCAGCACATTCCTTTTGATTTTTTTCCCCTTTTTCTGAAAAGAGTGTGCTCTGTGCTGAATTTGCTGCAACTTTTGCCAAACACCTGTCTGCTCTATGCTTGGCCTCTTTCTACTGCTTGCTGAATCTCTACTCCACCACCTCTGCAGCACTACCTCTACAATAATTAGCAAACACAGCAGCAGTTAGTATAGTTCGTTTTAAGTTTTTGTTTTTTTTAAATTAAAATTCTATTTGATCGTAAGCCATAGCACATCAAATTGAAAAATATAAATTCATCCATTAAATGGTAACACAAAAGGTGGCATTAAAAATTACAACTTGTCCCACAAAGTAAACACTTACACGAATCTCTCAATAGAAAAATAAAAATATTAATTTAAGGTTAAATGAAGGTTAGGAAGGAGAAATAGAAAAACAAAAATCACTGCAAAGGGCATAAATAGAAACAAAACATGGCGAGTGTTTAAATAGAGGGGGGGGGGGCAAGATTACCATTATTTTTATTATTTGGGGGGGGGGGGGGGCAATAGCATTTAGTACCGAAAAGGTTAATAAGTATTTGTAAAACAAAACAAAAGTAAGACACAACATCAATAGCATAAGATAAATAAAAAAAAAAAAAAATATTAAAGACTTAGTGATCAAGGAACAAGTTACAGATTACCCAGTGGTGGAAGGCAGTGATGGGATAAATTTGCTATTCGAGAAACATTAAGTACCTCTGGATCCATTGTTAGTTCATAATACTTTCATGTATTCATTTCCACAGCATTTCTTTTCGAGTAGCTGTATATGAAATGTTTACTTTGCTTACTGGTTATTTTTCTTGACAACTGAAGCCAGAACATCAAATCCCATTGGCAACAAATATCTGTCTCGAGGAAAAAAAGATTTGTGTTATTTATTTTCATTATAGAATTGCTTGTAGTTGAAAAAATATGTACCTGTCAAGTTTTCAACATCTAGCAGCTCACAGGGGAAGCATGTAATACCATCGTGATTTCAAAACCTGACTGACAATTCATGTTTAAGTACTAAAGACAAATCAAGATTTTTTTTTCTTTTTTCTCATTTTGACAGCTATACATAACAATTTCCGACCTAAGTGGCACTTTGATGCACTATTTCATTATTAAGTGATACAGTCACTGTAGAATAGATGAAGGCCTTAAGTTGAGACAGTGTAACCGCAACAGTTATTTTCAACATTAGAAGAAGAAAATAGAAGATGTGAAACCTAAAAACTATAACAATAAATACACATATGTGTTGATACATAATAGATGCACACTATAGGGGGAATTTAACAAGGGTCTTTTGCTTTTACTGTGGCAGAAAATAATCACAGATTTTGTTGTACTCTTGTTTTGAACACAAACTTTTTCCTTTTTGCACTGCTATCACTCCAGCTGGCAGTTAAGAGGTCAGTAGCTACAGTATATGTGGTCATAATCGTTTGTTTATATGACAAGGATTAAAAGGGTGAGAATGCTATTAGACTTGGCAGGAATTATTTTGAGGTGCATTAACCATTTCAACTTCACATATGTTTTAACCTCTTAACGAACCATACTGTCCAGTATAGCATGACAATCTGGGCTTTAATGCATCATGCTTTAACTGTAGAGCATGCCTTTGCTATAATGCTGTGAAGCGGGATCAGGAGCTGAGCTCGCTTTATAGATGGTGAGTGCCAGATGCCATCAGTGTAGTCAGAAATGGCAGGTGGCAATCACAGTGTTAAAGGAGCAAAAAATAGCAACCACTATAGCACTCCCTTGTGTTGACCATGCGGTCATAAATGTTAGTTAAACTTTGTGTAAATACACTTAGATGCAATAGTTACCAGCCCCAGTGGCCATAGGGCAAACTTAGTCCAAATCGAAAAAAGGCAACAGCATCTCACAAAAGGTGGATGTAAATGGAAAAAAGAAAAAACTTTTATTCCAGCATGGCCCAGATAGCAACGTTTCAACCGCAATGATCTTTTTCAAGCATTTTGCTTGAAAAATACCATTGCGGTTGAAACTTTACTATCTGTGCCATGCTGGAATAAAAGTGTTAAAGGAGCGGCAGCGGTCACTGACCGTTTGGAACCCCTGATCGTTTTTTTTACAAACTGCAAGATGGTGTTGGGAGCAATGGATGGACCAGATGGACCAGACAAATCACTAGTACACAGGATTATTTGATCCATTGAAAAACATGAGCAGCTCCCAAAATTTCCTTGTCTCCAGATATAAGTGAATAAAAAGTGGTTTGGTTTATTCACCCAACATGCAACGTTTCAATCTACTCAATGAGATCTTTGTCAAGCGTTGAGTTATGCGTTCCTCGTGCCTGCGCAACAGAACTGTTTACAAACAGAAGACGATGCCGCCATGTGGCGTAAGGGAACAGCTGCTTGATATGAATATGGGTGAGTCCCGGCCCCCTCATTAACAATGAAGTTGCTGGACCATGCTTTGGACTTTAATTACTATGAATTTAGCCTGTAATACAGCGATCGACCATATGATTCACTATGTACACTGTATACTTTGTTCACAAACAGGATAATTTTCACTATGTACCACATTATTATGATTATATTTGGTATGTTTATATGGCTTATGGCCATGATGTCACATGATTAGTGGGCTGGCTTATGGTATGTTAAATACCAGCCCCTCATGTCTTTTCTCACTGCTTGACAAAGATCTCATTGAGTAGATTGAAACATTGCATGTTGGGTGAATAAACCAAACCACTTTTTATTCACTTATATCTGGAGTGCCGTCTCATCTCTTCATTTCTAGTACCTGGGTCTGGGACCGTGAGACTAAGCACCCGAACTTGAGCCATTGAGCCACAGAGTGCCGTTCAGCAAATCCCTTTTTTGTATTTATTACACACTGGTTTCTGCCCAGACTATTTACAGATACTTACAGAAGAAAATTTGGTGTCACGGTGGACTTTATAACTTTGTCACTGTTAAGAGAAGAAGTGAAGAGAAGGAGAACAGCTGGAGCAAATAGACTTACGTATATTTAGTGGTAACAGAGTTAAAGGAGTTATCCAGCGCTACAAAAACATGGTCTTATTCTTCCAGAGACATCACAATTCTTGTTCTCCTGTTCAATAAAGCTAAGTTTACAAACCCTGCCCAATTAGAGACAAGAATGCTTTCTTTGGAAGAAAGTAGCAATGTTTTTGTAGCGCTGGATTTAAGGCAGAAGGATTTAATATACAGTACCCTTGGGTATTTCTAAGAACCGATTTTAGTTGGCTTCTGGCCCAGCCTAGATACTTATTCAGAAAACACCAATGGACATTTCTGGGCCTGGCCTAGAACCCTGTCTGAAGGATTACTTGTCAGGAGGCTCAGGTCCCACTGGTTAGTGATGTTCTCAGTAGCAAGTGACTACAAGCACCTCTCCATAAAAGCACAGTAATGCATCTCAGGCTGCAAGCCATTAAAGATCTGTAAAAGGACTGGAATGTATGAGTGCCTATGTTAAGTAAGCGTTTATGTAAAGTAATACTATTGCACCACTTTTCCTAAACCCTACTCGTATCCCTCTTGTCTTATTTAAATCTGCACCACACCATCATCAAGGACAGCCCCATCAATTTGTAATAATTCTAAAGGTCTTCTAAAGGACCATAACCATCAAACCCCTAAACCTCTAAAGCCAAAGAGAGAGATTAGAGGGAAGAGCCAAAGAGCAGTTTCTCTATGTATATGGGTATACATAAATACTTTATGTATGTTTATACTTTATAAATTAATAATAATAATAATAATAATAATAATAATAATAATAATATATCAAACGCCACACTGCAACTGAGACATAGGGGGAGATTTATCAAATTGGGGTAAATTAGAATTGTCTTAGTTCCCACTAGTAACCAATCAGATTCCACCTTTTCATTCCTCACATATTCTTTAAAAAAATGAAAGGTGGATTCTGATTGATTGCTAGAGGCAACTAAGACAATTCTACGTTGCACCAGTTTGTTAAATCTCTCCCATAGTCTCCAGCCTATCACATTCTGCGTAGAGATGAGCAAACCGAACCTCCCAAACTGAGATTCTTTCCAAACTTTGCAAAAAGTTAGATTTTGGAACGAAAAGTTCACAAGAACCCGATCCAAAATGGCGGCATTGTATCAAAAGACTGGGTGAAAGGGGTTATCCATGATTCATTGCAGCAGGTCAATGAGTTGCAAGACAAATCTCAGACACAATTTCAGACTTTCTCCTTCAATATATATATATATATATATATATATATATATATATATATATTGTATCAAGTCAGTTCCTGTACAGTAAACTAAACACATATATTTACATCAGCTTTAGAAATAGAAAGAGGCAGGAAGATGTAGGGTTTGAGAGGTTTATAAAAGATTGATTAGGTAAGGGTAGTAGTGTAAGCTTTTTAACTGTGAAATTGCTCCTTTCCTGTCACTTTATTTGTCAGTACATTGCTCTCCTGGTTGACGTTAACCTAGTGACTCACCTGTCAGGTTACATCAGGTAGCAATGACATTTATGCTGCTGCCAGACATGATTTTAGAACAGGCTAACTGACAGGTGACTCATTGGGTTAACATCACCCAGGTGAGCTGTGGACAGCAGATGATCCCTAGCCTACAATGGCTTAGTCTTAATGAGGTCAATTAGAAATAAGCCAATAAGACTATAAGGGGAGTGTAAAGGTGTAAAATATACACTGGCATAAACTGCCCATAGCAACCAATCACAGCTCAGCTTTCAGTTCTGGTAAAATGATAGAGGATCTGTGATTGGTTGCTGTGGGTGGTTTACACCAATGTATATTTTACACACTTTCATAAATTTGGGCCATAAGTTATAAGTGGGGTGTCTTCTGCCCAATGGGAAATATTCAGTCCTTGATAATTCATTTGTAAATAGCACTTAGAATAAGTGTCCATTATGGTTCAGAGTACCCCTTTAACTTTTCATAGTCACTTGGCACAGCATCCATATTAAAGTTTTCCTATGAACACCTATAAACAAAAGAGTCTGGTGACTGGCGTAGTGGTGGCAAAATAACACAACTCTAAATCTGTAAAGTGTGCTTTAAATTAGAAGTCCTTTTTTGTACATAGAGGTCATTGGTCCATATGACGCCTATTTTGCAAACTAAACCAAAAAGAAGGGGGGGGGGGAGAAAACCCCAAAATTACAAATGTTTTTCTTTATTAAACATCTATCAAATGTATAAAAACATTACACATAATAGTAAAATACACATAATAGGAGCTGGAGCATATAAAGATCCCCAATAGAAGGATGATGGAAGTAAATTACATTACATAGTAGAACCATATAAATTGGAAAGGCAGAATATATCCTGATTACAAAAGGCAATTTACATACACATGTACTGGGCATCTTTAATATAACTCACAGTGGATGAAAGTGCATAAATCACATAAACGATTACCCATATATCATGTCCTTAGAACAATGGCCACCGCACCACTCACTTGCACGTTTCGTGTGTGGAGTAGAAGGCGATGGTGCTGGTGTCCTCTTCCTAGCAAACCTTAGGATCGGCCACAAAGGGTTCTTGGAGGGGGCTAAGACAAGGATCACTGCCTCAATGGGACTAAATAAAATCCTTTCTGGCCATCTTGGGTGAAGGTAACCTACAGAGGCACGTGGAATATTACATCCATTCCCTGTTTGGACATATTATGGCACTGTCATAAGTGTCTTATTAACAAATAATGTCTTTTTTGGACATTTTAGGTGAAGGTAACCCACAGAGGCTTGTGGCATATTATGTCCATTTTCTGTCTAGGATATCACCAATAACAACATCATGTTTAAGCAGAAAAAGTCTGGTCCTTTTCATGGTATGGCCAGAAGCATAAGTGTCAGTCAAGGGGGCAGAAGTGGCAGAACAAGTGGTTGTGGTGGTGCTAATAGCAACAGGTATGGCAACAGGGCATAGCTACCTGTACGAGCCAGTGGTCAAGTTGTGACCAGCCAGCCTGCCGTCGTGGATTGGGTCCTTCACAGTTCAAGCTCCTCCACACCAGGCAGAATCCATATTCAGAGGCAACTATCAGCGGGATCATCAGACACCACTATTACATGGGAAGGACAGTCTCACTGCTCAACCCCTTCTCCTTACTTCTGACAGAGATGGCAGTGAGGACATTACTCATAAACCTGAGAAGGTGTATGACAAAGTCAAATTTGAAGGGATGCTGCTTCAATGCCTGTAAGATTTCTGCTAATTAGCAGCTCACACTTGTTCTTTCCTTAAAGAAAATTTACCTTACCTTACAGTACCACTTTCCAAACCTGACAAAGTTCCTGACTGTTCACAAATATTCTGGCCAATTTCTTTACTAAACAATGACGTCAAGATATTTGCTAAAATGATTGTCAAGTGTTTAGCACCCGTAGTTCCCAAATTGATAAACAATGATCAAGCCAGCTCTGTACTAGGCTGACAGGCCTAAAACAATAGCAGGTGCCTGCTAAATGTCCTTCACTATGTCAGAACAATGAAATCCCCTAATTTGGCTTTAGCCCTGGATGCCTTATGGTGTTTGATAGACTTTGTCATACTCCTCTCAGTCTACTCCCAAAGAGCTACACATGACCAATGGCGAAAGGCACATATGTCCATTGTCCCTACTAATATTTATCATCTTCATGGAACCTCTAGACCAGACGTGTCAAACTGAGGCCTTTCAGCTGTTTTAAAACTACAATTCCATCATGGCTGGACAGCCAAAGCTAACGTTTGGCTGTCCAGGCATGATGGGACTTGTAGTTTTGCAACAGCTGGAAGGCCTGACATCCCTGCTCAAGACCAACCCATCAGTCTTAAGCCAAATATCACAGGAATCCTAACTGGAAACAGAGAACACATCAAATCCATGATATGTTTATATATGACAGCACCCTTTCATTATCCAATCCCTCCCATTTTTTTACGTGCAGTCATAAACATATGAGATCAATTTAGCACACTTTTCTACAACCCCCTAAATGCCCCAAAATACAGGCACTCCCCATTACCTAGCAACCACTTTAGTGTCCTTTGAATTCCTCTTCAATTTGAAAATAAATGGCTTAGATTATTTGGGAAATAAATAGAGATGAGCAAACTTTTTAAAAGTTTGGTCTGGCAGAAACAGGTAAATACACAAGTATTAAAGACGCACTGAAAAAGATGTAATTTCTTAGGAGTATTTCTGCTTGTTCCAGCCATAAAATAAAGCTTTTGCCACAAAACCGCACCAAAAAAAAAAAAAAAACAACAAAAACTGCACCAAAACGTATGCTTTTTAATAATCATGTGAACATACACCTACAGAGTATTGCTGTGGGAATCAGCAGTGGGTTTTACTGTGGAAAAAAAGCGTGAATTCCTTAATCCTCAGCCAGGGCATCAACTTTGACATCATCTGACATGTCACAGTGTTGAAGCTGTCAGCAACAGCAGACACATTAAACGATGGCAACAGGCTGCATAACAGTAGAAGCAGTCTCAGTGTCAAAAGACAGACAGGCAAAATATATTTTTAGACCTTACTTGCCCTGTATCAGGTTTGTAACAGTGCCTATGAAAGAAAATTGAATGTGGAAGCAGTAGTGGCACTCTCTTGGACCCAGTACGGTCTGGAAAAGTCAGTTGATTGTAGAAACATTAGCATAAGCAATACTCTTTTTGACCCAGTAGGTCCTAAAACATACAGGTAAAGGTGGAAGCAGTAGCAGCACTTTCTTCAATCCTTTGCAGCATCTAAGCAAAGAAAGAAAGCCACAAGGAGAGATATGCGCGCACATAAAAACCTTGGGGAAGATTTATCAAACAAGTGAAACTGGCTCAGTTGCCCCTAGCAACCAATCAGATTATATCTTTCATTTTCCAAAGAGTCTGTAAGGAATGAAAAGTGGAATCTAATTGGTTGTTAGGGGCAACTAAGCCACTTTACACTATGTTTGATAAATCTCCCCCCTTGTCTTTAAATATCAAGTAATGTTAGCCATGAGCTGAATAGGACAGTTAACTGTAAAAAACAAACAAAAACCACTCATTATAACACTTACGGTTAAATAGACAAACAATCCCAGCAGCAAAATCAAGATCCATGAAATAGAGAAAGAAAAAGAAAAAAGCCTGTTTAATGATCTTAAAAGTGGCAAATATTATGCCGGGTTTACACTTAGTATGACACCGGCCATTCTGTGACACAGCCAGTGTCAGTGAAGTTAATCCCGGGTGCCCATGTTCCAATTCACTATAACTGACAATGTAAAGTGCGGCCAAATAGTAATGTTCTTTGGACATGGGTTGCACATTGCTCTTTGGAGAGCCATTAAGCTGGTGTGGATATACTATATGTTCATTAGTTTAAATAGATAACAATATATCACTGACATACAATGAAGGTTAATATGCTAACTTACACAGCTTTATTAAAGGACTAAACATGTAACCTGACAGAGATTCAAAGGCTTCAATTCACCCAGAAGCAGTGGATCGCTGATTTACATTGATGGTTATAATTCTGCCAGATACAGTTTTACAAAAGGACTAAAGATTTAACCTTATAGTAACCTTATAGTCCTAAATGGCTAACCAGGGACCTTACAGGGCTGAGCAGGGCACCGGGCCCCCTGATGTGGCGGGTCCCATATCAGCTGCTATGGCTGCTGCGACAATAGTTTTACCTCTGACACATATTACACTACTACTTATCTCACACTTTCCTCTATCTTTCCCTGATACCTAATCAACCTTCTCTCTACCTTTCTCTACCAGCCTCTCCCTATCTACCTAATGTACACGTGTACTTACTGTATGTTCCGTTCACTGTACAGAATCTGACTAGCGGGCTTCCGGCGCATCTGTATATATTTATAGCAAAGGGGAAATGTGGCAATGCAGTCTTGGTTCAGTTTAGAAGGTTTGACCTGCTCATCTCAAATTCTGAAATTTATTTGAGAGCAAGTGGCAACCAAACATAGCTCTGAAATGTATTTGAAATCAACTGACAGCTAAACATTCCTCCAAAACTGATTTGAAATCCACTAAATCCACTAAATCACTGCTCCAACAATTTGTTGAGAGCAACTAGGTCATTTGAGCTCTCACATAGAGGCAGTTATTTGCTTGACAGATGCATTGAGCCATGACACTCTGTACTGGCCAGGACTTCATGGCGGACATTTATCAATGTTGCACCACTGGAGTACGCCGGGGAGAAGGCACAGATGAAGCCCTTATCCCTGGTGTATGTCTGACCTAATGGGAAGTTGGGGGGCAGGTGGCGAGCATGATAAAATCATGATAAAAATCTGCCCCTGCAGGGTCAGGCGCAGGGTCAGCCTGGTTTAGTAAGAGGCATGCGCCTCTTAGTGAATACGGCTGTGGCAAAGGGGGTGGGGACTGGCATACTCGTCCTCATAAATGTCCCCCCATGTGTTTAGTCTCTTATTTTCAACCAGCACAATACTAAAAAGCTGCTTTAAGGAGATGTGAAATTATGAATGTAAATTGCAAACTGCACCAAAATAGCTTGGTCCTCTGTAAAGCAGAATACAAAGAGTTTTTCCTTAAATGGAACCACAGTTGCGCTCATTGTTAATTGTTGGAGTTAGCTTGATTCTGTGTGTAACAAAATACGAAGGGTTCTTCTTTGAAAAGAACCACAGTTGCTCTCATTGTCAAGTGTTGGAGGACACCAAAATAATTTGGTTCTCTGTATAGGAAAAAACAAAGGGTTTACACCCACACACACCTCACAAATAGTTTGATTTTCTGTGTAGCTAAATACAAAGGGTTAAAAAAAAAAAAAAGATCTTTCTTAAATTAAACCATTGTTGCGGTCATTGTGATAAGTCGGAGGCCAGTAACCTCTTTTTTTAAGTGTATAGCCAAAAAACTGTCTATGCTGCATGACAGTAAAGTTGGGATATTGGAAAAGAGTTATGGGGCCACTTATATATTCTATTCATGTGTACTATTGTCAAGGTCAGTAATGATTATTGATTATAGATTATGATTATAGAGAAACATTTCAATTTGTTATGAGTCTTAGAGTTAATTCAGATATGTTTCAGCTTCACTCCAGACAGCTCCATACTAAAACCGCAAGACCGGACCTCCAGGACTTCCTTTTTCTGGATGACAAAGAGAATCTTGACAGCTTGCCAATTGCTAGGCAGACAAGCTCCTGAACTTGCTATATACCATATCAATGCAATAAAATAACCATTGGTTGTGAACTTTTATATACTATTTATATCTGAAAATTAAGTTATCCAATCATGCTATACCAAATATATACATGTGACTATGTGACCACTCCTGTATTCTGTGATTATAAAATTAGAAACATTTTAATAAAAGAGGGAAGTTGTGTGCACACATCTGTGTCCTGTGTCTATTGTGTTCTGTATTGGAGCTTCTAATATGGGCTATGTGGGCACTGGCTAGCTAATTAGAACAGAGACAGTTAATTGATGCAAGGTGACTAAAAATAGACTCATCACCTTGTCACTATGAATAAAAGTATATGGAACAGGAAAATAATACAGCTAGGCTTATGGAAAAGAGTTGGGGCCCACTTGGCCACTTTATTTCCTGAATAATGGCAACCAGAGTGCTAGATTATTTTATGTATACTGAAATGTCTTCCAACACATCAATTAGGTAAGAAATACTGTAGAAAAATCTAACCTGCTGATAGCCCCCTATTGGGCATGGGGGGGGGGCGAGGAGGAAGGTATGTCTCTTACCTTCCTCCTCAGTGCCGTTCCAGTGCTGTTAGCAGTGTAATCCTCAGTCCGATACACTGTTAGGAGCACTGCCCTGCCCTCAGAGTGTGAGCGGGCCTGCTCCTTCTAATGATAATCAATGGAGTGGACAGGCCGGCTCATGCTCTGGGAACTCTGCTTACAGCACAGGAATGGCACAGAGGAGAAAGATAACAGACATAGCTTCTTCCTTGGTGCCCCGTGCTCAATAGGAGACGATCAGCAAGTTAGACACATCTAACCTGCTAATAGTTCCCCTTTAATGTGTATGAGTGCATCTATGTAAGCAGTGAGTGTGCATATGTATGTGTATTTCTGTATGTGGGGATTGCACTGGATAAAGGATCTGAGACTGAAACCAAAAGGGATGAAAACATGCAAAGCAGTTGTGTTACTAGCGTTGCATTACTGTTGTTTTTGGTCATATGCAGTAAATATTTTTGAAATGCTACTGTTAACCTGTGTTTTTTTAAAGATTTGTTGGCTTTTGCTATTTAGCAGTTAAGGTGTAATTGCTAAAACTGACAAGAATTAAAAAACAGGAAAGAAATCTTTAGCAGAAACTGTATGCCTGTATATCTCTCTTGATGTCCGTGTTTACTTTTATTAATCCTTTCTCAGGAGATGGGGCTGGTTCTGAATGTTGGATCCTTAGAAACCTTTAGATATGCCATTTCTTTCTTTGATTGGAAAAAAAAAATATTTTAGAGGAGCACAGAGCACATGTCTGGTAAAAAATAAGCAAAAGGAGGCTGACAGTAAATCTAAATAAGTTCCCCTTGCATTTTCTACACATGAAGCCAGTATATGTTGGCAACCTAGCAACCCTTGGTCCAAGTATATATTGGTTTAATGTGGGACTCAACACTGTTATGTGCTGTACCATAGTTTTACAAGTTCAGGAAATGGACTGAATGTAGTCACTTATAAACTATATTTGGTACATTGATGAACCGAGCATATGTACACTGTAGTATGCTGTTTATTGGTATATCATTCTGCTAAATGCCAACTTACACCCATAGCAGATGTGAATGCAGCCCTAGTGAACAAAACACAAACACATAACCCATGCACAATAACACAGTAATATAAATTGATGTCTGGTCACAAATGACCAGAAAGATGTATATAGGTGTGAAGGCTAAACACAACACTGCAAAGTAAGCACATTACCAAGAACGCATGCTTTTTAAAGGAGTGTAAACTATTTAATTTTTTTATTTTTTTGCTTTCTTTGAGAATACTTAAACTCTAAATGGGTAGGTGCATTTTTGCTATAAGGGAACAGGAGGGTTATCCCTTTTTAAACCATAATGGATCTGAAAATTAAATATTTATTAGGGCTCACTGGTTTTGAATATGTTTTCCCTGCAACTGAAAATTCCTTCCTCTCTTCTGTGTTGTTGTAAAAAAGATAGAACAGACACAGAGATGTCTACAACAAATAAGCATACCCCTAAAGAGAAGCAAATTATTTTGACAACTTTTATCTTTTGTTTGAAGCATTAAAGACAAATATATATATATGATATAAATTAAACTTTTAGAGAAAAAAAAAAGTAAAACAATGCCTCTAAAGTTATGCAGAAAGTTTATTTTATTTGTTCATCTGATATTTCCATGTTTAAGATTATATTAATATTACATTGTGTAGTAGAATGTAAAAGGCAAAAAAAATCAGCATTTATTTAACATTTGATTATGCAACCGAGATAGCCATTTGAATTTAATAAAAACATAACTTGAAATCCACTTTTTATATTGTAAAATGCTGAGATAGTAAAATGTAATTATAAGATATAAAATAAGGATTTTCTTCGTTACAATTTCAGGCTCTTCACTGATTGCAGTAAATTATAAATTATGCAGTCAATGTAGGCCAACAAAAGAAGACATCTTCAGATCTCCGTCAAAGGTAATTACTTAAGTCGGCTGAATGTTCTCTTTTCATAGAGTGTGATCTCTCTTTGACAGCTCACACTGACAGATGACCTTCTCAGCAACATTCTTATCCTCTGGATCATGAACAGTGTGCTTCTCTCACTGAATATCTCTATATATTTGTGACACTAAGCTTTCAAATACAGCTATTGACAAATCAGAACATCACTCTAAGTACTGGTCTTCCTATCACTCACAATAAAGTAGCTATCACTTGTGGTGTTGTAGAGCAAGCACATCTCTGAAAAATGAGTTCTCAGCAAGTGCTAATTTGACACAGCTCGCTTGGCTTCCCATAATTGCTCTGTCATTGTCAGTTGGCAGTTCGGGCTCATTCCTGGAAGCTGTGCCGTACAATTGGACACAATTACTCCCATTTACCACCACCATTATAGCATTGATGTTGCCCAGTCCGCATATTGATATGCCTCATTAAACCTGGGTGCAAGCTATTAATGAACATTGTTAGCATTTCTCTTAAAGTCTTTTGCCTCTAATAAACAGTCAGTGTTCCATGAAGGAGTATTGCCATCTTCCTGATATCCTATTTATTATTGAAAGGGGGAAGGGATTTCTGCAAACAGAAGCTACATAGATGCTGCGAGAGAAATAGATAGCAGGTCAGGAAGAAATAGCAGTGATCAGTAGAACCGTTTTCAGCAGGGACATCCCACTATTAACCAAGTGACCTCTTCTATCCACAGGACTACAGAAAGGATAAACATGATAACCTCACAGCAACCTAATCACAGCATGCTGTCCAGGGTTTTTAAGCTTCAATACATCTCCTTAACCCTCTCCTACCCCCAGGTGGTGCTACATGATGCACTAAAAATGATTTAGCCCTGGGTCTTCAATCCATCATGTCCAGCTTACTTCAGTGTGCATTTATATTCAGAGATAATTATGTGTTGATCAGAGAAGTCAGCCGCTGTCACCCATGTAGCAGGCACACACGCAGTGTGACATAGGTGGTAACGATTGCATATTCTTGAGCTGTCATGACAGGGACAAGGGTTTTATTATGTGTCACTATTTCTCTTAAAAAATATCATTTTGCACACAATAGCAATAATGAACCTTAACGTTCTCCATTAAACCTTATTTTCACGTCTTTTCTGTGACCTGCTGGATAATAATTTAGAGTGTTTGATGAGAGAGTATTTGCATTGAGGCACAAACTGTCCTGCTGAACTCTCAAAACAATATACAATACAGGGATATTTTAGGCTTTTCAGTATAAAATATACTTATTTGGCATAAATTTGGCATAGATACACAAAAAATCTGCAATGTCATTATTTATACAAATGTATCGTGTCTACTTTGATATCTATGGAAAATCAGTGCCCATAATAAGTCTTAATCAGGACTAAAGTTTTAGAAAGTATTTTTTAAAGTATAGGGTTTGAATCTGAAATATGATGAGTAGCTTGAATCGGAATCAATGCCATAAAGTTACCCTAAACACTTTAACACATAGTGAGTGGCGATAAAGAAGCGTTGACCGGATAATAGACTAATAGATACATTTTTACATACGTTCAAAGATTATTTCTGGCAATAATATATAAGATGTAATAAGATGTAATAGTGTTAGCTACAGAAATATGTGATATTATGAAATCTTAGGACCTGTATCAAAAAACAGACACGCTATTACATCAACTGGTTAATGAATGTGACACATTTTGCCAAAGGAAGATGTTTTACCAAGACATCTTGCTATGCAGTTAAATTAAATGATAAAACTGTGCAAAATATATGGTTGCACAGTTTCCTAATTCCTGATTCCTAATTTACTTGAAAGGTTTTGTTTAGATGATTATGATGCCCAGCAGGCTCACAAACCCAATCCTTTTTGGTGTTATCCATTCTCTTATGAGGTTAGCAGATCGCCATGGAGCACGGCCACTTTAACCATAGGGCAGATGGTGTATTTGCCATTGGGCCCATTTGCTTCAGGGCCATCCTGCATCCAGTGGTCAGCTGTTGGGATGGAGGAAACATCATGACAGTGAGTTGGTCAGGTGTATAATGTGTATACTGGAGGCTCTTACTTGTGTATACTGTTATCAGGTGTATACTGGAGGCTCTTACTGCTGTACACTGTGTTATCAGGTGTGTACTGTGTATACTGGAGGCTTTACTGCAAGCAGAGAATTCCCCTCACCCGACATTCCTTCCTACTGCGAACATGGACCATTCTGCACATTGGTGGGGTCAGGTGGGATGGTGAGTGAATGGGAGTGGGGGAACCACTCTTGAAATCTTTTCACTGGGCCCACCAGTGTATTAAAACAAGCCTGCCCTGGAGCACGGCAGATCTGATTTATTGATGCTTCGGTCTTTTTTATTTTTTTGTCTTTTTTTTAGCTTCTACACAGAAGGGATGCGATTTGTTAGACTTTGTGCTTTCTCTGCATAAGAGACAGCAGCAGGGAAGGTTTTACACACTAGCTCATTGTGAAACAGGGAGCAGAAAATTCAGACTTTAACACTGCTGTTTTTATTAGGGTATGTTCACACTACAGAATTAATGTGGAATTCAGGGCTGCAAGTTTAAAAGTAGTTTTTTAGGACAATGTCTGCATCACCTGCCAAATGGACCCCAGGACAGATCTTGCATTAAATGCAGCTATCTGAAGGTACAAGTGGTTTGGGGAGGTCAGATTGTGGGTAGAGAGTAAATGTTAGTATAGTTAAGACTATACTTAAAGGGATCACCGTTCAATCAGACTAGATTCTATTAACAAAGATCTTCACAGTTTGGTTTGCTGTGATTTGTGAACAATCATACTGACCAGAGAATTCTAATCAAACATAATATACAGGTATAAATGAAATACCCATAGGCGATAATGAGCTTGCAATAGATGCCAATACAACCGCTGTATCAACCCAGGTCCCAATGCAACAGGGGGTGACAAAAACCCACACACTTTTTTATTGGCACCCCGGACGGCTGTTACACAAGTTGCATTGGCATCTATTGTAAGCCCATTGTTGCCTATAAGTATTTCATTTATACCTGTATATAATGTTTGACCTTTCGGTCAGGCCCCCTTCACACGTCCGGGAAAACCATCCGGATTTCTTGTCAGGAAATCCTGACGGATTTTCAGACCCATAGACTAATTAGTCACAGACACCCTTCCGGATTTTTCCGGAAGGGTGTCCGTTCCGGAAAATAGATCCGGAAAAAATAGGACATGTCCTATCTTTGTCCGGAATTCCGACCCGGATGCCCCCATAGAGGTCTATGGGAGCGCTGGAATCACGGGCACTTTCCTGATGTACATCAGGAAAGTGCCCGTGATTCCGGATGATTCCGCCGGCACCCCCGCAACCATTGGCACCTACACCCAAGGCCCCCCCCTCTCCCCGCGCACGGACATCAGCACAGGGCCGCTCGACCCCCCCCGGACAACTGCTGCCGCCACCCCTGAGCTCTGTGGCTCCCGATACCCTGCAAGAGGTCCGACCACCGCCACCTGCCACAGGTCCAACCCCCCATGCGCCCGATACCAACTACACCCCCCCGCCCATCCAGGACTCACCAACAGCTGCCGCCACTGTTCCGCCACCACCCCCGACCTCTATGGCCCCTGGTACCCTGCGAGACGTCTGCTTCCCCGAGAGCGCAGCAGATTCCCCCCGCCCGGTAATCGCCATCAGCTGCTGCCGCTGTTCTGCCGACGACGACAGGTGAGATAACTACCCCCTGGAACTAAAACTCTCACCATGTCCTTGTAACAGGCCATGATGGGAGTTGTACTTCTGCAGCCTGTGGCCATCCAGGTTGCAGAAGTACAACGCCCACCATGTTCTGCTGGCAGGTCATGATGGGAGTTGTACTTCTTCAGCTAGTGGCCATCCAGGTTGCAGAAGTACAACTCCCACCATGTCCTGCTGACAGGTCATGATGGGAGTTGTACTTTTGCAGCCTGTGGCAATCCAGGTACACTAGGGGCTGTGTGGGCACAGCTTTTTTTTTTCTCATCAGGAAATCCTGAAGGTTTTTCCTGATGGTTTCCTGATGGTAAAAACGGATTACTGTCAGGAAATCCTGATACTTTCCTGATGACATTTGAAGTCTCTTGATCAGGATTTCCTGACATTAAAAATCTGACACGGACATGTGAATGGGGGCTCAATCAAGATGTGTATTAGCTTATCTTGCAATGCAACACTGCTGACGACCATTTGTTTTTGCTGAGGTGGTACCATGGCTCACAGATATAAACCAATCACAGCCTATTCTGAGAACTAAAAGCTGAGCTGTGATTGGAGCCAAAACATGTGTTCTATCTTTGTCTGAGATAGGTTGAGAAATATATATATATATATATATATATATATATATATATATATATGTGTGTGTGTGTGTGTATATATATATATATATATATATATATATATATATATATATATATATATATATATATATATTGCAGTAATAATATCTTACATACTTAAAAATATGTAATTGGAAACACAATAATAATGTCAAACAATCATAGACACTTTCGAAATACAACTTTTGCCTTATGTATAAAAGAATGCTATGACAGTATGGTTTGACATATACTCAGTGATGACTCAGAAGCAACTATTTCTATTATACTGTGAGATAGGATCTGCAGACATGGTGCGACTTGTACTGTCAGAAAATAGTTCTCAAGGTAAAAAATATTGGCTAATATAGAATCCAGTGCTTGAATTCTGCATCATGTCTATTTTTATCTACATACTATGTGTATATTTATGGAATATTTGATAAAATGACGGTCAGAATACAAAGTAACAAAAAAAAAAAATGCAAAAGTTTTTTTTTTTTTTTTAAAGCTTGATAACTTTTGATACATCATCAGACATGTGAAAAGTTCTTGATCACAGCAGGTCTCACTGTTGAGACCCACTGTGATCAGAAGATAGCGGCAGCCATGTCATTCACTCCCTGGCCATATGTTATGACTGGTGGTATACAATAAAGATACTGACACGTTAGTTTCTGCTTAATCTTTCATGTAATCTTCTTTGTAGAAATAATATAATACATATTCAACATAAATCACCCGTGTGAGAAACGCTTTCATGGGACTTCGTCTTGGCGTCTTGCTTAGGTTGCTGGTAAAGTCCTCATGTCGGCTTGGACGGCAGAGACCTCAATGATGGACCGGAGGCCAGGTAGCAGCATCTTATGTCATCACGTAAGAAACACTTTATAGGAGGTCCAGTCCTAATCATGATTGGACCGAACCTCTGATTCTCTGACCAACCAAAATCGCTGGATCCCGGTAAGGTAACACCATATTTCTGTAATGGCCATTTCCCTCAATGTAAGTCTATGAGGCTACTGTCAGGAATGTGCAGTAGCCTGGTGTGAATTCAGCCTGGTTTTTGCTTTTGTTTGACACACCTGATTGCTTCTCAGCTTCTGGCAATGCAAGGGTTACACTAAAACCTGACTAGCCTTGATTGCCACAGCTGAGCAAGTCTTTTTGATTGATGTTTTTCCTGCCTGTCTGGATCCCTGAGGATCAAAGCGTCAGTCTAATGGGGATCCGGACCGGGCTCTTGATCCTCATAAAAGAATGCTGAGCCAGTCTTTTAGTGCTGGCTATTAAGGTTCATGCCCTGATCCCAGATCCCCCTGTCTATTCCTGTAATCCCCGTTCCTAATTCCTCTGCTTGCTCGACCTATTATCAGACCTCCTGCTTGACCTTTGACTATCTGATTGTTTGATGATTTTGTACTGCGTTGCCCGTTTGGTTTTGACTTTGGCTTCTTGACTATGCTTTGTGTTTGTTTGTCTGTCTCGTTCTGTATTTCACTTTCACCAGAGCAGGGACCGCCTTCGTGATTGTCCACGGCTACCTAGGGCCGTTTGAGGCTCTATTACACCAACAAATTATCTGACAGATTTTTTGAGCCAAAGCCAGGAATGGACTATAAACAGAGAACAGGTAAAAAAAGGAAAGACTGAGATTTCTCCTCTTTTCAAATCCATTCCTGGCAGATAATCTGTTGGTGTAATAGGGCCCATACAGAAGGAACCAGTGAAAGGAGACCCGCTCACAGCAACCTTGTGAATAACAACAACTACAACTCTCAGAATGCCCTACACCTATGAAGTTCTCAGGTTATTCTGGGAGTTGTAGTTTGTGAGGGGCCTCCTAAAGTCTTTCTTCGTTTGTACTGCAACTTCCAGCATATTATGAGGACTGTAGCCTGTCAGTAAATAATGAGAGTTGTATTTTTTGTGGCTGTTGTAGTTAGAGGGTCCCAGGTGCATTGATTTATCATGATTTACTCCTGCAATCATGGCAGAAATCTACACCTGCTCCAGAGCTGGCGCAGGTCCTGCTGAATTTACTGAGGCGTGTGATTACCATAAAAGTAAATCTGTACGAGCATGTACCAGAAGTAATTTTATTGCTGCAGTGCAGCGGGATGTCAATGGGGAGGGGCCTACAGCCTAGGAGCCAGGTGCTGTATGTGTGGGCGCACTGAAGTCTAAGCCTGCTGTCCTGGGCACAGACAATGTCGGCCACAGCTTCTGAGTGAGGTGGGGGAGGGCGCCCCCTAGCTGTCTGTGCCCTTTGCAGTAGCCTGCCCCACACAGTGCTAGAAACAGCCCTGGCTGTATATAAGACTGCCAATGTTGTATATAACCAGGCTGTATATAACACTGCCAATGTTAAATATAACCAGGCTCTGTATAAAGTCTTATCACATGACATCTGGCTTTTGGCTTTTAGGTATATAGGATGTTAAATATTTTTAGTTTATTTCTAATGTGCATAAGCTACAATTTACATAAAAAGTGCAGAAATGTCAGAGTATATAGTGTATTTACGGGTATTTAGGGCTCCTGTCGATTTCCCCTTAAACAAAAAAACAAGCCATAGATTAGCCTCCTGGGCACTCTTGGAACAAATCTAATTAACACACTGACACTTTATACTCCGGCAGCGCCGGGTACATTTTCTAATATCTAGTAGGCTCTATTAATAAAATAGCACATTAAAACTGTGGCTAAGCCTCCTTATAGCCAACACATAAACGTGCAAAACTTTCATATGTATGGTGAGGATGGGAGAGGATGGGAACTGTTGGCCAAATGAACAATTAGATTGTAAGTTAGATTACAAAACTAATATGGTAGAAAATAATCATATGAATAAATAACACATGAAATGGGATGGAGGAAACCTCATAATTCCAAATATTTCAACCCCTAAACGACAGCAGGCATACATCGCCTGGGCCTTTACGCAAATGAATGTACATGTACGTGCTGCCGGGGTACCGCATGATGAAACGAGCTCAGTAGCTGGGCTCGCATCACAGCAGGTGAGAACCGGCTGCTATCAGCAGCCGGGCCCTCGCCATTAATGACGCCGGGATCATGGTACCGCCTGCCATTAACCTCTTAAACACAGCAATTGCGCTGCTGCCGCAGAGTTTAAGTGTAAGTGACAGGAGCAGCTGCCTAAATGCCGGAGGTATACAACTTAGCTCTGTGTAGTCACATTTTCAGTCACAGGCAGGCTCTATCAGAAGATCACAGATAACACTGATCCCTGCTATTCTATGGCATGGCAGTAATCAGTCTGAGTAAACTAATGTGACTATGTAATAGTCCCTAAGGGGACTAAAAAGTGTAATATAAATAAATTAACGTTTTTAAAAATATGCCTAAGCTTCTATCCCAATAAAAATCTAAATCACACACTGTTGAAATTAAGTGGCTGACTGTCATTTAATGACAAATAATAACCATTATTTTAAAACAATGGCCATATCTGATCTGGTCATGTGACATGAGCCATGTGGAATAGATATACTTAGTAATGCAGTGATTTTTGCTTTCCTGAACAAAGATACTTTATTTGCACAGTAAGACAGGCCTGGCACCAGTGGCGTGGCCGCAGCGACCGGGCCCGCCATGAAGGGGGGCCCGCGGGGCCCTCCCCATCAATCACTCTTGTGACCGCAAGCATTGTTTTGCTTGCGGTCACAAGAGTCCGGCTCAGTCTTCCCCCGGCTGCTGCGCGGCTGCCGGGGGTGTCGCGTCTTACCCCCGGCAGCGCGCGCATCCCAGAGCTCCCTGCACGCCTTGGGCCCTGACTTCCGGTTCCGGCGCGCAGGGAGCTCTGGGATGCGCGCGCTGCCGGGGATAAGACGCGACACCCCCGGCAGCAGCGGACAGACCAGGAGGAGTGAGGATCAACGTGGGAGCGTGTTGTCAGGTGAGTTAATTTTGTTTTTTTTGTTTTTTTATAAGCCTGCTGCGTGAGGGGAAAGAGGGGGGCATCTATGAGGGTGGGGGGAAAGAGGGGGCATCTATGAGGGTGGGGGGGAAGAGGGGGGCATCTATGAGGGTGGGGGGAAGGAGGGGTCATCTATGAGGGTGGGGGGAAAGAGGGGGGCATCTATGAGGGTGGGGGGGAAGAGGGGGGCATCTATGAGGGTGGGGGGAAGGAGGGGGGCATCTATGAGGGTGGGGGGAAAGAGGGGACCATCTATGAGGGTGGGGGGGAGAGGGGGCCATAAGGTTAATAAAAAGCCAGGACAAAAGATACTTTTAGAAAAATTCTTGTTTTGTAAATGTTTTTCTTTTGCAATATAACTTTGTTACACATGAATAAACAGAAAAAATATCACCACAGTGCTCAAAAGGTTGGAGGATCCGGTGTTCACGCCATTGCGCTGGTAGACTCCATTCCTTTACTGAAGACTCTCACTCTCCACAGGACACGAGATGACGACAGCACGTCTTGCTACGTTTCGGGGGTCCGCCCCCTTTCTCAAGCATAACGGAAGTGCACCCTCCACCATATTTATAGCAATTGCTAAATTAAGTATTACATCACTATAAAAACAATAAACATATAAAAGTTATGGATCTATAACAATAATGGTATCTACATCTAATAATTCTATATATATTTACGAAATTATCTTGTAGTATCACCCATATGTTATATACGTCATCCTAGTCAGATAATGAAAAATGCCACTCCAACTCTACAAAAAGACTGAAAAATTACAAATTTCATTCAACCCTTTTGGGTATAGACTTTCTAATTGATGTATCCAGAATGTTTCCTTTTGCAACAACCTTCTTTTAATATCACTACCACTGGCTCCATTAATTTCCTCTAGTACCAGCCACCTGGGGGCCATCTATAAGGGAGGGGGTAGAGGGGTCCATATATGAGGGGGGGAGATGGGGCCATCTATGAGGGTGGGGGGAGATGGGGCCATCTATGAGGGTGGGGGGAAAGAGGGGGCCATCTATAAGGGAGGGGGGGGACTATCTATAAGGGAGGGTGGGGGGAGAGGGGGCCATCCATAAGGGAGGGTGAGGAGAGAGGGGGCCATCTATAAGGGAGGGGGTAGAGGGGGCCATCTATAATGGAGGGGGGAGAGGAGGCCATCTATAAGGGAGGGTGGGGGGAGAGGGGGCCATCTATAAGGAGGGCAACATGGGGGGAGAGGGGCCATCTATTTGGGGGGGCAACATAGGGGGAGAGGGAATACACAACATAGGGGGAGAGGGAATACACAGAGGGGGGCATATATTATTAGGGGGTCACATAGAGTCAGGGCTACCCACTAAATGAGGGTGTAAAGGGGATAGTACAGATGTGCAGTGTGTATAGAGATGAGGATGGTGCCAGAGTGAGGAGACTAATATGTCTGTCTGGCAGATTCTGTGGATTCGTGGCTCGGAGAAGTTCTCATAACGGCCCAGGACGGATGGAGAAGATGGAAAGGAAAGATCTCTGATCAGAGAAGACGTCTCCTGTGAGTCACCTGATATAACTGCACTGTAATGTATATGGTGTATAGAACCTGTGTAGAGCTGGGGCCACCTCTATATGACTGGATGAGGTGATTTAGTATACTGGATTTGGTCAGTAACAATATGGTGGTGATGGTAGTGGTTGTGGTGTGGCAGTAATGTTTCCTTCCTATATAGTGGTAGTACTGGTAATATTGGTCACAGTATACAGGATTTGGTCGGTTGAAAGTATAGGGCCTGGATACGCATCAGAACTCCCGCATCAGAGTTCTGCTGCGAACTCCCGCGAGTCTCGCTGTAAATTCGCAGCGGAAAACTCGCTGTCGATACGCCAAGTGTTTGTAGCCTCCGGGATACGCATCAGAACTCCCGCATCAGAGTTCTGCTGCGAACTCCCGCGAGTCTCGCTGTAAATTCGCAGCGGAAAACTCGCTCTCGATACGCCAAGTGTTTGTAGCCTTAATGAAGTTTAGATGAGCGATTCGGTCATCTCTACTGGCAGCACTAGTGTGGTGTTCACAATATGGGATACATAATGTCATATTTATTGTGTACCTAAAATTTTCCCATTTAAAATTTGGTTCCTAAATACCTTAACGGAGGCGCCGTTGTCTCCGCTCCCTGCTGTCTGTACCTGTGGAGGCGGCGTTGTCTCCGCTCCATGCTGTCTGTACCTGTGGAGGCGGCGTTGTCTCCGCTCCCTGCTGTCTGTACCTGTGGAGGCGCCGTTGTCTCCGCTCCCTGCTGTCTGTACCTGTGAATTATGAGGCGAAGCTTCCTGATCTATCTCCAGTGTGAGACCCAGTGTAATGTGATCCTATGGTGCCCTCTTCTAATGCACAGGTACGCTCAGCAATAGAGTTGATCAAACTTCGTGAAATCCTAGGTTCCATTGAACTCGAACACTCACAAACCTGCTGCATTAGATTCCCAATGCCTTCCTGGTCCGTGGGGAAGGAGGAGACTGCCCGGGTACTGGAATTCTGAAATTCAGCCTAGGTAATAGGAATTCCAGTCGGTACCCGGGCAGTCTCCTCCTTCCCCACGGATCGGGAAGGCATCAACAATCTAATGCGTCAGGGCTGTGAATGTTCGAGTTCGAGTTTGCTGTGAATGTCGCCTTAAGACGCCGTCATTTTGTTTTCCGGCATGCCTAGATCACTGTTGCCATAAGCTACATACACAAAATTTGGAAAACTTATATTAGACACATAAGGCTTTCATGTGATGTAACATTTGTTACCATAGAAAAAAAAAAGAACACAAAGCCAAAGACTTATCAGCAGCCCCTTGAAAAATCCAAAATAAAATATAATATCATACAATATACAAGATACAATACGGACAAGGAGAGAAAATAGCGCTGAACCTCACACCTATGGCTGATACTAATGCTTCTCAGCTGCATTTAAAAACCAACTTCAGGATGTTGGTATATAATTTGATCAAACCATATTGCCCCATGTACCAGCGTGCAGGTCTCCTGGCTCACATGGGTCCCTACACTAACTCACCACAGTGTCAGTCAGCGACCGCCAAGGCGTGCACAAACAGGGAAGGGAGTCCATAGAACGGCCCTGCAACCCCACTGTCACAGGACTGATACCCAGAGGCCCCCGTAAATCCCAGCAGGCACCGCCGGCGGAGAAGGCTGTCACCTACAACACAAGTGTGAACAAGGTCTAAAACACTCACCACACTCCAGCAAGTAGAATAGGAAGGATAGGAGGTACAAGTCATGTGTGCACAGGTGTCTCCTGCTAATTGCGGTCATGTGGGTCTTACCAGGAGGAGTGCTAACACTGAAAAAAAGGGAGAAATGTAAAATACGGACAAGGAGAGAAAATAGCGCTGCACCTCACACCTATGGCTGATACTAATGCTTCTCAGCTACATTTAAAAACCAACTCCAGGATGTTGGTATATAATTTGATCAAACCATATTGCCCCATGTACAAGCGTGCAGGTCTCCTGGCTCACATGGGTCCCTACACTAACTCACCACCGTGTCAGTCAGCGACCGCCATTTTGGGGCATTTTGGGTTTGGTCCTGTGACATTGGCCTCCCTTCCCTGCATGTGCACGCTTTGCGGGGTTGGCAGTCGCTGACCGACACGGTGTAGAGTTAGCGTAGGGACCCGTGTGAACCAGGGGACCTGCACATGGTACACGGGGCTATTATGATTTGATCAAATTATATACAGAAACCCTGGTGTTGAATTTTAAAATGGGCCTGGCGGCATTGGTATCAGCCATAGATGGGATGTGCGGCCGTTCCTTTCTCTCCATGTCATGTTATACAAGATACAATACCTTCTATTTTTGACAAGGATAGCATTGGATTCAGGATCAAGAGCACTTCAAGACCATATTAGCAGGTTGGTATGTAACAACCCAGGGATGGTTTCCCTTTAATAACTAGTCAAGGCATTTTTTTTAAACTAAAGTTATTAGCTGCTCCATCTACTTTATGTGTTATGTTTATTTCTGCAACATTTTTCCCTTTGGCAAATAATAATGACATACTTTATAAGAGTTAACTTGGGAATTGCTGAATGCTGACGATCATTTCATCGCTGCAGGGTGGTACACTTCTGATTTACTGAGGAAGTCTAATTTATACCATCCTGAGAGTATCTTTATCTTTACACCATAATATGCAGCATCATTTGTATATAATATACAATACTATGTTTACAACTTAAAGAAGCAGTTCACAAAAAATTATTATTTCCCCCCCTCCGGTAGGCGCTGGCACGCATACTCACCACAGCCGATTGGAGTCCCATGGCAAGCATTCGTTCTGGTCCCGCGGCGCCGTTAAAATCCGGTGGGCGCTCACTTCAGCCTCTGCTGTGACTCCTCTTCTGTGCCCTGTTATTGAATGCTGGAGGTCACACGCTTCCATAGAGAATGCATTGAAGCGAGTTCCGGCGTACAATCCCAGGAGACAGAAGAGGAGTCACAACAGAGGCTGATGGGACCAGAACGAAGCCGCACCGCGGGACACCGATCGGCTTCGGTGGGTATGCTTGCCAGCGCCTACCCGGGGGGGGGGGGGTTGAGGATGACAGGCAGAAAGATCATTTACTGGCTTCTCTGCCTGTCAATCATCCCTCAGGCAGAGCGCGGTGACTAGATACCGGCGGGGAGCTGCCCAGATGACTACTTCCCCAACGCTGCCTGGTTATACACCAACTGCTGCAGCCATGGCCAGTACGTGCTGCAGGAGCTGTATACAGCAGTTCAGGGAACCATATCAGCCCGATTGGGCTGATTGGTTCCCTTTAAAGAGGAAAGTATTACTCTCTAACTATTCTTTTTCTTTAAAATTTGGGGCCACATAAATATTTGAACTTCATTAAAAAAGTATAGAGAGGTAAAGGTTGATGTGACTGAACAAAAAAGTAATGACTTTTCAATAATTTGTTAAATGCATTGACAGATATGCAATTTCCTTCTGTAGAAAAGTTAAGGTCTAAAAGCGAAGCACTATTATCTGGTATTGCCCTTTTTTTTTTTTTTACAGAAACAACCTTCAGCAGACATGTCTTACAACTGTTTAGTGTTCCCTGACATCAACTTTTTCTTCAGTTTGAAGATGTGCAATGCTTGAAGGGTTTCTTGCATATACAATCAATTTAAAAAGGGTTTTCTTGGTAAGGATGATATTTTCTAGACGGGAGTGATCAGATTAAGGCTGGGTTCACACTACGTATATTTCAGTCAGTATTGTGGTCCTCATATTGCAACCAAAACCAAGAGTGGATTAAAAACACAGAAAGGCTCTGTCCACACAATGTTGAAATTGAGTGGATGGCCGCCATATACCAGTAAATAACTGCCATTATTTCAATATAACAGCCGTTGTTTTAAAATAACAGCAAATATTTGCCATTAAATGGCGGCCATCCACTCAATTTCAACATAGTGTGAACAGATCCTTTCTGTGTTTTTAATTAGGGATGGTCCGATGGTCATACGAACCCGAACCCTCGGTAATGACTCCCGCTGTCTGCCCGCTCCGTGGAGCGGGCGGATCCAGCGGGAGGACCGCCTGGAAAACTGGGATACAGCCATAGCCATAGGCTGCATCCCAGTTTTCCAGGCGTTCCTCCCGCTGTATCCGCCCGCTCCACGGAGAGGGCAGACAACGGGAATCTGCTGCCGAGCGTTCGGGTTCATACGAACCCGAACCTCGGCAGGTTCGGACCATCCCTATTTTTAATTCACTCCTTGTTTTGGTTGCAATATGAGGACCACAATACTGACTGAAATATACGTAGTGTGTACCCAGCCTAACAGTGAATAAAAAACTACAGTGATTTAAGTTATTTCACCTAAAATATAGCACATTTGTACATTTTCAGCAGGGGTGTAACTAGGAATCATGGGGCCCCTTAGCAAAACAAACTTTATGGGCCCCTCCACCCCCAACATATTCAACTGGCCAAATGCAGTCCCCCAATGCATCACTTGTGTGCCAGGGAGCTGGGAGAACTAAAAACCATTGTGTCGGGCAAGGCTAGCATGTGTATAGGGAGGGCTCTTGTGACTGGAGAGACCCACAGTGCCTTGGGACATGTTGTGAGACGCTACCATGAACGCAGACCAGGTACAGGTATATATAAAGGTATTAAATACATATTAAAGGGGTCTGGAACACTTGTGCAAGCTGGTGCCTTTATCTGCAGATCCTGGATGTGGCTCCTCCGCTCGTGTTCGGGGTTGCACGTGTTTAAAATATGGTCTAGTATGCCAACATACATTTCATTTACATTCCATGTAGCCATATGTCCACTAGCGTACCGTGCTACTGTTTCCTCTTCATGTACCATGTCATTGTCTTATGTGTTGCAGAACTACAACTCCCATTGTGATGTGATGTAGTTCTGCATATTACCCCACACAACATGCTGGAAGTTGTAGTTCAACATTCTTATTCTGTACACCATGCTGTAAGATAAAGCCCTGCATATTACCACACAGAATACTGGGAGATGTAGTCCTGCATATTACCACAAACCATGCTGGGAGATGTAGTCCTGTATATTACCACACACCATGCTGGGAGATATGGTTCTACTGTGCCACTGCTTCCCTCCTCCTATATGGTGTCATCCCAGGGCTACTGGTTGGTGGAAGTTTGGTGGGTGGGCAGAGGGGGCGGAGCGCGGGCAGCTCTGGGACGCTCTGACACTTGGGGTACCCTGAGAGCATTAGCAGAGGGTGTGGCCTAGCTCAGATGCTCCAACGTCCTCCTCAACTTCCTGGGACTATTACTCTGCCCCCCTGTAAGTGTACGGCAGAGCTTGCATTCAGGTGCACACTTGGGGGGGCGGAGACAGTAGGCAGTGGCACTAGTGTACAGTGCTTCCCGGAGCACCAGCAGGAGCTAGGAGGCGGTGACCTTGCGGGCCCCATGCAGATAGGTGTGGGCCCAGCCACACCTATAACTGTTTTATTTTTCCACCTATTTTTTGTGACATGATTTCTAGTTTTTATTAATACCATATTGATGTAGAAAGGAATATTTGTTAGTTTTTTATTCATTTTCTCTGATATATATATGTGACAAAATCCCGATTACTTTTTTTTTTTTGCTCTTTTTTTTTATGCTGTTCACCATACAGGAACACTATTGTTATATTTTAATATACAGGACGAATGCGACAGTGTCAGGAGCTGATCTTTTCACTAACAGCTGCTTGCTTCATAGATGATGTACTGGTTTGTCAACGGTTCTTAAATGGTTAAGCACATTGGCCTCCTAAGGGCCCTATTCCACCGGACGATTATCGTTTGCATAATTGTTAACAATTAACGATCTCAAACGACCGCTATTGCGAAAGACCTGAAAACGTTCACTCATTTCCGTGGAACGATAATCGTTACTTATGATCGTAATTGCGATCATTTTTCTTTGCTATTTCTTAGCTATTGCGTTCGTATCTATTGCGAACAACCGAACGATGTCTTCTTCAATGTGAACGTTTTGCGAACGAGCAACGATAAAAATAGGTCCAGGTCTTATAAAGCGATCAACGATTTCTCATTCGGTCTTTAATCGTTAACTGCATTTCAACCGAACGATTATCGTTTAGATACAAATGATTTAACGATAATCTGAACGATAATCGTCCGGTGGAATAGGGCCATAAGGCATATATTGATTACAAGATCTATTTAGGATGCTTCTGAAAATGTTCCATTCACTTTGTGTACTATGAAAAGTTGGCCTAAAGTAGTCTTTTGTAAAACCTATGTTATAACTTATGTTATTTCATCTGCTGGGCCTGCAGAGTTTATATCAGGGTAGTCCCTTATAAGCCATTATAATAACTACTTCATTCTGCTTTGCTACCTCATCTATTGACTTTATTATTATGCTTTCAACTACATCTAATATAGTTAAGGCAAACCTCTAACAGTGCTTTATCTATCTTTCTCCCTCCTCTTACAGTAGTGCTTGAAAAGTGCATCTCTTGTTACAGTTCAGATTAACATCTATAATGAGTTCTGGCTATAACAATCCACAGTCAGACAGATTACGTACATTCAAGACCATTATACCCTCCCCAGGATTGGTTAACTAACAAAAATCCTGGATCCAAAGAAATAGAATTTACAGCACTCACTTGCAGTCCAACAAAGTGTTTATTCCAGTCATACGTAAGCCAACACTAATAAATACAAAGAACCAACGAATATACAATATACAAGAAACCAACGAATATACAAATACATCTAAAACTGTAAATCCATCCCATAGAATTGGTTCTCTGTATATAAGGGGAATATGTGCAGAGGTATGACGTGATGAATCGCACCTGAGCGTGAAACCGCTGTTGCTTTGTATTTGTTAGTGCTGACCTACATAGGTCTGGGATAAATACACTGTTGGGCCATGTTCACACAACGTATTTTTTGGATAAATCAGGGCTGTATGTAAATTAATGGAATCACGGTTGGAGCGTATACACATAGTATACTCTCCGGCCTTGATTCCATCCGGCCACACAAAAAAATGACGTAGGTTTTCTGCGGCCGCTATTCATTGAACCTGTCAGTTCACACAATGGAGCGTGCGGCTCCAGACGCACGCTCCATTGTGTGCAGTGGGGAATTCGGATGTGGGCGCACCTGTGTGCAGAAATGAAGATCATCCGGCCGTTACTGCAATACCAGCTGGGATGACCTTCTCTGACATCGGCCATTCTGTGACCCGGCCGGGTCACAGAACGGCCGGTGTCTTACGCCATGTGAACATGGTCTTGGACTGTAAGTGAGTACCGTGGTTGCTGTTTCTTTGGATTCCTTTATCTGGATGTGTCTTAATTTATCCACTGAGCAACACAATCCATGTGGTTATGTTTGGGATCTAAGTGCACAGATTGGTATCTCTTCCTAGTATTATTAACAAAAATCATATCAAAGGCAAGGTGAGTAATAATCTGTGAGGTTGCAAAAGACCCAAAAGTAACTTCAAAGAAACTAAAGGCCTTTCTCACAATAGGAGAACACTAAACAACAATGATGTGCATGGCAGGATTGCAATGAGAAAGTTCTTGCTCTCTAAAAAGAACATTGCTGCCTATCTGTTGTTTTGTAAAGATTTTTTGTCATGTGAATTGTTTGGGCGGACAGTGGAATCTGTCTGAGCATAGAATGGAGCCTATGGGACCGACGGAACTTTAAGTGGGGGTGTGTGGTGGAATTCACTTGATGATTTCGGCTTGCAATCCATAGTGTGCACATACCCTAAGTGATTCTGAAGGTGGTGGGGGAGTGAGAGAGAAGTGTGTTTTTTTTTATTATTTATTTCACTCATCGCTGAGTATATAAATAAAACATAAATAAGTGATGCCCAGACAACCCCTTTCTCTGTCTACATTGTGTCTTACTCATCATCACTTTGTACCACTGTTCTTTCTGATATGGAGAGCTCACTGTTTAGGAGAGGAGGGAGAGGGGTTCTGAAGAGTGTACAGCATTGGGAATAAGTTATGTAATAGAGATGAGCAAACCTCTAGCATGCTCGAGTCCATCCGAACCCGAACTTTCGGCATTTGATTAGCGGTGGCTGCTGAAGTTGGATAAAGCCCTAAGGCTATGTGGAAAACATGGATATAGTCATTGGATATAGTCATTGGCTGTATCCATGTTTTCCAGACAACCTTAGAGCTTTATCCAAGTTCAGCAGCCACCGCTAATCAAATACCGAACGTTCGGGTTCGGATCGACTCGAACCCGAACCCGGTTCGCTCATCTCTATTATGTAACTGATATGATGACTAGTAGTTTCATGCAATGACATAACCCCAGTCCTGTGCTCTCTGTAGACTCCCTCCTCTTAGTTTTGAGTGCTGAGCTACCATATCAGATACAGCAATGGCAGAAACTCCAAGTGGTGTAAGAAGCAGCTAACACATATGCCTGGGTTCCAACTGCGTTTTTGCAGTCCATTTTTTGTTCATCTGTTTTATGGAAGAAAAGAAAATGGGTCAAAAAATGGATGTATTTGTGTGTATCCGTTTTGATCTGTTGTTCCATTGATCTCCATTATAAAAAAAAAGGAAACAGATCAAAATACATACTTTTTTTTAGCTTACACAAAGATATGTTGAGTTGTGTATGCTAACAAATGGATGTGTTTTGATCCTTTTTTTACATAATGGAAATCAATAAAAAAGGATGAAAATGGATGCATATAAATACATTTTTTAATGCAAAAACAAGATGAAGAAAAGAGAATGCAAAAATGCAGTGTGAACCCAACCTAACTGCTTACATACCTTTGACCCCTTGCCTCTGCAGCCTATTTTGGCCTTAATGCCCAGGGCCTATTTTTCAAATCTGACCTGTCTCTCTTTATGTAGTAATAAAAAGATAATCATGTCACATAAACTTATTATTACTGCAACATCTACAACATGTCTACTTTATGGGGTCGACATTTGGTTAACCTCCTTTTACTTTTTAGGATGTTAGAGGACTTCAAAATTTTGCAGCGATTTTTCAAATTTTCATGTAAATTTCAAATTCTGATTTTATTAGGGATTAATTCAGTTCTGAAGTGGATTTGTGGGGCCTGAATGTTAGTTACTCCTATAAATCTCATAAGTTTCATAAGTTTATTAAACCTTTAGATGTTTTGCAGAAATTTAAGCAAGTTGGAGGGGAAATTAAAAATTTTTATTTTGGGGGGGCAGATATTCAATTTTAATCCATTTTTTCTTCTAACACAGCAAATACTAACTGAGAAATGAAACTCAATATTTATTCCCCTTATTTCAATGTTAGAAACCCACCATATGTGGCCGCAGTGCTTTACCTGACTCAACCACAGGCCCCAGACATGACAGAGGCCTGGGGAATTTTGGGGCCTTTTTTTTTTTTTTTTAGCCATTATACCATGTCACAGAGGGCTGTGTAAGACAAGTTGACGTTTCCATGGGTACCATTCTGGGAGACATGTAACAACCTGATAATTTTTTATTTCATTTTTTATGGGGTGGTACGAATTAAAAACACAATTTAGCAGCTGTTTTTCATCATTTTTTTGTACACCGTTTACTATACGTTACACATGACATGTTATTATAATGTGTCAGGCCGCTACGATTACGATATCCATTTTTTATAGCTTTCGTTTTAGTTTATGCCGTTTATACTAAAAATACTGTTTGTGTTTTGCACTGGGGGGGGGGGGGGGGGGGTCGGAGGGAGCGGATCGGACAGAACCCAGTGCAAGTAAGTCAGGTGCAGAGCACCTGGGACAGGAAGGCACTGACCCAGGAGTGTCCATCTAGCTTCATCACTGCAACAAGGAGGAAGGTACTGCTCAGGGGAGATAGAGCTGGAGCTGCAGGGGAGTATATTGCAGCTAGCAGGATCAGAAAGTGAGACCCTCTGACAGACTGCACATAGTTCATAGACTGAAGTTACATCCTTCCTGATACCAAGTTTCTTAAAGAGACAGTGTCCCTGTTGAATGTATCTACCGGTTATTCGAGTTCAAGAGTTTATTGTTGTGTTGCAGAATTTTCATCAGTAAAGTTATTCTAATATTACTCAGTTGTCAGAGTGAGTTTGTCGCCATCCAACTGCACCCTTACATCATTCTGGGACTAATACTTATACAGTGCACATTGTCAGTGACAGTATATCGGCCATACTATACAGCCATTAGATAATTGCCTCAATGGCCATGGAAGTAATATCAATAAAGGTTCCTTAAAGCGACTCTGTACCCCCCCCCCCCCCCCCCCCCCCCCCCCCCCCCCCAAAAAAAAAAAAAAAAAAAAACACTTGCACCTACGGATAGCTGCTTTTAATCCAAGATCTGTCCTGGGGTCCGTTCGGCAGGTGATGCAGTTATTGTCCTAAAACGGAAGTATCTGTGCTCTAACTTTGCACCACCCCTCCGTTCCTCCTCCCCACCCTCTTCAGCATTAGGAATGCCACTGAAACATTTTCTCCATGCTGAACATTACACAGGTCCTTAACGATCCAGCCTATGTTCCGGGCTGACACAGCTGGGGAATAGGAGGCAATCTGCCTGGAGCATTCCTAATAATGAAGAGGGTGGGGAGAAGGGACAAAGAGGCTGTGCAAAGTTAGGGCACAGATACTCCCGTTTGGCACAGGCTTCAAGTTTAAAAGTATTTTTTTAGGACAATAACTGCATCACCTACCGAATGGACCCCAGGACAGATCTTGGATTAAAAGCAGCTATCCGAAGGTACAAGTGGTTTGGGGGGGGGGGTTATAGCCAGGAAAAAGCTATAAACAGGGATCAGGTCATAAAGACTGGAATCTATCCTTTTTTCAAATCCATTCCTAGCTTTGGCTTAAAAAATCTGTCAGATAAATCTCTCTGTGTAAACGCACCATTAGACTCTATGCACAGATTGCCGATCCAACAGGACAGAGATAAGTGGCCTACCCCTACCTGCCGCTACAAGTGACCACGGCGCCAGCCACACTAGTGTGTGGAACCACTCGCATTGGAGCGGTCCTGCACACATTTAAAGCCCCTTTACTGCAGTAACATATATATATATATATATATATATATATATATATATATATATATATATATGCACACATTCCCACTCCTACTGCACGGGGCATGTGCAATAGGATTGTATATATATATACGTATTGTGGATGCGAAGGGGTTAAACATAGATTATCCTAACATTGTCATTTGGTGCATAGTAGCTATCCTAGATTTATAAAGATTATGCCATAGATTTTATTTTGGACACTGTTTCCATTCTTTTTTAGATGTTTTTAATTGTACCTAATGTTTTTAATGAAATTTAAGGTATTTTAATGTTTTTAGATGTGTTTGCCATCAGTTTCTAAATATTTTTTCTGACTTTGCCTAATGGTCTATTCACACCTAGCCTGCCTGCCTCAGTGTGACATTACTTCTCTATGGGAGTGCCTATGCTCCTCCATTGCCGACGCTCTCCGCTTAAAGAGGTCACATGTCCCCTGTCATGGCTTTGGAGGAGCGAGTGCAGGGCCAATTCTAGGTTCTATGCTGCCTGAGGCGAAAATTGAAACTGCGCCCCTTCCCCCGCAAACACAACTATGTACCAGCAGTGAACATTGCATATATGACTACATACCAACAGTGCATACAGAACTACATAACAGAAGTGCATACACTAAGGGTATGTTCACATTAAGTAAAACAAGCAGAACTTTCCGCCACAGAATCCCACCTGTCTCATTGTTCCATAGCCCGTCTATGGGAGAGCGCACGCTTCTCCGCAGCCGTCACTCTCCGCTCAAAGAAGTGACATGTCATGTGTCATATGGCTATGACACACGGAGGCAGGCAAAATTCCGCCTGTTTTACTCAGTGTGAACATATCCTAACATGTAAAATTACAAAAGGTAACAGCATCCAGGCGTAAAATTACAAAAGGTAACAGCATCCAAGTGCTTTATTCCATCATGGCAGTAACATAGCAGCAACATTTCGAACTATGGGGTCTTTTTCAAGCTGATACAATATACAGATGAACAGGGTATATATACAACATACAGCCAATCACATGTTAGCTAGCAGGTTACATGACGGAGGTGATGCATAGAGCTCGTAATGCATGGTGCTGAGTGATAACAATGATGGATGAGCAATTTTTGTGCTACCACCACGATTCCGTACGTGGTAATGGTTAAATGGTACCCAAATAGTCTCCTAGTATGGATTGGGGATCCTGTAACGAATACCTTTGGGCGCAAGGACGACTCAGATGATGGACGTGCTCGAGAAGCATGGGCGTAGCTACCATAGAGGCAGGGTAGGCAGTTGCTATGGGGCCCATGCAGGAGGGGGGCCCAGAGGGGAAGGTAAGAGCGTGTGTCCTTCTGCTTAACCATTTATGTATTGCAGCGTGTAAGCGACCCAATGTTTACTTACATGCTGCAACACAAAAAAGGGTTAACAAGCAGAGGACTTGGATCTCTGTTTCACTGCTCTGATAACCCCTGACCTCTGTTCTCCAGCTGGCAATCAAATCAAGTAGGAAAGGAAAATGTGTAGAGGTCATGGGTTATCAGTACACCAGCAGTAAAGCAGATATATGTATATATATATATATACAGATAGATAGAAATTATATACACACAGTGCTTTGTGTTGTGCTTAGGGGAGGGGGCCCCTTAAAATTTTTTGCTATGGGGCTTTGTGAATCCTTGCTACGCCCCTGTCAAGAAGCTAAAGCAGTACTGTGGGTTGCCGATCATTAAGGGACAATGAAGATTTAAGTTTTGATTGCTTATAGGAACTATGTTCTTCTTGCAAGTTGGTTTATTTTTTTTTTTACCTTCATGCCTGCGCGTATGGTTTATGAGCGAGCGTTATAGATGCCATTGCAACGGTCATCTGACAGTTGTGATGTCACCCTTCGCTCGGTGATTGGTCTGATCCCTGACATGCGCAGTAGCATCGTCAGGACGCTGATGCTCGCGTGGTATGGTTGCACCGTGGAGCTGGCTGGATGCAAGTCCTGGGGATGTCTGCTATTTTAATATGTAAGTTTGATTTGCTCACTATTACACTGTTGGTGGTGTTGAGGGTTAATCCTTTTCTGCTTAGAGACTTTATTATATTCTGTGAGTCTGGAAGAGACTTATAGGAGTGCTATGGTGTCTTTTGAATACCCTAACATGTATTAGTGCCAGTCTTAGTGGTGGTGACATATGGGGATCCAAGTGTTAGAGACCCCCTAATAGTAGACAGTCTGCCTAATACTGCCAGCTTTATACACACAATAATACTGTTAGCCTCAGAGAACACCATACCATTATAATTTTGCGCAAATTGGTGCAAAATGCATTAATGTACATGAGGTGACAGAGTTGTCATGCCCCCTCCCTAATACCAGCCCTGACAGTGCCCACCACAGGGATTCCTAACTGAGCCGGAATATTTCCACAGCTGTGTGTGTGCTGGCTGGGGGAGCTGTCAGCATTTGTGCACAGAAGTCACACAGTTCCTGTCCATGCCACTGTCCGTTTGGGGGAGGGAGGTACCAATAAGCACAGCAAAGTGCAGAACCTGCAGTGGCTGGGCTTCGGTCTGTTTCTGGAGCCAGGAGTGTGAGGCATTCATCATTCACAAAGGTCTTGAATCTCAGTTGTGAGGCCGGCAAGAGTGAGAGTGTCACTGCACAGATTCCATTAAGTCAGTGGACTTAAAATGACAGGGCAGAAGCTGCTGCCCCTAAAGGGACAACAGAATCTGCCGACTGAGGCGCAATCCTCATTCCGCCTCATGGCAGAAGTGGCCCTGAGTGCGTGCTCTCCCATAGACTGGCTATGGGACTCTGAGACAGGCGGGATTCCCCAAATGTTAGAATGGAATATAAGTGTATCAGCAAGAACTAGAATATTTGATCTAACTGCAAATATTTTAAGATTGGCCAAGTAACCTTAAAGAGAACCTAACACTTATATAGTGTGAGCGCACACTAAATGAATAGTAATGTAAAGAAGGAGTACGAGCTACTTCAGTATAAATAACCAAGATAAACAAAATAATATAATTATTATTTAATAATAATAATAATAATAATTTTTATTTATATAGCGCCAACAGATTCCGCAGCATTTTACAATTCTGGGGGTACATACATAGACAAAAAATAGACATTACAGAAATATACATATAATTATCCATACATGAGGAGTGAGATCCCTGCTCGCATGCATGAGCTTACTAACTATCAGGAGGGGGTGCGAGACAAAATGGCAGAGGGGCAAAGTGCATCATTGTTCTTATGGTCCGGCCATCTTTATAAATAAGGCAGTGCAGGTAAGGGTGGGTGAACCTGTCACCAACCAATGCCTGCATGCACAGGTCTAAGTGCTTAAATGCTTGGCGTTTGTGTATGTATGTGTCTGTGTGTGTGTGTGCGTGCGTGTGGTGGAGGTGTGTGTGTGTGCGGGGGGGACGGGGGGTTGAGGGTAGCAGTCAAAATTAGGAAACCTGGTAAGCCTGCTTGAACAGATGTGTTTTGAGGGCACGTTTGAACCTTTGTGTATTGGAGGTGAGTCTGACAGTCTTGGGTAATGCATTCCATAGAACTGGTGCAGCTCGGGTGAAGTCCTGAGACGGGAGTGAGAGGTGCGGATCAAGGTGGATGTTAGTCGTAAGTCATTAGAGGAGCGTAAGGCACGGGTAGGACAGTAGACATATAGGACAGTAGAGATGAGGGAGGAGATATAGGGAGGTGCAGCACTGTGGAGAGCTTTATGGGTGAGCAGGAGGACTTTATATTGTATCCTGTGTTTAATAGGGAGCCAGTGTAGTGACTGGCGCAGGGGGGAGGCATCGGTATAGAGGCTGGACATGGAGATGAGCATGGTCGCTGTATTGAGAATGGACTGGAGAGAGGAGAGTTTAGAGGAAGGAAGGCCCATTAGTAAGGAATTGCAGTAGTCAAGACGGGAATGGATCAGAGCAACAAGAGTTTTAGCAGATTCAACAGTAAGGAAGAGACGGATTTTAGAGATGTTTTTTAGATGCAGGTTACAGGAACGTGAAAGAGATTTATTTTGAGGAGTGAAGGAGAGATCCGAGTCAAACATAACCCCAAGGCAGCGGGCTTGCTAAGCAGGGGTTATGGTTGCACCACAGACAGAAATGGAGATGTCAGGTGGGGGGCGGTTAGCAGAGGGAGGGAATACAAGAAGCTCAGTCTTAGCAAGGTTTTGTTTTAGGAATAGGGAGGACATAGCGTTAGAGACGGCAGACAGACAGTTACTGGTGTTCTGTAGAAGAGGGGGGTGATATCACGGGAGGTGGTATACAGCTGGGTATCATCGGCATAGAGATGGTACTGAAAACCAAACTTGCTGATGATTTGTCCGATGGGTAAAATGTAAAGTGAGAAAAGGAGAGGGCCCAGGACTGATCCCTGGGGAACCCCGACTGTAAGAGGAAGAGAAGATGACGTGGAGCCAGAAAGTGATACACTAAAGGAGCGGTCATAGAGATAGGAGGAAAACCAGGAAAGAGCAGAGTCCTTGAGGCCGATAGAGCGGAGCGTGGAGAGGAGGAGCTGGTGGTCTACAGTGTCAAAAGCAGCAGATAGATCCAGGAGAATGAGCAGGAATGGTCACCTTTAGATTTGGCGGAGAGGAGATCATTAGAGACTTTAGTAAGGGCAGTTTCGGTAGAGTGGTGAGGATGGAAACCGGACTGAAGAGGGTCAAGGAGAGAGTTGTCAGAGAGGTAGCGGGTTAGGCGGGAATAGACCAGGCGTTCCAGCAGTTTGGAGATAAAAGTAAGATTAGAGACAGGTCGATAGTTGGCTGCACAGGATGGATCTAGGGAGTTTTTTTTCAGTAATGGAGTGATAATGGAGTGTTTGAAAGCCGAGCGGAAGATGCCAGAGGAGAGGGAGAGGTTAAAGATTTTAGTAAGGTAAGTAGTGACAACAGGAGAGAGAGACTGGACAAGGTGTGAGGGAATAGGGTTACTAGGTGGTGGGAGGAGAGGAGGAGAGGAGTCTGGAGACTTCCTCCTCTGTTACAGGTTCAAATACTGAGAGGGAAGAGGAGGAAATACAAGAGGGAATGAAAGTCAACACTACTTAGGGACTGGGAGGTGATCTCCTGACGGATAGTATCTATATTTTCCTTGAAGTAGGATGCTAGGTCTTCAGCACAGAGGTTAGTTACGAGTGTCTGAACTTTGGGTTTGAGGAGGGAGTTGAGTGTATCAAAGAGACGTTTTGGGTTATGGGATAGAGATGAGATGAGAGAGGTAAAGTAAGATTGTTTAGCAGAATGAAGAGCGGAGTAGTAGCTTTTAAGCACAAATTTGTAATGTAGGAGTTTTGCATCAGTTTTAGACTTCCTCCACGAACGTTCAACACACCTAGAACACAGTCTAAGAAAACGAGTTGAAGGTGTGTGCCAAGGTTGTAGTCGTCTGCGTTTTGCTGATTGAGGTGTGATGGGTGCCATTTTGTCAAGGGTTGTTTTGAGGGTGTCGTGATAGCATTTGGCAGCCAGATTGAGACAGGAGAGTGAAGAGATAGGAGGCAGTGATGACTGTACAGAGTCTGTAAGTTGTTGGGTGTTGATGGCACGTAAGTTTCGTTACATGACAAAGGTTGGGGTGTCAGGAGGAGAATGAGTATTAGTGATTGAAAAGGAGAGAAGATTGTGGTCCGAGAGCCCGGTAGGAGTGTTATAAAGGTGAGAAACTAGGCAAAGTCTGGAGAAGACAAGGTCCAGGGTATTCCCACCCTTGTGGGTTGGAGAGTCAGAATGCTGGGAGAGGCCAAAGGAGCAGGTTAGGGAAAGAAACTGAGAGGCCGATGGGGAAAGTGGATTGTCAATAGGGATAATAAAAGCGCCCATAATGAGGGCAGGAATGTCAGAAGATAGAAAGTAAGGAAGCCAGGTGGAAAAGTGGTCAAGAAAGTGTCGTTGTGAGCCAGGGGGGCGATATATGACTGCAACTTTCAGGGAAAAGGGCCGTAAGAGTCTAATGGTGTGCACCTCAAAAGAGGAGAATGAGAGAGAGGGTACAGGGGGAATGACCTGGTAAGTGCAGTCCTGGGAGAGAAGTACACCTACTCCTCCACCATGCCTGTTATCAGGTCTAGGAGTATGGGAAAATTGAAGGCCTCCATGGGTCAGAGCAGCAGGTGGGGCTGTGTTTGACTCTTGTAGCCATGTTTCTGTGAGAGCCAGCAGGTTGAGCGATTTATTGAGGAATAAGTCGTGGGTTTCAGTAAGTTAGTTGCAGACAGATCTAGCGTTCCATAGAGCACAGTTAATGGAGATGGGGTCTGGCATGCAGGGAATCTTAATCAGGTTAAAAGGGTTTCTGTAGGAGGCTGATGAAAAGAAGCTGTTAGTAAAGGTTGGAGGACCAGGGTTAGGAGAGATGTCTCCAGCAGTAAGCAGGAGCAGAGATAGAGATAGCAGGTGTGAGTAAGAGAAGGAGGGAGGATGTTTGGAATGGGAAGAAATGGTTTATTGTATTGGAAAAATATAGCATCAGCAGGTAGAAGGGAAGGAGAGATAAATATACTATTGCTTGATATAGGAGTTGGGGGTTTGGAGCAGAGTTTGAGTATTAGGGAAGCAAAAGTGATAGCAAAGGTGAACATTTTTGGAGAGCAGAGGAGTATATGGAATGCAGTTACCTTCAGTTCCCTTCTGGTTTAATTCATCTAGAAACTTTGACTGATCAGCACTTAGAGTGATCAGCAATGACCATGGTCAGGAATGACCAGAGCAGTTGGCTATATAGTTATATAACTAGCTGAGAAGTACTACCAGGTGTGAAACATGGGGTGGGTGGGGAAGAGATGGAAGAGGGCAGGGGTAACTGATAGAGAGGAGTTGGTAAACAAACAAAAGAACAAGCCTGAAGAGAAAATTTTCAGCACATTCAAAAATTATACACAAAATATACTTTATTAAACATAGACAGGTAAAAACACACAAAAAAGAAAGAAGCGCTCTATACAGCAATAAAAACTAACTACAAGGAGGGAGACCAAGATAAGTCAGCCCTCCAACCGAGATCCTCCACATGAATGTAAAATGTTTAAAAATCTGGTATCCCTCACTAATGTCAGAATGCAAATATGCAATACATACATGAGAAATGATAAAGATAGAATATCATGAAAAGATAATACATACACAAAATAAATACATGCAGTATTGTACAAACCACAATAAAGAAATAGTAGAGGGATGAGTGTGACCCCGGTATATACCCTGACCCACGCGTTCCGTCAGCAAGACGCTGACTTCATCAGGGGTCTGTGTTAGAGATCCCTGATGAAGTCAGCGTCTTGCTGACGGAACGCGTGGGTCAGCGTATATAACGGAGTCACTCTCATCCCTCTAATATTTCTTTATTGTGGTTTGTACAATACTGCATGTATTTATTTATTTATTTTGTGTATGTATTATCTTTTCATTACATTCTATCTTTATCACCTCTGCTACATCACATAGACTCAGCAGTGCTGGAGCTGACGTATCTCTGCAATGTCTGACAGAACACATTCTTCACTGCTACATCACATAGACTCAGCACTAATATAGATGTGACACATGTAATACAGCTATATCTCTACTATAGCTTCCAGGACATTCTCGGCACTGATGCATCTTACACATTCTACACAGTTACTACATCTCACATGGCACCGATACAGATCCGGGGGCGGGATGCCGCGGGCGACCGGCTATGTTGTGAGACTGGGGGGGAGGGGGTGCCGCGGGTTGCCGACTATGTTGAGAGACCGGGGGAGGGGGGAAGGGATGCAGGGGTGCCGCGGGCTGACGGCTATGCTGTGAGACCGGTGGGGGGGTGGCAGGGGCGGCTAAGTTGTGACACGGGGGTGGCGCGGGCGGCCGGCTATGTTGTGAGACACGGGGGAAGGGGGGCGGATGCGGGGGCAAAATGGGGTTACACACTGGGAGGGAGCTGCTTTCAGAGAGGGAGATCAGCAGCTGCAGCCGTCAGCATCTCACTCTCCTCCCTCACTCCAGTGGACTGAGTTAGAAGCACTAACTCGGCCCATTGAAAAGACTGAGGACACGTGATGCCGTCTCGGAGGGTGCTGGCCAGGAGCAGGGAGCGTGTCGGGTTGGAAATCTGATGATTCTATGCATTCGGTGGGGGTGAATGCATCTAGATAACAGCAAAACTGTGCAGAATCCATAATAACTTTATATTGGAAAGATGGAGAGCTACGGGTGGGCAATGTATTAATGCAAAAATAGTTTTGGGGGGAATACCCCTTTAAACCACAGGCAAGTTCATATCAGCAGTGTACTATACTACTGTAACTTACAACATCCAGTCAGTATTAGGACTCACACTGTAATCTTATATGTGACTAAAGCAGTATTTTTTATTTTATTTTGCTATTCTTTTTCCGCATGGTAAGTTGCCATGTACTGTAAGTAATAATTGTCGTTATTGTTTTGTATGCAAGTTTAATTTTTTTAAAGAACTTCAAAATAATTTAATTGTATTTAAATATACAAATTATATTAATCGATCATCATGTTCTCAAACTACAGCTAAACTATATGAAGAGAGTAATATACAGTAAAACAGTTACTACCACAGCATTAATACAAATAAAATGTGGTAAATAGTTAAGGTATGCTTTATTCAATAAGTACAAACCTTTTTCATTTGGGGACATGGATTAATTGAGAGTAGTTCTGTGACCTTTGTTATACTGGCAAAGGTTGGGTTCACCGCAGTCAATTTCCAATCAATCTAGTAAGGTTAACTACACGTGCCACAGTAGGAAATGAAACAATTACCAACAAATTTTATAGGCATACTCTATCAAATGTAAAAGGGAATAACAAGAGTAAATGGAAATTATGCCTAAAGTAAGAATAGGACCTGAAAATAGTATACTGTAAAAAAATACATTATTTAAACAATAGAAATGTCTCTAAATTCCAGATCTGTAGACCATAATATTGAAAAACAGTAAGATGAAAATCTTACTGTTATGGCTGAAAATTGGCAGATTAAAATGGGTCTGTGACACATACTGCTCTGACAGCACAATGGTGGCATGGCACTGTGTAGACACATCTTATTACAAAATCAATTAAAATAGTTTGCCATTATAGAAGACAGATTTATGAGCGGTGTGTTAGTGTGCACATAATGAGTCCATTGTGGGGTGTTCATGCTTTTGTTATGCTGTTGTGCATGTGATGAGTCTGTTGTAGGCCTGGATTCACCTATAAAGTTTACCCTATAAAGGACCTAGTCGACCATATAAAGGACCTTTTACCTAGTTGACCCTATAAAGGACCTATTACACTAAACGATTATCGGCCTGTGGTTGAGTCAGGTGAAGCACTGTGGCCACATTTGGGGTATTTCTAGAAACATTGGAATAAGTGGACTAAATATTGAGTTGCATTGCATTGTTTTGTGTGTTAGAGCAAATAAATGGATTAAAAGTGACTTTCCCCTCCAACTCAAATTTCTGCAGAACACCTAATGAAATGTTACTTCGAGAGGTGCCATTTTTACAGTGGAGAGATTTATGGGGGTAACTTATGCTACGTCTACACGGAACGATTATCGTGCGAATTTTCGCGATAACGATCGAATTCGAACGATACTCGTACGTGTTAACATGGCGAATGATCGATAAATCGTTCATTTTGATCTTTTAACATGTACTTAAATTGTCGTTCTCAAAAAATTTGCCGATCGTTCCGTGTAAACAGTCGTCGTGTCGATAGTCAGTCCGGCCGCCCGCCGCCCGCCCCCCCCCCCCCCTGCTCGCAGCCCGGCCCCCTGCTCATCCGCAGCCCCCTGCCCTGGCTCAATCGCCACCCCCGCCACCCCGATCGCCACCTCCCGCCGCCGCCCCGATCACCATCCACGCTCCGATCACCCCCCCGCTGCCGCCGCTCCGGTCGCCCCTGCCGACACGGCCACGAGCATACGTTACCTGCTCCGCGTAGCAGGTCTTCAAAATCCCCGACTCCCCTCTTCAGTGCATTGATTGGCTGAAGAGGGGAGCCAGGAATTTCAAATGGCTCTTCTTCAGCCAATCAGTGCTCCTCTTCAGCACTGATTGGCTGAAGAGGAGCCGTTTGAAATTCCCGGCTCCCCTCTTCAGCCAATCAATGCACTGCAGCACTGATTGGCTGAAGAGGAGCCGTTTGAAATTCCCGGCTAGGGTGGCGATCGGAGCGGCGGGGGTGGCGATCGGAGCCGCGGCGGCTAGGGTGGCGATAGGAGCGGCAGGGGTGGCGATCGGGGTGGCACAGGGGGCTGCGGTTGAGCGGGGGGGGCGGCCTGCGGGCACGCGATTGCAAAACGATTTTTCCGTACGATATATCGTACCGTCTAAACGCTGATCGTTATTTAAAAAAATTGTTACTTCGAAATCGTTAATCGCCAATTATCGCTCCATGTAAACTTAGCATAACAGGCTCCACAAATTGACCTCAGAACTGAACTGGTCCCTAATAAAATAATTTGAAATTTTCCTAAAAATTTTTAAATTAGCTGCAAAATTTTGAAGCCCTCTCACATCCTAAAAAGTAAACGTATGTTCACCAAATGACATCAACATGACTTATCTTTTTTAGAAAAAGAGAATTTTGAATATAAAGAAAGGTAATTTTCTTCTTTTGTGCAAATGTGTTTGTTTTTTTACGAAAGTTTACCATAAACATGAAGAGTATGTCACGAAAAAACTATCTCAGAATAAATGTAATAGATAAAGAGAGACAGGTCAGGTTTAAAAAATAGGCCCTGGGCATTAAGGCCAAAACAAGCTATGGAGGCAAGGGGTTAATATTCATGAGAAGCAGAAAACTCCGCCCACCAGCTGCTGATTGGCAGTTATCTCTCCATGCTGTGTATAGGCTGTCAACTGTCATCAGCAGCTGGAGGGTGGGGGTAGTGGTGTAGCAAGAATCCTATTCTCCTGCATATTAGGAGAACGGAACAGAATGATGTAAGTAATACTCATTTAAGGCAGCATACAGTAAACCAAGTGACAGAGGCACAGTGCTTGTGTGAGTGCTGCAGTCTCATCCAAGTTTACAGTACCTACAAGCCTTTTTGTACTGTACTTGCAATCTCTGTACTATTTGTAGCAGTGGTACATAGTATTTAGCGTATTTTTCGCTTTATAAGAGGCATCTGATGATAAGATGCCCTTAGGTTTTAGAGACTGAAAATAGAAAAAAGCTGTTTGGTGCCGTACAGTAAAGAGAGTTTGCATCCATTGATTTCATAGTGGTAGTGATGTATAACTGCAGCTCAGCTCTCATATGTTGGTAAAAAGGATGGTCCACAGAGAGTGTGGGAGAGGGGGTACAGGTCCCACGAGTTCAGTAAAATAATCATCCCTGCTGCTTGCAAGGGGCTATTATATTTACTGAACTAAAATAATGGTGTTTGATCACTCCCCTTGCACTCTGTGTGGACTGCCCCCCCCCCCCCTTTTTAAAAAAAAAAAAATCAGATCTTTTTTATTTTTTATTGAAACAAAAGGGTTTTTTTTTCACAAACACAAACAGTGTTCTATTTTCGCCCTCCCATCCCCACCCCAATCCCAACTCCCAGACCCTCCCCCCCTCCCTGAACAAAAGGAATATGCATACAACAATGAATTATGTAGGTAGCCAAGACAAGTAAGGAAAACCAGACTTCTAATGCAGATTCATATGGATAATGTATTATCAAGGAGCATGACTGCCCCCCTTTTTTAGCAGCTCCTAGGCTCAGCTATCTTCCTGCTTTTCACCCAGGTTGCCCCTTTACACAGGGAATAAACCCCCAGGTAACAGGCAGGAAGCAGCAGCAGCGCCCCCTCCTCTCTCTTCTTCAGTGATGTCTGCTCCCTCCTGCTGCTGTGTATACAGCCCTGCAGTCTGTGCATAGGAGGAGGGACTGTAGGCTGCACAGGATGGGAGCCAGGGCCGGACTGGGGCTGAAAAGCAGCCCTGGCACACAAACCCCACCAGCCCACATATACAGGGCCGATTCTGGGGTTTCTGCCGCCTGAGTCAAACCTCAGGCGGCCGCCCCCTCACAACCCCCCCCCCGCCGCCGTAACCGAATCACCTGCGCCTGCACCCCCCGCACCACCCCCCCCCCTGGCCGGCCCTGCAGCCACTCACCTGTCCTGCAGCAGCCGTCCCGTCCCGCTTACCGCTGTCCCTCACCGACAGTCAGCAGCTGTCATCGCCGCCAACGCTCAACGCTGTCTCCCGACCCTGCAGCCGCTCACCTGTCCTGCCGCAGCCGTCCCGTTCCACCGCCAACGCTCACCACTGTTCCTTTCCGTGCTCCAGTGCCGTCAGTCAGCAGCTGTCATCGCCCTCCAAAGAGTCGTGAGTGCCTGGGGTCAGCGGGGGCATCGCGGCCCCCGCTGACCCCGGGCACTCACGACTCGCTGGAGGGCGATGACAGCTGCTGACTGACGGCGCGGGACAGCGGTAAGCGTTGGCGGCGGGACGGGACGGCTGCGGCAGGACAGGTGAGCGGCTGCAGGGCTGCTGTCTGCCGCCCCCTGCAGGGGCGCAGAATCTGCCGCCTGAGGCGGAATACTCATTCCGCCTCATGGCAGAAACGGCCCTGCACATATATATTCCCCACACACCTATTGCACTATGTTGAGCAGAAATCTTTTTAGCTTTACTACTGTCACATTATTTTCTTACATATGTGAAGTATTACTCCCTGCAGACTATAGAAAAGTATACAGCAGTGATATCCCATAGCAGGTGTACACAGATGCTGAGAGTATACAGCAGTGGTCAGACAGTCACAGGTAAAATACAGAGCCATTACAGAGGATCTTTCCCCACTCCTGTCATTGTGCTGTTCCCCTATCCGACGCCTAAATAAATTATCTCAGACTGCTGACTAAACGGAATTCACAGACGCTGAAATAAATTCATAACCTGGACCCCAAAAAAATGTATGACACAGGCCTAAAATGCATACCCAACGTGTAACTTCAGACCCCAGGCCACATTAACTTATACTGCAAACACCAAAGGAAACACAGATCCAAGACTACCTCTCCCCACACAGCTCAATCCCCTCAACCTCCAATCTCTCGAGTGCACCCCCTCCGTACTCCTCCATTCTCTATAGTGTGCACCCCCTCCGTACTCCTCCATTCTCTATAGTGTGCACCCCCTCCGTACTCCTCCATTCTCTATAGTGTGCACCTCCTCCGTACTCCTCCATTCTCTATAGTGTGCACCCCCTCCGTACTCCTCCATTCTCTATAGTGTGCACCCCCTCCGTACTCCTCCACTCTCTATAGTGTGCACCCCCTCCGTACTCCTCCATTCTCTATAGTGTGCACCCCCTCCGTACTCCTCCATTCTCTATAGTGTGCACCTCCTCCAGGTAACACAGAGGGGACACAACCAGAGTGACACTGCCAGGAGCCACACTGTGTGACAATGTGAGTGCGATGTGCTGCATCACCGGCTCTCACACACACCTGTCCTAGCTGATCTGCCTCTTTCTTGCACAGTAAACGCTTAGGGGAAGATTTATGAAAGGGTGTAAATATACACCTGGTGTAAACTGCCCACAGCAACCAATCACAGCTCCTCTTATATTTTACCAGAGCTGGAAGCTGAGCTGTGATTGGTTGCTGTGGGCAGTTTACACCACGTGTATATTTACATCCTTCTTCTATGCCCCATATTTTTCACTTCAAGTCCGATCTGTGCCCCATATATTTGATTAAAGCCCCTCTATGCTCCAATTACTAGTGTCCCCCCCACAGTGCCCCCACCAGAGAAAAAAACAAACAAACAACAACTCTCCTGTGACCCGTTCCTGCAGCTCCTCTCCCGGCAGAGCGTGTCTTTTCTCTATCAGGCATCAGTGTGACTTCTGGTGCTGCATGGTTTTGCTGATGGCTTTGTAGTCCTAGTCCTACACACTACTTACCCCACCTGACCCCCCCCCCCACACACACACTACCCCCCCTTAACCCCCCCCCCCCCCCCCCGGGCAGTTTCTAGGTAATTTTGACTACAGGGCGAATCTTGATAAAAGCAGTGTGTGTATTATGACATGGAGCAGTGTTACTCAACCTTTTTCAACTTGAGGCAAAAAAGTCATTCAGTGACTCACAGGTGACGTCTTCTTTGTTCTGAGATGTCACTTTCCCTTTTCCTCTCCATCCGGCCCAGTCCTCCATGATGATTTCTTGCAGCTACAATTTATCTCTTCTGAACCTGCCAGACAAACATCTTAGGCTCCGCACTTACAACTTCCACTTTTTTGTGTCATGTGCAGTAAAGTAGAGATGAGCGAACCGGCTGAGGTTTGGCTTTGTATGAACCTGAATTATCGGTTTCTGATTCCCGCTGTCTGGCCGCTCCGTGGAGAGGATGGATACAGCCTGAGGACCGCCTGGAAAACTGGGATACAGCCATAGCCATAGGCTGTATCCCAGTTTTCCAGACAGTCCTCCGGCTGTATCCACCCTCTCCACGGAGCGGCCAGACAGCGGGAATCAGAAACCGATAATTCAGGTTCTTACAAACCCGAACCTCAGCCGGTTCGCTCATCTCTACAGTAAAGTTAGTAGGTATGTGGGTTGCCCCCTGTATATAGAATCCCCTGCTTTGCTCCCATATAATAATAATGCCACCTGTGCAGTGCCCCAATAGTAATAATCCCCCCTATGCTTTCCCCATAGTAATAATCCCCCCGTGCTCTGTCCCATAGTAGTTATCCCCCCTGTGCTGTCCCCATAGTACTCCCCCTGTTCTGCACCCCCATAGTAATCCCCCCGTGCTTCACCCCCATAGTAATCCCCCCGTGCTGCACCCCCACAGTAATCCCCCTGTGCTCTGCTCCATAATACAGCCCCCATCCCCCCCGCCCCCCCGCATTGCCAAATACAAACAAAAACATTATACTCGCCTTATTCTGAAATACAGCGGGTCCTTCTCTCTTCTGATCTCCTCGCAGGCCGTATCCTCCCAATAAACTTGGGTGGGAGGCACTATCGTCAGTCTGAGCATGATGTTTCGGAGGGGCGGCCGCTGACAGGGGCACACTAATTAAGATCCCCCCCCACACTTACACACTACCCTACCTGACCCCCCCACACACACACACACTCACACATTAGCCCACCTGACAAATCCCCCCCACACTCACTACCCCACCTGACACTCCACACATACTCACACACTACCCCACATGACCCACCACACTCACACACTACCCCACCTGACAAATCCCCCACACACGCTCACACTACCCCACCTGACAAATCCCCCACTCACGCTCATACTACCCCACCTGACAAATCCCTCACATACGCTCTCACTACCCCACCTGACAAATCCCCCACTCACTCTCACACTACCCCACCTGACAAATCCCCCACATACGCTCACACTACCCCACCTGACAAATCCCCCATATACGCTCACACTACCCCACCTGACAAATCCCCCACATACGCTCACACTACCCCACCTGACAAATCTCCCACCACACTATCCCACCTGACGAATCCCCCCACACACACTCACACTATCCCACCTGACAAATCCCCCACACACACTATCCCACCTGACAAATCCCCCACACACTCACACTATCCAACCTGACAAATCCCCCCCACACACTCACACTATCCAACCTGACAAATCCCCCCCACACACTCACACTATCCCACCTGACAAATCCCCCCACACACACTCACACTATCCCACCTGACAAATCCCCCCCACACACTCACACTATCCCACCTGACAAATCCCCCCACACACACTCACACTATCCCACCTGACAAATCCCCCCCACACACACTCACACTATGCCACCTGACAAATCCCCCCCCCACACACTCACACTATGCCACCTGACAAATCCCCCCCACACACACTCACACTATGCCACCTGACAAATCCCCCCCCCACACACACTCACACTATGCCACCTGACAAATCCCCCCCCCACACACACTCACACTATGCCACCTGACAAATCCCCCCCACACACACTCACACTATGCCACCTGACAAATCCCCCCCCACACACACTCACACTATCCCACCTGACAAATCCCTGCTATCTCTGCTATACTACCCGTACTTACAGTGTGCACAGGGAGCTCCTCTCCTAGTCATGTGCCTATACACATGACAGTGACATCATCGAAGGTCCTGCAGGTCCTTTAGCTCTGGTTCTTTGTAAGTTAGTAATATAGATGTGTGTGTGTATATATCTATCTATATATATATATATATTGTAGGGGAGTTGCTCAGGTATAGCTAGGTAGCGGTCGCAGACAGAGTAAAACAGGCAATTCACAGGTCAAATCTTAAGTGTTTATTCACACCACAAAAACAAATGGAACAAAAATCCAGCATTACCTTCATGCTGCCATCACACATAAGTGCAGTTCCAGCTTGGCCTTTAAAGCATTAACAGAAGTTCTAAGTGTTGGTTCAGACCTTACAGCAGCAGCTGCCTTGTACACAGTCCATGTGTCTGAACACAGTCCAACCAGTCCTCCTAGACAGATCACATAGGTGTACTCCAGACTTGAGCACACACCACCTCTCTCTGCCCTCACTCCCAGCTCAGCTTTCTATCTTGGGAAATGCCTAAAAACCTGGAATGGCTTAATAACTTGGCCAACCCTGTATCGCCTCTACCTTATTCATCTGGGGTTTGATGACTCCGCGCCCAATGACATAGCCTAAGTATCGGGCCTCCTCTAACCCTATGGCACATTTCTTTGGGTTAGCAGTTAGTCCCGCCCTACGGAGTGAGTCTAGTACAGCCTGTACCTTCGCTAGATGACTCTCCCAGTCAGTACTGAAAATGACAATATCGTCAAGGTACGCCGAGGCATACTGACGATGTGGACGAAGAACAATATCCATTAAATGCTGGAATGTGGCCGGAGCACCATGAAGACCAAAAGGTAATACCTTATACTGATATAGCCCCTCGGGTGTGACAAAGGCCGTTTTCTCCTTGGCAGCCTCCGTCAAGGGCACTTGCCAGTACCCTTTGGTGAGGTCCAAGGTGGAAAAGTACCTGGCCTGTCCTAAACGCTCAATTAACTCATCCACCCGGGGTATAGGATAGGCGTCAAATTTAGAGACCTCGTTTAGCTTACGAAAATCATTGCAAAAACGTAAAGTTCCATCCGGTTTGGGTATTAATACTATCGGGCTGGCCCACTCACTCTTAGATTCTTCAATCACGTCCAGCTGTAACATCAACTGTACCTCCTCTGCGATGGCTTGTCGCCGAGCCTCGGGTACCCGGTACGGCTTTAGCCGGATTTTCACCCCAGGCTCGGTGACAATGTCATGTTGGATTACGGAGGTACGCCCAGGGAGGTCCGAGAACACGTCCGTGTTCCGACTAATGAACTCCTTGGCTTCCTGAGCCTGTTTCGGTGAAAGGCTGTCAGCAACACGTACTCTGGCAGCTGCTTCCCCTGAAACAGTCGGAGGAGCTAGCTTCCCTTCCCCTAAACATACCGACTGTGGGCAGCCAACACAAGTCTCTCTATCCTTCCATGGCTTCAGTAAATTGACATGGTAGATCTGCTGCGGTTTCCGCCGACCAGGCTGATGTACCTTGTAATTTACGTTGCTTACTTTCTCCAGAATTTCGTAGGGGCCCTGCCACCTCGCAAGGAACTTGCTGTCTACAGTCAGTACGAGAACCAAAACCCGATCTCCTGGGTTAAAGTTCTGGACCTGAGCTGCTCTATTGTAGACCTGACTCTGGGCTTGCTGAGCTGCCTTCATATGTTCCCTGACAAGGGGCATCACTGTCTCCATCCGCTCCTGCATTTTAGTAACATACTCAATGACACTCTTGTGTGGAGTAGGCTGTTGCTCCCACGGCTCTTTGGCCACGTCGAGCAAGCCTCGGGGGTGTCTGCCATAAAGAAGTTCGAAGGGCGAGAACCCAGTAGAGGCCTGGGGCACTTCTCGCACTGCAAACATTAAATAGGGCAGAAGCAGGTCCCAGTCCCTCCCATCCTTAGACACTGCTCTTTTCAGCATATTTTTCAAAGTTTGATTAAACCTCTCCACAAGACCATCCGTTCTGGGGTGGTAAACAGATGTCCTTAACTGTTTAATGCCAAGCAACTTGCAGACTTCCTTCATGACCTTAGACATGAAGGGAGTCCCCTGGTCTGTCAGTATCTCTCTAGGTAACCCTACCCTTGAAAACATCTCCATTAATTCCTTAGCTATGAGTTTGGCAGAGGTATGGCGCAGCGGCACCGCCTCCGGGTACCGGGTTGCACAGTCAATAACTACTAAGATGTGTTGGTGACCCCTAGCAGACTTTGGAACTGGACCAACGAGGTCCATGGCAATCCTCTCAAATGGTACCTCTATAATGGGGAGGGGTACTAGAGGACTGCGGAAGTGCTGCTGGGGGCTAGTTATCTGACAGGTCGGACAAGACTTACAAAATTCCTCCACCTCTTTGAATACCCCAGGCCAATAAAACCTCTGCAGTATACGGTCCTGGTTTTTCTGTGCCCCAAGGTGTCCACCTAACACATGTTGGTGAGCAAGATTTAGTACCAGGTGACGATATGCCTGGGGCACTAATAATTGTTCAACATTCTCCCCACGTAGTTGAGTGACACGATATAACATATTGTGGTAAACCACAAAACGAGGAAATATAGCCTCAGCTCCTTGTTGTTGTGGTTCACCATCGACCATTAAGACACTCCCCCGTGCTCGGGACAGAGTCGGGTCCCGGAGTTGCGCCGTGCCAAAATTGTCACCAGAGATGTCCAGATCTGACAATTCGGGGCCCGGTGGCAAGTCCTCTACATCCCCAACCATTACATTCACTGGAATTGTCTCCATCTCATCCACCGAAGTAGCGGTCACCCCCTACGGCTGGCCCTTCTATCTCGGTGGCCCATGGTTCTGGCTTACATCTGGATTAGGACCCTCAGCTACTGCTCTGCCTGATTCTTGGGGACAGACATTCAAAAATGATGGCCACAATGCAGAGAATAAGGGAAAGTCTCTTCCTATTATCAGGTCATATGGCAGATTCGACGCTACTGCCAACTCCCCTGCAGGAGTTTTTATTACCACCTGGGCAGTGGGATAGTCTTTCAAGTCTCCATGAATACACAACACTCCAACTTTGCGCTTAGTGAACTGAGATGGAAGCGCCAGGGTATCCCGTACTAGGGTCACCAGGCTCCCCGAGTCCAGTAGAGCATTGACCCTGCACCTGCCGATAGACACTGGGCACATGGGAGGTGCCCTATCCTTGTCCGGGAGGTTAGCGGTACATACACTAACAGCAGGTCGGGCATAGAAGGATGTCCGGTGAGTATAGCCACAGTCCATAGGCTCAGAGGTTAAGGGGCACCTTGCCGCAACATGTCCCGAACCATTACAGCGGATAATGGGGACCTCATGTAACCTTGGGGAACGTTGGTTTGGTGGGGAGCTACTCCCACCAGGAGGTTGAAGCTTTTTCTCAGCCACTGCAAGTGGGGGTATGGGACGGGGTGGCCTCCGGCCAGGGGTACAGTCTCGCACCAAGTCTTGGGTAGCTACATAACGTTCCACCAGACCAACCAGCTGGTCTAAATTGCCTGGGTCACCTTGGCCTACCCAGCGCTGGATAGTGACCGGCAGACTGCGCACAAATCGGTCAACCACCACCCTCTCCACTATTTGGGCTGGAGTTAAAGTCTCGGGCTGGAGCCATTTCTTTACCAGGTGCAGCAGGTCATAGGCTTGAGACCTGGCGGCTCTGGATTCCACAAACCCCCACTGATATACACGTTGGGCCCGAACATATATATTGATCCCCAAGCGTGCCAGGATCTCACCTTTCAGCTTTTGGTAGTCCTGGGCGTCCTCCCGAGTGAGGTCAAAGTATGCCTTTAGTGCATCTCCTGTGAGAAATGGGGCAACCACTTCAGCCCACTGGTCAGGCTGGAGACCCTCTCACTCAGCCGTTCTCTCGAACACTCCCAGAAAGGCCTCCACATCATCCTCTGCCGTTACCTTTCTCAGCGCCGTCCGGACTCTCTCTCTGGCGGCAGGCTGTAGCTGGGAAACCACTGTCGGAGACTCACGAATGGCCACCATTTGTTGTAACAGCAATTTGTTAGTCTCTTGCTGCTGGGCATTAGTCTCTTGCTGCCGTATATTAGCCTGTTGCAGCTGGGCATTAGTCTGTTGCAGCTGGGCATTAGTCTGTTGCAGCTGGGCATTAGTCTCTTGCTGCTGGGTATTAGCCCGCACCAGCTGTTTAACCCCTTAGCGACCCATGACGTATCTGATACGTCATGGTGCCGCTCGGGGTGTTCAGAGCGGGGTCCTGCCGGGACCCCGCTCTGAACGGCGCTGATCCCGGCTGACACGTGCAGCACCTCTATTAGCCGGCGCGGCAACGGGACCCGCGCCTAATTAATTAAGCCTCTAAGTGCAGCTGTCAAACCTGACAGCTACACTTAGAGGCTTCAGACCTCACGTCCCTGGTGTCTAGTGGGACGGATCTCCCCCCCGCGATGCGATCGCGGGGGGGGAGATCCATTCTTCTGCCCGTGCCGGGCCTCAGCGTCGGAATGACGCTGATCCCGGCTCGGCAATAGATTGCTATGGCCTGCAGCAGGCCATAGTAATCTATGACCGATCTAATCGATCTTTGCTGTGTATATACACAGCATTGATCTCTATGAGAGATCAGTGCTGTCTATATACAAGTCCCCCAGGGGGGCTTATAGTTACAGTAAAAAAAAAAAAAAAGTGTTTTTATTAATAAAAAATCCCCTCCCCTAATAAAAGTCCAAATCAAAAAGTCCAACCCCCCTTTTCCAATTTTATAAATATAAATTAATAAATAAATAAACATATTTAGTATCGCCGCGCGCGTAATCGCCCGAACTATTAATCACATTCCTGATCTCGCACGGTAAACGGCGTCAGCGCAAAAAAATTCCAAAGTGCAAAATTGCGCATTTTTGGTCGCATCAAATCCAGAAAAAATGTAATAAAAAACGATCAAAAAGTCGTATATGCGCAATCAAGGTACCGATAGAAAGAACATATCATGGCGCAAAAACTGACACCTCACACAGCCCCATAGACCAAAGGATAAAAGCGCTATAAGCCTGGGAATGGAGCGATTTTAAGGAACGTATATTTGTTAACAATGGTTTGAATTTTTTACAGGCCTTCCGATACAATATAAGTTATACATGTTATATATCATAGTAATCGTAACGACTTGAGGAACATGCATAACAAGTCAGTTTTACCATAGGGCGAACGGCGTAAATGCAAAACTCCCCGAAATCAAAACAAATTCGTGTTTTTTTTTCAATTTGACAGCGCAAATGATTTTTTTCCGGTTTCGCAGCATATGTTATGGAAAAATAATGCCTGTCATTGCAAAGTACAATTGGTTTCGCAATAAATATGCGCTCATATACGTCTCTAGGTGAAAAATGGCAAGCGCTATGGACTTTTAAACTTAAAATGGAATAAGCAAAAGCGCAAAAACGAAAATAGGCTTTGACCTTAAGGGGTTAATCAACTCCTCCATCTTGTCTGGAGATGCCGGCTGAAGCTTTGCAGGCTTAATCCAGGACATGCAATGGTGCCAGGAAAAAAATATGAAAAAAACCTCAGTTTTTTCTCCTGCCTCACTGCGTATGCCCGCTCCAAGCCACCATATGTAGGGGAGTTGCTCAGGTATAGCTACGTAGCGGTCGCAGACAGAGGAAAACAGGCAATTCACAGTTCAAATCTTAGTGTTTATTCACACCACAAAAACAAATGGAACAAAAATCCAGCATTACCTTCATGCTGCCATCACACATAAGTGCAGTTCCAGCTTGGCCTTTAAAGCAGTAACAGAAGTTCTAAGTGTTGGTTCAGACCTTACAGCAGCAGCAGCCTTGTACACAGTCCATGTGTCTGAACACAGTCCAACCAGTCCTCCTAGACAGATCACATAGGTGTACTCCAGACTTGAGCACACACCACCTCTCTCTGCCCTCACTCCCAGCTCAGCTTTCTATCTTGGGAAATGCCTAAAAACCTGGAATGGCTTAATAACTCCAGTCCAGTCCTTGAACCTAGCTCTCTGCATTCCTCAGAGCAAGACAAGCTGAGAGGAAAATACCTCCCATCCAGCAACAACCCCCGGACTATGTCACTATATATATATATATATATATATATATATATATATTCTACATGTGTTTGTTTGTATGTGTGTGATGTTTTTGTGTGCATATTTGTGTGTCTCTTATGTAGTAATAATAATATGTTTATTTTTATTGCCCCAACAGATTTTGCTGCCTGTACACTGTATACACACCTCCCAACTGTCCCGGTTTCAGCGGGACGGTCCCGATTTTGGAACCATGTCCCGCTGTCCCGGTACAGCCCCCGTGTGTCCTGCCGCCCCACCCCCCCCACCGCACACTGGCAGAGCAGGAAACATCGGCTTCCTGCTCTGCTAACTCTTGTGACCGAAGGCGTCATTCTGCCTCCGGCCACAAGAGGCCGCTCTCTCCCCCATAGCTCCTGCCAGGGCCAGATTAACACAGCTCTGTGGTGCGCCCCCTATACAGCATCAGTTCCTGGCAGTGAGAGCTGGTGCCGGAGGAGGAGCATGGCTGCCGGGGTCCAGGGCACATGACCTGCATCAGCCTGGAGGGAGGGAGAGCAGAGCAGTGGTGAGTGCTCTGGGGAGGGGGGTCTGTCAGGTGTCCCTCAGCTGTGCATGGTGCTTATCCCCCCTACTTCCCCAGCTCTGTGCCCCTGTGCTTATCTCCAACAGCTCTGTGCCCCTGTGCTTATCTCCACCAGCTCTGTGGCCCCTGTGCTTATCTCCTCCAGCTCTGTGCCCCTGTGTTTATCTCCACCAGCTCTGTGCCCCTGTGCTTATCTCCACCAGCTCAGTGCCCCTGTGCTTATCTCCACCAGCTCTGTGCCCCTGTGCTTATCTCCACCAGCTCTGTGCCCCTGTGCTTATCTCCTCCAGCTCTGTGCCCCTGTGCTTATCTCCTCCAGCTCTGTGCCCCTGTGCTTATCTCCACCAGCTCTGTGCCCCTGTGCTTATCTCCACCAGCTCTGTGCCCCTGTGCTTACCTCCACCAGCTCTGTGCCCTCTGTGCTTATCTCCACCAGCTCTGTGCCCCTGTGCTTATCTCCACCAGCTCTGTGCCCCCTGTGCTTATCTCCACCAGCTCTCAGTGCCCCCTGTGCTTATCTCCACCAGCTCTGTGCCCCTGTTCTTATCTCCACCAGCTCTGTGCCCCCTGTGCTTATCTCCTCCAGCTCTGGTGGTGTATCTACTATATGAGGGCACAGAGGTGGTTTATCTACTATATGAGGGCACAGAAGTGGGTTATCTACTATATGAGGGCACAGAGGTGGGGTATCTACTATATGAGGGCACAGAGGTGGGGTATCTACTATAGGAGGGGGCACAGAGGTGGGGTATCTACTATATGAGGGGGCACAGAGGTGGCTTATCTACTATATGGGGGGCACAGAGGTGGCTTATCTACTATATGAGGGCACAGAGGGGGTGTATCTACTATATGAGGGCACTGAGGTGGTGTATCTACTATATGAGGGCATAGAGGGGCCTAATTACTATTTGAGGGTCCACAGTAGGCCTAAACACTACAGGGTGGCATAGAGTGAACACTGTTACAGTGCAGAGCAATATAGATGGGGACTTTGTATAGATGGTGAGGATCGTGCAAAAGCAAAAAGCCTAAAATATTTGTCTGGCAGATTCTTCGGGGATGAGGCATTGCCAGGAGTGGTTTTCATGATGGCCTGTACCAGATGGAGAAGAAGAGAAAAAGTGAGCAATTCCGATCAGAGAAAACGCCCCCCTGTGAGTCACTGACTGTAGCTGTACTATAATCACGTATGTGGTGTAAAGAGCCTGTGCAGCATTTGTATCTACCTCTGTATAGGTCAGTGTAGTGGAGATACTGGTCTTTGTATAGTGGATGTTACGTAGTAATGGTATATGGGGGGTAAGTCATGATGTGGTGATATTTGTTTTTTTATATAATGGTAATAGGTGACGTGGATATGAGGGTGTGGCTATGGGGGCGTGGTTATGGGGAGGGCGTGGCTATAGGGGGCGTGGTGCATTGCCGTGACTGTCCCTCTTTCCTCTCAGCAAAAGTTGGGAGGTATGTGTATACTATATATAGAGTGGCACCTCGGTTCTTGAACTTAATTGGTTCTGGCAGGCAGTTTGAGAACTGAGCAGTGTCTTCCCTTTTGAAATAATGTAAATGTGTTTAATGGGAGAGTATGGGAGATGATGGTGTACTGCCTGTACTACTACTGTACTGTATATGTACTCCAGCGGTCTTATACAGTACTGTACTGTATGTTAAGCCTCTCCAGTGCTAAACTCACCACGTACAACCCACCATCCACACTCGCAAAAACGTTCAGATACCAAGTACTTCAAAACTGGGGGCCCGAAAAGTGTTTGAGAACCAAAGCAAGCTTTCCTTGAAAATACAGTTTGAGTTCCAATCAGTGAGAAGCGAGTAGTTTAAGAATCAAGGTACCAGTGTATATAGACACAATTCATTGAAACCTCAATTAAAATTAGTGAACAATTATTATACCACACCGCTTTTATAACCCACATGCCACAAAAACTGGGATGCTTCTTCTAATAATTAGAAAAAATAATTCTAACAATTCTGACAATGCCCAAAGATAATGGGAAAAAAATCTGCTGCTATCCTTCCAGATTGTCACCAGGATCCTCCGGCATAAATATAAGTGATAAAAATATAGAAAAAATGGAGAGCGGACATCAAAATCATAACTTAAGCTGACATCATAGTAAAAATTCTACTGGATTGAACTCACCCACCTGGATCATTTTGTCAATGAACTCTACGCAGCATCTCCCTGCGCATGTACCGCTGTATCACCGGCCTTTTCGACCTCAGCTTTGTTTTATCCACGACTGCAGGGTGTCTGAACTCCAGAACCTGCTTCAGTGGTACATGCCTGGCAAGATTGACTGGCAGTGCAGAGAGCCAATGGCTGCTTGCTCTGTCAATCCACTGTTTTTAACTATAAGGGCCCATTAGGAGCTCTTATGGTTAAATACATAGGTGCAGGAGCAGACTTCCTTCTGCTTAACCCTTTATGTACTTTAGTGTGTAAGTGACACAAAGTTCAGAAGACATGGAGATATCTGCTCTACTGCTGGTGCACTGATAACCCCTGACTTCTGCACGGAAATCTGCACAATTTCCTACTTGATTGTGGCAGGCAGCTGAGAACAGAGATCAGGGATTATCAGAGCAGTGAAGCAGAGACTCTGCTTAACCCTTTTTGTGTTACAGCATGTAAGTATACATTGGGTCACTTACACACTGCAGTACATAAGGGGTTAAGCAGAAGGACACAGGGTGGTTCTTACCTTCTCCCCCAGGCCCCCCTCCTGCATGGGTCCCATAGCAGCTGTCTACCCTATCTCTATGGTAGCTACGCCACTGTTGGTCATGTTGGTCATTGGTCTTGGTAACAATTTGATTTAGTATAATATTTTATTGGGAGTTTTATTCAGTATCTGTATATAGCAGCAATATTTGGTCACTGTGTGGAGGTCATATATGGTTATGATGTGGAAGTATTATTTGTCTCTTTTGCAGTGGTATTACTGGTAATATTGGTATTAGTGTACTGGGTATTGTTTGGTAAGAGTATAAAGGTCATATGTAATGAATAATAAGTAATAAATAGAGATGAGCAAACCGGGTTCGGGTTTGAGTCGATCCGAACCCGAACGTTCGGTATTTGATTAACTGGGGCTGCTAAACTTGGATAAAGCTTTAAGGTTGTCTGGAAAACATGGATACAGCCAATGACTATATCCATGATTTACACATAGCCTTAGGGCTTTATCCAAGTTCAGCAGCCACCACTAATCAAATGCCGAAAGTTCGGGTTCAGATCGACTCGAGCATGCTCGAGGTTTACTCATCTCTAGTAATAAATTATAACACTTCTTTCTTGTACTCTAGTGTTTGGTAACTGTATGACTTCTTTACAGTATATAGTATATATGTGCATTCCACTTTGCTGCTACAGTTATAAACTGCTGATTTTCAGCACTCATAACTGCTGCAGAAAATCTTCTGTGTAAATATAACTTTGGTGCGGAGGGCTATGTGGTTGTCTGCTTCTTTGCTGTTTTAAAATAAAAATGCAGCAAGAAAGTTAAGACAAATCCCTTAATAACTTAGTACAGACACACTGGTGTACACAGCAACCATACATAGCTATCATCGGTCACATGCCTTAGTGGTAATAACAGCTGAGTCAAATTATCAGGGCTCATAGCCTGTAGTCAAAGACTAGTTGGTCACCAGAGCTTCTGCATTATAACAGGACCTAAAGTGATTATATGATTTCTCCTGCTATTTTATTTAACAGTAGGAAAACCACTTTGTTATTTAACTAGACTAAAACATGTCACTGCTAAATATAGATACGTCAGGGGGTAGGTGAGAGTAAAACCCACTAAAAAGAAAATGGCAGTTTCTGTTCAGTATTTGCAGTCTTTAAAGGGCTACAATCATGTAAAATGTAACTATCATTTAACCCCTAGACGACCTAGAACGTACCTGTATGCCCTGGATGCCTGTCACCAGACGACCCTGGGCGTACAGGTACATCCTGGATTACGAAAGCACCCCCCTATCCCATAGTATAAATAAAACTTTTAAAAAATTATAAATAAACATATTATATACAGTAGCGTGCATAATTTTCTGATTTATTAAAATATAATAATCGCCATCCTGTACGGTGAATGGCGTGAATGAAAAGAGGTCATAATAGGACCATTTTATTAATTATTTGCAAAAAAAAAAAAAAAGATTCCATTAAAAAAAAAAAAAAAAACATTAGAAAATCTGTGTAAACCTGCATATGGCTGTGTTCAGACTGACCTATAAAATAATGATATCATGTCGCCTAAACAACATAGTGCATTGCGTAGATACAGGAACCCCAAAAACTTATAATATTGCATTCTTTTTTCCAATTTCACCAATTTATATTTTCATAAATATAAATGGCCCTGTAAATATAAAAATGCTAGAGCACTTAGAAGGCGAGGAGGAAAAAACTTAAGTGCAAAAATGAAAATTGGCCTGGTTCACTGGGTCATTTTGGTCTTGAGTGCCCCCTGCTGAAAGCCAGAACAAAGGGGCAGGTGCGGTCTGCCCTTTCGTCTCTGCTGTTAACATTTAATGCGAGCAGTCTATAGTTAAGTGTATGAGACTTATGGTATAAGGAATTGCTGGATGTTTCATTGACTCCATAGATCCAATTCCATAGACCAAGCATTATCGCAGTTTAGAGGGGAGCCGATACAAGCTACTAACATGTTGCTATGACATGTCAAAAGTTGTTTAAATGGTTATTACAGTTTGTAAACTTTTGACATGCCAGCAGCTTAGATTATTCGGGGTGTCAGTGAAGGGATTCTCTCTGATTTCAGACTTGGCGCACAGTCTAACTGATGACAGGTGACTGGCTCCACTATAGTGTATGAAGCTTGTTTGCTGTTCTCAGTCGGACTGTGTGCTGAAACGGTGCACAAAATGTCACAAACATAAAGCAAGAAACAGAAACCAGCACAGCAATCCAACTTTATTTTCCTGGAGACTGACCCTCACTGGTATGTGAGGAACCCCATCTTGCAGGTTACAGAGTGCTATATACCTTTAGTGTTGTGTTCATCATTGGAAAATCTTAAAGATCCATAGAAACTCCATAACAAAAATAGAAAAATAGCGGCACTCCTCAGTGTATTAAAAAAAAAAAAGTGCTTTTATTCATGAGTATCCATGTCGATACCACGGTACAGTTTACGGTTAGACGCCAGGATATCAGCAATCAAGCAGGTTACAGCTGTTTCACCCTTACCGGGCTTCTTCCAGATCTGCCTTTCCTGTTCACATCACCATGGATATACCTACTAGCCACCCCCACACCTGGTGACGTAAGTAGCAAGGCTTACAATTCAGTGATATATGGTATATAAAAAACAAAATCACTGTTGGACTGCTGCATGCTTAGTAAGACTTAACAGCCTCTCTGGTACTGTTGCATGCTCAGTATGGCTTTACAGCCTCACTGGGGCTGCTGCACGTTTAGTATGGCTTGATGGCCTCAGTAGGACTTCTGCACGCATAGGAAGCTTAATGGCTCTCTAGGACTGTTGCATGCTCAAGCCTAATACTGTGCCTAATCTGTATGATGGTGGTGGATTGCATGGAACTGCCTCCTCATTCTAGCCAGACTCGATAGCCTCCTAGTAGCTGGGCGCTGGTCTCAATGCTCAACAAACCTCATTGTTAGTGGGATGGTTTACACTATTTGCAAATGGTAATCAAGAGCCTCATTATTTTTTTGTAGATTTTAGCAGTTGGTGGTCTGCTTTTAGCAATTTTAGGTCTGTATCTTGCCATTAACAGTGAGCTGTTGCATCTCTCTCTGTTTTTTTGTGTGTTTGCAATTTCAGCCATGGCAACGCACTCCTGCCTAGTGTAAATGGTGTTCTAGGAGAGCTGACCAAATTGTTTTCTTTTCAATGCTCAACAAAGCAGCTTCATTTGATGTGACGTTAAAAATAATTCCCCCCCCCCCCAAAAAAAAAATGCATGCTTTTTACGCTAAAATTTGGTGAACCTGACAAACCAAACTTTAAAAAAATTCACCCATCTCTAGTGATGTGACCAATCACTTTCATCAATTTAATTTCTGGAGTTGCTTGCTGCTGACTTTTTAAAGTGACTCTGTACCCACAATCTGACCCCCTCAAACGGCTTGTACCTTCTGATAGCTGCTTTTAATCCAAGATCTGTCCGGAGGTCCGTTCGGCAGGCGATGCAGTTATTGTCCTAAAAAAATACTTTTAAACTGGCAGCCCTGTGCTCAATGGCCTAGATTGTGTATGCATTAGGCTGACACACCCTCTCTGTCCCTCCTCCCCACCCTCTTTATCATTAGGAATGCCCCTAGAACATTTTCTCCAGTCTGAACATTGCACAGGTGCCTTAATGATCCAGCCCATGTGCTGTGCTAACACAGCTGAGGAATAGGAGACAATCTGCCTGGAGCATTCCTAATGATGAAGTGGGTGGGTAGGAGGGACAGAGAGGGTGTGCCACCCTTTTGCATACACAATCTATGCCATGGCCATGGGGCACAGGGCTGCCAGTTTAAAAGTTGTTCTTTTGGCCAATAACTGCATCACCTGCCGAACGGACTCCAGGACAGATTTTGGATTAAAAGCAGCTATCTGAAGGTACAAACGATTTGGGGGGGGGGGGGGGCAGATTGTGGGTACAGAGTCACTTTAGGGCAAAATCTGAGGCCAAGCAATGGGCCCATTAAAGCAAAATTTAGGGGTTAATTCTTACAACATATATTTTGCATTCGAATGCATGCATAAATAAGTAGCAGATATAGTTTACATAGCAAATGTTTCTATACTTTTCCCATTCAATAGCCAGAAAGCTGAAAGCTATTAACAAAGAACAAATGTTGCTCTAGTGGAGCTAGTGTATGATGTCTGTATATGATGTCATTTCACTCTCTTGTAGGTTTCTGAATAATAAACTAGCATACCAACATTTCAAAAATACCTGCATATAAGTAGTTTTCCACCAGCTGCTTCCTGTCTTCTCTGCCCCGCCTGCAACTAGCTGGAGTTTCCACCCTGTATGTGACATGTATCGTGCAGAACAGAGCACAATTTGCTGTTCCTTCTACGCCTTAGACTTGCATCTATATTTGTATCTATAGCAATGTCATCACAGTTTGGAGTGACATATAGGTTACTTTCACCTGCAGTATTTATTGTTGTTTTTTCTCTCACAGACATTGGCCACATATGGTGTGGCAACAGATCATAGGATATATAGCTACCGGATATACGGTCAATGTTTTTTTTTTTCTTTCACAAGCAGCATAGTTAATAAAACCTACAGTAGAATTAGATTTCTCTCTTCTGAAAAGAAAGTTTAAAGTACTGCATGGGGGGGAAGCTGCTTACCAATGTTACAATATGAGTAAGGGTAGGGGTTTGTGGGTTTCATTTTATGTGTCTGTTGGTGATTCTAGTTTGTTTGGGAAAGGAGCTCAGGAACAAATCTGCTAACATGTTATTTTGTTATGTTATTATTATGGTATTCTTACTTAAGAGAGTACTAGTATTTCATTATAGTATTTCATTCATCATGGATTTAACACTTAAGGTTACTCATGACCGAATGTTCAGCACAAGAGTTGCAAGGTTATTTCACGATTAATCACCAACATTGATTAAACATGGTTATGAATAGTGTGACAGTTTTTTATAGAAAGAGGTCTCATACTGTCAACCCTGCATGATCCCACTATGAATCACTTCTGGGTTTATCTGTGGTTATAGAGTATTATAACATCTGGTCAAAACAAGTGAGAATTTAATTAGCATAAAATGAACATTTAATTAATATATATAAAAAAGTGCCTAAATTACTACACTATGTATAGGCAGCATTTACATGATACCACGAAGCAGCGACCCTCACATGGTTTAACACAATTGCTTTGATGTCATAGAAGTTTGGTCCATTCAGCATTTAAAGTATAGGTAAAATAAAGCAAATAGTAGTAAAGGTATGTCATATATGAATTATGTTTAAGAAGATTTCATACTGTATATACAGTGCAAAGTTGTGAGATCTTTTCATTTTTTTTATCACGGTTTAAAATGTGGTGGTCTTTTGCTGAGATAAAAAAAAATCTAATTTTTCATTCATCATTCCACCTTTAATACCACATAATGACAAAGTAAAAACAAAATGATAGAAATCTACTGAATTGAAAATCTATTGATAGGAATTATTGAAAAGAAAAAAACTAAAATATTTATTAAATGTTCGAACCCTGATGACAGCGTCTGGTAGGATCTCACGTAAATTTGGGGATTTTCTGCCATTTTTCTCTGTGGATCCTCTCAAACTCTGTTGGTGGACAGCCATTTTCAGGTCTCTTCAGAGATGCTCAGGCTCTGGATAGGTGCTTAAAGGGGTTATCCAGCGAAAATCTTTTTCTTTCAAGTGGTTCACAAAGTTGTATAGATTTGTAATTTACATCTATTTAAAAATCTCAAGTCTTCTCATACTTATCAGGTGCTGTATATCCTGCAGGAAATGGTAAGTATGGGAAGACTTGAGATTTTTAAATAGAAGTAAAGTACAAATTTATATACCTTTCCCAAACCAGTTGATTTAAAAGAAAAGATTTTCGTTCGATAACCCCTTTAAGGACATTTACAGAATATGTCCAAACCCACTCATGTGGCTTGGCTCTGCGATTAGACTAATTGCCTTGATGGAAGGTCAACCTTTGGCCCCATCTGAGGTCCAGAGAACCTCCCATCTGCATACAGGATCTTTGGTGCTCCGTTGGATTCTTGGTCACCTCTGTCACCAAGGCCCTTCTCCCCTAATTACTTTAGTTTGGACAGGGAAACAGCTCTAGAAAAAGTCCTGGTTGCTCCAAACTTCTTTCAGCTAAAAATTATGAAGGCCATTGCACTTTTGTGAACTTTCAATGTAGCAGAAATGTTTTTTTTTTAAAGCCTTCTCCAGATTGGTGCTTCCACACAATCCTTTCTGTGAGTTTTACAGGCAGTAATTTCCACATCATGGCTTTATTTTTGCTTTGATATGCATTGTCAGCTGTGGGACCTAATTTACAGTAGGTGTGACTTCCTTTGCACTTCTTTACTACACTGCCACTGATGGATGCTGTTTTTTATGCAGCTATGGAGAAGGTTAGTACATAAGAAATCTGGTGGAACTATCCATTAAGCTAGCACTATAGCCTCTTTATTCTCTGGAGTCAATCGTAAAGCCAAGTGATATGGTAGTGTGATAGAAAAACCCTTTATAGATATTTTCACACAGTACAGATATGGTCAGTATTTAACATTCATGGAACCTGAACACGTAGTAACTATAGTGAAAAGATAATGGAAAAATTGGAATGCAAGACACTAATTAAATCTGAACTTGTTAACCCTTTATGCCCACAATATGGCTATATACGTTCCTGCTGCCAATGCCCCGTGCAGCGGGAACCTATATAAATCTTTGTGGCAATGAAGGGGATTTAATGTGTGCAGGGCAGTTTGCAAACAGCCCCGCAGACATAAGTGTCACCAGAGCTTGAGGTAACGTCAGGCAGCCGTGGTCCCACAGCTGCCTGTCTTTACCCTTTAAACACCACAATGTATAGCGGTTGCGGCATTTAAGGAGGTCAATGACAGGATAAGCTTGCACTGACAGGCAGAGGAGTTCTCCTTAATTTCATCCTGTTGGATCGGCTATCTGCTGATAGAGTCTGCCTTAAGGCAGGCTCTATGAAAGCATCGCCAATAGTACTGATGAATGCTATGCTATGGCATAGCATTCATCAGTATATGCAATATAATAATTGCATATTTAACTGTGACAGAAAAAGAAAGTTTTAAAGTTTTAAAACCCTTCTAAAGTAAACCCCAATAAAAGTTTAAATTACCTCCTTTCCCATTATAAAAAAAAAACCATGTAAAAAAAAAATTATAATAAATAAACATATTATATATAATAGCGTGCAGAATGGTCCGATCTATTAAAATAAAACAATATTTTCCCCACACGGTGAACGGCATAAACGAAAAGAGGTTAAAAAAAAAAGATCAGGACATCATGATTGATTATTTTTTTTAAATTGTATATCTTAATAATAATAATAATAAGAATAATAATAATAAGAATCATAATAATAATAACCATAATAATAATAATAATAAGAATAATAATAAAAAGCAATCAAAATTTTTCTTGTCCACAAATATGATACCAATAAAACTAGCGATAATGGTGCAAAAATTACTACCCAACCAGCCCTGTAGGCAGAAAACAAAAAGGGCTATGGCTCTTAGACAAACAGATCACTGATCTCAGGGAGACCAGCCAAAGATAACACTGCCGGCTGCTAGTTAAAGCGCTTGATGCAGTGAAATCCTAGGTGCATTGCTTCCTGGGAAACATGAATATGCCAAAAAAGAGCCCGTGGAGCTTCATTTGAGTCTCGAAACACAGGACTAGCCAGATATGCCTCCAGGAATGACACAGCCCAGGGGTGGCTACCTGTAGGGAAATCACCAAAACCACCATATTAAGTGGCCCTATAAGTCAATGTAATGACAAGGGAAAAAACCAAGGCCCGGTATCCATCCACATACAGCTGTTTCGGGGTGTTGTCCCTCATCAGTGTGGAGCAGGATTCTGGCTAGGTGGCATATCATATTGCATCAATATTGCATTGTATTATGGGACCATACCACTAATGGATTTTCTTTTAGGCAGAAATACTATGTGTAGCTGATAGTTGCTAAGCAATTATCTTAGCCCTTCTGTGTAGCAGGCTGCTAGTTTATTGCCTATGTCAAGAATGCATGGGCACAGTGTGTAGCCTTCCCTGTGTGATTTGGTCAAGTCATTTAGACAGAAAGGATATCTTGGAATTGCTTCAGGCAGACAGGATAACCCTTTCAACATGTGTTATATCATTCAGATGCTGTTCCTTCTATAAAAGTCACATTAAAGTGTCACTGTCGTTTACATTTTTTTTTGCAGAAATCAATAGTACAGGCGATTTTAAGAAACTTTGTATTGGGTTTATTAGCCGAAAAATGCATTTTTATCAGGAAAAAGCAGTTTGAAGCTCTCCCCCCTGTCTTTATGGTTTTCTATGGAGAGGGGTGGGGTGAAGGGAGATTAGGCACCAAAACAAGACAACAAAGAGTTAATTTACAGCTACATCCCAGGCTATCTCCTCTGAAGTCAGCACTGACCTCTCTGACCTCTGAATACCAACTATTCTCCATCCCCCCTCCCCTCTCCATAGGTTAGACAGGGCTCGACTGATGTAAAAGAGTCGAGATTTCTGAATAATGAGCAATGAATAAGAGGAGGGAGGGGGGGGACCTGGGGAAAGTCTTTTTGAATGCAGGTAAAGGCATATTTGCCTAATAAACCAAATAGAAAAAAAAAAAAAAAAGACAGTGACACTTTAGGAGCCCGTTCACACTGAGTAATTCTCACAGAGGAAAGAATTTAAGCGGAGACCGGAGGGCGCACGAGGCCTCCTATTCAATGACTAGGACAGGCAGAACTTCAAGCAGAGTCCGTGGCGTGGGCTCCGGTTGGAATTTCGTGAGAATTTCTTAGTGTGAAGGGGCCCTAAGGCAGAAGACATAAATACTGTTCATGTTTATTCTTCAATGCTAACTATAACCCCTTGCCGCATAAGGACGTACCGGAACGTCCAAATCTGCAGCCCGATCCTGCAGATGGACGTGCCGGTACGTCCTCGGGATGACGGGCGCAGGAGCTGCACTCCTGTCATCCCTGGCGGGGTCCGGCTGTCAGTGATAGCCGGGCACCCGCCGCAACTGCCGAGATCCGGGCCGTGCCCGGATCCCGGCAGTTAACCCCTTAGTAAACGCCGATATGGCGGTCACTAATGGGCCGGCGCTGCAGTGCCTTTCATCTCCCCCCACCGTGAATCCACGGCGGGGGGAGATGAAATAAGTCAATCAGACCCCAGATCAGCCCCCCCCTAGTAGGGCAGTAACTAACCCGCTCCCTCCCCCTGGCGGCCATCAGATCCAAGATGGCCACCGCCATCGATGTGAACAGACTTACGTCTGTTCACAGCGATGGAAAATAAATAATCAAAGCTCCATGCTCTCCGCCACCGGAGGTAGCGAAGAGCATGGGGCAGTGATCGGGGACCCCCCTGTGGGGTCCCGGTACAAGCGATCAGTGGTATAAACAATATACCGCTGATCGCTTGTGCCATGTGCTGATCAGCACTTTTTATTCCCTGTCACCATAAATGATTGGTGACAGGGGATAAAAAGTGTTAGTCTCCGTCCCCCCAGTCACCCCCCCTTCCCATTATACTTACCTGATCCTGGGAGGTCCTTCCTCCTGGGTGTCCAGGCTGCTTCTGAAGCGTGCATGCGCTCCAGAAGCAGCCAACTCTGAAAATTTAAAGTGACAGAGACCAATTTGGTCTCTGTCACTGAACTATGATTACTGTGATAGAAAATATCACAGTAATCATAGTAATACAGTGAAAATGAAAGTACAAAAAGTGAAAAACACACAAAAAAATAAAATATACACTTTTTATTATAGTAATAATTACAGATTACTCCCCGATTACCCCTAACCCCCCCAGGCTGCCCGTAACCCCCCGCACGTTGCCCGGAACCCCTCGCACGTTGCCTCTAACCACCGCACGCTGCTTCTGACAACCGCATGCTGCCTCTGACAACCGCACACTGCCTCTGACAACCGCACGTCGCCTCTGACAACCACACGTCGCCTCTGACAACCGAACGTCACCTCTGACCATCGCAGGTTACCACTGACCACTACAGGTTGCCTCTTACCACCGCACGTTGCCACTTACCACCGCACGTTGCCTCTGACCACCGCACGTTTCCTCCGACCACCGCACGTTGCCTCTAACCACCGCAAGTTGCCACTTACCACCGCACGTCGCCACTGACCACCGCAGGTTGCCTCTAACCACCGTAAGTTGCCTCTGACCACCGCAGGTTGCCTCTAACCACTGCACGTTGCCTCTAACCACCGCACAATGCCTCTAACCAACACAAATTGCCAATGACCCCCTCCAGATTGCCCGTAACCATGCCAGATTACAGGTACCCACCTCAGATTACCTATAAGCACTTCAGTTTATCTGTTACCACCCCATGTTGCCCGTAACCACCCCACGTTGCCTATAACCACCCCAGGTTGTCATAACCACAGCAGGTTGCGCATGACCATCCCATGTTGACCGTATCCACCCCAGATTATCTATAACCACCCCTGGTTGTCCGTATACACTCCAGATTACCCGTAACCACCCCAGGTTGACGGTATCCACCCCAGATTACCCGTAACCACCCCAGGTTGCCCGTAACCACCTCCAGATTACCCGGAACCACCCCAGACTGTCCGTAACCACCCCACATTACCTGTAATCTCATTTTTTTTATTGTATTTTAGTAACTGTGCTATTCTAATAACTATCATTAGCTGCGGTTTTGCTCCAGCAAATTGGCACTCCTTCCCTTCTGAGCCCCGCTGAGTGCCCATACAGTGGTTTATACCCACATATGGGGTACCCTTGTACTCAGGAGAACCTGTGTTACAGATTTTGGGGTACATTTTTTTCTCCTGTTCCTTGTGAAATTTAGAAATTTTAAACTAAACCAACATATTATTGGAAAAATTTGAGTTTTTCATTTTTACTGGACAATTTTGAATACTTTCCTCTAATACCTGTGGGGTCAAAATGCTCAACACACCCCAAAATGTATTCTTTGTGGGGTGCACTTTCCAAAATGGGGTGACTTTTGGGGGGGTTCTATTCTGCTGACACTACAGAGGCTCTGCAAACGCACCTGGTGCTCAGAAAATTCTTCAGATAAATCATGCACTGAAAATGCTAATTGGCGCTCCCTTCCTTCTCAGCCCTCCTGTGTGCCCATACAGTGGTTTATACCCACATATGGGGTACCGTTCTACTCAGGAGAACCTGCGTTACAGATTGTGTGGTGAACTTTTTCCTCCTGTTTCTTGTGAAATTGAGAAACTTCAAACTAAATGAACATATTATTGGAAAAATTCGAGTTGTTCATTTTTACTGTCTATTTTGAATACTTTCCTCTAATACCTGTGGGGTAAAAATGCTCACCACACCCCAAAATGTATTCTTTGAGGGGTGCACTTTCCAAAATGGGGTGACTTATGGCGAGATTTTACTCCGCTGATACTACAGGGGCACTGCAAACGCACCTGGCGCTCAGAAACTTCTACAGCAAAATCTGCATTGAAAAAGCTAGTTGGCGCTCCTTTCCTTCTGAGCCTCCCTGTGTGCCCTTAGTGGTTTATGCCCACATATGGGGTACCGTTCTACTCAGGAGAACCTGCGTTACAGATTGTGGGGTGAATATTCTCTCCTGTTCCTCGTGAAATTGAGAAACTTCAAACTAAAAGAACATATTATTGGAAAAATTCGAGTTTTTCATTTTTACCTGTCTACTTTTGAATACTTTCCTCTAATACCTGTGGGGTCAAAATGCTCACCAAACCCCAAAATGTATTCTTTGAGGGGTGCACTTTCCACTTTCCAAAATGGGGTGACTTATGGCGAGATTTGACTCCGCTGGCACTACAGGGGCACTGCAAACGCACCTCGTGCTCAGAAACTTCTTCAGCAAAATCTGCATTGAAAAAGCTAATTGGCGCTCCTTTCATTCTGAGCCCCCCTGTGTGCCCATGCAGTGGTTTATGCCCACATTTGGGGTACCATTCTACTCAGGAGAACCTGCGTTACAGATTGTGGGGTGAATTTTCTCTTCTGTTCCTCGTGAAATTGAGAAATTTCAAACTAAAGGAACATATTATTGGAGAAATTCGAGTTTTTCATTTTTACTGTCTACTTTTGAATACTTTCCTCTAATACCTGTGGGGTCAAAATGCTCACCACACCCCAAAATGTATTCTTTGAGGGGTGCACTTTCCACTTTCCAAAATGGGGTGACTTATGGCGAGATTTGACTCCGCTGGCACTACAGGGGCACTGCAAACGCACCTTGTGCTCAGAAACTTCTTCAGCAAAATCTGCATTGAAAAAGTTAATTGGCGCTCCTTTCATTCTGAGCCCCCCTGTGTGCCCATGCAGTGGTTTATGCCCACATATGGGGTACCATTCTACTCAGGAGAACCTGAGTTACAGATTGTGGGGTGAATTTTTTCTCCTGTTCCTCGTGAAATTGAGAAATTTCAAACTAAAGGAACATATTATTGGAAAAATTCGAGTTTTTCATTTTTACTGTCTATTTTGAATACTTCCCTCTAATACCTGTGGGATCAAAATGCTCATCACACCCAAAAATGAATTCTTTGAGGGGTGTACTTTCCAAAATGGGTTGACTTATGGGGTTTCTCTCTCTGCTGACACTACAGGGGCTCTGCAAACGCACCTGGCACTCAGAAACTTCTTCAGCAAAATCTGCATTGAAAAAGCTAATTGGCGCTCCTTCCCTTCTGACCCCTGCTGTGTGCCCAAACAGTGGTTTACGCCCACATATGGGGTACCGTTGTACTCAAGAGAACCTGCGTTACAAATTATGGGGTGCTTTTTCTCTCAAGTTCCTTTTGAAAATGAGAAACTTTAATCTAAATGTATATATTATTGGAAAATTTTAATTTTCCATTTTTTTTACAGCCTAAGGCCAGGTTCAGACTATGTAACTGTGCGGCTGTATTTGCGGCTGTAATTGTGCGGCGGTATTTTTGGTGGTTCATGCGTACGCTGGAAAGTATAGGATATACGGCTGCACAGTGCACACTATGTATGAATCTACGGCCCGATCGTAAACGGACCAGTAAAAAATGAACAAGACCATTGTTTGCTGCTGGACATGCGGTCGAGGATTGACAGGCGATCCGTACGGAGTACTTCAAAAATAGCCGGCAATGATGCCGAATGCCGATGCCTCTAATAGTTAATATATTAAATTAATAAAACACATTTTCTTTGTAATAAAGTCCCTTTCGTTGGTCAATAATTTAATTCTAAGGTGCACAACACCGCTCACAATGATGGGTGTTGTGCTCCTGTTTGTGTGTTTTTTGTGTGTTTCTCCCTTTTTGTTTTTCAGATATCGGTATCCTGTGGATTACGTCGGATTCCGTGGACTACGTCGATGACCAGCGTTTTTTTTTATGTTTTTTTTTTTTTTTTTTTTAATAAAATGGTCAATGAGGGGTGTGGGGGTGTTTTTATTTGAATAAAAATTTTATTTAACTTGTGTCTTGTCTTTATTTCTTTACTTTATAGACTTAGTAGTGGAAGCCGTCTAATAGACGGAATCCATTACTAAGTTGGGGCCTAGTGTTAGCCGGTATAAAATGGCTAACACTAACCCCCTATTATTACCCCAGTACCCAATGCCACCAGGGGTACTGGGAAGAGCCGGGTGCCAGTGGTCCCGGAGCGTCAAAATTAGCGCTCCTGGACCGGGCGGAAGCAGGCTGGTAAGATTTAGGCTGGGGAGGGCCTAAACCAATGGCTCTTCCCACCCTGGTGTTACCAGGCTGCTGTCGTTTGGTTTTTAACCCGGCTGGTTATAAAAATAGGGGGGACCCTATGCATTTTTTTTTAATTATTAAAAAAAAAAAAACGCATAGGGTCCCCCCTATTTTTATAACCAGACGGGTTAAAAACCAAACGACAGCAGCCTGGTAACACCAGGGTGGGAAGAGCCATTGGTTTAGGCCCTCCCCAGCCTAAATCTTACCAGCCTGCTGCCGCCCGGTCCAGGAGCGCCAATTTTGACGCTTCGGGACCACTGGCACCCGGCTCTTCCCAGTACCCCTGGTGGCATTGGGTACTGGGGTAATGATGGGGGGTTAGTGTTAGCCATTTTATACCGGCTAACACTAGGCCCCAACTTAGTAATGGATTCCGTCTATTAGACGGCTTCCACTACTAAGTCTATAAAGTAAAGAAATAAAGACAAGACACAAGTTAAATAAAATTTTTATTCAAATAAAAACACCCCCACACCCCTCATTGACCATTTTATAAAAAAAAAAAAACATAAAAAAAACGCTGGTCATCGACGTAGTCCACGGAATCCGACATAATTCAC